>NW_027223754.1:148959753-149688833 GCF_028538775.1 Myotis yumanensis | reverse complement strand
TTGTGAGAAGGGATAACTCAGTTGGTGGTGCTCAGGGAAGGTCTCTGAGGAAGTTATGTATAAGTGGATACCTGAAGGTAAGAAGAAAAGACAGGGAGGAGCATTCCAGGCAGATAGGGTAGTACATGCAAAGGCCCTGAGGCAGGAAAGAACTCGGGTTGTTTGAGGAACAGAAAGAAGCAGAGAGAGCAAGGGCAGGAATGTAATGAGAAGAGACTGTAGAGTAGGAGGGGTGATGTGTCAGGCATCCAAAGCCATGTTTAGTTTGCTGGTAAGACTCTCAGGACTCAGCATACAGAAGTCATCATGGCTATGGTTTATTACAACAAAGGAGTTCAAAGCAAAATTGGCAAAGAGAAATGGCACATAGGATGAAGTCTGGGGGAAACCAGGCACACACTTCTGAGAGTCCTCTCCCAGTGAAGTCACACAAGATGTGCCTGATTTGCCCGGCAGGTGTGGCTCTGTGGTTGAACATCGACCCATGAACCAAGAGGTCACCAGTTCCATTCCTGGTAAGGGCACATACCTGGGTTGTGGGCTTGATCCCTGGTAGGGGGCATGCAGAAGGCAGCCAATCGATGTTTCTCTCTCATTGTTGTTTGTATCTCTCTATCTCTCTTCCTTCCTTTCCCTCTAAAATAAAATAAATAAAAACATTAAAAAAAAAAGATGTGCGCGATTTCTCCAGTAATGAGTTGTGACCAGGGAAGCTCATTAGGGATTTAGTGCCCAGGGTTTTTATTGGGGACTGGTCATATAGGCACATGTTCCATAGCATACACTAAAATTTCAGGCTTTCAGAAAGAAAATAGGTGTTCAGCCATGGTTGGTTTGACTCAATGATTAGAGTGTGGACCCATGGACCAAGAGGTTGTGGATTCAATTCCTGGTCAAGGTCACATACCTGGGTTGCAGATTTGATCCCAAGCCCTGGTTGGGGGTGTGCAGGAGGCAACCAATCAATGTGTCTCTCTCACATCAATGTATCTCTCTCTTCTCTCCCTCCCCACCCCTCCCTCTCTTCCACTCTATCTAAAAGCAATGGAAAAATGTCCTCGGGTGAGGATTAAACAAATGAAAAGTAAATAGGTGTAAATAGGTGTTCAGCATAAACCACGTGGTTTGCACAAACAATGAATGACTAACACAGTGATCAGTTCTGGGAATGGTGGGAACTGTCCTGAAGTCCGAGTTCCCGAGTGTCTGTCAAAGGGCAGCCTTGCAAGCAGGCCCCTCTAAGAGGAGGCAGTCTCAGGCCTGCTATGCTTCTCTTTCTGGCACAGCTAGGCTTGCTCCAGGGCAAAGGCACCTGGGGAAGCTTTTTTGTGCTTTCTGCAGTACCCTTGTGGCTGGCCCATGACAACCCTGTCCCAGTCCTTCAGTACACTGACTGGGATACCTGGAGAGAAGTGCAGACAGAATGGCATTGGCTAGGCTGCAGGATATCAGGAAAGGAGGTCAGGGCTTACATCTGCGTGATAGTCAGGCTTCATGTGGCCCTAGATGACACATGGGTCATCCATTGGCCCATGAAACTTGATTAATCTTCACAAATAGAATGGGCTCTAACTCTTCTAGATGCCCTTGGGACCTTTAAGGGTAGATGACCCTCATCCCACAGTGTATCATATTACAGCTACTCTGGAGACAGTATATTGTCCATCTCCAGTATATTGCTATGCTAGTATAAAGTCTCGTTGCCTCCCTGTGGCCCCTTAGTGAAGAGGGAAAATTTTTTTTGGTGGAAAAGCTTCTGAATCTGGATAATAGAGCTGCAGAGGCTCAAACAAACAAACAATCCTCCCCCCCGCCCCCCACACACATACACATACACACGCACACACAAAAAACACCTTGACTGGCTAGAAAGGGCCTGGTTTGCTTGGGGATGTTAGACTAAGGTAAGGGTATTGAGAGAGAGAAAGAAAAACTCAACCCCTTGCTAGAATTGGGATCGGAGGAAAGAGATTTGAAAGAAGCAGATGCTATGAAGAGTGGGACTACGAGGACAGGATCCCTTTGTCAGTGCGTTAATGTCTGGTATGTTCTTTTCTGAAATACTTTAGCACATTTATACAATTATTTTCAATAATAAAAATTTTCTTTGATGTCATCTGGTGTGGAAGAACAACCTAATTCTGAAACATGAAGGGGTTTGGATTTATTGCATTCCTGACTTTGTTTGTGTTTCCATTAGCTTCTGGAGGATAGGAAATGTAAAGCATTTCCATATATTTGCATGTAGTGGGTAATAATAGCAATGATTTGAACTAATGAATGAACACATGCATACATTAATTTTAAAAAAAGGATAGTAATGTTTTTTTAGAAAAATATACCCAGCAATCATGATCTATATCATGCCAGAAACAAACAAACAACGCCCCCCCCCCCCCCAAAAAAAAAAAAAACCCATAAAAAAATGAAGAGTTTTTCCTGGGAGGAGCAATAAGTTATATCAGATGCCAAACAACAACCTATTTTTTTTTTAAGTCCTCACCCGAGGATATATTTTTCATTAATTTCCAGAGAGAGTAGAAGGGAAGGAAGGAGGAGGGGGGAGAGAAACATCGACTTGGGAGGGACACATTGATTGGTTGCCTCTCAGACATGCCCCAAGGGGGCAGGGGAACCTGCAACCGAGGTCCATGTCCTTGATCTGGAATTGAACCCATGACCCTTCAGTCTGTGGGCCGACGCTCTAACCACTGAACAACTGACCAGGGTTCAACTCACAATCTAGATGGGCAAGAGCTGTAGACAGGCCAACATTTTAAGCACAACACTGAAGCATTTCAAACAACAGAGCGACAAGACTTTGAACAGCTCTAAAAGGAACAGCTCTAATCCATTATCAAAACCCAGTTGGATATTTTTGAGCGAAGTAACAAAAACTTGTCTAAAGCAAAGTCAAGACCAATTGGCAAACATAAACTTTAGCAGCAGCCAAAGAAATGGTCTAAAAAAGACACTAAAAAATGAATAGAAATGTTCACACCGTTTTGTTATGAGCTGGTGTCAACATTTTATTTCACACTTGCTGCAAGCAAATCAATCTCACGGATCAATTCAAAGATGTACTTTTGGTAAGAATGTCTTATAGGAAAAGAGACTGGCTAGACAACCTCCGTTTGATCGGATATAGTAAACAGCAAGGTCTGGTTAAGTACCAGTTGACCCCTGACAGACAGGCAGCTGACAGGGTGGGTAGAAAGTTCCCAGAACAGCTTGCAAGCTAATTAAAGTTTGTCTGAAAATTGCTTCAGCATTTTTATTCAGGAATAGTAAAATTTTCCCTAAAAGGTTGTACATGATCTAATGAAATGATATTGTCCCAGATCATGTTTGGGGCATTTTTTCCTCATTAATAAAGAAAATAGTTGACTTTTCTAGTCGTATCAGTACTCACAGTCACATAGTGCATATTGATCTTTAAGTATAAAGGAAGCTGTCATTCAGTTGGAAAATGAATGACTTCAATAATCCCGGGGGGGAGGGGGGGGCACGGAACATGTCTTGTCTCAATATGCCATTATCAAGTGTAAATAAGCTTATTAGGCAGATCTCTTGGTGCAAGTTACATCTTGAGCTGGCTTAAAATTAACAAAACTAATTACAAGGAAGACAGGAGAATGCAGCAGGGCCTTGGAAAGGTTGCATCAGGTGTGTAGAACCTGTTGGGGATCCAGAGTCTCCCTCTGGTCTGCTCTGCTTCTTTCTGTGCATCTGCAGCATTCTTTCTGGGGGAACAGCTTTTTCTGTGCTAAATCCAGTGGAAGATGCCAGCTAGCAGCTTCTGAGCTCACAAGGTCTAGCTATATCGAAGGACTAACTCTTTTTTTTGCTCCTAATACCAGATATCTAAGGCTCTGACTTGCTCAATTTGGAACATTCCAATTTCACTACACTGAGACCAGGGCATTGGGTTATATCATACAAAAATGTCTGTTGGGCGTCCTCCATATTAGATTGTGAAATTCTTGGAGGAGAAATTGTTATAAGCGAGGCTGATATATATAAAAGTATATGATATTAGGCTTGATCAAAAACAGATTATTAAATAATAAAGTTCAATATAGTAAGAAACCTTTACTGATCAGCTTCAGAGAACAAAAGTTTAATCTTAGCTCTAAAGGTACCACCATGGCTTCTAAAACTGGCCAATCACCAGAAACATGGCTTTAAAAATAGATTTCCTGGCTCTCTCTCAGGAGATTCTGATTCAGTTAAGTATAGAATCTGCATAGATCTTTTTCCTTTTGCCTGGCCAGTGTTGCTCAGTGGTTTAGCGTCTCTCTGAACCAGGAGGTCATGGTTTGATTCCCAGTCAGGAAACATGCCTGGGTTGCTGGCTTGATCCCCAGTAGGGGGTGTGCAGGAGGCAGCCAATCAATGATTCTTTTATTATTGATGTTTCTATCTCTCCCTCTCCCTTTCTCTCTCTGAAACCAATTAAAAAAACATTAATTTTTTTCCTCTTACTTCTGATAATCCAGCAGATTTGAGGACCACTGATCTATTGTATATTTTGGCCTCTGGATAGCAAAGAAATCTTATTTAAAGGTTTTTTGGGGAAAGACATTCATAATCTGAATTTTTTCTTCTTATTTTTTGAGACTGGAAGAATGTTTCTGAGAGTCAGAAACTTTTTCTTTATAAGCAAATAAAATGTTCTGCCTACAATGGAAGCATACAAGGCATGTTTTATCTTGTATGTATTCTATGCTTATTCTTTCCTAGTTTCTATCCAAATCTTTCTAGACCTTTTACATTTATAATTCTGGAACTACAATCACTGGAGTTCCATCATAGAAGCATTATTCAACTTCAACTCTATATACCTGGACATTTCTTTAAAAATGTGCTGGAAATTCTGCCAGACTACTGTCCAATTTTCCTCTTCAGGGACTGTGACCATCCCAGCAGTAACGCCAATCTTGCTGGCTAATTCCAGCTTGGGTTTTGTCTGGAGGATGTGCTAGACTATGCTAGGACATTCTCTGGAGCAACTAAAAGAAAATGTAGTTTGAGGGGTGAATGCAATTTCAGGAAGCCAAGTGCAGAATGAGAGAACCGATAGTATCAGGTATTGGATAGAGCAGGTAGGTTAGAGGCAGCAGCTGAGAAGAGAGGATGAGAGCTAGCATCATCAAAATAGGCTGGGGTATGGCCAGGCAGGATGGTCCAGCACTGGGCAGGGACTAAATAGATTTATTGGGGTGCCCTCTCACTGAGTCTGTGTGAAGTGGTGGGCAGGTTGGCCTGCATACAGGTAAGGACATGGCATTGGGACAGATGCTGGTTGTTAAAAACTCACTATTTGATTGCTTATTTTATGCTCAAACTTGATTGATTTCCTGTATCTTTACTGATTTCAGAACCAATTTTCTATTCTGTAACACACTCTATTATATCTTCCCTTAGACCAGCGGTTCTCAATCTGTGGGTCGCGACCCTTTGGGGGTCAAATGACCCTTTCACAGGGGTTGCCTAAATACATCCTGCATACCAGATATTTACATTATGATTCATAACAGTAGCAAAATTACAGTTATGAAGTAGCAACGAAAATAATTTTATGGTTGGGGGTCACCACAACATGAGGAACTGTATTAAAGGGTCGCGGCATTAGGAAGGTTGAGAACCACTGCCTTAGACCTTTCTAGTTTATTCTTTCAGTATCTTCAGTGTAGCATGTTAATCAATCATGGTGTGTGTCATGCAATAGTGGAGAGGCTCAGTAATATTAAATGACTTGATTATAAAATGTTTTCTTTCTTTTCCAGGAAGTACAGAGGCACAAATAAATACTGGGTGTATAAATAAGAGGGGAGAGAAAATGGGGCTATAAATAAAAACCTTTTTTTAACAGTATCTCTTTGGAGTACTGCATTGAATTTATTTTTAATCCTCACTCAAGGATATGTCTTTATTTTTATTTTTTTAAGAGGGAGAATGAGAGAGAGATAGATGTGAGAGAGAAACATGATCAGTTGCCTCCCATATGATCCCTAAGTGGGGATCAAACCTGTAACGTAGGTATGTGCTCTGACCGGGGATCAAATCCGCAAACTTTTGGTGAACACGATGACACTCTAACCAATCTAGCCACCTGGCTAGGGTTGCATTGAATTTTGGAGCACCATGCCTTATGGATAGTGGTATATTGGAGTAGGTTTTGTAGGAAAATAATGGAGGAATTAAAAATATTGAAGAGACAGGGCCTATATCTAATGGGTTAAGAAATTGGAAATGGTTGACTTACAAGTTGAGCAGCCTAAGGGGTGAGGTCATATGGAAGCATAATCTGCTGGAATATAGTGTTGAGGGTGGTCTTTGCAAATACATGACACATCTTGAAGCATCAATTTAATCAAGTATGGGGGGAGATTATTTTCATGTGAGTCAGCTCTAGCAATATTATGGAGTGCAAACTTCTCACAAAATGTTAATAGAAAACATAGATTAAAAGCATTTTTATGCTTTTGTCTGAGATGCTATGGTTTACTTTTCTGAGCTCTGGACAGATGTGCTTAATTTCTTCAGCCATCAGAAGGCATTCCCATTTCCAACGACAATAAGGAGGATGGTGACCAACTTTATATCGGCCTGAGAGAACTGGAACTATAGTCTGCATAGAGGATTTTAACTTAAATACAAAGATGACTTTCATTGGGGTGATTGTCAATAAGTCAGATCATCAAAATAAATTTAGAAACAGTGAGTGTGTACCCCTTCCCTTAAAGAAAAACTTTACACGAAGAGGAACTGATACGTTGCCCTACAAAACCTTCGGATGGGCTTCTGTCTGAGGTAGAGTCCTGGTGGGTGTGTGCTCCGTTTTTGGATGAGCCTTCTTCGCTGAAGTGGAATTATGGCTAACAGACCTCTTCCTGAGGATCTCAGAGGACAGGATCAAGGCAGATTTGTCCAGAACATTGTTATAAGTAGACCTATCTGGAAGCAAAGATGAGGACTTTCATATCAAATTCTGATTCCAATTACAAAAGAATACTACAGATTTAAGTGAAAAGTAAATGTCACACTCCTTAGTCTCATCTTCCAAAAGTAACTACTGTTTTCTTACATATCCTTTCATAAATTTTGTATGCACGAATAAGGAGACACACACACACACACACACACACACACACATACATACAGGGCACACAATCATATTATTTACATTTCTGCAGCTTGCTTTTCTTATTTAAAATGTCTGGGACATTTACCTCACAATTTCCTACTTCCTTCTTCCTGATAGCTATAGACAGCTGCAACGTATTCCATCCCAGGGCTGTGCCATTGATGACTTAAATAATCCCATATTACAGGACATTTAAATTGCATGGCAGATGCCGCAAGTTGCTTATGAGTATCTATTGCCATGTTCTTCTGATGGAAATAACTCTGTTTTTTTTGAAGACAAAAATGTGTTCAACTAAAACTATTAGCATACCCAGAATACCTTTTGGGTTGGGTGGCATGTTACATAGTTTCGACCAAATGAAATGACAGCATCCCATTGTATATTCATCCTAATTTATCCAGTCAGTCAGAGGAAGACGGCTGGGTTTGGACTTAGAGGCTGTTTTCAAATTATTGCTATTATAAATAAAGCTTCAGTCACTGTCCATTTGCTTGATTATTTTCTTAGACAAAAGAATTGACTTTGTAGGGTAGAATTTTGAGCAGCAGCCAGTGGGTATGGGAGGTGTATGGGGCGGGAACTGCCATCTCTTTGGCTTGTGTATTCCACAGGCCCGGATTTTATTGCTAATACAAGTTGACTCCGTGGTACGTTGTGCATTGCAAACATAATTCTTACAGTTTATCATGTCTCCATTTCCTTTATGACATCTCCCAGGCTCCTTCCCTGCCTGTCCGTATCTGGCATCTTGTGGCCAGAGGTCAGCTTCCTGTTGGTGTCTTTGATAGTCTGGATGTTATTGCCACTTGCATTCCACTGGGCTTTGCCTGATGATTTCAGCGTGACTCAGTCAGAGGAGTGCGTGAAGTCAGTCCCTCATGGAAAGCCAGTTCATCCAGACCTCAGGCAAAGTTATTTCTGTTGCATCTTGAGATCCATCTTGAAAATAATTGAGGTCATGCATCACAGGCAGACAAAACAGAATTCGGAAATATTTCTAAGCAATTTCACTTAAAAATTTTTTTTTTGCAATTTTACTTTATTGAAAATATAGGGTGTCCCAAAAATGTATATACTCACTTTGACTAACTATAAAGGCAGTGTTTGTTAAAATACATTTCATTTTCAAAATTGAGCTATTAGCTTTAAAGTGTGTATACATTTTTTGGTGGCACCCGTATATTGCAGCATAGGTATGGGCAGGGGTGATGATGAAGATGCTTAACCATCAGAAGATGTGGATGTCACTTGTCAAAATGGGCACTGGCACTAAACAACGGGCACGCTGCACTGGTGTGTGCCGATTGAGTGTCAGCTGGAGACAGGAAATGGAATTCTTTTTATCCCCAGGAGCTAAATTAAGCAATTCCTGCCAGCTGGACTTACTTTCAATAGGTTCTTATCTCTTTCAACCAGTCTGTGAGAACAAATCTTCCTGAAATCCCTCTTTAAAATATTTCTTTGATTAAATCATCAATGGGTATTTATTTTAAAGGTCCCAAAATTCTAACTTGGATGTAGTAGTGAGAACTCTTTGGGTTGCAAATGACAGATCCCAGTTCAGACTATATTCAACTCAAAGGGAAGTTGGAGGTTTACATTGTTAGGAAGTCTAGGAGGAAAGACTTCTGTCATGTTTGGATTCAGGCTCAATGGTGTTGTTGACTAATAATGATCTCTATTCCTCTTTGCATGCTGGCCTCCTTCTCTTCTTTGGCAGACGGTCTTCTTCTAAACTGGTGGACAGGGCCAGTCTCACGGATATGAAACCTCTGTACTCACAAAGGTCTCTGAGCATAGATAGTGAGCAAGTCCAGCCCACACTAAGCTGAGCTAGACCTCAATCAGCAGAACCTCCCAGCTGCTATGAACAATAATAAATGCTGATTGTGTTTGAGTTTGGAAGTGGTTTGTTATGCAGTATTGTTATGGTAACAGATAAATTCAGGTGACATTGTTACTCTCCTAATGCTCTACCATACATTGTGAGCTTTTGAAAAGCACACACCATAGAGTATTTATCTTTCTATTCCTCATTGGTATCTGGCATAGTGCCTTGCATTTATCACTTGGCAAATAAACATTTGTTGGGGGAAAAATTACTCTCCAGCTATTTCTTTATTACTCTGCTTTTTGTCTTAGTGAAATGTCCTAAGTGGCTTTCTTACAGTGATGGGCTTCATCTCCATTTCATTGAGTTTCTGATCCCACCTCTGCACTGAGACTGCTCTTTAATTCCTCACCAGTGCCCTCTGTGCTGGTCACATGTCTTCCCTGACCTTACCTGGCATCTCCACAGCTTTAGGTACAGCTGGTTACTCACGCTGTCTTCTTCTGGCTTTTGTTGTCCCACACTTGCCTGGGTTTTCTCCTACGTTGCCAGCTGCTTCTTTGCAGGCTTTTTTGATGGATCTCCCCTTTTCTTATTCTAAACAATGGACCACCCCAGGGTCTTTGATCTTGAACCTCTTTTTTACTTTTCTTCTGCCCTTCTCTCCCTTTTTGACCTCCTCTATCCTCATGGCATCAAATACCGTTTTATATTGATAACCCATGGACTTCTTCAAGTCTGTCTGCTCACCTGACATCTCCATTTGGGTGTCCAAATGATATCTCAAATATAACATGACTAAACAACTTTTATTGTTTGCTGACCTCCTTTCTCTGCTCCTACGCCATAAACCCAATTTCTGTAAATGGCACTACCACAGCACCTGGTGCTCAAGACAAAAATCTATGTATTATTTTTGTTTTTTCTATTTTCCTTACATTTACATCAATCTCGCAGCAAAGCCCACCAACTTGGCTTCAAAATCTATCCTGAGTTCTTCCACTTCCCTCCAACTTCACTACCACCCTAACCCAAGACACCATTTCTTTCCTCTAGGACTATAACTGTTTCTATATTGGTTTTTCGTTCTTGTCTCCTTATAATCCATTCTTCCAATCGCAATCAGAACACAATATTAGGAATGTAGGTCAGATTATAGTTGTTATTCTCCTGACTTTAAACACCTCCCTTGTCTGACTTCCTGTAACACTTAGAATAAAATCAGAAGTTCTTATGCCTTCTTGAGAAGCCCTCATCACATGACCCGTACTTCTTTCTCTGTGTTCATCTCTTAGCATTTTCACATCACCCACAAGGCTTTAGCTACACTAAGCCTCTTTCTGCTTCCTGTAATTTGTTTCTACTGTAGGTCCTTTGCATCACATTTTTCTCTGTCTGGAATGTGTTTGTTCTTCCTTGATCTTTGCATGTGTGTTTCTTATCATCCAGATCAACTTTAATTCATCTTCTCAGAGGTCTTTCCTAGACCACCCAGTCTAAATTTACTACTGAGTCACTCTCTGACATCATCACTTTGCTTGACTTTTTATCACCCTTTGATGATGTTTTTGACCTTGTCTATTTTTACTTTTATATTCCAGTGTCTAGAACATTTTCTCAAACATGGTGGGCTCTCCCTAAGTATTTGTTAAATGAAAATGAGAAAAAAATGTTGAATGAGTAGTGTGAGAATCTGAATATTTTTCTTTCATTAAAAATGGTATTAATGACCCAAACCTGAAAGTAGCACTCTGACAATCTTCCACATAATTCATCCTCTCGAAAACAAGATCTAACCTTGATTATGGGTCTTTTATTCTTAATGACAATGAGTTGCTGAAAAAAAAAAAAGAAATGGAGGAGGTATAGATTCTAATTAAGTTCTCTACTAACTTTGGATGAGTAATTGGTATTGTATAAATATAACACTCTCATAAATGAAATAATTATTGTAGTTGGCAGCCAACCAACATTCATATAATCATCAACCTCTTCTCTCTTTTTCTTCTCATCACCATTTTAGGATAGAGGTGATAGAATTTTAAAAGAAGAAAACTTATCCAAGTAAATATGATATGTATTGCACTATACTAAGGACTATATATATTAGTGATGGGCACATATCCTGCCTCCCTAGTAGCAGCTAATAGGCTAAGAAAAAACTCTGTTGTGATGAAGCATAAAGCAGTTTATGACTAAAAAAAATAAATAAACACCTGACAAATGCCATAATTAAATAGAATTACAATAGTATCCCTTATCTGCAGGGGATATGTTCCAAGACCCCAATGGATGCCTGAAACCATGGATATAGTACTGAACCCAAATATATGCTGTTTTTTCCCTACACATATATATCTTTTCACTTAAAGGAAGTATGTTCCTGCTTTTCTTTGGCATGTCCAAGTTGCCAGCTTCGCTATTCTTGCACTTTGGGGTCTTTATTAAGTAAAATAAGGTTTATTTGAACACAAGCACTGTGATATCTCAACAGTTGATCTGGTAACCCAGACAGCTATGGACTAATAAGCAGGAAGCATATACAGCATGGATGCGCTGGACAAAGGGATCCCGCTCATGTCCTGGGCAGGGTGGAGCAGGAAGGCATGACGTTTAATCACACTACAGAGGACAGCATGCAATTTCAAACTTATGAATTATTGATAGAATTTTCCATTCAATATTTTCAGACTATAGTTGACTTCCAGTAACTAAAACTGTGGAAATTTAAACCGTGGGTCAGAGGGGACTACTGTACACTGCTATCAAGCAAAAGTGTGTCTGTGTGATAGTCGTTGGCATTTGCTTGAGTCACAGTCCACGAGTAGGCTTTCCAATGACGTCGTGCCTCACTTTTCTCCTGTGTGACGGAACCCTTGGGAAGGTAGGAGGACCCTTAGAAATGTATCCCTGTTGGAGAATTAAATGCATCTCAGTGGATATGTGCACATTACTCGAAGGAAGACATAAATTAGACATGCTATTGACTGAAGGACAAAAGAACCACTAGTTATATTCTATAATCAAATACCTGCTACGGGCAGTTGAAGAAACTGGACATGACAATAACACTGCGGCGTTGCCCTCTTGGTGAGCTTCTTGTGTGAAGACTTTGCAAAACATGATTGAGATGGATGACATCACTCTTTGTTTTTCCAGTCTAGCTGGGCCTTCAGATAAGGAAGGAAAATGCTTGACTGTAATTGTGTATATCACCAGTAGTCTTTTGAAAAAGCAAGTGTGATTTAATTAACATATGATTTTATTTTTTCTTCCTCGGCCCCATGACTTTTCTACTGACTCTTAGGTAATAAACAGGTCTACCCAGTGTCATTTTAAGCTGGAAATACAGTCTCAGTGCAGAAACAGAGTGTGTTCAGCTCAAGATTTCTGAACCGGACTTCATGTCAAATATTCTCTCCTCCCCCAGTTTTGTCTTCTTAGGCTGGAAGCCTGCTGGGAGGAAAGAGTGGTTGCTTCTGCTTCGTTATTTCTCCTCCTCTGGCTTTTCTCTCTCCCACCCCGGCTTGCTGGCCAGTTTCTAGCTTTTCCAGGGCAGGAGTAGGGGGCAGAAGGAGACTTGAGCAGTGAGGAAGGTTCTCTATAAGCTGGCGCTGTATTCTGCAGGCCGGGGGAGATGTTCAAGCAGATGCGCCCTTCACAGACTTCTCCATAGCTGGGCTCTGCTCCGCCCGCCTCCTTTGCTCCGGGCTGCTGTGTCTAGAGCTCGTTGGTGAAGTGTGGCTGTGGCCCACATCCAGTGCTGGCACCTGTTCCTGTTAATAAAGTTTTAGCAGAACACGGCCGTACCCGTTTGTTTACGGCCTGTTTATGGCTGCTTTTGAGCCATAGCCAGTGAGTTGAGTAGTTGTGATACAGAGCCTGCAGCCCTCAAAGTCTAAAATATTTACTCTCTGGTTCTTTTTAGAAAAAGTTTGCTGACTGCCTTGTCTAGAATTTATATAGTCATTTTGAACTCCCTTAAGAACCAGTAGACATCCAACTTTTCCCTTAAATTTCTTTAAAAAAAATTATTTATGTATTTATTCCTTACCTGAGAAGATGCTTAGAAAGAGGAAGGGAGAGAGAGAGAAACATCAATGTGTGAGAGAAACATTGATCACTTGCTGTCTGACATGTGTCCTGACTGGGAATCAAACTGGAAACCCTTCAGTACACAGGATGATGCTCAACCAACTGAGTCACTCGGCCAGGTTCCCTTCAACTTCTTATTGCTCGGCTCCTTGCAGCTCTCTGGGAAGTCCTGACCCTACATAGGCTTCCTCCTGTTGCCCGTGTCTGTCTAAGGGAAATGTTCATGCATCCCTTGTCTTCCACTGCAGAAGGACACATGACTTGTTCCTGGGCTTCTGTCATACTCAGGTTGGGGCCTTGAAGTCAGAACAGGGTCTGGAGACTCAGTATGGCAGTAGTTCTCTACAGGAAAATCTCTTCATAAAGCCCTCATCCTTGCATTCCTTTAATCTGAATGAGAATATAAATAACATGAACTGGTTTTAAATATTTCCTTTATAAATTCTGTACACTTACACTGACAACACCCAAAACTATAATATGGGATACTATATCTATAAAATGGGAACCTCAGATGAAACTTTGGTTAAGATGCTAAAAAATATAATAATCTATGTCACTTGGCAAGTAGATATTTACCTGTTTAGTTAGCTTAAGACAATTTGATAAAATGGTTTTACAGCCTTCAAATATTTTTCTGTTATGGATTAGACCCGTGGTCGGCAAACTGCGGCTCTCGAGCCACATGAGGCTCTTTGGCCCCTTGAGTGTGGCTCTTCCTAAGCCTTAGGAGTACCCTCATTAAATTAATAACAATGTACCTACCTTTATAGTTTAAGTTTAAAAAATTTGGCTCTCAAAAGAAATTTCAATCATTGTACTGTTGATATTTGGCTCTGTTGACTAATGAGTTTGCCCACCACTGGGTTAGACAGTCTACCATTTGGGAATAATTTCTTTGGGGTTTTATTCCAATGTAGCAAGCTTTTAAAAAGCATAGGCTCCACATCATAAATTTACATGAAAGCAAAATTAGCAAAATGTTTCCAAGTTCCAAACCATTTTCAAATTAATTCATAATCTTAACATCCCTTAAAAAATTTCAGTGTAGCATATGATAAAAAGTAATTTTCTAAAAAAATGCATTTTAAATATTTTGAAGTTAATTTTAAATGTCATAATTTTCAATTATATAAAGGTAAATTTTATTTTTAATTCTAATATATTCAATCTTTGATAAGTGACAGCTATTTCACTTCCTTTTAATTATATAAAATATGTTTAAAATATATTTTAAAGTGAATTATGTTTGCTTGAGAATTAATCATTAAATTACAACATTGAAATAGACTTTTTTTCCCTAAAATCTGATGCTCAGAATCAACATTTGAGCTATAAATATTAACTGGTTAATTTTAAAATGAGTTTTTCTCCCACTTTAATTATCTGATAAGACAGAAAGTCTTAGGCTGTTATTTATAAATAACACATTGCATATATGTAAGGTCTTCCTTGCCATTAAATTAAAAGTCAAATTTGTTGTAAAAGTTGCTGTATATTTTAGCATTGATTTTTTTTAAAAATGCACTAGAGTCATCTTGATGTAATATATAATATTTTGATCAGATGAATATAATCTATAAATTTGATAAAAATAATCTTATGATGAATTTGCTGAATTAATATAGAATAACACAAAATTACAGCTCCATATTGATTTTAATTTCAATGCTCTTTGTCATTAACCAGTGGCCCACTATGGGTAAAAGAGAAACAATATGTGACAAAGAATAAATACACCGAGAACTGTGAGGAGGCCAAATCCACCTTGGTGACTAGAGGATTCACCTGTCTGCTGACAGAGCACCTTCAGTGGTGGAGCCTTGAGCTCACTTATATGATCTTAACAAGTAAACATGAACTTACTCGACACATTTGGAGCCTTTTGATTGTCTTTTTGGTTTTAAGGTAAAAAAAATCAATGACTTATTCTAGTGATTGATTTTTTTTTATAATGGAAATTTATATAAAGACCATTCTGCCTTCAACTTTATGAACTTGGGAAAAATTTTATGAGCCCCAGGTTGGGGGTTCCCCTTCTGACAAAGGGGACAGGGGGTCAGTAGCAGTCTGGGTCGGGAGGCTGGGAGGTGCTGGTTGAGGGGAGGGGGGTACTGATGTCACGATGCAATATAGGGTGTGGTCCAGAGGCTGGAGGATGGGAAGAGTTACAAGAATATAGCAAATTTTTCTGAAACACCTTTTTTACCTCCTGAAGGAAAAAAAATTATTAAGAAATACACATATATTGTAGAATAGAAAGCAACATTTCAAGGTAGAAATGTGACATCCCAGTTCTCCTACAGGAGCACTTTAGTGGGAAAGGGAGACTCTCTGAGGAAGAGGTTCGGGAGGAGGAATGCATCTGGGTCCAAAATGCATCCATTTTACTTCCTAGTCACATTGCCTGACCCAACTAGACCTCAGGTTCCTCATCTGTAAATGGGCATTGCCTCATTTTTCTCCAGGAAATGCCCCCTGCTCCTTCCGATCCAATTTTAGGTTTCAGGGCTGGTGTTAGTAAGGCCAGGGGTGAACCAGGAAGTTTCCACTTGACTGTGGAGTGACGGCAGTGCCAGGGAGTGAGCTGGGCTGAGCACTGAGAAAACACTGATGAAGAAAAAGGGAAACTCAGCTAAATGGAGGGTTCCAGAGGCCAGCACACTGATCCTAACACTTATACATATGCAAAGCTACAGCATAGACTGTACATGTGAGGGGTTGGGCACCACTGCCTAGAGCCAGCCCGTCCTGCAGCTGTTATTCTAGGCCTCTGGGAAGCAGGAGGGAATCGTTGGGCTGTTCCTAAAGCAGGTGACGCACAGTAGCAGACCAGGGGCCAGATCAAGCCCATGTATGTTGGCCACAGAGTTACTTGTTTGTTTGTTTTTATAACTGACTCATTCATCTTTATTTGAAAATATAAAGTTTGCCATGAAAATCAGATTTCGTCATTGTCCCTGCGATTCCCTTCTGTCTCCCCACTGCTTTTAGTTGTGTTCTGCTGTTTCACCTGACTCACTTCACGTATTTATCTTACCTGGCTGGCCCCAAAGGCATTTAATTTGTGACCCTTAGTTAAAAAAAACCCAACAGGAAAAGAATGGACAGGGCAAAGAATCTCTTAGGCTTGCTGTAAAGATTGCCCTAGATAATATACAAAATGCCTGGGCAACGCTTGGTAAGTGCTAAGTGTTCAATAAACCCAGGATCCCATCCTCTCTCCTCTGCTCACCGTTTGCCCCTATTTCAGGGCTGTCAGGAAGCCTTAGGCTCGCACAGAAAAAGGAGAGGTTTCTGTCCTTAAGCATAGACCACTTGGCACCTTACAGGAGAGGCAGGTATTGCCCTTGTGTCTGGCTGTCAAAGTGAACTGCTGGAGTCACAATGATGAAGTGCTTCTTGGCGGGGGATCTGGATTCTAGCGACCTGGGATATGACCCAGTGGAGTGTGTTTATGCCAGGTAAGCTGTTCAAACAAATCCACATTCAGTCGGACAGACACCTTGAGGCCGTCCACCTTCAGAGGGACCAGAAGGACACATGTTAAGTGGAAACACAAACATCCAGGCCTCACAATCCACTTTCTGGTTCTGTTGCTGGATTTTGCTCTTTGTTTGAGCCAGAGAAATGAAGGGAGATCACCCTGAGCTCTGTGCTTGCTATCAAACATGAAATCATACCTGTAATTGATCTGCCAGAGGGATCGGTTTCAACCCCCACCGAAGGCACCCTGAGGACAAAGAAGCCCAGCTAGAGGCTCAACAGGTGTGGGGGATGTTTCCTTTCAGTCTGAAATGTGGTGGTGAAGGGGAGTTTTTAAAATTAAGAAAAAAGTGACAATTGTCTCTGAATATTTTTATACCTCCAGAATTTTTCAGATTACTAAAACGATAGAACATCATAAATGGGAAGTGTATACAGTACTAATATTATTTATTCCCCAAAACAATATAAAGGAACATCTGTCAGTCAGGTCTTCACATATCTCAATTTAAAAAGTTTGTAAATGCAAAAATTTCCTCATCATGATGCGATTCTGCTTACTTGGTTATTTCTATTCCTAGATAATTCCTACCTAAATTTAATTCAATTTTCTTGGGATATCTAAAAACATGGTAGAACTAGTAATTAAAATTTTAACATAGTTCTAGCACATAATACCTTCTGTAATATTGCATACTCACATTATCAGTGGTTCTCAAACTGTACCGTACATAAGGACCACCAGAAGCAGGGGTGTACATATAACTGTCCAATAACTAGTAATCTGGGGGAGGAAGAAAACCATGAACTGTATGTAGCATTTGCCAATTTTCATGGTGTAAATACTTCCACCATGGCAAATTTCAGTCTACCAAAGGGAAGTCCCTGGGATCACAAATTGCTAAAATTCCTAGAAGGTGGTACTTACCAGCTCCAGTACACGAGTAGCTGTGAAAACTATTTCTGGGCTCTACCTCCAAAGATTCTGATTCACTAAGTCTGGGGTGGGGATGGAGAATTTGCCTTTTCAAGGAACAACCTGCGTGTACCAGGTGAATGATGCTTAGAGCAGCATTTCCCGAATATGTTTGGTGGAGCCCTTGTTTGGTAAATGTTAATAATTGCTTTAGAGGGGGAAAAAAAAGACGTCAGTGGTTAAATGTTGAGACATGCTAGAGCCAGGAAAGGCAGTAGGTTTTCCTAAAGTGCAGGCGTGTCAGGCTCTGAGGTGCCCTCTGCAAGGTGACAGATCAATGAGAGGGCATCGGTACAGGATTTCAGAAACTGATTTGACCCTTGGTCCTTTTTTCCAGGCATATTGAGAGGGCATTGGTACAGGATTTCAGAAACTGATTTGACCCTTGGTCCTTTTTTCCAGGCATATTGTTTTGGGGAATAATATTAGTATTATATACACTTCCCATTTATGGAAGTAGAGTTGGATCTCTGAGTCATGGGATTTTGTAAACAAATTCATTTTCACAGTACTAAGCCTGGGGTAGAACCTTGTATTGTAGACTTTTCAGAAGAAAGTTAAAACTCAATGAGTAGCAAAAGGGAAGTCCTTTATCTAAGTCTAACTTTTGCAGTCTCTGTCAATATCAAAGAAAGAGTAGGGAACAGGGTTCCTTCATATTCTTGAGGCTTGTGGCCTAGAACAGCAGTTCTCAACCTGTGAGTCACGACCCCTTTGGTTTTCAAACGACCCTTTCACAGGGGTCGCCTAAGACCATCGGAAAACACATTTATAATTACATATTGTTTTTGTGATTAATCACTATGCTTTAATTATGTTCAATTTGTAACAATGAAATTGGGGGTCACCACAACATGAGGAACTGTATTAAAGGGTCGCGGCATTAGGAAGGTTGAGAACCACTGGCCTAGAAGAATTTGAATCATTATGAGTCCCCAAATTTTAGAGCTAAGAGAAGCTTTAGAAATTCCAATCAGAGATTTTCAGAGATAGAAGACATGGAAGAGGTGATCTAGTTAATTCTCTTTTTTAACAAATGAGGAACGAAGAGCCCAGAAAGATGAGTACTTTCTCACTGCTGGGCTAAGACTCGGATGCCATCCATCGTTCTTTTCACTATATTGAAAATTTCTTCTCTTTCCTGGAAAAAGTTCAAGATTCCAGCTGCCTCTGAGGCCTGTGTGAGCTAACAGTTAGGGCCCCCAAGTCCAAATGCCCTACTCAAAATTGTTTTGAAATAATCCTCTTAAATTAAGCTGGATATCTGCATCCTTTGAAATGCTGATTAGTCAGGGGTGTTTGATGCTGATAACCCACCGGGGAGGAAATTGTGCTCTGACTGAGGTCCAGAAGCTGCTAGAGTCAAGCTGTCAGAGTCAGACCAGCCACCAGCTCTGTTTCTTTCCATTTTATCAGCAAAACAGCTGGGAACAGAGGCGCAGAGGGAGAGCTATGTGAGGACTCACAGCACTGCAGAAAACTGGCATGTGCCCAGCTCTGTTCCTTTAAGGGCAATAATATTTTCTGATGTTGCCTAATTAGAGTAAAATATAAATGCCACACAGCACACTGGGGAGGTGTGACAGTAGAAGGTTATAGATCCCAGTTACCAAAGACAAAACCTTCCTTCATACTCTTTCAAACAACACTGTCCACTTCTCATTTTACATCCATTATGCCATTGAAATGCAGTCTGAAAGGGTCTGGTGGAGTTCATGAAATAGAATCATTTTCCCCTTTCCTCCCTCTCACCTCCCCTGCCATTCTCCCACCCTCATAGATAAGCCACGGGTGACCCAGTAAGTACTAAGAATGATACTGAGATGACAGCTAAAATCAACAAGGCTCACCCTTTCCCCTTATTCATTAGACACATTTATTGAGCACCAACTATGTGCCAGGGACGGTGCTAGGCCAGGAGGACAAAACAATGAGCAGCAACAAGCCTGGTGGCTCCCATGAAGTTAGGCATCTGATAAGAAAAACAAAATCACAAAAATGTATGTAAAATCACCAGTGGTGATAAATGCTTTGAAAGGAAGGTGCCTGGTGCTGTGAGAATGGGTAGCATGGCAATGTGACCTAGACCAGTGCTTCTCTAACTCTGTGCTGAAGGACCAGGTTCCCCTCCAACCTGTCACGGCCTGATACTAGTGCTGTCTACAACTGGTGCACAGGCAACTAACCATGTGATTGAGACAACACCTGGCTGAACTTTACACTGTTCAACAAGATTAGTCTATTGATCTTGTGCTTAGATGTCATGGTAATATTAAATACTATAAAGGTTTCTAAATGCTTATTTCTCAACTAGAGGCCCGGTACATGAAATTGTGCATTGGGGTGGGGAGGGGCGGTCCCTCAGCCTGGCCTGCACCCTCTCCAATCTGGAACCTCTCAGGGGATGTCTGACTGCTGATTTAGGCCTGATCCTGCAGGGATCCCTCTTGCAATCTGGGACTGCTGGCTCCTAACTACCCGCCTGCCTGCCTGCCTGATTGCCCCTAACTGCCTCTGCCTGCTGGCCTGATGCCCCTAACTGCTCACCTGCTGGCCAGATCACCCCTCACTGCCCTCCCCTGTTGGCCTGATTGCCCCTAACCGCCTCTGCCTCAGTCCTGCCACTGTGGTTTTGTCCGAAAGATGTCTGGTCTAATTAGCATATTACCCTTTTATTAGTATAGATTTGTGTACTTATCTCATTGAGAGCAGCTTGTGGACTGGCACTGTTTGGTGGATTACACTTTGAGTAGCTCTGACCTGGAATGTCAAATCATGGAAGCCTTCCTGTGTCAGGGATCATGCCCAGAAAATAAGGGTGGTTTCTGTCGCAGTTGAGAATTTGGTGCCTTCCTGGAATTCAGTGTTCCCTAGGAAATCGACAGTGAATGTCAACTCCATATAGTTGTGATTCGATGATACTAAAAGAAACTGTCTTTCTCCAGAAAGGCATTTTCTCTCCTTGCATCTTGAGGAAGTTGGCTGCTAGGAGGTCAAATGTCTGACTTTTTAAGTAAACTGGAATTCAGGCCATTGAAGCCACAATCAGTATAAATAAACACATAAGCAATGCATAGCACCTGCTTCTCAGAGCTGCTAGTCTGCAGGTTCACAATTCTTATCTGAAACCCTGGTGGCCAGATGTGTTTCAGAATTCAGACCTTTTGGATTTTAGCAAAGCAATACAAACCATACACCGTGTGTTATGCAACACCCGGCAGAATCTGGGGCTGCACCTCATAAGGAAATGCATTAATATTTCTGCAGCAAATCCATGAATATTCATAAGCAAAAGGGATAAAGACTAAACAGATTATCTCAGGAGTTCCAGTGAGGATTTGTAGCCAGTGATTTAGGTCAGCTCAGGTTGTACTGTCAAAAAAGTTGTGAAAACAAACTTTCAAATTTATAAAGTTTTCTGTTTTGAAATAGCAGATAAGGCAATATGAACCTGCTCAAATATCTGTTACTGTATATTTTAGTCAGTAGTGCTCCATAACAGAGTATTTAAAGAAAGAGCTGCAATTATGAAAATTAAGTAAGGCAAATGAAAGTTGGAGAGTATGATAAAACATGTAATACTGGCTTATTCTGTCTGTTACAATAGATAACATCAGGTGGAATGCTTTGTCCAGAATTTGTGCTAGGTGCTTTTCATTGATTATATCATTTATTATACTTACCCCTATGAGGATGGTATCAATATGACCTCTTTTTCTAGATGAGGAAATGAGGACCGAGAGTTTAAGTTGCCCAAAGTGATCAAGTTAATAAATAATAGAGCTGGAAGTAGAATCCAGGTCTGTCTTACTCCAATGAGTTTTGGGTCCTTAGTCATGATGCTAAGGTTGTGGGCAATGCTTTTATTGGTTGCGCTTATATGTGTAGTTAATTAGGGAACTAGCTAATGTAATAAGCTATCCTGAATATAATTAGATTATTTCTGCATTCTTCAGTTTTTAACATTTTGGTCAATTCATTGATCCAAAGTGAGCTATCCCCATTACATTTTATTACCACATTCAAATAATGTGTGTTGAACTTGTGGAAGTGATTGATTGTGTTATTTATACTTTTATTCTCAAAACTAGTTGTGGATTAAAATTTCTTTTTAAAATGTGATTTATTGAGGGCTCCTAATGAAGTGAACAGCTATTGCCCAAATATATAATAACTATTGAGTTCAATTTAAGTGAGAAGGTAATTATTGAGTTCCTAATATAAATGCATTTCATTAATGAGCTTTTAGCTTGTGCTAGAGTTACAAAAATGAGTGAAGTCCTTGCTCTAAAGCATTTATTCTTGTGGAAAAGACAGACAGTGGACAAGTGATTATATGATAATGTCGGAAGAGCCACACCAGGGATATGAAGCCAGGAACTGAGAGGGGAGGAGCCATAGAGAAGAGACTGTCACCACAGGGCCATGATATACACCTGCACATAGACATTCCCTCAGTGGGTTGTTCATAGTCTAAATTGTTGCACTAAAAAGTAGTAACAAAACACTTTCTGTGTGTGTGTGTGTGTGTGTGTGTGTGTGTGTGTGTTGTGTGTGTCAAACCCAGGCTTGATTGTGCAGTGAAGGAAATCATTTGCATGCTCTTTATTTAGAGTTATACATTTCCAAATGCGTGCCTTGATCAAATTACCACTTTCAACTTTATGTCTGTGGTATTACCTTCTCTTTCCCTCTCTCCCACTCCACTCCAGCCCCACTGGACTCTCCAGACATGCTTTCACCCCGGGGCTTTTGAACGTGCTGTTCCCTTTGCTGGAATGGTCTTTTCCCAGGTAACTACGTGGCTCTGATCCAACCGTCACCTTTTCCGTGCAGCTGGACCTGACCACTCCCATCACCTACAATTCTGGTGCTCCTTCTTTGCACTGGTTTCTTCACTGCACGCATGCTGGGATATATTCTGTACTTCATATGTTTGTTTATTAGTTATCTATACTAATAAAAGCCTAGGTGGTGTCACGCTCTCACATCATCACAAGATGACCTTCACAAGATGGCTGTCACAAGATGCCACCAGGCCAGCAGGGGAGGGCAGTTGGGGGTGATTGGGCCAGCAGGGGAACAGGTAGGTGTCAATCAGGTCAGCAGGGGAGCGGTTAGGGGGCGATCAGGCTGGCAGGCAGAAGCGGTTAGGGGCAACCAGGCAGGCAGGCGAGTGCTTAGGAGCCAGCGGTCCTGGATTGTGAGAGGGATGTCCGACTGCTGGTTTAGACCTGATCCCGCAGGACAGTCGGACATCCCCAGAGGTGTCCCACATTAGAGAGGGTGCAGGCCGGGCTGAGGGACACCCCCCCATCCTGTGCATGAATTTCGTGCACGGGGCCTCTACTATGCATATAACCATAAATAATAGCTCTTTGAGGGCAGAGTTTTGGGTTAACTCATTGCTGCATCCCTGGGTTTGGGACAGCATCTGACTGTAGCAAATGCTCACTCAATATTTGCTGAATGAATGAATACATTTTTGAATGAGTGAATGAATGCATGAATGAATGGTTATCCTGACCATTGCTATTAAACTATTGGTGTTAGCTAAGAGTTCATTAGAGTTATCCTCTGTTAATATGAAAGAAGGTCCAAAGAATACAGACATTTGATTATCCTTGAGTATTTTTCTCCAGGAAAATTCCTCAGTCAACATGGTCATGGAGGGCCTGCTCTCAACAATGCACAGATTTTATTTACACTGAAAAAACAATGAGCTTTGACAACAAGACAAGATTCAGGACTCTGTGTATGTTGGAAACCAAAGCATGGAAGCCATGTATTTCCAGGAGGTATATCCAGGAGCAAGATCACAGCCCATGGAAATATCTTATAGACAGGGTTGGTTTGGTGACTGTACCTCAAGCCAGGATATGACTCTCAGCCTCACAGAGTGGATGCCCTAGAGTTCAGGAGTTTGGGGGAAGCTAACTCAATGCTACCAAATTCAGAGGAGACTGAAGAAAGTGCCAGTATGTGAGACATGAAGCTCAGAATGAGAAGTGGACCTATTACAGGGAATAGAACTCTCTCCCATGTGGCTTGAGCAGTATTTTCTCTCCTTGTTGGCAGATGGACACAGGAATTCGAATGACATTCAGAAGCCTTGTTGATGAGTTGGTGCCTGCTGATGTGACTGCGCAGGCACTTCCAGTTTACTAGTGAGATGGTCCAGTCCCGCACAGGGGAGTTATCTGCATGGAGCCAGGGAACGCCTCTCTCACTCTCCAGCTTTCCTGGGCTGCCCAGCTGCCAAAAGTAACATTGTTTTCTTTTGATGCATCAATTCCTTCAACAACGCTCATCCATGTCTTGCTCTGACCTGTGAGTGGCTTTATCTCATTAAGGTAACTGTATATTTCCCAACATTTCCATTGATTTGGCTGTTTAACACTGAGAGAGCAACCTTATTTATTTATCTTTAAAAAATTGATTTTAGAGAGAAAGGAAGGGAGAAGCAGAGAGAAAGAAAAACATCAATGTGAAAGGAAAGCATCGTTTGGCTGCTTCCCGTACGTACTCCTACTGGGATGGAACCCGCATTCTGGGTATGTGCCCTGACTGGAAATTGAACCAGTGACCTTTCAGTTCATGGGACGATGCTCAACCAATTGAACCACACTGGCCGGGGCAGCAACCTTATTTTTAGTTTCTTAGCGACCACCTCTCCTGTGGCTTCCAAGTATCCTCTGTGGTTCCTAATTAATCAAAATGACATAATTGTCACCTTTGCCTCCCCAGTATCTTTTTATACCAGGCAATGGGTCTGGGAAATAACA
The DNA here is from genome assembly GCF_028538775.1 of Myotis yumanensis. NCBI lineage: Eukaryota > Metazoa > Chordata > Mammalia > Chiroptera > Vespertilionidae > Myotis > Myotis yumanensis. The sequence goes on along the minus strand of NW_027223754.1, from coordinate 149,664,507 downwards.
GACTTCTTCCGAGAGGACTGTACATGTAACAGCAGAGGGTGGCTTCTAGGATACGTGCATGTTCGGGCCGCTTGTTTGGTTATCTGGAACGCTGTGCTTTCCGTGTAATGATTGCCGGACACCGAATCAATGCCAGGGCCCTGTTTGTCTTGACACTTCACTGAAGAGGCATCTAGTGGGGCCGAGGCAGAAAATCGTCAGTCTGGATTCTGCATCAGGAGGGCTGGAAGTTTCAGTGCCAAGAGGGACCTCTAGTGTTCTACGAAAACTCAAACTTATTAATGCTGAAGATCCTTTAGATGCCGTTTCCTGCTTTCCAGGTGTCCAACAAGAGTGTGCTTTTAGTCACAGTTTGCCATTCCAGCTATGAAACCGAGAGGCATAGCCTATTCAGGATTTCTGTCTAGGGATTTTTGGGTTGATGAATTTAAATAACCTCTCTGCACGGGAAACGTTTTCAATGGAGCTCTGACACGCTGTGCCACAGGCTATACAGGCACCAGGTCTCATTCACTGAGCACCTACGACACCTCCCGCCCTCAGTGGCACTGGCTTACACCACAAGAGGACTGCCTTTAAAAATCATCAACATTGCTATTTTTCTCCTTGTTTTTCAGATGAAGAATCTGAGACTTAGGGAGGTAGGTAACCAAGTTTAGGTAACTATTAAATAACAGAGCCTGACTTTGACCTCACAGCTCTCTGATTCCAAAGCCTCTGTTCTTTATTCTTTTAACTAAATCTATTTTTTAAAACAGCTTTATTGATATATAATTCACATACTATATAATTCACCCATTTAAAGTGTACAATTCAATGACTCTTGTTATATTTACAGTTATACAACCATCAACAAAATCACATTTAGAACATTATCATCACGCCCCTCTAAAACTCCTTTCCCCTTAGCTTTCACCCCCTAAGCAATCAGTTTTTTTAAACCACTTTATTGAGGTTTGATTGATATATAAAAAATTATACATATGTGATATGTACAACTTGACGAATCTGGGGATAAGTATAGACACATAAAACCATCCTCACTTTCAAGGCCGTGAACATATCCATCACCTCCCAAACTTCCCTCCTGCCCTTTATTATTACTACCACCATTATTATTATTGTAGTAAGAACACTTAACATAGGATTTACCCTCTTAGCAACTTTTAAGTATACAATACAGTATTGTGGGCTATAGGCACTCTGCTCTGGAGTAGATATCCAGAATTTATTTATCATGCAAAACTAAAACTTCTTACCCTTTGGCCAGCACCTCCCCATTCCTCCCACCTTTCCCCCAGCCCCTAGCAACCACCATTGTGTTCTCCGAGTCTATGAGTACGACTATTTTATATTACGCATGTGAGATCATAGCAGTATTTGTCTTTCTGTGTCTGATCAAAACCTCTATTCTTAACCATTACACTTTTCAGCATAAATATGACATAGTCTATAAGGTCGCATTTCTCTCAGCCTCTCTTTTCCTTCCTTCGTCCATGCTTTTCTCCTCCTTCCCTTCCTCCTCTGCTCTTTCCCTTCTTTCTCTCCTTCTAGCCCTCTCTTTATTCTTCTAAGCTGGCAAATGTATTCATTTTTCCATCAGAAGCTTGGTGACATTTGCAGAGGGAGTGGATTTGTTTTTTTTCAGGGCTGTGCTTATAATGGCATTTTTTAGACAACCCATGGGAATTGGCATGTTTTGTCTCAACACTGTTAAATAGTCTCCCACATGAAATCAAAGCAGATCTTTCACATGTCACTGCTGGGTAACGGCTTTTCTTGGGCGGTGTCCAATCCAGAAAACTGATGCTGTTTGAGTCTCCTGATGAAAGCTGTTATTTGCCTTTTTCCAGCTCTTAAATTATCCTGTCTTAGACTCTCCACCTCAGCTGAAGAGGTCAATCTGTTTTAAAGAACAGGTGCCATTTGCTGAAACCAAGGCATCAAGGTTGATCAAGTCATTTGTTACAAGTTGAGCATTCAAAACCTTTTATCTTATTACAGTGCCTGGAACCTCATGGCTTATCTAACCATGAACACTTTTGTCTTTGAGGCTTTTACATTTTGTTTTGTTCTATATTTAAACTAGGCTCAGGAGGAAATTTATCAGGCTTTTCAGGGAAAGTATGTGAAATATTATTTGTAGGGAGGTTGCAGTCCGGGTAGTTGAGGAGGCACTGCACACAGATGTTGCCCTTAGTGTGTTAGCAACTCTTCTGTCTGCCCAGCATCTTTCTCTTGGGAAATTCCTCTCCACGCTGGTGGTCTGTCACTAACATGGTGATTTCCCTGAGCACTGGGCATTTCAGCCAGACTGCACAATCACACGCCATTCTCCCCAATGTAGCGAGGTGTCCTGTGACATCTAATTCAAGCCAAGCCATTCAGAGTCATTTCAGGGGCACTGATGTGGGGCTGGCAGAAAGCGGGTCTCCCCTCCTGCAGACTGTGAGAGCAAAGAGCCTCTTAGGTCGGAAGCTGCAGAGATAACCTGTGCTGCCACGTGGAGAAAACTTGCCTAAGGAAGAGGAAGCCATACCTGAAAATGGAGGTGGAGCAGTTGCATTTTAATGACATAATCTGATGTCCTTGATCCAGCCATACCTGAACTCAAAATCGACTCCATCTGGACTTCTGAATTGTGAGAAACAATTAATTGTCATTTGGCTCAAATTAACCTGAGTTGTATATTTATCACTTGAAACTGAAAGGATCCTGACTAATACAACAAACACATGTAGAAATTTCTGGTCCAGCAATCAGGAAGTGAAGAAATAGGATTCATTTACCCTCCACATTGGTACTATTCCAGGGAGGATCTCACGAGGCCAGTAAATGGTCTCCTGGTATCAACTGTGAATGAATGAAAACTTCTCTTTGTTCCTGATTTTCTGCCAACACCAAATCCATATGAAGCAACTGAAAGTTACTTATTCAGCCTCTGATTCTTTTCCATCCACCTGGGGCAGGCCAAGCCTATATAACTAAGGACACAGCTATTCTGAACACAATTTTTATATTAGTGAGATTTAAATCTTCAAAATTGAGTGGCACTGCACTGGCTCTCAAACCATTTAGCACCAAGAACACCTTTTATTTCTTTTCTGTGTGAAAGATTTTGCTTACTAAAATAATTGAGATTTGTTTTTACTGTATAGAATAATTCAATACATGAAAAGCAATCAATCAGAACAGTTTGTCATTTCTACTGAACTGATTCAATTCCTGCTATGAATGGCAGTCTTGCGTATAACGTTAGAGTTTCTGTTAGGATTTTTGCAATGTTGTAGATATGTAAGTATATCCTAAATATCACACATTAAAAACACATATGCCCTTATCTTTTAGATCTCTAATTGGGAACATCTGGCCCATTAAATTTTGGCGTCACGTTCAGTGCTAGGAAGATGCAAAAGCATGGACCCTATCCTCATGGAAGTCATAGTTCAGTTTCACTCATTTCTTCACCAAAATTTTATTGACTGCTTATCTGGCGAAATTCCTTGAGTGACAAAGTTAAAGGAGACATGACCTCTGCTCTCAAGGAATTTACAGCTTGACTGACGGGAAATGCAAGAAATGCAACTCTCAGGCCACTAGGACTAAATGCTGTCATAGATAACCGTATCTCGCACAGCAGATCAGTGAGGAGCCCAGGCGCACTGCCACAGCCCTGGCCAGCCTGTGGTTTGCAGGCCCCCAGCTCCTGTGAGAGTGGAGGTAAACAGACACTCCCACCTACACAGTGACCACCTCTACGCAGCAGCAAGATGGTGCTGGTGTGCCGTGAGAACCAGGTTGTCGCAGCAGGAGGCATGGTTTGTTACAGACTGTTTTTCAAGTCACACGAGTTAATTATGCTGGATTTGGGGAATGATGTGGTGGTTGGGGTATACGAAGTTTGGTAGGGCCCCCCTGGAGACTCCCCCTAATTTTGTGGGATCTTACTCTGGATAAGTAAATACCAATGCCACCAATCTGGCTGAGTCTCCTGTGAGTTATGGGGATACTAAGAAGCCACATCCACCAAACCCTCCCTGTTCTCCTATTTCCAGATGGGCCTCACTCAGTTGTAATTTCTATGGGATGAATGCGAAGCACAAAGAGGAACCCCCATTTCACACTGGGGAGGGTTAGGGAAGGCTGCCTGGAGAAATGCTGGTCACACCATGGAGCCCTCACAGTTCCCTTTAGAAGGGCGAGGGAGAACAACGGATTGTCCTGGCAGGGGAAGCATCAGACCAGGAGTGTGAAACAGCAATGGTTTTTTTTTGGGCAAGGAGATAACAAATGTTTGCAGAATTAGAAATAAGGTTATATTTTAAAGTATATTGAGAGATGCTGAAGGATTTGCATCAAGGGAATAAGGTCAGAGCTGTGTTGAGAAGGTTACTGAGGCATTGTGTGGAGGAAGGGTGTGTGCGTGTAATGGTTAGAAGACCAGAGATAACAGTGGTCACAGAGTCCGAGAAGAGGCAGCAATGCCTGGAACAGAGATTTAGAGGGGGTGGATGTAGAGTTCTGAGAGGGTGGATGTAGAGTTCTGAGTCCTGGGAGGTCTGAGCAGGAGACCGGAGGCAGCTTTTCCAGAAGTGTGCTGTGGAGTCAGTCTTACTGGGTGGTGTTAAAAGAAAATGATTCAGACGCTCATCATAGACTGAAAGGAAGGCTTCATTCAAGACACACTACTGCAGTGGGGGCTTTGAGGAGGGGAGATGGAGCTCCATGCCACACACAGGGAAAAGTGGATGTTTATAGCGGAGGAGCAGGGTGGAGGTCGGTGAATGGGAAATTACTGAGAAATAGCAAGGCTAGGGGGAGGCGGGCTAAACCCATGATAGTATTCTTGCTGAAGGCAGGCCAGGGTGATCAGATACGGAGGGTGAGGTATGAGGAATTTGACCAGGTAGATACAGAGGGTGGGAGATTTTTGCTAAACTGATGCAGCAGGATTCTTGCTAAGAAGAAAAAGGCCCAGTCAGAGAGGGGACTCAGAGTAGTCTGACTCATGTTTGGTCAAAGGGGAGTGTCCTTGTCCATGGTAATAACTAAAAGTGATTATGAGAGACCCTCAGAGCCCTCACAGTCCCCAGGACCCCATTGTCTCACCTCTGGGTTGGCTCAGCCCGGTGTCAGAGTGTTCCCTCATCTGTTCACCTGTGAACTCCCAGAGGCCACACATGGAGGCCAGGTGGGATGGGGCTCGGAGAGAGGTGACCCGGGCTCACTTAGCTGGTCACCATTGGGCTTTGCAGGAGCAGCTCAGGAGACAGGAGGAAGCACAGGCAGATTACAAGGAAAGACTCCTTGCAGGACCGGAGGCGGAAGGCAGTGAGGTGGATGTTAAAAAGCAATTCTTTACAACTGTCTGCCAGAGACTGTGGTCGAACAGTTTACACGCCGTTACTGTGGGACTTTCTATGGTCATCCTGCCATTGCACGTGTGGAAGTCCTAAGAGAGCAAACATCCTCTCTCACCAATTTAGGGTCTGCAGCCGGGTATCTCAAGCAGCGCTCCCAGAATCTTTAAAATCCAGACTTCAAAGGGCATCACTTTCAGAGTAAAAGGTGAACACGAGGTGAACGTGGCTCCCTCACTAAAAATCACATCCTCGTCAAAATCACGCAGACTTCCAGGCCTGCAGATTCACTGCCACCCCTAAAGCTCATGGGAAAATGTCCTCTGTACATAAAGAAAGAAATCATGCCCTGGCAGCTGTATCCTGAGTAATCGCTTTTGAGATAGAACTGTTTTTCCAGTTGTTCAGGCTACATGTGAATTTCACCAGCTGCTTTTCTAATGATTATTAGAATATTTTGGTAATGGCACCTGCTGCAGAAAAGGTAGTGATGCTTCCTAATCTTTCTTTAATGAGAGAGATTTTCGCAAAAGGGGAGATGACACTTATTTAATGTAATCCAGATGCCTTCTCCCTGGGTGTTCCCCAATTCTGCCAGCCTTGTTGATCATCACCCCAACCATTAGTAATCCAATAAAAACGGCTTGAGACCCTCTCTCACACACAGACAGGGAAACCCAACACATCTTTCTATCCATTCATTTTGGAAATTCTCAGGGGCAGGGGTGGGATGGGGTAACTCTTCTATTAAATCCTCAATCTCACTTCTATCTGGCCTCCTGTAGTTTTTCTTTTCTCGGACTTGAACACAGTCACTTTTTCCTTTGATGCCACTTACAGAAAGCATTTGCATATAGTCCATTTTAACAAATGGTTTGAGAAAACAGAGGGACTGCATTGCTGCAAAGCACAGCAAATTCTTCAAAACTAAATATGATGTCTCCATTGATTCTGAAATTGAGATATCCTGCAGCTCAGCTCCTCCCACCAATGTGAGAATTTCTCTTCGTTCTCTTCTCCGGGCCTCCAGATTATGTTTCTCTGGACCATCTCCTTCCAGCCTTCTGTCTTTACCTACCTATTTCTTCTACCAACTTATCCTGTTCCTACCGCCTCAGTCTGCCCTTGGGAACTTACTGTTTTCCTTGTACTATTATGCAGAAAATGTACTTTCCTCTGGCTTACTGCTCTTCCTTCTGAATAATATCTCAAAGCCTACTTTTTCACAACCAAATGGCTATTCAAGGCATTTTGCTAAGCAAAAGACACTTCCTTCTTAAGACAAATTTCATCAACAGATTTTAAAATAAAATGTTATTTCCTTGCTATATTATGTCATATCCAGAGTTCAGGAACTTGCTTATCACCATTACTTTCATAATATTGTCAAAATAAGGCTAGATTTTGAAAATCACTGAATAAGGAGACATTAGACTCAATATGGACAGATTTTAAATTCATGTTTTTTTCCATCCTAGCTGGTAATTTTTGCATATTGCCTCCTGAGGAAGCGATCTTTTCTCATAAGCAACCTTATCATTCTCTTCTTTAGATTTTTCTTTTTTTGTAAGATAAGCCTTTATTTCCAGGACACTGTGATTTAGCTGCTGATGTATACTAAAATTAAAATAATGAACCTGAGGCTACATCTGATATGTGCAATAAAGTGAGGAGTTTGGAACGAGGTGAAATGCTTGCTTATCATTTTTGTTATAGCCAGAAATTCACACCTGGAAACCAAATCTAGGAACAGAGTGCAAGACGAAGTTGTCTCTGGCTGTGCAGCCTACTGGTTTGTTCTTGGTGCCCCTGTTATATCTCGAAACCACAAAGCTCTTCCTTTGGACCTGACGCAGGGAGTAAGCTGGCCAGTCTCCACAGCTGTAATGTTAACAGAAATTCCATAAATCATTGAAAAGCAGTTTGCATTTTCTACCTGATCATTTCATCCTGCCTCAGATCACATTTATGAGAGCATGTCTTTTTCTTGTCTGTACAGTTTGCTAAGAAGTTCCCAGACCTATTTGGTATAGAGGCCTATCACCATGGAAGCTCCAATTAGGTACATGTTTGGTCTTCCAAAATGGGCTTGATCCCAGAATGATTTTATGGAGGTGTATGCAGGGAATGTCAGCTCTATCATGAGGCACCAACTGATCTGGAAGTCTCATGATCACCATGCGGCTTCATGTAATGATGTCCTCAGATGGAAGGGGTCCCTCCAGGGTGCACGAGTTTGGATCAGGTCACCAGTGGATTGCTCTAGCCTGACTCTACAGCCCACCACCATGGGGCCATACTTAAGGTATACATCTGTTCAGCATTATATTTCTTATCCAGCTGTCTCCAGGTTTTATCAGCTATGGATATAAATTTTAATGTCTCTGAGATCCTTCCATCTGCATAAATAGGAACTCAGCATCCTTGAAATTATTCCTAGTCCTCTGTGCAAGTTTCTCATGAGGGTTCTATAAGTGCCACAGAGAAGTCATTCGGTGCCTCCCATGCTCTTTCTCTCTCTATTCCAGCTCCCACTTTATTCATCACCTGTTTGTCAGCTGTTTTACCACAATGAAGAGAGTAAACGTAGCAGAATTACCTCTGTGTGCTGGGAATTATTACATAGGCTAGACCAGCCGTGGGCAAACTACAGCCCTCGGGCCGGATCCGGCCCGTTTGAAATGAATAAAACTAAAAAAAAAAAAAAAAGACTGTACTCTTTTATGTAATGATGTTTACTTTGAATTTATATTAGTTCACACAAACATTCCATCCATGCTTTTGTTCCGGCCCTCCGGTCCAGTTTAAGAACCCATTGTGGCCCTCGAGTCAAAAAGTTTGCCCACCCCTGGGCTAGACACATATTAGATCATTTATCCTTACAGCCATACTATCCAATATGTCCTGTTAGGATTCCCATTTTAAGATGAGAAAACGAAGGTTCAGAGAAGGGCCAGGAAGGAACTGGTGGAACCCAGAGTCCTTGCCTTTTATCAATTTGTTCTTTGCATGTTATAGTCATGTTAGTGTTAACTTTAAACTCTACAGGTGAGAACACACGCCCTGACATGAGTCAGACCTGGGTTCGAGTCCCAGCTTAGCCGCTTACTCACTGTGTAACTTTGACAAGTTATTTAACTTTTTCAACCCTCAATATCCTCATCTGTAAGTGAGGATAAGATTAGTACTTTCCTCATCAGCTTATTGTAGATATTACATAAAATAGTACATGTAATAGCATGAAGTGGAGTCCTTGGCATGTTGTGAGCAGGTTAGCTCTGAACACAATAGCAGGAACCCTTTTTCATACTAATGCCCTTTTCTAGATTAGCAAACTGAGGCTTGGAGGACTGAATAACTTGCCTAAGTTTAAACAGTATTAGAAGCAGAAGCTATGTTTGTGAAACTCCGCACTGCGATGCTAGGGTCTGTGCTCTTTCCAGCTATCCCTCATCCAGCTCTCTGGTACTGCTGACCGCGAGCCCCAGCAAAGCTGAAGGCCACATAGAAGGTGCTCTGTGGGATGTGGTTTTGATCAAGAAAAAGTCTCCACCCTGATCTTCTATGCAATTACCTGTGATAAGAGCCACGTGTGAGAAGGTCCAAATGAGTGGAATAAATGACGAGTGACTAGATTACTGAGCTGAGTGAGGCCATGTGACTGTGAGCAGAAATCACTTCTGGGTAGTCTCAAACCTTTGGCTGAGTGCCTAAATCTTCATTTCACCTCTTGCTGGGAAACTCTTGTTTTTCTCTAAACCCAAGAGTCCAAGTCCACGAGTAACATAATATCATGTAAATGAGGGTTATCTTGGAAGGCAGGCTGCTTGTCATACTATAGTTGCTTTGTTGCTTAATGAAAACCACATGCTTCCTGGTATTTTTAGACTAGTTAATATTAGCAGGTCAGCAGCAGTTTTATTTAGATATTGCAATTCCAGCTGTGCTTCTTTCAGTTACTTTGAGAAAATTCAGAATTTCTACCAGGCTATAAGCTTTCAGGAGAGGGGAAAATCAAAAGAAAACGGCCAGCATTTCCCCCTGGCTGGTCTGGTTTCCACGGGGAATGTGTGCTTGCTTCCCTGAGTCCTTGTGAAAGAAAGACGTGTGGACCCAGGGACTTGCTTTCAAATAACAAGGTGGGATAAATGAGTTGAGTTTGTTCTGGGGGCAAGAGAAGAGAGTAGGAAAGAGGAAAAAGGGAGGGAAAGGGGATGTCTAACTACCTTGCTGAGTTCTTGACATTTACTGGCATGGTATGGTTTTTTACATTGTTTGTTTTCATCGTTTTGAGAAAGGAACATTTTGAGAAAGGAATTCCATTTTGAGTCCTCCTTGGAGTCATTTGAAATCTTTAAATTTGCTCCTTTCAGAGAAAGGTTTTATTTCTTGGGAAAGGTCCTTAAATTACTTTCCTCCCCAAATGTATCATTTCTTCCCCACCCAACAGTAAATACCCAATGTCTCTGTGGCTAGAAAAATAGAAATGTACTTTTCTCTCCCTAGAGAGGAATTGCCACAGGACTTTGACTTGGAATGTAATGATGTCATTAGGAGCCATGATCTCAATCATTAGGGTCTTTATGGACTAAGGAGTGGTTGATGGGCACGCTCTCCTCTGCCCAGCAGACTGGAGGCAAAAGGGATAAAAGAAAGGAAAGATCAGAGTCCTCAAGATAATCTTAAGGACAAAGACCTTTCTGTGAAGGATCAGATTGGTTTGTTCCAGGCCCACACAAGCAACAGCCCAAGCCCTCTGTTTGTAGAGGGCAGGGCTGATGAAGTATTGCTTTGGCACGTTTTTTTTTGGTAACGAACATATTGTGAATGCATTGAGTCCAACAGCTATACCCAGGAAACAGCTGAATTTTCCCTAATGCAACCACCTTAAAATCATATGCTCTCCATCTCCTTACCCTGTCCTGTCCCCTTCTGTAGTCTGGCCATTATCAAGTTAAAAAAAAAAAGTCTTACTTGATAATTTTGGCTCTTTAAGTATTAAAAGACCCAATAAAGTCTATAAAGAAACTGACCTCAGATCTAATTAAAAGGTTTTTCCCCATTTCACAGCCTAGGTCTAACCCTTGGCTGGGGGTTCCTAAATGGGGAAGGAGGGTCTTGTTCACTGTTCTTTCCAACTCACTCCCCCTCCTCAGTTTGCTCTGATAACTTTAGTTTCTCCAGGGTTGGGCAGTGAGGCCACCTGGAAAGAGGAGCAAATAGTCTTTTCATGTAGTTGGCGCTCTTTGTGATTCTCTCTTGGCTGCGACTGCCAAAGGGTTGGGCCTTTTGTTACACTTTTTCATGATGTGCGTTTATTTGTGGGTCCTTTGCATTGGGACTTTTGCTCTGTACCAATGGAAAATAATACAATAATTAATAAATAACAATATAAGACTAATAATATCAGTTCCTGATATGGGTAATACACTCTTCAGTGGCCCACTTACTTTCTCCTTTCACTCTAACTCCCATCCCAGCGGTTGTATCTGAAGCCTTTTACTGCTGAGATCTGGCTGGCCACCTTGAAGGTGGGGTCTTTTAAAGATGTTTCAACCTGCATTCCATGGTGTCCACAGGCTCAAGAGGACTCATACACTCATGCTCCACCACACTGAGAACCAGGCTGCTCCTCTTGCTGCCTGTCTTCACCTGCCTTCTCGGGCAGCTTCAGGCCGGCTTCTGCCTTCACCAATTGCCTGTGCCTGAGGCACACTGTGGTCTCTGTTGAACGAAGTCCTCAAGCCTTCAAGGACACATGTCAGGCGCTCCTGTGGCAACAGGAGAATAGCCAAGTGATCTCGATTCTTATGAATTCCCTTCAACAGCTCCCTTTGGTAATTTCAAGCCTCACGAACCCAGATTAAGAAGAAGAATATTATCAGAACCCCCAAAGCACCCCTCATGCTCCTTCCTAGTCTCTATAGACTTCTAGCAGCATGCAACAATCTCCTCTTACATAGCCTGGAGGCAAAAGGTCAGTTTGGCCACCTTTTAGTGAGTTTTGAGCAGGTCCCCGTAGGATTGAGGAGGGAGGTGCTTGCCATTTATTGTTTTTATTGCAGACAACAGGAAACGTTCCATTTGCACCCAATGGCAATCTGTAAATCCAAAGTTCATGAGGAGTGACCTTTCTGTGCTGGTTTTACTTTGAGGCTCCCTCATGAGTCATTCAGAAAAATATTTCCAGACTGTACTATCTCTGAGAATTTGTATTTGTTTCTCAGAATGTCTGTATGTCTGCTTCAACAATTACTTGCCAGATAAACATAAAAAGTAATAGGTCTATATTGGTGGGAAACAATCTATAGCTGCAGCTAAAATTTATTTTGCACTTTTTTGCTATGCTCCGTTATATATGTGTTTTAACTCTTACAATTTTGCTATTTGTAAAACCTCACTGTTCTTATCACCATATTACAGATAAGGGGGCTGAAGTTCAGGGAGGTTAAGGAACACTGTGGCGAGCCGGCACGGCCAAGGCATACTCAGCCCCAGGGCGCCTTATGTGCCACGCCAGCTCAGCCACGTTCAGTGACCCTGAGAGGGGGCGGTGAAGGATGGAGAAAAGACAGACAAGAGAATAAAAGCTGGGTCTGGGTGGGACGCTGCTCCCGGATGGAGAGACAGCGCCATGGACTACAAGCCGTGTCTTTATTTTACAGCCAGAGTCCACGAGGCAAAGTAAGGGTGTGGTCAAGATGTTTACAACATTCTCGTGGGTTTCGATCCTACTCAACTACATGCACCTGAACTCTATCAAGCCCACATCACTCAGACACGTGAGGCCACGTGTTTGGACCATAGGTTCAAATTTACAACTATAGCTCTTGGCTATAACTGTGCTGGGAAGGCTCTGCCCTTGAAGCTGGGACTTGCACATGGCAATGGGAGGACTGTGCCCTCTCATTAGTCCGAGGCTTGAACCTGTCCAAACACTGTAGCCGCTCTCCACAGAACACATCCAAGGTCACACAGCTGGGAAAATCAGAGCCATGTTTAAACCCTGGCTTCAGAGTTCCTGTTTGTCACCACACCACTCTTCTGCTCCAGGACCTGGCTTCCCCGAGGACTCAGGGTGTCTCCCGTTGGTGACTTCCTCATAAAGCTCTTCTGACGTTCCTAAGTTTGCCCAGACTTAGGGAAATTTATACTGGGAAGGTGTTGGCTCCAGGTCAAGACCATGTCTTTTGGGTAGTGAGTTTGATTTTCAAAGTTTGATGTCACGACTCTACTGAATGGTAATAAGAAGGAATTTGGAGAAGAGAGAGCCTCTTTGGGAATAGTCTTGTGCCCATGATGGGAACTCCATGAGAAAAATCTACCTTTTTGATATTTCTTCCTTAGGCCATGGGAAGGATCATAAGCAGTGTCCAGATTTAAGTTTTATAAGGGGAAAGTGTGTTGTAGGTTCCTTGAATTACCCCAGTTGTTCAGACAAGCCCACTCCACTCTTTTTTGGTGACATAATGTGGAATGAAAGGTTTGGACACTTGATTGAAGTGTGGTCAGTCCCCCATCAACCTCTTGTCTGAGCACACAGGACAGGTGAAGTGCCCATTGAAGAGGACTGTCAGGGAGTTCCCGATGGTGACCAAAGGTGAGGGGAAGGAGCCCATGGCAGAGTGAGAGGGAGAACAAGATGCTCAGGAGCTAGTTCTAAGTAGAGAAGTGATGTGAAATGAATTTCCTCTTCCATGTTCTTAGGGAGCAAGAGGAAAGGATACTTGGATTAGAGCTTTCTTCAGTAAAGACCAGTATGACTTGGTTACATGATTTCGAAGACAGCAAGGCAGAGTGAATCTTGAGTAACCCACTGAATGAGATTTGGCAGGAACAGGATTGAGGGGCTGCTGGATCAGTGAGGGCAGGAGGAGGTCAGGTGTCAAGCTTTGTTTGGGATCCTGTCTGGAGTGATATAGGTGAGTGGCAGATGGTGCTCAGTAGGAAAGCCAGTGGCCTCAACTTCAAGGAAAAGGTGTCGGCTAAAGGGGGGTGGTGTGGCCATGAGGACAACTGCAAGTGTTGGCACAGCAACTTGGGAAAATATCATGGAGAATGCTCTGGTATGTCTCACTTCTCATGCAGTAACTTTCATCCGAGGAGCAGGCAAATAACAACAGCTCAACATTTACCAGTCTTCATTTACGTTAAAAATACAGGGCAGGCAAAAGTGGGTTTACAGTTGTGAGTACACAAGCAGAGTTTATTCTTGTTTTATTTTCTATTAATTATTATACTATTTTCTAAATGAACAACTGTGAGCCTATTTTTGCCCCACCCTGTATGTATTCGATGCTTCATATGTGTCTGACCTTGCACTAGGCCCTGGAGATACCATGCCACAGGCCAGGGCTGATTTGGTAAATCCACATGGTGATGTGGTGAGAGCATTAATGGGATATGCACAGGAGCTCTGGGCTGGTAGGAGGGCCCACAACCTAGACTTTAACTGTGGGAATTCTCCCTAAGGAAAGTGGCATCTGTAGGGAGGCCCCTTAGGATGAGTCAGTGTCAGCCTGGAAAATGGGGATGGGTGAGGGAATTGCTCCAGGCAGATGAATCTTGACTTGAGTAAGAGCCAGAGGCAAAAGGGAGATTTGAGTGGCCTGATATGACTAGAGAGGACTGTGCCAAGGAAGTGGCTGGAACTAAGGCAAGAGTTATAGACAGATGATGATAGGTTTTATAACCACCCCATGCGGTAGTGCTGTCATCATTTTACAGCTGAGGCAATGAGCTCGGGGTTAGCGATTTGCTCCGAATCACACAGTGCAGGTGGAAAACCTGGAACCAGATCTAATATCTGCCTCATACCAAAGATAGAGCTTTTCCTTTGTTACTCCTAGATCTCTCTCTTTTTTTTATTTTGGGAAGGTTTAATTAAAATTTGTACCCCAGTAAATAATGTGTCCATCTCCAATAGACTCCTCTGCTCCATTTTGACCAGAAGTCATTGCAACCTCTCAGGATTAAACAAATTGAAATGTATTAAAAAATATTCTTTCCTGATCCTGATGGAGGCAGCAAATCACCAAGAACTGGGCTAGTTGTTCAGGCCAAAAGTTGCTGTGAGGAAAAGCTTGGAAGAGCCAGGCTGCATTTGTATTCCAAGTGAGAGAGTTCAGAGAGAAAAATGCACAGCAGTTTCGTTCATAACATTTTTAAAAGGACTAGTTTGTCCATGACCTTCATTGATTAGGGTCAGGAACTCGACATGATAATGCTGAATACACCCAAAGAATCCATGTTTGCTCATTGGTTCATGCTTCTGACTTCGTTTTTCTAGCTCTAACCTCTCTGGATTTAGCCCTGGAGAAATGCAAGTTGGTTTGAAGCTCTTTGTGTGTGTATGTTTGTGTTGTTGTTTTTTTTTTGCTATATAATAATATTTTTTTGGTTTCTTTTATTTTACTATTATTTTTAAATTGAATTTATTGGGGTGACATTGGTTAACACATTACACAGGTTTCAAGTATACAATTCTATAATACATCATCTGTATATTGTATTGTGTGTTCACCACCCCAAGTCAAGTCTCCTTCCATCACCATTTATCCACCCTTTACCTTATTCTACCACCCCGCTTCCCCCGGCAATGATCATACTGTTGTCTATGTCCCCGAGTCTTAGTCTTTCTTTTTTTTCTTTGCTTATTCCCTTCACCCTCACCCAGCCCCGCAACCATCTCCCCTCTGACATCTGTTAGTCTGTTCTCTATATCCATGAGTCTGTCTCTACTTTGTTAGTTTATTTGATCATTAGGTTCCACATATAAGTGAAATCACATGGTACTTGTTTTTCTCTGACTGGCTTAGTTTACTTAGCATGATACTCTCCAGGTCCATCCGTGCTGTCGCAAAGGTAAGATTTCCTTCCTTTTCATGGCCTAGTAGTATTCAATTGTGTAAATGTACCACAGCCTTTTTATCCACTCATCTATTGATAGGCACTTGGGCTGCTTAGTATTCCCTCTCTTCCCAGTTTGAGCTAAACATAATTGTGGCATTTGACCACTGATAAATGAAAAATAAAGTTCATCGAAAACCATGACTATTGTCACAGCTCATAAGAACTTATAGTACCTACATCTGGATGGCTGTCTGCTTGATGACAATCTATCCATTTCATCATAGGGCTTTGGACTTGAGTCACTCTATATCTCCCTCCCTGGGGCATGGCAGACCCTGGCTTGTCTTGGACAAATTGAGAAATAAGCAAAGAATGCCTTTGGGGCTGTCGACCTTCCTTTTGTTCCTCTTCCCTTGGGGCTTCACACCCAACAGTGCCTTCACTGTTTCTTTCTCTTCTTTCATCAAAATGATGACTAAGAATCTCAAGCTTAGTCATTGGAAGAGAGGAAGGAGTAATGATGGTGATGATAACAGCTTATACTTAAATGTGCATACTATGTGCAAGATCTATGATACCAAGAGTTTTATCTTCTTTGACACATGAGTTACCACGATAACTCTATGTACTAGAGAATCTCATTATTTCTCTATGTCACAGGGAGATCAGTTTATGTGCCCAAGGTCATACCATCAGAATGTAGTAGAGCATGGTTTGAGCCCAGGAAGTGTGGTCTTGTCCATGTGCTTAGACATTATACAAGGAGAGTGGGAATGATTCATTGACCAAGATGCTGTAGGCACTGTACTAATTAGTGTAACACATTTTATTTAACACTCCTAACTAGCTTTTGATATAAGGTCTTAAACCCCAATTTACAGAAAGGAAGAGAGAGAATCTAAGTGACTTGCCAAGATTTCATAAGTAGTAAGTGATGGAGCAGCGATTGGAGCCATTGTCTGAGTGATTGCAAGTTCCATGTTCTGTCCACTACAGCATCCCAGGGTCCAGGCCATCAATCACAGGGTAAATGTCAGTCTCCTCATATTTTGTTCTTTAAATAGTATCTGAGTATTAATAGTAGCAGAGTATTAAGTTCGGTTACTGAAGTTATGATCATTTTTGGGGGGGACTTTGGGTAGCGATTAGGAGGCAGGAAACACATTTTATTTGGGAGTGGGGAGAGCAGGCACTAGACTTTCTTGGATGTAAAAGTTACAGGTTGTAAGCTGGTGAGCACGTAGCCATCCTAGCATGCCAGCCTCACCTAGGAGCTTTTCCCCTTTAGATGCTCTAACCTATTGTATTTGACTGTCTTCATCCCAATAATTCACAGCCTCCCCAAAGCGGCCATGTCTGAAACTAAACTCACCTTTCTTTATTCGCCTCAGGCTTAACAGTGTCAAGTAATCTAGAAACACCCCTTCTCCTTCACCTGTCACATTTAATAGGTCCCTGAGTTCTATAGGTTCTGCCGTTTACAGACATTTCTGGTCTCTTCTCTTATACCTCCTCACTCATCCTTCCTGTCTTTCCTAGCTCATTCATCATCATTCACCTAAATTATCATAGTTGTCTCCCAAGGACCTTCTCACTCCTAGTTTCTCTCTTCTCTAAAGTACCATCCTTGCTGCCCCTGGTGTAATTGCTCCAAGATGGAAATCTGATCATGTTACTTCCTTGCTCAAAATCTGTCAGTAGTAGGCCCCAAGCACTTATGTAATATTTCCTCAAACCTCAGGCTATGGTCTTCAGTAATGTACTATTGGGTTTGATGGGAATCTGTTGGACATTTTAAAAAATTTAAATAGATACATCTTTTAGGTCATTTAATGACCATTTGCAACCTGGAGCCAAGTAGCCCTAGTTTTATTGAGACAAGAATAGAGATAAACTTGACACATAGATGAGGGAGAGTACCAGCCATGTGACATCATCACAGTGTCTTTCAATGGCAGTCATGCTAGTTTGACGAGAAAGAGGGATGGGAGAGTTGAGGTGTTATTTAGCACATGGTCACCTAAGCATGCTGAATTTAAAATAATGCACATGATTTTAGTGAGTGCCATATTCACATGCCATTAGCCATTTTGTTTCAGTTAAACAATATCCATTGGATTAAACGAATTTTGTTGATTTGCATTGTATTGGGTTTTACTTTGTGAATTTTTTTATTTTATTATTGAATAGGGTGTTCCAAAATTCACGCAAGATTTGCAATTGAATCGAATTGCAAATCTTGTGTGAATTTTGGGACACCCTATATAAGGGTTATAAACACTGGGAAGTTATACCTGGTTTATGTTTGTATATATTTAAATAATGTGATTACTTCTTGTCTTTTGACTAAGATCTAGTGTAAATAATGCTGTACTAAAAATACCTTGTCAATACTAAGAATATTCAGTAATTTTTTTCTTTTAATATTGATCCATACACTTTTCCATACCCAGGTTCAGGAAATACTGGGATATAGGATTGAGTGCAAGCTCCTTAGTGCAGCACCTGAGACCCTTTGAGTCTGGTCTCTGTCACCCTTTAGCCTCATTATTGCCCCTCCCTCCTATGCCTGCTCCTTCTTACTTGACTAGAGCTCTTTGGCAGTAGGGACAATTTCTTATTCATATTTGTACCTACATGCCTAACAATGAAGGAATGTTTGTAGAACAAGCCAATGAAGGAATGAACAAGTGATGGAAGGCAAGAAAAAAAGGAAGGAGGCTGTTCCACACACCTAATGGCCAACCCCTAACATTACTGTAAATAGTAAGTTTCCTTGTTTGATTCCAGGTTGGGATACCTTCCAGATTCTTCTATCTCCTCAGCAACAATCTTACTGAATAAGTCATTACAGGGAGGAAAGGAGGGAGAGAGGGAGCAAAAGGAAGAGGGAGAGAGAGAGATTCAGAAGTAACACCCACAGGGGAAGGGCAGTTTCAGCCTTTACCCCATGGGACATTGTCATGTCCCCATGGTCTTTTCAACTTGGGATTTCTCAGAAGATCAAAAAGAGACGAGTAGTCCCATGTCAGGATATACTGACATACAGGATTGAGTGCATTTCAACTGCTCCCCTCTTTTTAGCTTCAAAAAGAAGAATAATTCATTTAAACTGACTTTTATGTGTATTTTATGTTTAGTCCAGGAAGTATTTGCTTCAAATATTTGTGCATGGGAATGTGAGTTCAGATCAGCTGATGATCAAGATCTGACGACTGGCTGCAGTGGGGCAATTAACTTAGCAAACAAAGCTGTGATCTCCAAGGTCACTGTCAGTTTCAAAATTCTGTGTTCATATTTACTGCATGACAATCAACTGTAGCAGGTCTGGCTATAACACCGTTCTCATAAGGAGGATTAGGGTGTGCTGTGCAGCTAGTCTCATCTGCGAAAGCGGAACTTTCTCCTTTTCTTTTCCCCTTCCTTCCTTCCTTCCTTCCTTCCTTCCTTCCTTCCTTCCTTCCTTCCTTCCTTCCTTCCTTCCATTCAGTAATTGCTTCACATGTCAGGCACTCTGCTAAGTCTGTCTAGCTATCCAATCTGATCAGACACAGCAAAATTATGAAATAGGTTCTTTTATCTGCATAAAGTTTTACATAGAGATAAGTTAGCTGTGACCAAAGAGGGTGTCAGCCTTGGTTCTTCTCCTAGAAATTTGCCTTTTGACACTGCATTTGGCGACAAGGAAACTTGGGTCCTCCCAGCTCTGTGTTTAGTGCAAGTCATTCACCTCTTTTGACCTTAGATTCTTCCTTTATAAAATGATGATGGAGTAACATCTGTTCTTTTTTGACATGAAGTGCAGTGATGTATGTAAAATAACGTTGTCAGCTTATAAGATATAAACAAATGTATGGGAGGGTTAGCGTTCTTAGCATGGCTTTCCCCCACCCCTCTCATCAAAACATTGCATCCTCTATAATGAAAGTCATTGTGTAAATAAGGTATTAGTTTCACACTGGCCAGAGGCCATGGTGGACACCCTCAATTACCCTACTGCACAAAGGTACGCAGAGAGAGCCAGGCAAGAGCGAGGATGTCTCAGGACAGAGGCAGGCTACCGCCGCTGCTGGGAGGACAGGTGCGAAGGGCATGCGCTGTGGATGGAGGGGGTCACAACGAGGAAGCCCATTTAAAAAAATATTTTTATTGATTTTTAGAGAAAAAGGGAGAGGGAGAGAGAGAGAAACATTAATGTGAGAGTGAAACATCAACTGGCTGCTTTCCGCATGCCCCCTACATGTGTCTCGGCCAGAAATCGAACCAGCAATCTTTCCACACACAGGACAACACCCAACCTACTTAGCCACACCGGTCAGGGCTGAAAGCTCCATTTTTGTTTGGGATTCTGAACTGCAAGGATAAATGGAACAACCAAATACGAGCTGCCTAAGCTGGCTGGTGTTCTCTCCCTGAGCACTTTCCCTGGACAGCAGTTGTTCAAAAGAATTGAACAAGTTTCTAGAGATTTTTGGTTAATTATATTTTCTCACTGCTCCCAAATGGTGAGACAAAGCCATCCTCTGCCTTCTGGGAGCTGTATGTAAACACCCTGCTTTAAATCACAGTGACAACTTGGTTAGCTTATTCGTTATGTACGTACTGCCTCCCCTCCCCACCTTCAGCTTCACAGCTGCTTTCTGGTGTGCCCACCCACATGCAGAAGCATGTTATTGGGAAGGAAATGTTAGTGCTTCAACATGGGAATAAAAAGCTTTTCCTACGACATAAATATCCACTTTGTTCGCTGCTCCCCTATCTTTAGGAAATGCACATGTCTTCTCCCAGGGAAGAGACCTACCCCACTAGTAATGGGCAGCACCTTTCCCACTGCCATTTTAAACCTCATATTCAGGCTACTCATTCATTCATTCCTCACATAGTAACTGAGGACTTACTGTGTACCAGACACTGTTCTAAGTGCTTGTAATAAAGCAGTGAACAAAAGAGATAGGCTTCCTGCTTTTATGGAGCTTATACATGGAGTGAGAGTACACAGTCAATAAAACAAACAGCTAGGGTACGAGGCAGCTTCAGATAGTGAATACATAGAGAGACTGGATAGAGAATGACCAGCTGAGGAAGCGCATTTGAGCTGACTGACACCAGAGGACGGGGATCTGCCGGCGGGTGTGTGTGTGTGTGTGTGTGTGTGTGTGTGTGTGTGGATCTGGGACTGAGCGTTCTATGTTAAGGGAACACCCAGTGTGAGGGTGAAAAAGGCTCATCTCACTCGCTGAGAAGCCAGTGTGTGCTTTGCTGATGTGGAGAACAGCTGGGGGTCTAGATTCCCAGGCCGGGTTTTCTGTTCTCTAAATTGTCACTGATGGGTGCCCACAGGTTTAAGAACATGAGCTATCTGCTTCTCTGCTGAGCTCCCCTCTTTTGCAGGGTTCTCTCCAGCAAAATAAATAATAAATAAATAAATAAATAAATAAATAAAAAATAACAGATTGCATAGCTGGTTTCAAGTCACTGCCTTTCCTCCTCACCCCTATTTCTAGCTAAGCCTGTGAAACCTTTGCTGAGATCTGTGTCTACAATGCTCACTGAAGCCAACCTCCGCATACAATCATTCCTCTTGGCTGCTACTAATAATAGAAATCGTGACCTTTACTCTACAGACAGACCTCCTCCTGGGAATTTATGAGACTGATGAAATGTCCATTTAAGCAGGCCACCTGCGTCTGTGTGAACAGACCAGCCTCCTGGTTTGCAACGGTGGATTTAATCAAAGGGGAGTGGGGGAAACTCTCTACAAATCAGTGCCATGGGAGCAGGCTGCAGCTATGTAGCAATCCTTCTTGCAAGGTACCACCTCAGGGTGCACTTTGTACCAGTCCCCCAGATGCCTAAAGGAAATTGCCCAGTGACATGGCTCCTCTCTATCCTTTTCCCATTAACATGCCCGTCTACCCTGGGAGCATTTGACATACACAGCACTCACTTTCCCCACATAATTAAATTAAAAGGTGTAAGGAACAGAATAAAATATGCAAGTCATATTAAACAAAGTGGGCGTTGCAAATACACGAGATTTCTCGGCCTCCTGAACTCCAGAGGCTTGTTGAGCCCACGGACGAGTACTGCCATGGTTCTTGCTGTCTCCTGGTCTAAAACCTGTCCCTGAAGTCCACCCACTGGGCTGACCCTGCTCCTCTGTAAGTTCTGTGCCAGGCCCATCCCTATTACACTTTGCTGCTCATTTTTTCTTCATGGCTGATCTTAGATCATGCATTCACTCACATTTATGACATGTTTATTAAGCATTACAACAGTGGGCTAAGCTTGGGGGATACCAGTCAATTTGGCATCATGGACAAGCTAAGCATGGCTCTGGCCCATGTCAAGCATGATGTAAACAAATAGGCAAGAGTGATATGGGGTGACAAGTACTTTGATAAAAGTAACCCAGGAGGTATGGGAGCATAGAGGAGAGAAAGGAGGAAAGCTACTACTTTGAAGAGGAGTAGAAAAATCTCTCTGCCTCTGCTAGTCTCATTTTCTAGGCGTTTCCTTGGCCTTTTCTACCCTTTCCTGTGTCTGGAGAGCCACAGGTCACAAATCGTCAGTACCCATCTGGCCTGCTATCAGCCACAGAGCCAGTCAGAAGCCATCATCTTCTTACCTTTCCTATCTGGCATGTCTCTGCTTTGCATCGTTTTGCCAAAGGAAGCCTCACTCCCAGCCTCCTCTGCCCACCCCCATAGCATCCCACCAGCAGTTTCCCGTTTATAGGAACACAGGGCTACTGTCTCAGTGGCACGAGGATTTAAGGTCATTTTCCCAGGAGTTATGATGCCTCTTGCTCCTTGTGGCATATCTAGGTTAAGGGCTTAGGAGGAGAGTTTTGTGGCTGTGGGGAAAACTCTCTCTGAGCACTAACGAGCCTATACAGGAATAAAACCGGCTCCCAGGCTCCATTAGACCTGAGCTCTAACTAGACCGTACAGGGTAGAACAATGGTAACCAACGACTCAAATGCGGAGATTGGCATGCACTTCCAAGCCCACGACCTGGTATACCTGCTAGGATTTTAATGATGTAAGCTGTAATCTTCAGCACTCATTACAAGTTGACTGACTACACCGAGCAGGAAAAAAGCATTAATAAAATATTTTTGATAGTTCTGGGGAGGGGATGAGATTTTTCAAGATGCACAGTGTTTGTTTCTGTGCCAACCACCACAGCTCTTCTCTTATTCTTTGTGATTCTTACCCAGCCTGTGTCAAAAGCAATGAACTAAGAGTTACACCTGTGTTGTATTTTAGGGGATCCTCTTCCTTTCACAGAATCATTATGTTGCTAAGTCACCCAGTGGTCAACCATTGGCTTGAGACTGAAAATTTATCAGGTTTTGGTGTTATTTCTTCTTCCACACAGATCTCAGAGGCAAATTCCCTGTCCCTCTTTGACTCAGGCCTCATCTGATAAGCAAACGCAATAGAATTGGCTGAACGAAAATCTCAGACCAGGGCCTACGTCATCTTAGGTAAGGGCCCCAGGGGGCCCAGCGCCTGGCCCAGGTGCCTCTTCCTCCATAGCAGTGCTGAGAGTGTCCTCAAAGAATCTCTGGCCTCACAATTCTCCCACTTGTCTCTCTAGAGCTCAGAATTGTTCTTATTTTATAGATAATTGTTATTTTTTCATATTTACCAAATAACATGTTCCTTATATAGGACAGTAGATAATAAATAAAAACCAAAACATAAAATTAAAATAATCCATAATTCTTCCCTGGCTGGTGTTGCTAAGGGTCATAGGTTTGACTCCTGGTCAAGGGCACATACCTGGATTGCAGATTCAATCCCTGGCCCTGGTCGGGGTGTGTATGGGAGGCAACCAATTGATATGTCTTTCTCACATGGATGTTTCTCTGTCTCTCTCTCTCCCCTTCCGTCCCCCTTAAAAAATCTTCTTGCAATGTCCCACCCCAGGGTGCACTTTGTACCAGTTCCCCCTCTCTTAAAAAATCAAAAGAAAAAATATCCTCAGATGAGGATTAACAAAAAACAAAATAAAAAGTCCATAATTCCAACATTCTTAGATTGCAAACATGCTTGTTGATATGCATTCTCTGGACTCTTCAGTACGCATGGTACATGCATTGTGGTGAGTGTGGGCGTGTGTGCTAAGGTGTGAATGTCTGACTACTATACATGTTGCTTGATGATTTATTATTTTCTCTGTTAATTCCTCATTATGGACTCTTATATTATTACACGTTCTATATTATTTTAATGGATGTAATTCATTATATACAGAGATTTAATATATCTCAATGTGGGATATTTAGAATTTCCAATTTTCATAAGTCTATGATAAACATTTCTCACAGAAAAGTCTTTGCAAAGACTCTCTAAATGTTTATCTTTGGGAACATGTTTTTGGGTCAAGGCCAATTTGGATGCCTTAGTCCATTCAGGCTGCTATAACAAACAGCATAGTTTGGGTGGCTTATAAACAACAGACACTTATTTCTCACAGTTCCGGAGGCCAAAAATTTTATATGGGGGTGCCAGCATGGTTGGGTCTGGTGAGAACCCTTTTCTGAGTCACAGACTGTCAACTTCTCATTGAACTTTGCATCATAGAGAGCAGAGAGCAATAGCCTCTCTCGTGACTCTTATAAGGGCACGTATCCTATTCATGATCGCCTTTAATCCTAATACCTCCCAAAGGCCCCTGAATATCATCACATTATGGGCAGTTTTGACATGAATTTTGGGAGGACACAAACATTCAGTCCGTAACGTTGGGCAACCTACAACAGCAGACGGGTTCATAGAATCATAGATTTCTCTTTGAGAGGAAACAGTGACGCCCTGTTTGCTGAAATATAAATGAATAATAATACAACCTAATTCAATGTTTCCTTCCTCTCTTGACTACCCCTGTCAGTCTATTCATGTTTGAACAGCTCCAGGGATGGGTACTCACTATGTTTATATAGCTCCTTATAACCCACAAATGGTTTCACATACATTATTTTATTTTAGACCAAGAATAACCTATGGAGTAGAACTGATACTGGTTTGTTTTATTTATTTTTTCTTTCCTAGATGAGATGATATTGAATCCCAGCCACTTATCTTACACAGTTCCAATTCTTTGGTTGTGCATAGACAGAGCAAATCTCTTCCTTTGTTCACCAGTGAGTCCTTCCTGACTGTCTTTCAGGAAGTAAGATAAATAAGTTTTGAACTGGGACAGAAGGAGTATGGCTAAGGCCATGAGATCCAGAGCATGAAGAAATGGCCTGCGGTGTAGCCCAGTGGGGCTGCTTATGTGTGCAGTGAAGTTGTGTCTAGAGCAGTGGTTCTCAACCTGTGGGTCGCAACCCCTTTGGCGGTGAAACGACCCTTTCACAGGGGTCGCCTAAGACCATCCTGCATATCAGATATTTACATTACGATTCATAACAGTAGCAACATTACAGTTATGAAGTAGCAATGGAAATAATTTTATGGTTGGGTCACAACATGAGGAACTGTATTTAAAGGGCCAGAAGGTTGAGAACCACTGGTCTAGAGGAAGGAGAGAAATGGGAATGAGGGTGAAGGGCCTCCGGAAATACACCTGGTAGTGCCAGTTGTCATTGTTTGGTTAGTGGCAGGCCTATTTCTGACTTTAGGCTAGACACAGATCATTGTGATAAATTTAATTTAATTTCATCTTTTAAAAAAATTGATTTTAGAGAGAGGAGGGAGGAAGGGGGAGGGTGGGTTTGGGGGAGAGACATTGATTGTCTCTCGCACATGTCCAGAATGGGGATGGAACCGGCATCCCGGGTATGTGCCCTGACTGGGAATCAAACCTGCCACCTTTTGGTGTGGGAGGCAACTGAGCCACACTGGCGAGGGCTCATTTCATCTTCTTGTGCTCGTTTCATCTTACTGTATTCTTCTTATTAAAGTATTAAGAAAATGAACACACAAAGATAGATCACTCTGGAGTGAAGTTAATCTAGATGTATTTATTTCCCTATTGTTTTTAATGTTTTGCCCAGTTTTCCTTCATTTGAAGTTGCTTCTCTGATGTTGGAGAGAGAACATTTGCTTGATGACCTCAACCAGAAAACTATCAAAGAAGCAGCATTTTTCCGACACTGTAGAGGGCAAAGCAAAGGGCAGCCAACTGTCTGGGAAACAGGAATAGTGGGGCGGGCGCCCTCTTGTGGAACTCTGCTTATTGTCTAATCTGCCTGGCAACCGGCTTTTGTAGATCTTTAAACCAATGGCTAATTATTTCCCCTGGTGAATTTGTGTTTGTGGGTATTCTTAGAAGACAATTCCGAGTACAATTCCTGGATGTTTTTAAAATGCATCAAGAATTTATAAACTCAAATCAATGTGCAGTTCAAAAGGTTGCATTATTATTATTATTTTTTTAGAGAGCCAGATTGATTGTGAATTGTCTCCAAACTGGCATGTTGGGTAATTATGGTATTTTCATATTTTGGTATAAAACCTTACGAAATGTGGTTTTGCAATTAGATTTTTTTAAACTGCCTTTCCCACCTGGGTAGGATTTAAGCAAAGCCCAGGTAGTTTGGGGCTATTTTTAGTTCTGATTAATTATTAGGCCAAGATAATACCAAGTTCAGCAGCTTATTTGGAGGAGACACGACAGCTGGGCTCTCAGGACAGCCCCAGGCCAGTGCCGACATCTTTACAACAAAATGGTTGGTGTTCTCCCCACCTCCGGGGAGAGTGCAGGGTGGCACCTTCTGTGACACTGGTGTCAGCTTTGCCAGCCCAGAGCTGGCGAGTGAGGAGGAACTGCTGATTCAGGGGCCTGCAGACATGGTTGATCTCACCACAGTGAAAATAGGTCACTAATGACACGTGGCGATAAGCCAAAAAACTGCAGCCAGGAGCTCTGAACCGTCTGCTGGTGGCAAGACCCATTTCACTAGAACTCCAGAAAGCAAGCGATCTGCTTGAATTTGTTTAGAACAACCTCAGGCTTGCAACTCACATGCTCAGATTCTGATCTCTCCTCTGCTGGCCTTTATTTTTTTAACCATTCACGTTGTTTATTGTTTCAGTTTATCCAGTTTCCATTCCCACGCACTGAAATAACTCTGCAGCTCCTGCTTCTTTTTTTGAACAGTCCAGCTGATAGGATTCTTTTCCCCCCAACCATGTCTTCTCCCCCTCCCCCGTGCCCCAAGTGGCAGGGAGCAGAAGGGAGACAAGGCCAGGGTGACATGACCCGCTCTGATTCCTTATATGCTGACACTGAGATGGTTCTGATCAGCCTACTCCATACCACACTGACCTTCATGAAGCCACCCATCTCTGACTCCAGAAAGTGTCTGGCATTACCATTGTGTGATAAAATAGTATTTTACTTCATTTTGGACAGTGTGGCTCCAGATTGGCATTTCCTATCATTCTTAGTAATTCCCTAAGAAAAGAAGGGGCATTGTGGAGAGGAAGGCTGGGAATTACTAATGGGTCCTCCTTACAGGCCTGGGGGATCTCAGTGCAGAGCTTAGACTAGAGATTCCCTAATGAAAATGAACGTCCGTATCTCTCACAGGGCCTGGTAAAACCCAGACTGCTGGGCTCCACCTCCTGAGTGGATCTGGAAGAGGGCCCAGGATTGTGCATTTCCAAGCAGTTCACAGGTAACCACATTTTGAGAAGCAATGGCTTAGGCAGGTCAACAGTAGCCTCAGCACTGTCCCCACAGAAGCAATTTCCATGTCCCAGAGCTTCTTCCACTAGACTGTGAGCAGCTGAAGGGCAGGGACAATGTCTCACTCACCTTTGAATCTCCAGACTCCAGCATAGTGCCTGACACAGAGTAATTACTCCTTAAATGGTTGTAGAATTAATTAATTAATGATTGAATCCTATCAGCCAATCTTAAGACAGAAGCGGGTTTTTCTGAAGGCCTGGGATGACCTTAAATGGGCTATTGGTCTCACTGAATGCAAATGATCCAGTCACTGAAATTACTATTAAAAAACACAATGGAGTAAGAAGAAATTAGACAACGTCCTCTTCTCAGTCCTGCCCAGGTTGAACAGGAAGAGTTGGGGTTTAGGGAGAGGCTGGGCAGAGGGAAGATGGGCCCATCACATTTAACAAGGTGTTTTACCCCTAATTTGTAGTAAGGGCCAGAACCCTTCCACAACTATTAAGCAGGAGGCCTGACAGCGTCCCTCCAGAGCTCCCCCTTTCCTCCCTGCACTGAATCTCACAGGGCAGGGTAGGAAATGGTGCTTATAACAGAGAAGGGTTTTCCATGTGGTTTGTGTTTTAGGGACCATCACACATGCTGGGAACAAATGTGTAGCTCCTGGAGTTTAGCTCCCAGGACTCCCCAAATTTAGATGGGAACCAAGGGGAAAGGGGGCTTAAGTCTGGTTTGGCCACAACCACCATCCCCCATGACCTTATTCTAGCTGCCCCAGCTTGTCCTCCCTCATGCCCTACCTCACAATTTGCCTCTATCAATACCATCATGCCGTGTGTTTTCTAGCATAGAGCATGCTGCCCTCCTGCTTCTAGATTCCAACCATCCCAAGTCTGGATAACTTGAATTTTCTTATGACTTCACTTAACAGCCACCTCTTACAGGAAGTCACTTTAAGTGTCTTTCCTCAGTGTTTTCATAATACTCTATGGATACCTCTATCACTCAGTTATTTATTCATTCAATATTACCTACTAGAGGCCCAGTGCATGAAATTCATGCACTTGGGCCGGGGGCGGGGGCATCCCTCAGCCTGGCCTGCATGTTCTACCAGTCTGGGAGCCCTCGGGGGATGTCCAACTCCCCCGAGGCCTGCTCCCCATGTCGTCAGACATCCTTAGCGCTGCCATGGACACGGGAGATGCTCCCACCAGTGCTGCTGTGCTTGTCAGCTGTGAGCCTGGCTTCTGGCTGAGCAGTGCTTCCCCTGTGGGAACACACTAACCACCAAGGGGAAGCTTCTGCATTGAGCGTCTGCCCCCTGGGGGTCAGTGCGCATCATAGCAACTGGTCGTTCTGCTGTTTGGTCGATTTGCACATTAGCCTTTTATAATATAGGATTTAGTTCCTGCTATGTGCTAGTCACTGGAGGTACAAAGATGAATGTGACATGCCTCTTTCTTGTCCTTAAGCAGTTCATGGTCTATGAGGGGATACAAATATAGAAACAAGTAACTATAATGCAAAGAGCGAAGTCCTAAGTAAGCATTAGGTGCTATGGAAGTACACAGAAAGGGCACTTAACCTTGGCTTGAAGTATCAAGGAGGGTTTTCTAGATGAAGAAACATCCTAGTAAAGATCAAAATGGATGAGTAGAATTTAGCTAAAGAGATGGGAGAAGAGCATGCCAAGAGAGGAAAAGATTTGCAAATCATATAGACATCTGTTTATGATTAGCTATAGACCATGGATTTGGGGGCTGAGATTATGTTTTATTCATTAGTCTAGCCCCAACTCATGTACCTGGCACACAGTAGACATCCAAGGAAATATTTATGAATGAGTGAATGAATGAATGAATGAATGAGTGAATGAATGAGTGAATGAATGAGTGAATGAATGAATTAACCTCAGCTGAGATGGCTGGGAGGGTAGCAATTAATAACCACAGAAGGTGAGGATTCTTAGAAAATGAGTATTTGTTGGCTCATTGGCTCTCTATTTTACTTTTTTGCTCACTCCTTGTGTGTGTATCAATGGGTTACCAGACATGAAAATCATGGGCTGAATCTTACCATTGCAACAGCATGGATGGACCTAGATGGTGTTATGCTAAGTAAAGTAAGTCAGACAGAGAAAGACAAATATCATATGATTTCACTTATATGTGGAATCTGAAGAACAAAATAAGCAAATAAACATACAGAAACAGACTCATAACTGCAGAGAATGGACTGATGGTTGCCAGAGGGGTGGGGGTTGGGGAATTAAGAAGTACAAATTGGTAATTACAAAATAGTCATGGGGATGTAAAGTACAGCATAGGGAATATAGCCAATAATATTGTAATAATTATGTAAAAAAGCTGCATGGGCTTAATGTGCAGGTGCATTTTATGTCCTGAGTATGTTGTTGATACAGTTTCCATGTAGCAGCTAAATGATCTAACCCAATGCTTTGAAAACAAATGTGCAATTTCTCAAAAGAAGATTGATGCAAACAAGGTTAGCACTGATAGTGCATTTTAACACTGCTTGAAATCTAGAAAAATCAAAATGTGTTTTCAGAAACAGGCCTCTTTATTTTTTCATGATTAGACAAATGTTGATTTTTATCAGTGGTGTTGCTATTGTCAGTTGCTTCCCAAGGTGTGTTCTGCCATTAATGGAACAGCAAGGTGTGTCCACAGGCCCACACACCTGCCTACTCATTGTCAGTGAGCTCTGAATTTCTGAATCACCTTGGGAAAATGGGAAATGATTAACTCAAAGCAACGAGGTGATTTACACTTTCTGAATGAATAATAATGATTGCAGTGCTAGTGCCTAAGAAATTTGCAGAGGAGTTCATGAAAGAAGTGAAGAGCGCTCCTGTGTTCTCACAAATTGCTTTAGTCCCAGGAGCCCTGCCTTAAAGAGTTGGGGAGTCAAAGGAGGCAAGCAGCAGCTAGTGGGAGAATTTGAACGACTTGGTTGGAAAGTCCTTGTGCTGCTCCTCAGCGGTGTGACTTTGTGGCTTGACACCTGTCTGCAGACAGATGCTCAGCAAAGGCTCATGGCTTACCATGCATGGCTCACCAGGGTTCTTTGCAACTATGGGTGCCTATAGAATCATCTGCAGAACTTTGAAATATAGCTTCACCCCAGGAGTTTGGTTTAATTGGTGTGGGATAGAACCCAGGCATCAGTATTTCTTTAAAGTTCTAGGTGATTCTTTTTAAAAGCCAGGATTGTGACTAATTGAGCGATTTTTTAAACTGGTGTGCTGCAAGAATTTTTAAAACAGGCAATACTTGACTATTTAGTCAGGGGCGCTGACCTCTTTTCCCTTAGATTGTCAAATAAAAATTCACAATAGCCAACACAACTATAGCTGTCTAGTGTGAATAAAGCAAAATTATACTTTTTTTGGGGTCAGATTGGCAAAAAATATATATATTTTGGTGTGCTGCAGAATTTCAGTAGTCAGTTTATGTGTGCCATGAGATGAAAAGGTTGAAAATTACTGATCTAGTAGATTTGGAGAGCCTCATGCCAGCTTGGGAGTGGCTCCTTGATTTCAAGTTGTTCTTTTCCAGGATCTCTCAGGGTTAGGGACATGGAAGGGAGAAAAAGCAAAGAGGAGTAATTAAGAGTTTGGTATGATCCTTTGAAACCCCAGGTTGGAGAAGCTTTAGGAAGCATGGGTTATGTGCACTGTGATTAGTATTATTAGCCTTGGAATCAAAAGGAGGATATGAGAAATGAAGAATCATGATGGAACAATGGGTTTTAAGGAAGATAAATGGGTTGGTCGTTAGGAGGTCTTAAAACATGTTTGGCAAGAAACTCACTGATCAGTGAAATTAGAGGGAAATGGAAGATAGTACTGGGGTGGTGGTGGGGGGGTGGGAACTGGGAAACTAGATTTCAGGGAATTAACTGTTATAGTATCTACCTGAAGAACAATGGAGGCCTCTCAGTGACTTCTGGTAGAAAGCAAGAAGAGTTCCAGAGATAGTTAGTGCTCATGGGTATGGATGGTAACATAAGTTTTAAGATTTTTTTTAGATAACTAAATCTATTTTCAAAATTTATTATTTTAAGCATCACCAAAATTGTTAGGGTGAGACCTGTAAGCAGAACACTCCACCAGAGGTCTGCCCCCTAGTTACAGATTCCCAGAAGGTGTAAAGCTCTTTGACATTTATATATTCCACCCAAAGCTCTTCAAGGCTCTCAGATCATACTAGAGTACTCTTGGGGGTAAGTGTCATTGAGGAGAACATTCCAGTAACCATTTTAATACCACACCATTAAGTAGTTCTAATTTGTGCCAGTCTTGATGCCCAATTCAAATCCACATAAAGAAAACCTGTGTCTATTCCAGCAGGAGGTCCTGGGTTTCTTTCCTTGACCACCCCCTATTCTGAGCTTTCCTTTGGTTTCTTCCTGTTGGAGCAGTTACATTTACTAAGCCACAGAGCTGAGAACCACAGTTGGCTCCATCTTGGAAAGCCCCAAGCTCTCTGGCATAAAGGATGCTGTACCCTATAACTCTGGGATCCTATGACTCTGCCTCCTTCAAGAGATTCCACATCCTGCGGGTGAAGCTGCAAGACAGAACATCAGTCCTGCAAATAGAATCAACCAATGTCACCACCTACCACTGCCTTGACACATCTTACTTGGCATTGGTGAGCCCATATCTGGGTAGAAATTTGATTGCACAGTCCTGTGGCTGCTGGAACTCCTGAAGGCTGGCTGGAGAGTCTTCACTATGACCTCCTGTCAGAAGACAGTGTTTGCCTTCAGGTCAAAATTGACTTCAGACACCAGGTGCCCGAGGCTTTCTACCAGCCTCTCCCCTGCACATCTGGCCCCTTCCATTTTTTATTCTTGCACCATCTCAGAGGTGTGTTCTAGTGATGATCGAAGGGGTATACTTCTGACTCTCCCCCAGCCCCTTCTTCCCTCCACCAGTTCTGGAGTTTCCTGGAATAGCTTTGGCTGGCAGTAACAAGTAGCTCTAGCAAATGAGTAACCTGTATCTCCAATTGGTGGGTCTAATGCATGAATCTCGTTCTCAAAAATTTTACATACAGAAACGTTGACATAGGAATTTTCAAAAGCTCAATATTCCTGTGTTACCAGCACCCAAATCAAAAAGTATAATATTCTCAGAAGCACTATTCATGTTTCTTTCTGGTCACTCTAGACTTCCAGCAGCATGGATTAGTTTTACCTGTTTATAATCTTACGAGTAGCCTGATGCATGAATTCGTGCATGGGTGGGGTCCCTTGGCCTGGCTGGTGGTCGAGGCCTATGGGGGGGTTGGCTGGCAGGGGGGAGGTGCTGTGGGAGGTTGGCCAGCTTCCCCCACCCCATTCAGGGCCATGGGGCAGCAGCCGGCTGCGGGGAGGGACCACGGGAGGTTGGCCAGTTGCGGGAGGTTGGTTATGGGGGTGCACTGACCACCAGAGGGCAGCTCCTGTGTTGAGCATCTGCCCCCTGGTGGTCAGTGCGCATCGTAGTGACTGGTTGACTGGTTGTTCTGGTCATTCGGTTGTAACGGTTGCTTAGGCTTTTATATATATAGATATAAAGGGAAGCATACGCTATAACTCTTTCATGTCTGACTTTTTGCTCAACATTATATTAGTGCAATTCATCTATATCACGTGGAGTTGTAGATTATGCATTTCACATACTGTGTAGTTTTTTACTATGTGAACATTACATATTTTCAAAAATCCATTTTACCATTTTTTGGGGGAGCTCCAGATTTTGGCCATTACAAATAGTAGTGCTGTAAGTGCTGTGTTACCTGTCTTCTGAGTGGTTACATGGAGGCATTTCTGTTGGATCTATGTAGGTGTGGACATGCTGGGTCATAGGGATGCATTTGCTCTATGTTCCTGCCTCCCCAACCTCATCATACTCGGTGTTTTCTATACATTAATTTTAGCCATCCTGGTATATTACTGTGGTTTTAAATGACATTTCATTCTGTGGCAGCCTCAGGTATGAAGTTGGGGCATCTAATGAAAGAAGTCGCTGTAGACATATGCTTGCTTTCACTTTAAAAAGATGCAGCCTTTTACCCCACTTTAGAAACAACTTGTTTACAGAGCCTAGCTTGAAAATCCAAAATCTTTCAGGCAGCTACATGCTAAGGGAACGTTATCATTAACAGGCCTAGTCACATCCCAAAGGATCACGCAAGTGACATTGTCTACAGGTACGCTCATTTGTTTGTTCACCGACAAGCAGTTGTGGAGACCTATCTATGCTGGGCACTGTTCCAGATGTTGAGAACATATTAGAGAAGAAACAGAATATAGATCCTCAGGCAGTTCATATTCTAGGGTGGGGAGACAAACAATAAAGAAAAAGTAAGTAAAATAGCTTGTCAGACAGTGGTTAGTGTTATGGAGAACAACAAAGCAAGAAAGTGTAAGGAGTGCTGGCACAGATTTAAATAGAATGTTCAGGGATGGCCTTACCAACAGTGACTCGAGAACAAGCAATGTGGGTGCTGGGGGATGAACATTCCTGGGAGATCAGTATGTGCAAATTCCCTGAGGTGGGAGCACATTTGAGGAGCAGCAAAGAGGCTGTTGGGAACAGGGAGAACAAGATATAATGGCGTGCAAAGAAGGAGCAGGTTGTGTCGGGCTTGTATGCAATTCTGAGTACCCTGACTTTTCCTCAGCTCTGAGAGAAATGTCCTCACAGCTGCTATGATCCCACCTCTCTGAAGCCTCTCGGTATCACATCCTCCTTTCATCTGTGACCACTTGGATCTCCTCCCTGACCCTTGGATGGATCAGGTTAGTGTCCTTCTTCCTCATGTCTTTCTTGTCTAGTTCTTTAGAGGTCATTTTGGTGATACTACAGAAAGTAGAGGGCCTGGATGGAGTTTGAGGATATTAATTTTTCTATGATACAGTGAATAATGCTAGGGTTCAAATATTCCTGAGAGAATCCCCAGGTGATAAACCCCACAGGGCCTGGGCAGCATATGATTACCAACAGACACTGAAACACCCAGAATCAAACAAAAATCAAAAGTTGTGAAATCTGTATTTCCCATCTGCATCATAGAAAACCAAGCCCTGCCTTCAAGGTCCCTAACCCAGACCAAGTGTCTCTTGGGGCAACTCTAAGAGGGGATCCAATATGTGCTGTTGATTCAGGTAAACATATCTGTAACTTTTCTGAAAGGGATTAGGGAAGAAGGGGTCTTGATATCAGAATACACTAAGCAAAAGAGAAAAATCAGGAAAGGAAAGTAATAGTACATGAAGCAGGAAGTGTTCATAGATAAATGGTGTTGGAAAAATCTGGCTAACCACTGAGGACAAAAGTAGACTTTTACCCTATAGCCAAAACCAAAATTAATTACCATAAAATACTAGAAGAAAATATAAGTGATTTTTTTTTTTACAATATATATATGGAGACTTTCTACATCATCCAGGAAGTAACCTACCGTCATCATCATTGGACACTTGTGTAAACACAATATTAGTACTTTACCTATATTAAGTTATTTAATACTCACATCAACATATAGGTTTTAATATTAAATTTTTCCGTTTTCCAGATGATAAAATTGAGGCACAAAGAAGTTAAGTAATTTTCCCAACAAGTGGTGGTGCCAAGATTCAAACCAAACAAGTATAATTTCAGAGTCCATAATTCTAAATTATTAAACTGCAAAGGAAAATACTGAGATATTTAAATACATGAATTAACAACTATATTAAAAATCATGTAAAAGACAAATGATACTGGAAAAAAATCACGTCACATAAGAAACAGATAAAACATTAATAGCCTTTACAGAACAACTTCTCAAATGTTATTGCCGAGAACACCAGTGTCCTGAACACTAATGGGTATTCTGGAAAAACAAAAAAGTTTTGATGGTCAATTAAGTTTAGGAAATGATCTGACCATGAAAGTCTTTTTCTTCCCCTCAGCACACCTATTAATATCTCAAAAAGCAATACAGTTCTCTGAAATATAGTCTAAAAAATGTTATCTTTTCATGTAATGAGTTTCTACAGATCAGGAAGGAAAATATAAATACCCCAATAGAAAAATGGGCACAAGAGAGAACAGACAATTCAAAAATAAAAAAGTACATTTATTAGTTTGAAAGAGTATTCAAGCTTGTTATTAGTCAAAGAAAGAGAAAACAATATGGAGGTATCAATTTTCCTCTTTCAAGTGGACAAAATATTAAAAAGGCTTATGCTTAATATTTGTGAGAGTTTGGGGGGAAAATGCACTCTTAGAAGTTGTCAGATTGTGAGGTTGTCAATGAGCACAAGCTTTCTGGATTGAGGGGCAGTCCTATATAATAAAGAGCTAATATGCAAATGGTTGTCACACCCTCATACCATCATGCCATAACGGCTCAGACACTCAACACTGGGGAGAGAGGAATGGGGACCAGCCAGGCACAAATGAGCTCATGAGAGAGGAATGAGGACCAGTCAGGCACAAATGAGCTCATGAGAGAGGAATGGGGACCAGCCAGGCTGTGGCCCAGGAGAGGGACAAGCCGCCCGCCCTGCAGTCCCAAGCACCAGCACCTGTGCCTGCAGCCTGAGGGAGGGACAAGCTACCCATCTCATGGTCCCAGGCACCTGCAGCTGCAGCCTGGGCAATGCCACCCGCCCACAGCCCCATGCGGCTATGGCTGGCCTGGGTGAAGCTGGCCCAGGTCCTGGGTGCCTGCAGCCAGCCAGAGAGAGGGAATCCTGGGTCCCAGGTGCAGGGCAAGGCAGAGGCCGTTAGGGGCAATCAGGCCAGCAAGGAAGCAGTTAGGAGCGATCAGGCAGGCAGAGGTGGTTAGGGGTGATCAGGCAGGCAGAGGTGTTACGGGTGATCAGGCAGGCAGGCGAGCGGTTAGGAGCCAGTGGTCCCGGATTGTGAGAGGCAGTTGGACATCCCCCGAGGGGTCCCGGATTGGAGAAGGTGCAGGCTGGGATGAGGGGTCCCCCTCCCCTTGTGCTCGAATTTCGTGCCCTGGGCCTCTAGTTTGACAATAAGTATCAAAGGCCTTAAAAATAGATGACTTGATCTAGAAAAGTATATTCATAGGAATTTATTACAAGGAAATAATTGGACAAGTAGGCAAGTACAGGGTTTATTGCAGCATCATTTCTATTAGCAAAATTGTCCATCAATGTAAGTTAAAGCACATTTACACACTGCAGAACTGCACAACTGAAAAACAGTGATTTTGATCTATTTTTCTCCCGTGGAACAATATCTAAAATACATGCAGAAAAAAATCAGATTACTAAATAATTTGTAATTATTTTTTTGTGAAAAGAAAGTAAAAAAGACTAAAATTATATACATTAAAGTGTTAATGGTGGTTAGTTTTCTCTAGTGGGATTTGGGATACTTTTTTTCACCCTTTATTCCCCTTTTATATTACTTGTTACTATGGAAATAAAAATGGTTACTACCATTTTGAAACATGACATTTTTATTACTTTGGAATAGTGAGTCACAGATTTGAAAAATAAGAGGATTTCACTCTTCAACAAATATTAAGTTCTTTATTATGCTAGTAAACTTAGCCTCAGTCTGATAAGCTAAACTCAAAGAGAGGGTAAGTAGGACTCATGAGGCAGAAGGAAAAGAAGCTTAAAAAACCCGGAGTCTGCAGAAATAATAGATCTTTATGAAAGGGATGTAGAGAAAAGGGGGAATTAAACTTCACTTGGTTTAACTGCTGGGTTGAATCATTGGCTTGTCAGGGAAAAACCTGGACAGCTGATGGTTCTTCTTGAATCAGGTAGAAAATCAAGGGAATGCCAAACAGTGCTTGGCAAATGGACCTGGAGCGCCACCCGTTAGCAGTTTCTGAAGGGACTTTCAGCTCCTTGTTCCTGAATTTGTGGAACAGGATCTGGGCCAACTCCTTCCCTTTCTGACTAGCCCCAAATGAACTCCTTATGTGAAATCTGGACCAGTTCCAACACACCCAGTGCTCAAGGTTGTCAGCCAGCTGTTGGAAGCTCACACTGACTAATTTTCTTTTCTCTTAAATGGAGCAAAATATGTTGCTTTACATACGCAGGGAACAATGAATTGAAGGACCTAATTTGCATATATCCTCAACCTTCTAAAATTAGCCTTAAGACCTGGTCAGTCTCCTTACCCATTCATTCTGCTGCACTAAACTGTTGAGATGGGGAGGGGTCACCGGGAGAACTGCCCTCTTCAATTATGATATGTAATGGGAATCCCCCAGACCATTCTCATGGTAAGGATAGGACTGGAATACTAATGAAGAACCTCTCTCCTTTTTGACTCTCTCACCATTGGCAAAGCTCTCTAAAAGCCCTCTGGGCTCCTGAAGGGGATGTCTGGGGAAGGGAGCAGGGACCAGCTCACTATGGGGACAAGCTGAAAGGACCACCATCCTCCTAAGAGAAGGTTAAGACCCAAGGCTGCTGGTCTTTGACTAGTTCCTTAAAATATTCTTTTTCTATTTTTAGCATGATTTATTTTTAAAATATATGTTTTTAATTGATTTCAGAGGAAGGGAGAGGAGATGAGAGAGATATAGAAACATCAATGATGAGAGAGAATCACTGATCGGCTGCCTCTTGCATACTCCCTATTGGGGATCGAGCCCACAACCCAGGCATGTGCCCTGACCAGGAACTGAACCGTGATCTCCTGGTTCATAGGTCGACACTCAACCACTGAGCCACACCGGTTGGGTGGAATATTCTTTTTTTTTTACTCTTAAGCTCTCAGTTGAGAATGGACACTTCCTTCTATAAATTTGTATTAAATTAATATATTAGCCAACTTAG
Organism: Myotis yumanensis; assembly: GCF_028538775.1. Lineage (NCBI taxonomy): Eukaryota > Metazoa > Chordata > Mammalia > Chiroptera > Vespertilionidae > Myotis > Myotis yumanensis. Next base: position 149,626,813 of record NW_027223754.1, on the reverse strand, counting down.
GAGCTGGATCTTAGTAGGTTGATTTTTATTTTACTTAGTGGAGAAACTTTCAAATTCCAATGGAAACTGTAGTTTTCTCTATATATTTTTAAAAATAGAATCCATTCTAAAAAAAGATATATTTTAAGAAGTAGAACATTTGGAGACATGTATTATTCTCATTCTCTGTCATCCAGTCTTAAGAGGTAGTGTATTCTAGTGGCTGATTAAAGTCAGAAGCACGGGAGTCTCTGTTTCTTCATCCATAAGGTAATATCTGCTCCACTGGGTTGCTGTAGAGTTGAAATGAAATAATGTTTGGAAGTACAAGGCTAGCTTGGCACAGAACTGTTAACGGAGGCCAGCAATAAGTACCACCAACACTCGGGGCATAATCCACTTAGCAAGCATCTCCAAAGAATCCTTAGGTATTTAGAAAGGTTGGCATCAGAAACTTAAAAACTTCAAAATATTCTGTCTTTCTAGAAACACCACTGTTTGCTGTGTTATGAGGTAAATTCCCCTACGCCAACCCCTGGTCCATTCAGGTACTACGCTGGGGCTGGGTTTTCCCCTTCACCACTCCCACCTTCTGAGGGTCAAGCTTTATAAGTGTTGTTGGACTATTGACAAAGGGGCCGCCCACAGGGGGCAGTTCAGATGGGCTCAGCAATTTCTCACATCATGGGGGATCATCTGGGGAGGTATGTGGGAACGTGACATGGGAGGCCCCTGCCCAACTCAAACAGAGAAAAACAAGTGAGAGGAAAAGGCAAATGTGATCTTGGCTTGAGCCAACCAGGCCCCCAACAGGCCTCCTGGTACTGGTCACCTGCAAATCCTTGTCTGAGCATAAACTCTCTGATCTGCCTTGAGTGGAAATAAAAAAATTTGGAAATAACCTTTCCTGTCTCTCAGCCTTCCAGTCATAACAACTCTGATTTTTCTGCAGGCAAAGTAGATCCATCTGCCCACTAGGGGAAAGGTCAGGAAGTGCTGGAAAGCAAGGAAACACAATGATTAATATTTCAAGATCTTATCTTCCACACTTGCAACGAAAGCCTTTTCTTAATTCTATGTAGTGTTGGAAATGCAAGGAAAATAGAGATAATTGGGGAGGGGAGGTGGTGGTGGGGGGGCGTTGGCGGGGGGCGGGGGGGGCGGTTGGTGGTGGTGGTGGGGGGCGTGTTGTGCCTTCCTAGGAATTTCTCTGGATGGAGGATATTACATTAGAAAGCCAAAGAGCTCCTGTGAGGCCTGAGGTGGGTGGAGGGAGAGAAGTGATCACCGAGCACTCTTGCTCTCTCCATGTGCTCAGTGTCCCCGGGCATTATTTCATGCTCTGCTCTTTTGCTTCCCTTCTTCTCCTCCCCCAAGTCCTGAAGAACCAGGAAATCTCAAAGGCCAAGACAGGATCTGTTTTAAGCAAGACTATGGTTTGTTAGCTAACTCCACAACTCTCTCCTAGAGGCAGGGTGAGCAAGCTGAGGAGTGGTTAAGAACTGCTATACTTTAAGACTGGGCCTGTCTCCATATTTCCTCTCTGATTCATGGATTAAAGTGGAATTTTCCAGGAAGGCTTGACCTGGGAGGAATCCTTCTCTTGAGTCTACAAGGTCTCTTTATGCAGCAGGAAAATCCCACTTTCTGAGCATTTGGGGGCAGCCCACTAACCGTCAGACCGAAATTAAAGAGAGCAATAGCATTCCCAGCAAAAGGACCCCCGATGGCAGTGTGGTTTTCACACTGACGAAAGTCACAGGCTTTTTTGATGAAGTGTACAGAGGGACTTGAGTTCTCCATTTTTATTAAATAATAATATTATTACTATCAAAGGAATTTTGGAGTATGATTTTTTCTGAGCAAGTCAATTAACCTCTTTTTTAATTTAAATTTTGTTTTTCAATTACAGTTTTCTTACAATATTATTTTATATTAGTTTCAGGTGTATACATAGCTTTTAGACAATCATACACTCTACAAAGTGTTCCCCTTGATATTTCCAGTAGCCACCTGGCACCACACATAATTATTAAAATGTTACTGACTATATTCTCTATGCTGTACTTTACATCCCTGTGACTATTTTGTAGCTTCTAATTTGTGCATACTCATTTATTTATTTATTTTTGTAAATCCTTACCCGAGGATATTTTACTACATTGATTTTAAGAGAGAATGGAAAGGAGGGAGGAAGGGTTGGAGAGAGAGAGAAACATCGACATGAGAGAGACACAGAGATTGGATGGCTCCTGCATATGCCCCAACTGGGGCTAGGGATCGAACCCACAACAGAGATACGTGCCCTTGACCAGGAGTCGAACCCATGACCCTTCAGTCCATGGGCTGACCACTGAGAAAAACTGGCCAGGGCCAATTTGTACTTCTTAATCCCTTCACCTTTTTCACACAGTCCCCCACCCCTCTCCCCTCTGTCAACCATCAGTCTATTCTCTGTACTTACAGGTCTGTTTCTACTTTGTTTGGTCCTTTATTTTGTTCTTTAGATTCCACATATAAGTGAAACCACATGGTATTTGTCTTTTTCTCTCTGACATGTTGCACTTAGCGTAATATCCTCGAGGTTAATCTATGCTATTGTAAATGGTAAGTTCTCATTCTTTTTTATAGCCAAGTAATATTCCACTGCATATATGTACCAAAAATTTTTTTATCCACTCATCTATTAATAGGCAGTTATGTTGCTTTTTCATCTTGACTATTGTAAAGAATGCTGTGATGAACATAGGGGTGCATATGTTTTTTCAAATTATTGTTTTGAGTTTCTTTGGCTATATACCCAGAAGTGGAATTGTTGGATCATAAAGCAGTTTTACTTTTAATTTTTTGAGGAACTTCCATACTGTTTTCTATGTCACTTGACCTCTCAGTTTCCCATCTAATAAATGAAGGACTGTATGATTTTTTACATACTTTCTAGCATTTACACCATTCTTTTAAGAAATATTCTCAAGTGGTTAAAAACTTGATGTTGGGTGTTATAGGCATAGTTTTTCCAGCTGACTAAATTTTAACTGTTATGGTATTTCTTGTTCATTTCCTAGATAATGGTGAGTGTATCTCTAAAGGTTAGACCTACTTGAATAGCTTTTTGAGTGTCTGACATTTACAAGAAAATCTGAGAGAGGTAATCCCCAAAATGCTGCCACAGGGACAAAATACTAAGAGAGACTTGAAGATCAGAACCCAGTAATGGATGACTGGATTTAATGTCTTCATTACTTAGGAACAGAGTAGAAGGTATTAAAAGAGAACATGGTATGTGTGTTTGTGGGGGAGGAGGGGTGGGGGGTGGCAGGTATGAGATTTATGAGTACCTTTGAGTACCAAGACTTTTTAAACTATGGGGAGTGAGTGAGCCTGAGACTGAGATGACAAGGCATCATTTTCATTTCCCAGCCACTCCTACAGGGCTATTTCTGTAGACGTGCAATCACTGTGGTAGGAGTAGAAGTGGGAGGGTACAGGATGCTTTGGTATCTTTGAAGTAAATACTTAAAAAACAAAAACATTCCTGAAAGGGAGGCCATTATTTATTTTGCTTGGCTGTTCTTCCCATTCAGCAAAACTTGCCAAGAGAATCTACTACCCAGTTTCTTCAGGTCACTCAGAGTCAAAGGCCAGATTGGAGATAAAACCGTAGGTCTCAGTTTGCAGAGGTTTACGGGCCTCCTCTGTCTGCTATTCTTCCAGTGTGCCTTGGGTGGGCCTAATCAAAACATACCAGTCAGAGGGCGGAATGTATGCAGAAAGCACCTAGTCACACACAGCAGCAGACACATCAGTACACCTTGGAAGCAACATATGCTCACAGGTCGTATGGTGTTGATGTTGAGGGGGACCTATTGTTCCCGTTAATATCTCTGAGGCTTTTGGATACCAGAGAGTCTGCTGTTAGTTTTCTTTCTTCCACATATGTATACAAAGATTTCTTTCTTTATCCTGGAGTACCCTAAAGAATAACAACAACTCAATGCCCATTTTCACCCCAGACTTACCTTCATTTCGGATACACAAAAAAGAATTTTTTATATTTCATACTAGAGTTTAACCTGAAGTTGACCTTCATAGCAAAACTTCACCATGTTCTCTTCACACCAATCCACCAATCATTGGCCTTTTGTTAGAATGGGCCTATGGGAATCACTTTATATTATCCCCATGGAATAGTTCTCTGTCTTTATTGCTGAAATCCAGGCTTGTCTCCCTGCATGGCTTTGATGATTTTCCTACTAATATTTGTCAAAATAAAAGAAAGCTAAGTATTTAGGAAATTTGATACAACACGATGACAACTCTTTCAAAGTTTTTGATGGGAGTAATTGGTCGGCTATATACCAGTCATCACCATTATCATCATCAAAAACAATAAATACCTCTAGATTGTACAACATAAATTACATTTTGCTTGCAGGACATTTTCAATCTAGCATGCCACTATTCACAACTATATTTAGCTAAGCTAAATAAATAAACTAGTATCAAACAATCATAAGAATTAAATGCTGTCACTGAGGCATGGGGTATTGGAACAATGGGGTGCACTTCTATCTCTACACATGTGAGTGTCAACTGCAGAGTTTCTTAGACTATGATTACCAAGTGGTTAGAATGACTTTGAACTTAACCCTCATCTTGAGAGACTGCTATAAACATAGCTTGTTATATATGAATCTTGTAACCACAAACCAAAAACCTATAATCAATACACAAAAAATACAGAAAATGGAACCCAAACAAATAACCAAAGAAAGTCGTCAATGTACATGAGAAGACAGCAAGAAAAGAAAGAAACAGAGAAGAACTACAAAAACAACCAGAAAATAATAAAGTGGCAATAAGTACACACTATCCGTAATTACTTTAAATGGACTAAATATACCAAAAGACATAAGGTGGCTGAATGAATAAAAGACAAGACCCATGCATATGCTGCCTACAAGAGACCCCCTTCAGACTGAAAGACACACACAGACTAAAAAGGAAGGGATGAAAAAAGATGTATCTTGCAAATGGAAATGAAAAGAAAGTTGTCTTAGTAATATTTATATAACACAAAATAGATTTTATTTTTTCATTTTATTTTATTTTTTAAATATATTTTATTGATTTTTTACAGAGAGGAAGGGAGAGCGATAGAGAGTTAGAAACATCAATGAGAGAGACACATCGATCAGCTGCCTTCTGCACATCCCCTACTGGGATGTGCCCGCAACCAAGGCACATGCCCTTGACTGGAATCAAACCCGGGACCCTCAGTCCCCAGGCCGACGCTCTATCCACTGAGCCAAACCAATCAGGTCACAAAATAGATTTTAACAAAGACTGCACCATGAGATTATAGACTATAGTAATCAAAACAGTATGGTACTACCACAAAAACAGACACATAGATCAGTGGAACAGAATAGAGACCCCAGGAATAAACTCATACTTGTATGGTCAATTACTTTACAACAAAGGAAGCAAGAATATACAGTGGGAAAAAGATAGTCTCTTCAAAAAATGGTGCTGGGAAAACTGGGAAGATACATTAAAAATAAAAACTAGGCCATTTCCTTATGCCATATATAAAAATAAATTCAAATGGATTAAAGACTTAAATGTAAAACCTGAAAGGATAAAACTCCTAGAAAAAAAACATAGGCAGTAAACTCTCTGACATTGGTTTTAGCAATCTGTAATAATAAATGGCCCAGGGGAAGCCAGCCTGGGTCTGGGTGCCTGCCGGCGGTGGAAGAGGGAAGCCCAGGTCCCGGGTGCCAGAGGGAAGCTGGTGCAGGCAGCCGGGGGAAGGAGGAAGGCCTACTCTTGCACGAATTTTCGTGCATCGGGCCTCTAGTATATACTAGTACATATTTTGGTTGTGTCTCCTTGGTCAACGAAAGGAAAAATAAACAAATGAGACCATATCAAACTAAAAAACTGTTGCACAAAGAAGGAAACCATCAGCAGGAAGAAGAGGCAACCTACTGAATGGGAGAAGATATTTGCAAATGATATATCTGATAAGGGGTTAATATCCAAAATAAATACATACAACTCAACATAAAAAAACAACAATCCAATTAAAAATTGGGCTGAAGACCTGAATAGACAATTCTCCAAAGAAGATATACAGATGGCCAACAGACATGAAAAGATGCTCAACAACACTAATCATCAGAGAAATGCAAATCAAAACTACAATGAGATATCACCTCTCACCTGTCAGAATGGCTATTATGAAAAAGACAACTAATAACAGGTATTGGCGAGGATGTGAGGAAAGGAAACCCTTGTGCACTGCTGAGATTGTAAATTAGTGCAGCCAGTATGGAACACAATAAGGAGTTCCCTTAAAAAATTTTAAAATAGAATTATAATATGACCCAGCAATTCTGCTTCTGGATATATCTCTCCCCTTCCTAAAAGAAAACAAAAACAATAACTAAAAAAGATATATGCACCGTTTGTTCATTGCTGAACTGTTTACATAGTCAAAATGTGGAAGCTACGTAGGTGTCCATTGATAATGGATAAAGAAGATGTGGTGTATACCTACCATGGAATTTTAATCAGCCATAAAATAAATGAAATCTTGTGATTTGTGACAAAACGGGTGGACCTAGAGTATAGTATATTAAGTGAAATAAGTCAGAGAAAGACGAAAACCATATGATTTCACTTGTATGTGGAGTCTAAAAAGCAAAACAAATGAACAACCAAAAACAAAACAGAAACAAACTCATGGATACAGAGAACAAACTGATGGCTACCAGAGGGGAGGGGGATAGAGGGGATTGATGAAAAAGGGAAGGGGATTAAGAAATACAAACTTTTAGTTATAAAATAATGTACAGAATAGGGAATAAATAGTATTGTAATAACTGTGTGGTGACAGATGGTTACTAGACTTATTGTGGTGATCACTTTGTAAGGTATATAAATGTGTAATCACTATGTTGCACACCTGAAACTAATATAATGTATGTTGACTATAATTAAAAATAACTGAATATTCCCCCAAACTTAAAGATTACCAAATGCAAGCAGTAAAAAGTTAGTCTCTAATAAGAAAAATAATGTTCACTGCCAATTTAGAGAGATGGCATAAACCCCTTCTATTAAAATTCAAGTTTCAAGGTATTGATTCTGGTCTAATAGTGTTGTCTTATGGATCCCTTTTTGCCCTTAAAATCAGATTGAGGTCCATTAAAATCAGGTTACAATGAGCTGGCATTTTTATTTAATTCCTTCCCATAGGAACCGTGTGTCCAAGCAGCCATCCCATCTGCATAATGTAAGGCAGGTTATCCTTCCAGCAAGCCCACATCTACCTCCTCCGAGAGGACAAGAGCTAAATAGACCCATCTCTTGAAGATCCAGTGAGCATCTGGAATAAGGTGTATGATACAAGCTCAACTAAGCACACTGCAAATGGATTTAAACAGGCCAGTTGTTAGAATAGAATTTTCTCAGATTATCAAATGTATGTTTGCTGCCCATTGGTGTTTGGAATTATTGATTGGCTCCTGGGGTCACATGTAGGCATTTATCCCAGGGCTTAACAAACAACACACAACTCTGTATCCTTTCTCTACCTGTAGACTTTCTATCACTTGGCATAGAAATCATGTAAAAGAGAAACTCAAACTCACAGACCAAAAAAATCATAGCAAGGTTTTTTTTTAAAAATTAATATTTTAATATCAGGAAGGAAAGAGGAAATTCCTGAATCTGAGTGCCAGAGTTTAAAAAAGTGAATGAGTCTAATTTTAGTGGTTTAATCCAATCATGGGGACTTGAAACTAAGTACTTGTCATAAGTGGCTGAAAAATGAGAGAAAAGCAAAGTATTATTTTTCCTACATGGAAAACTGAAGGTAAATCTATTTAATGTAGGAAACATACCTTATTTTCTTCCTGAATCAGATTAATCGCCCATTTCTCTCCTCTGTTCTGACAGTGGTTTATCAATTTAAATTTTATTTTGGAGCCCGGGAGCCACCCTCCATGATATCTGCCAGATGGCTAAAAGGGTATTCATTGTGCTCTTAATTTTTACTTGATAATCTATTTTGTGTTCATGAATTCCCATGAAATTTTTTTATCTTTTCTTGTGTGTGTGGTAGCAATGATGAGACTATCAGACAATTACTGTCATATTTTATAAGTATATTAGGCCATCCAGAAGAGTCTGATGGAGTGTACACAAGTAGCTACACCTATATAGGTAAATGTCATAAAACAACTGTATTTTCAATTCTTTGCTTCAAGCTAACAAATTCCATCTGCTTTCTCCCTGTTATGACGAAGGGTTTCTGGGTCTTCTGTGTGCATGGGCCTGTGTGGGGTTGGCACCTGAGACCAAACAGTGGCACAGCTGATGGAAAGCAAGCACAATTTTGGCACAAGGGGAGGTATTTTCAGCATCTGTCAACTCTTTCTTCTGTCTCCTCTTTGCCTCCTTGCACTTGGGATTGACGCTGTTGTCTGTTTTCTACCCACAGGGAGGCAAGAGTGTAAAAAGCACTTGAAGGCTCAGAGGGGGTTTTTCTGCAGAGGTAGCAGTAATTTTAATTAAGAAGGGGAAGTTTTTGAAATGGGTCAGTTTCTTAAGGACTGCTATTGGCAGCTTGCCTGGAAACTGGTCTTTCCTGCTCCACATCATGGGGCAGCCCCTCTTGGGAAGCAGAACTGAAACAATAAGACAGAGAGAAAAGGAGGGCCAGGATGGCGGCTGGAGTTATCGGAGCCTGGGGACATTGCTCAGCAGTCAGGGAGGTTATTGACTTGACAGTTAATTGGGCAAGTTTGTGGTCTTAAAGGACCTGAAGACCTTAGGCTCATTTTAAGGGGGCGGCTGTCAAACCACAATTACTACCTTGAGAAATGGATGCAAAAAGGAGCAGAGTTAGTAAGGAGCACAGATTAGCATACCCATCGGCTTAGGGTTGCAAGGGATATACTGAGCCAGGTGAAGCTAAATGACAGATATCAAGCACCAAGTGTTTGAGATGGTTTAAAAAGTTATTGGTTTTCCTAACTAGCCAGAGATGTTTCTCCAACCTAGCCGTAAAACGCAGGCAGGGTTAGGCAAATAGGAAGGCTCAGAGAGAGATGGGAAACTATAGCAGCAACAGCAACAGCGAAATCAGGTAGCACAGAAACGGAAACGATTGCAGGACCAGTGTGAGAAAAGCCTACAGCAATGTCATTCCGGAGGCAGGACGAGTGTGAGTCCCAAGGGGCGGCTGAGACCCAAAGGCCAGCACACTGTATGTGATTCCACATGAGCATTCTTAGGTGGCAGCAACTCTGGTGTGAAACATTTGTGATTGTTTTGTGCATGTCTGTTTAGCACAACTGTAGCTCCAAGACGGCAAGCACATTATCTGTCTCACTGCTCCCACTTTCGGAGCCCTCTGGGGGCACCCCTAAAAGATCACACTGCGTCCTCGCTGCAAATGGTCTCGGAGCCTTTCAGAGTGATCAGGCGGGCGTGGGAGGGGAGATCTGTTTGCAGTCTCTGCCGCAATTCTGGTCTTCTTGATGTGTGTGGTTTTTTTTAGAGTGACAAATAAGAAAGCTCTGTTCAGGGTTGTTAAAATAGAAACTCCTGAACTGGGTGTCAGGTCCCTAGGCTCCTGGACAAAGCCTGGCAGTACCCCACCCCTGGATAAAGTTACAGCTGATGACCAACTGACCAATAAGTTTCGTCCCTGGGTTGTCTGTTACCTAGGTCTACAGAAATGTCATCCAATTAGGACTATCCTGGCTGGAGTGAGTGGGTATCACCTTTTAGTATAAACTCAGTGTGTGAGAGAAAGAGATAGGGAAAGGGGTAGAGGTGGGGAGAGGAAAGAGTTAGGGAGAGGGGCAGAGGGGAGAGAGGGTAAAGAGAGAGGGAGGGAGAATATAGAAAGGGGGAGAAGGGGAGAGGGAAGGGAGAGGCTCTGACTATAGGGAATGGATGACATACAAAGAAGATTTTTCAGTCCATTACGACTCTAATTTCTGCCTCCTTGGTTCCTGCTATTTCTCCTCAAAACTAGCTCCTCTTCTTTGGAGGATGTAATTGAATGCAGTGCCAGCCCAGCCATGGCTGACTTTGGAAGCTTGTGGGCAAGCTTCTTTTGGGTGCTCAGTGACAGTGGAAATGTACAGAACTCTTTTGTCTATGTACCTGTGCTCTTTTGAAAATTCTGTCTTAAGTTACTTCTGTGAGCAGAGTGGCAATAGAAGATACCCTCCAGTAAGCTTGTGGCTGCAGACACACAGCAGGGCTGTGTCCCACCATGTCTCAAGATGGGATTTTTATCTATGGAACACTATCCCCTTTTATTTCGTCCACTTCTCCCTGATATTTCCCTTTTTCTTTTTGTTCTCTCAACAGACCATAATATGGCTCAGAAAGCTGTTATTTATCAAAATGCACTGAGATATTTTTTTCCTTTATAAATGTAAAAGTTGAAAATTACAGCTTATTATTTGGTAGGCCTAATATATCATATTTTCCATTCTCCTATCCTAATATATAAAGAGCCAGGGTCCGTCACGACCTAAATGTCCAGTTGGACGACTGAACACCAGGCTAGGGTCCCGGCCGGTGCAGCGGAAGTCAGTCCTGGGTCCCAGCTGCCCGTGGCGTGGTGGTGGGAGTGAGCTGTGGGAATGGAGCCACGTTGCTATTGGACTGGCCTCTGGGTCCCTCCCCCCGCACGCAGGCTCTGGGGAACCAGAGCCATGCTGTGATCTGGGAATCTTGGTCCCTCCTTCCACCCGCAGGCTCTGGGGAACCGGAGCCATGCTGCAATTGGACTGGCCTCTTGGTCCCCCCCTCTCTCCGGCCTGCAGGCCTGGAGAACCAGAGCCATGCTGCAGTGGGACTGGACCCTACCCGAGGGGTCCCGGATTGTGAGAGCATTTAGGCTGGGCTGAGAGACACCCCCCCCCCCCCCCGAGTGCACAAATTTTCGTGCACAAGGCTTCTAGTGAGTCAATAAAACCCCCCAACCTCTAGCTAAATTGAGAGCAAATTTACTAAACTACATACAGTGGGGCCTTGACTTACGAGTTTAATTCGTTCTGTGACGGAGCTCGTAACTCAGATTACTCATATGTCAAATCAAAAAGTGAACGAGTGAGACACATGATGCTGGGCTGATGTTGTGGCGTTCACTGTGACGTTCGCTGCGCCAACTAGCGGTGGGGTATCTGAAGCTGGCTCGTAACCCGAATTTTAGCTCGCAACTCAAAGCAAAAAATCGGCCGAGAGATGGCTCATATCTCAAAAAACTCGTTAGTCGGGACACTCGTAAGTCAAGGCCCCACTGTACTAGGAAGAATTAATTAGTTGTTTTTGGTTGGGTTTGTTTGTTTTTTTAAGTTTCTTGTATCTTTGCTTTTTCAGTCTAGCAAATTGAAATACTGATCCTTATATAAATTCAAGCAATGTGTTCAAAGTGCAGTCCATGACTTATTTACATGCCTCAGTATCAGTCTCATTAGCCACCCCCTTGCACACTCCTAACAATAACTGAGGTCAGGACTCCATTGTTGAGCAGGAAAGAGCACTCTAGCAACATAGGGAAGAAACAAGTTTTCCATTTGTGCAAAGGTCTCTCAGGTTAACACAACAGCTATAACTACCATTTAAAAGCAAATGGTATATGTCAGGCATCATGGTCAGTGTAAGAGTGTGTATTTTTATTTCCTGCAACAGCTTCGTAGAAATATTTTTCCTAACTTTATAGGTAAGAAAATTAAGCCTCTAAAATGTTATTTAACTTGCTAAAGTCCATGAAGCTAGAAAATGGCTAATTATGCATGCTCCCAGAATCCCCTTGTTGGATGGACATGAATCAATTTGTCTCTTGATCAATAGATCTTATTAATGACTCACTTGCCCCCTCCCAGTTTATAAAGCACCATCACATACATTGTTTCCTCTCATTCACACCTCAGAACAGTTCTGTGAGTAGGTCATTATAATGCCACTCCACAGATGAATAAATTGAGGGCCAAATTAGTGAAAATAGGACACCAAGTCAATCCTAGGGACATTTGTGAATGTACTCTAGCTAAAGACCAATATATGATTTCAGAAGAGTAAGTTAAATGAGCAGGCTCCTCTCCAGAGAATTCTGATTGATCAGATATGAACAATATAAAAATAAATAATTTCCTTAACATTTGGACTGAAGGAGGACAGCAAGGGCAAGGATTGCTGTTTTTACAACCTGGATCAGTGCACAATGGAGGCTGGTGTGTGTGTGTGTGTGTGTGTGTGTGTGTGTGTGTGTGTGTGTTCACCTGTGCACCTGATATTACTTCCCTGGCAGCTGAGGGTGCCTGAGGAGTGCTGAGGTTTTCCTTATCCCACCAGGGCATGGAAAGGCAATTATCTCAGTGGGTTATAGCCTGCCCTGGAGTGTGTTGTCTTAGACTGTACCCTACAGAGAGGCCCAAAGGGATCCTCCTTTTAAGGGGCCAGCTTGGACCTTCCCAAGAACTGCCAGGCATTTAAGATACAGCCTTCACATTACCTACCTTACACACACTGCCCACCAAATCCTTCCAATTGTATCCCCAAAGCCTTCACACTCTTTCAACTCAAACATGTTGCCTGCCCACATTCAAACTGCATTGTGACAAAATTGATGTCTCTTTTTATAATTCAGGACCTGAGGGCTACAGCTACCTTAGAGAACTGCCTGGTGGCCAAAGAGAGAAATATCTGTTTTAAAACGGCTTTTGCCAGGGGTTTTTCTCTGGGGACCATCCTATACAATAAAAGCCTAATATGCAAATCAACCAAAATGAGGAATGACCGGTTGCTATGACATGCACTGACCACCAGAAGGCAGACACTCAATGCAGGAGCTGCCCCCAGCCTGCAGGCCCCAGGCCAGCCAAGGCAGGTGCCTGCGGGGGCCCCTTGATTGCCCTGCTGGTCGCCCCCCAGAGGGAGGTGACTGGTGGCGGCAATGGGGGCAGGGCTGGTGAGTGGGTGGCACCAGGCCAGACAAGGCGGGTGCCAGCGGGGGCCCCCTGATCGCCCTGCTGGTCACCCCGCAGATTGGTCCCAATCACTGGCCAGGCCTAGGGACCCTACCTATGCACGAATTTTGTGCACCAGGCCTCTAGTCTACACTAATAAAAGAGAAAAATGGTAATTAGCGTACAACCGCTACCCTTCCCATTGGCTAATCAGCATATCCTTATGCAAATTAACTGTCAGCCAAGATGGCGGCTGGCAGCCAGGCAGCTGGAAGCGAACATGAGGTTTGCTTGCTCCCGTGACTGCAGATTCCAACGTTCCCCGCCTGACTTGCCGGACTCTGAGCTGGCAGTTTGAAACATTCTAACAAATATAGCCGGCTGGGATCTCAGAGCTGAAGTTATACATTGTTTCGATTATAGAACGGCAAACAAACCAGCAGTGGAAGCCTCAGAGCTAGAGCCAGAGCTAAAGCTGGCCCAGAAGAAAAAAAAAAAAAGAAAAAAAAGGAGTGGTTGGGAGCTTCAGTCAAAACTGCCAGTCTGAAAGCAGCCCTCAGCCCCTCACCCAGACTGTCCAGGCACCCCAGTGGGGACCCCCACCCTGAAGGGTGTGTGACCAGCTGCAAACAGCCATCATCCCCTCATCCAGGCTGGCCAGGCACCCCAGTGGGGACCCCCACCCTGATCCAGGACACCCTTCAGGGCAAACCAGCCGGCCCCCAGGCCTCTATCCTATATAGTAAACGGGTAATATGCCTCCCAGCACCGGGATCAGCGGAGCCGCGAGGTCTCCTGGCACCAGATCAGCGTGACAGGGGGCAGCGCCCAAACCCCCTGATCGCCCGGCGGCTCTGTGTGTGACAGGGGGTGGTGCCCCAACCCCCCCCCCCCTCCACGGGCCCTGCTCTGTGTGTGACAGGGTAGAGCCATAACCTCCCCATCGGCCCTGCCCTGAGTGTGACAGTGGTGGCGCTCCAACCCCCTGATCCGCCCTGCTCTGTGTGTGACAGGGGGCGGTGCCCTAACTTCCCTATCGGCCCTACTCTGTGCGTGACGGGGGAGCTCCCCAATCCCCTGATGGGCCCTGCTCTGTGCATGAGAGGGGGGAGCTCCCCAACCCCTTGATGGGCCCTGCTCTGTGCGTGACGGGGGGGGGGGGGGGGGGAGGCAGTGCCCCAACCCCCTGGTTGGCCCTGCTCTGTGCATCACAGGGGGTGGTGCCGCAACATCCCCATTGACCCTGCCTTGAGTGTGATAGGGGGCGGTGCCCCAACCCCCGAATCAGCCCTACCCTGAGCGTGACTGAGGGTGGCATCACAACCTCCCAATCCGCCCTGCTCTGTGCATGACAGGGGGCGGTGCCCCAACTCCCCAATCAGCCCTGCTCTGAGCCCGACCAGGGGCTGCACCTAGGGATTGGGCCTGCCCTCTGCCACCCGGGAGCAGGCCTAAGCCAGCAGGTCGTTATCTCCCGAGGGGTCCCAGACTGCGAGAGGGCACAGGCCGGGCTGGGGGACCCCCCCTTCCCCCTCCGAGTGCACAAATTTTTGTGCACTGGGCCTCTAGTTATCAATAAAGCTGAAGAAAGAGGCCACACCCACCCTAGCCCATGGCATGAATGTGTATTGAGTATTATTACCTTGGGGTATTATTGATTCCTTTTGGGTATTACTGATTCTAGGAGATTTCTTCAAATCTCTGGACCATATAGTTCAGTTCCTCTCTATAATATCACAAGAACTCACTGATGTAATAGGAAATATCCACAAATCTGCATTTATGTCCAGAGCTGAAAGGGGTAAGTAATATTGCTTCTGACTGTGCTCAAATGAAATAATTATTTACGTTTGCTACTTCTTTCCCAGCATCTGTCCCTTCCCTGTTATACTATACCAGTGGTTGGCAAACTGCGGCTCTCGAGCCACATGCGGCTCTTTGGCCCCTTGAGTGTGGCTCTTCCACAAAATACCACATGCAGGCGCGCATGTACAGTGCGATTGAAACTTCATGGCCCATGCGAGCCGCAGTTTGCCGACCACTGTACTATACCATTGTTTAGGAAATTGGCCTCTTGCAATGATTCTTGAAGCCAGAGCTATTGTCTGTGCTGCCTCTTCAAATTATTTTTCTATTGGACACTGCCCACCCAGGGTTGGAAGAGGAACAGGCCAGGGTGTTTCTGTTCTTGTGTAATTGTTAGTACTGTCTGTGTCAGCACGGCTGCGAGTCAGCTTGTTTGTCACATGTCATCATGCCTCACTGGGCAACCACTGGAATAATGGCCACTTAATCCAGCTACAGAAAAGCTGGAACCCTCGGGGAGCCGAGCGCTGCTCTTCTTTATGGAGAGGCTCTACCTGGAACTAGGCAATTACATCCCAAGTCAGCTTTTACCTAAATACACTCTGTTTAAAAAGAAGAAGAAAGGCGCCCTTGAAGGGTTAACAACTTGGAACAGTTGGAAACTTGTTAAGAGAGTTTTTTTCTTCCTAACACATTTTAGAGTTTAGGAAAACCTAGAAATGAAATGCCTAAAAAAAGCTAGTTCCTCTCTCTCTGTATTTATAAATCATTTTGTATCTTTAAAAAAATCTGTGTGTGTAATCTTCAAGGAGGAAGGCAAAGAATATATATGCTGTTGCTGACTTCCTATTTTTAAATATAGTATTTTAATACCAACAAGTCAAACTTGCTATTTTGAAATTATGTAGCAACGATGCTGAGTTTTAAAATAATGCAATTCTGAGCCCCTTCTCAACCCCCTTTTCATTCTTTCTAAAGTGTAGGGCCTTCAGAATCCCAGTGGACTAGTGTTTTCTGGAGGCTGAATTCAAGTTTACCATTGCCCTGTCTGTGTGCAGTAAGTAGAATTTGCTTAACAACAAGATACTATAAACTCATTCTCAGGATGATTGCAACACTTACAAAAAAAGGACTTTCATCACATTTTAAACTATTTTAACATTTTTGTTTGAAGGCAAACAATTAGTGGACAGATTACAAAGCAGTAGCTCAGCTGTGACAGATAATTTTTATGGGTTACTTGAAAGCATCAAAACGTTTTCAAAATTCTGTCATTTCTCACTAACTTACAATAGGCTTCCTTTTATTTATTTCAAATGGGTGAGATTTTACTGACCACTGAAAATGGGATTCTCCTGGGAGGATTTCCGAATGGGGTACATACTTGGCTAACTATGTGGGTTAGTCAGATGGCAGAGCAGACATGGACCCTGCATTGAAGTTCTCATTTATTTGTAAGTGTAAATGTTTTTCATTTTTATTTAAAAAATTTTTAGCACCTTAGGCACTGTGTTACATGCTGAAGATGACAGAAAACAAAATATACACATTGCCTAGGCTTGTTCTCATAGAACTTACAGTCAAATGGGAATAGAGAAGTTATCATCCAATACATGCTTTGATGGATGATTGGATTGCATCCAATATATGCACTATACTGCCAAGGGTCCCCGATCGGGGACCCCTTGGAGGATGTCCGACCGCCGGTTTAGGCCCGATCCCTGTGGACATTCCTCTTGCAATCTGGGACCACTGGCTTCTAACCTCTCACCTGCCTGCCTGCCTGGTCACCCCTAACTGTCTGTGCCTGCCTGCCTGCCTGCCTGATCGCCCCTAACTGCCTCTGCCTGCCTGCCTGACCGCCCCTAACTGCCCTCCCCTGCTGGCTTGATCTCGCCCCCAACAGCCCTCTTCTGCTAGCCTGATCTCGCCCCCAACTGCCCTCCCCTGCCAGCCTGATCTTGCCCCAAATGGCCCTCCCCTGCTGGCCTGATCGCCCCTAACTGCCTCTGCCTCGGACCCCATCACCATGGCTTTGTACGGAAGGAAGTCGGACATCCGGAAGATAGCTGATCAACCCGGTCTAATTGGCATATTAACCTTTTATTAGTATAGGTAGATTATATAGGATAGGATTGCTTAAATGGGGGAGAAAAGCCTTTTTCAGCAGGAGGAGATGCTCTTGGCAGACAAAAATACATAATCCCTATATCTGGACTGATAGCCAGCCATATGCACTATACTGCCAAAGTGGTCATTAAAAACTTGAACCACTTTCTTACACCTTACACCAAACAGCTGTTGCCCTTAAAACCCCTCCTCAGCCCCCACCTTAGGTTCTGCCTTGGCAGTTCACCCAGATTTGGTTCTGATTGGTTGGTTTCTATGCCAGTCAGCATCTCCGGGACTATCAACGGGCCTGATCAGAGAGGCAGGGCTGATCAGCAGCCTCAGCAGAGGCCCAGAGAGAAACAGAGGCGCGGCTGCTGGCCAGGCCCTGAGAGAGAGAGGCAAGGGCTTATCAACAGCTGCCATGGAGGCTACAGATCAGACCCTGCTTCTCTTAGCAGGCCTCTCTTCGGGCCTGATCTGCAGCCCCCTCAGCAGTCAGTGCTGGGTTGTGGTGCCTGTAGCAGCAGCAACCCAGCACTGACTGCAGGACTGACTTCTGCTTGGTCTAGCCTTTAGTTGTTTTGGATGTTACGGACCCTGGGTTTTATATATTAGGATAGCTCACTCATATGTGTGGAAAATTCCTAACCTTTTTTAATATAGAAGACTAGAGGTCCGGTGCAATAATTCATGTATGGGCGGGGTCCCTTGGCCTGGCCAGTGATCGGGGCTGATTGGAGTGGTCTCATTTGGGGCCATCTTTATTGGGGCTGTCTGGCCCAGTCCTGATCGGGTCCGATCAGGGACGGCTGGCTGGGGGGAGGGACTGTGGTAGGTTGGCCGGCTGTGGGAGGTTGGCTGTGGGAGCACACTGATCACCAGGGGGCAGCTCCTGCATTGAGCGTTTGTCCCCTGGTGGTCAGTGCACGTCATAGCGACCAGTCAACCAGTCGTTTGGTCGACTGTTCGTAATGGTTGCTTAGGCTTTTATATATACTAGAGGCCTGGTGCACAAAATTCATGCACAGGTGTGGGGGGGGCGGGTCCCTCAGCCAGGCCTGTACCCTCTTGCAATCTGGAACTGCTGGCTCCTAACTGCTCGCCTGCTGCCTGCCTGCCTGATCACTCCTAACCACTCTGCATGCCTGCCTGATCGCCCTAACCGCCTCTGCCTCAGCCCCCGCCTCCGCGGCTTCATCCAGAAGGTCGTCTGGAAGGACGTCCAGAATGACGTCCCAAAGGTCATTTGGCTGTCCAGTCTAATTAGCATATTATAGTTTTATTATTATAGATAGATGAGGGGACACCTGAAGAGAGGAACTTGTGGGAGTAGGGGATTCCCAAACTATATCTTCCAGGTCTGTCAATTTTCATTGCTGGATTTCTTGAGATGGATAATTTCTAAATTGGGCATGCTTCCCATAAAACATGCTGCTATGGCTCTCTCTGAGTAAGATGGTTCTTCTGAGTTAGCTCTGCTAATAGATCATCATCCTTTGATATAAAAAAATGTATGATTGTAAACTTTCCATCTCTATGTATGGAAGGCTATGGTAGGACAATGCTGGAAGAGGGCTGGTTACTGGACTGAGAAATGTGGAAGCTATTAAAGGTGGCAGCACAAGGCTGTTCCATTAACAAAGGATCTTTAAATGGGAGCAATCACAACAGTACATGGACTGGTCCCTGTTAAGATGAATTTCCAGCAATTTTCTTTGGCAATAACTCTTCCCTTCTCTTCTGAGAGGTCATGGCCAGCCTCTGGCCAGAGAGTCACATAATGGCTGCTCACTCTTTCCAGGCTACAGTGATGTCATTCATTTGCCAAAAGATTTCCATCAACCCCTAATTGCCTGCTAATCTTTACCCTCTGTTTCTTCCCCTATGCCATTGAATATGTTATAAAAAATGCATTTTAACACCTAGCTTAGTATCCTTCATTGTTTCTTTGTAGAAGGTCTGGTGCCATCACTTGGATGTCTCTTGACACACGTAGATGTCAGACAGAGGGGACCCAGGAAGAAAACAACACACATTACCACACGCTCGATTCAGCTCTCATTGGTCCAGAGTGGCTGCAGCATGGTGTCCTCACTGACAGAAGGATCTACCAGGCTGGCTCTCAGGGCATGAAAGGATATGGTAGTTCTCAGAGCGTGGAAAAATGTAATGCACTGCTTAATGATGGAGACACATTGTTCTGAGAAACGTGTCATTAGGTGATTTCATTGTTATGCGATCACAGAATGCACTTACACAAACCTGGGTGGTATAGCCTACTACACGCCTAGACTATATGGTATAGCCTATTGCTCTGAAGCTACAAGGTTACACAACATGTTATTGCTGTATAACAACACAAGATTCAATCAACCACAGGAGAAAGGATGCAATCAAGAGATGCGCAAAACAGGAGAGGCATGAGGCCACTGCTGGTGTAACAAGGCATGCTGTTTTACAGCAAACTTTTATTTTATTTTATTTTTAAAAATATACTTTTATTGATTTCAGATAAGAAGAGAGAGGGAGAGAGAGAATCATTGATTGGCTGCCTCCTGCAACCCCATACTGGGGATCGAGCCCGCAACCCTGGGCATGTGCCCTTGACCAGAATTGAACCTGGGACCCATTGGTCCACAGGCCGATGCTCTATCCACTGAGCCAAATCAGCGAGGGCCAAACTTTCTTTTTATAAGTGGAAAGAGTACACGCTACATGATGATGAAAAGTATCTCTATTATAAAAACCCCGTGGCTGTGACACCATCACACCCTAACGACCAAACGCCAAAAGGCACCTGCTGAACGTCATATGATTTCTTCATGGGAACAAGTAAGTGTTGCTTTGTTCAATTCTCATCTTCCAACGAAGGTCAATATAAGTGCTCCTGAGAAGGAAAGGTTAGGGAAGGAAACTATTCTTATCTCCGTCCACAACTGTCTTCAAGGTGGGCGGGGCTGCGTGGCAGCGAGGCGCATGCGGGTGGGCAGGGACTTGACGCTGGGTCCCGCGGCGTGCCGGGTCTGGGTCTCACACGATTTTGCGTGGTGGGCCTCTAGTCTATAATAAGAAAAGTGTAATATTCTAATTAGACTGGATGTCCTTCTGGGTGTCTTTCTGAACGACCTTCTGGACGAAGCCAGGGCTGCAAGGGAAGCCTGGGTCCCGGGTACTTGCCAGTGGCTGGAGGGAAGCCCAGGTCCTGGGTGCCAGAGGGAAGCTGGTGCTGGCAGCCAGGGAAAGGACGGCCTATTCTTGTACGAATTTCGTGCATTGGGCTTCTAGTAGTATAGTAAATACGTAAACCAGTAACATAGTCTTTGTAGGGAACTAGCTCAGAGATGCAGTATGTTTCCAGCAGCATAGGCATCTGGGAAATGTTGGAATCTCTGTTTAACCCTCTGTGACTGTAATTCTCTTTGGCCTCAGGCTTGGCAGACTACCCAGAAAACCAAATGCCCCCCAAAGATAAATGCCATGCCCCCAGAAAGGAGGTTAATGAAAGTATAGAGTGTGGAAAACTGCCCAGTATTATCTGTTAACTTAGAAATGCATTGTTCTTTTTGTGGTCTCTGTGTCTACCCACCATGTGGTTTTACTATTAACCCCCTGGGAGGGTGTGGATTTCTTCCCAGCCAGCACTGGGAACAAGCAGCTGTTTTGCCCATGTATGTACGTTTCTCCCATTAGAGCTCTTATGGATTTGAATAAGGCTTAGTGTCAGTTATTCTAAATCAATCCTGAATTTAGACTTTTGGGGCTTTCTCCCAACAGTCATTTATTATCATTATCGAGTGTTATGTGCTGTACATGACTGTAAGGGCTACTTTTATATGACAGGCAGCGCAGTAGGTGTGTTTACACCAGCATCACCACAAACATGTGAGCAATGCGTTGCTCTACAATGGTAGGGCACTGCCATAAAGACACCAGATGATAAGAATTTTCCAGCTTCATTATAATTTTATGGGATAACCATTGTATATGCAGTTCATTGTTGACCCAAATGTCATTATGCTACACATGACTGTATTTTATGAGGTAATTATTTCAAAGTGCAGCACTGCTATAACAAATGTAGCTCACTGGTTGAGTACATAGACTTTGGAATCAGGCAGACCGGCATGCAAATTGGTGTTTGCAATTCATTGGTGCTGTCCTTGTGGGCCAGTTCCTTAACCCCTCTACACCAGTATGCAATGAAGACAACATCCACCTCCTAGAAATATTGCAAGGATTAAGTGAGATATAGCATGAAAATTCCCCAGCACAGTACTCAATGCCTACTAAACACTCAGTAAGTGTAGGCGATGATAATAGTGATGACGTAAGATGTTCCCCAAAATATAGTCTACCCAATAATAGTGTACTTGAAAATATTAATAGGTATACTATGAAAAATAAGTTTTGGAGTGACAGAGAACATCAATATACTGAAGGCTCTGTGGGGTCGTGCAGCAAAAAAATCAGTTGGATTTTGTTTAACCTAGCTTTTCTCAAATTTATTTGAAGACAATCTTTTTTTAAAACTCTTGGAATACCTATTACATTTGTGGGTCACTAGTGTTCCCAGAACACTATTTGGACCATGCTGGATCATGAAATAACTTTCAGTTGGGTGACTAGTTAAAAATCTTTCACCAGAAAGCAAGACAAGAGTTAAATATAAAGAAGATTAAGTGTAAAACCTGGCCTCGGTGAATACTGGCCCAGGGTTGCAGTTGGCTCTCGGCCGCTGTAGTCTGGAGCAGTGTGGATCAGCGTCTGGGCCATCTGCTGTGAAGGGCAGCACGCAGTGCGGCAGGGCAGGCTTTTAAATTCTGACTCAGAATTTACTGTTCCAACTGCTGGCCTCACTTTGAAACGGCAGCTACCCAGAGCCCTCAGTGGCAGCTCAGCCCCAGAAGGAAAGCCCGGAGCTCTGTGCTGTCCTTGCTAAGAGCACCCAGGCCAAACCCTGGCTTTCCTTTTCAGCCAGGAATGGCCGCACATGTTTCATACTTTTGTTTATTTGAGTTTGTTTTGTAGGAAACCACATGAAGTATAAACCATGTTGGCCTATGCTGGTCTCAGTTTAGGAGAAGCCCCACAGAGTGATGCTTTTGAAATGAAAAATTGTAACTCATCAAAGAATATACGATTGATTCCTAAAGCAAGACACCAGGGCTCTAATGGCCACCTCTTGTGAACAACAGCTGGCTATTCATGCTAGGGACTTTTTATTTTCCAGTTGGAAGTTTACAGAGAGTTACAGAAAGTAGGTAGGAGATCCGAAAGACAGAATAAAAGGAAATATCCTTTTTTAAATAAGGAAAACAAAGTATGTATGTGTGTGTATATATATATATATATATATATATATATATATATATATATATATAAACATACTATTGAATTGATGTTTAGCATAATATTGAGTTGATATAATGTTAATATTGAGTCAGTGAAAAGGAATTTACAAAGGAAGGAGACACCAAATTACGTTTGTGATAAGATAGTCTGTATATTTTGCCACTAGGAACACAATTAGTCTCATGCTTTATGCATCATCATATGGCACAGAGAAACACGGAATTCTCACAATTCACTTATGAACTGAGCAAGGCTAAAAGTACAATACCAAGTTTTAACACAGATCACAAAGACAGACCCTTCCCCAAAAACAATGAAAACCAAAACGCTTCAGACACAGCCAACATTGACTTAGGGATACACATTTAAAATGAAGTGTAATACTAAGAAATTAAACCCAGCAGCCTCTGAAGAGAAAACTACAATATGACCAAGTAAGGTTTACCATAGGAATGCAAGGAATGGTGTATTAATAGGAAATCTATAAATAAAACATTTCAAAAAGTCAGGAGAGAAAAATTACATAATCATCATAGCAGATGGTACCCATTAATGATTTAAAATATACTAACATGGGAATAGAGAATAGTTCCTTAGTAGTACTTAGTAGAGATATTTAATGAAGACACAGAAGAGCTTTTCCATTAGAATTAGAAAAAGGATAAGGATGTCTGGTATTACTTTATATTTTCCTGAAAGTTTTAGCCATTGAAATAAGATAGGAAACAACAGTGTGATAGTTAATTTTGTGTGTCAACCTGGCTAGGCTGGTGCTGAGATATTTGGTCAAGCACCAGTTTTGATATTGCTGTGAAAGATATTTTAGATGTGATTAACATTTACACCAGTAATATATGTTAAAAGTAAGCAGATTACTCCTCATACTCACCTAATCAGTAGAAGGCTTTAAGAGAAGACTATGGTCCTAGAGGGAGAAAGAATTCTGTCTCTAGACTGTCTTTGAACTTGAAACTACAACAATTCTTCCCTGGGTTTCAGCCTGGTAGCTGGCCCTGCAGATTTCAGATTTGCCAGACCCCACAATTGTGTGAGCCAATTCCTTAAAATAAGTCTCTGTATATAATATATACACACATTCTATTGGTTCTGTTTCTCTGAAGAACCCTAATGCAAATAACAATGGCAAACACCTACTGAAGGGTTCCTATGTGCCAGGCAATGTTTTAAGGGCTACACATGTATGTATTTTGTCATTTCATCCTCACAATAGTTTTAAAAGGCAGTGTGATTTTTCTTCCTATTAGAAACTAATCAGAATGAAATTCTCTAAGAACTCATAGTGAGGTCCTGTGCTAATTAAAGGAAATGTAAAAGCCTACGTTTCCTGCTCTTTTACTTTTAGGCAAATGACTCCAACCAACTCTTTCTGGGTAAGATATCAGTGCGCTGAGACCATGCATTGATGGTAGAATCAATCTTACTGTCCTGGCAGTAGCCAATGAAATTGAACACAGGCTGGGAAGCAACAGTAGTCAGGAGCCATTGCAGGGATTTGGCTTGCACTTGACTTGTACTCTCAACAATCCCGTATTAGTTTGCTGTGGCTGCTGTAACACATCATCATAGACTCAGTGGCTCAGACAACATAAATGCGTTATCTCCAAGTTCTGGAGGCCAGAAGTCTAAAATCAAGGTGTCAGCAGGGCAGCATTCCCTTCAGAAACTCTAGGGGAGAATCCATCTCCTTGACTTCCCAGCTCCCAGAGGCCACCTGCATTTTTTAGTTCCTGGCCCTTTGCTCCATCTTCACAGTTAGCAGCACAGCATCTCCACATTTCTCTCTTTCTGACCTCTGCTTACATGGTTCATTGCCTTCTCTCTCTTATTTTGAGCCTTTTGTACCTTTTTTATAAGGACCTTTGGGATTACTTTGGGCCCACTGTAATAATCTTCCTATCTCAAGATCTTTAATTTAATCACATTTGCAAATTCCCTTTTGCCCTGAGAGTAACATATTCCCAAATTCTGTGGATTAGAATGTGAGTATCTTTGGGGAGGGGGGTGTTATGCTGTCTATCTTACTTACAAAGGTAGGTGAGAGATCCCATCATATCCTTGGTCTGCAGAAGTGTCCCTCCTAATAGAACAAAGAGAAACTGGCGTCTCAACTCCTTATTATCATGAAAGATGCCAACCTTCCGTGTTTTCCTGTTCCTAGTTCTCTGGAGAGAAGCCCATTGCACAACTCAGTTTTAGGACAGCTGTCCCAAAGGATAGGGGGAATTTCTTTGCAACATCAACACTGCCTTCTAACCATCCCATAGACACGTAACATAAGAGGCTCTTATGAAACCAGAGAAAAACTTGGATTCATATTTTTCTCATCTTGTTGTTTGGCAAGGCTATTCCAAATATAAAAACAAACACCAAATTCATAGGGAACAAGATTAATAGCGATGACTTCCTTAAAGTTCAAAACCTATATAGGTTTTTTTAAAAAAACAGAAACAGAGACTTTCAGTTTCTGGTTCCACATCTAAGAGGTCGCCACTCTGTCCAAACAAGTAAAAACTTGAACAAACTGAAAAATCAACAACTTGTCTTGTATCCCTAGGAGAGGGGAGGACACAGACACTGGGAAAACCGCGGCCGCCAAGACTGCAAACAGCCAGGCTAACACAGGGAGGCAGAGCTTACAGGAACGCGTGGGAGCCAGTGCCAGGGCGGGAACATCTAAACTGGAACCAAAGACACGCTGGAGGCTCCTCAGTGTGGACACCTCTGAGAGGTAAAATCCTGGGACTCTGTCACGGGAGCCCCCACAGTTTTGTGAGATTTACCTCCAGGAGCTCCACCAGGCCGTCACAGTAAATATGGGAGAAGAAGCTCCTGCTTCCAGCAGGGTGAGGAGACAGCCATTTTGAAAGTCCCACGCACTCAGTTCTTAGTAAGACCTGCCCAGGGCCTCACCTGCTGGGTATTTCCAGAGCCTAACTGGCCTGGGGGAAAGGAAACACTGAACATTAGCTCCATCTAACCATCCTGTTCTACCTGAGGGGGAGAGAAACTAAGAAGCAATTGTGAAGCTCACAGTCCAGAGGCACAGGCTCACTGAGGCTGAGATCTCACCCCAGGCTGCAGAGCACTCCCTCCCCCGTACAGCTGTCTTGCTACAGGCCTGCTTACAGCAGTTCAATCGACCTGGTCCATCATGCTCACTAGCAAGAAAAATTCACAAGATATACCACAAGGCAAAAAGTACAACTTGAAGAGACAGAGCAAACATCAGAACCAGACAAGGCAGGGATGTTCAAATTACCAGAGAGGGGATTTAAAACAACTGTGATTAATATGTGAGGAGCTCTAATGGATAGAGTAGACAGCATGCAAGAAGAAATGGGCAATGTAAGCAGAGAGGGAAATGCTAAGAAAGAACCAAAAAGAACCAAAACACAGGGTAACAGAAATGAAGAATGACTTCGATGGGCTTATTAGTAGACTGGACTCAGCTGAGGAAAGAATCTTTAAACTTGAGACAATTTGAGGTGAATAGAAACCTCCCAAACTTAAAAGCCAAGAGAACAAAGACTGGAAAAAACACACACCCATAATATTCCAGGACTATGGGACAACTACAAAAGATGTTACAAATGCATAATGGGAATATCAGAAAGAAAAGAGGGAAAGGAGCAGAAGAAGTATTTGAAACAAGTCACTAACAATTGCCCCCAAATAAAGTCAGACACAAAACACAGATTCAAGAAGCTCAAAGAACACCAAATAATACAGATGCAAAAAAAACAAAGCAAAATACCCAAAAGCTGGCACCTATGCATATCATTTTCAAATTACAAAAGATGAAAGATAAAGAAAAACAATCTTAAAAATAGCCAGAGGAAAACAACGCTTTACCTATAGCAAAGATAAGAATTATATCCAACTTCTCCTCAGAAACTGTGCAAACAGGAAGAGTGTGGAGTGAAATAAAATGTTGAGAAAAACCTTCACACCAACCTAGAATTCTGTACCCTGTGACATTATCCGTCAAAAGTGACAGAGTCTCCTCTTCACCATCTTTTCTGCTCTCTGGCGGCCACAGCTGTGAAGGCCGAGCTGTGCAGTTTCAGTGGGTACAAGATCTACCCCGGACACGGGAGGTGCTACATCAGGAACGACGGGAAGGGTTTCCAGTTTCTTAATGCAAAATGCAAGTCAGCATTCCTTTCCAAGAGGAATCCTGGGCAGTTAGACTGGACTGTCCTTTACAGAAGGAAGCACAAAAAGGGACAGTCGGAAGAACTTCAAAAGAAAAGAACCCGCCGTGCAGTCAAATTCCAGAGGGCCATCACTGGTGCATCTCCTACTGATATAACAGCCAAGAGGAACCAGAAACCTGAAGTTAGGAAAGCTCAACAAGAACAAGCTTTCAGGGCTGTCAAGGAAGCAAAAAAAAAAAAAAAAAAGGTGAAGCAAACATCTGAAAAGGCAGCAATGGCTGCTGCTAAGGCTCCCACAAAGGCAGCACCTAAGCAGAAGATGGTGGAGCCTGTGGAGGTTTCTGCTCCCTGTGTTGCTGGAAAACGCTAAGTTGGCAGATGAGATTCTTAAATAAAGACCTGAATATAACTGAAAAATTAAAAAAACAGTGACAGAGAATTAAATACTTTCTCAGACAGATAAAACTTGAGGGAATTTATTACTAGTAGAAATAAATGTGAAAAGAAATTCTTTAGAGAGAAGGAAAATACTATAGGTCAGAAACTTGGAACTGCATAAGGAAAGGAAGAACGTCAAAGAAGGAATAAGTAAAGGTAAAATAAAAAAAATTCATTTTTCTTATTTTTAATTGCTCTAACAGATAAAAGTCTGTTCAAAACAATAACAATAATGTATTCAATTATGTATATACTAGAGGCCTAGTGCTTGAAATTTGTGCATGGGCAGGGGTCCTTCAGCTCAGCCTGTACCCTCTCCAATCTGGGACACCTTGGGGGATATCCGACTGTCTGTTTAGGCCTGATCCTGCAGAGACATTCCTCTCGCAATCCAGGACTGCTGACTCCTAACTGCTCACCTGCCTGCCTGCCTGATCGCCCCTAACCACTCTGCCTGCCAGCCTGATTGACCCTAACTGCTCACCTGACTGCCTGCCTGGTTGCCTCTAACTGCTCTCTTCTGCCAGCCTGATCACCCCTAATCGCCTCTTCCTCGGCCCCCCCACCCCCCCATGGCTTTGTCCAGAAGGATGTCTGGAAGATGTCCGGTCTAATTAGCATATTACCCTTTTTTTTAGTATAGATATTTTATATATCTACACTTATGCATGCTTATATATAAGTGAAATGAACGACAGCAAAGATATAAGGGATGGGAGGGAGGAATTTGGATTATTTTCTTACAAGTACTCTATATTACCTGTGAAATGGTATAGCATTATTTGAAAATGGACTTGGATTAGTTGTAAGTCATATTGCAAATTCTAAAGCAACCACTAAAAAAGGTAAAAATATGAATATAACTGATATCCTAAGGAGAGAAAATGGAATCATATATAAAGTTAAATTAAAACCACAGAAGGCAGAAAAAGAGAAGACAAAAATAGAAACAAAGAACAAAGGAACAAGTAGAAAATAGTAACAAATATGGTAGAGCCCACTATATTGATAATCACTTTGAATATCAATGGTCTAAATGCAACAATTAAAAGACAGAGATTGTCAGAGTAGATCAGAAATCAAGTCCACTATATGTTTCCCACTCTAAATATAGACACATATATATTAAAAGTAAGTGGGTGAAGAAAAATATATACCAGGATAACACTAATCAAAAGAAAGCAAGAATAGCTATATTAACTTCTTTTTTAAATTAACTTTTTAAAATATATTTTTATTGATTTCAGAGAAAGAAAGGGAGAGGGAGAGAGAGAAACACCCATGATGAGAGAGAATCATTGATTGGTTGCCTCCTGCACACCCGCTACTGGGGACCAAGTCCACAACCCAGGCATGTGTCCTGACCAGGAATCAAGTTGTGACCTCCTGGTTCATAGGTTGATGCTCAACTAATGAGTCATGCTGGCCAAGCTAGCTATATTAATTTCAGAGAGTATATTTCAAAGCAAGGAAATTTATCAGTGATAAAGAAGGGTATTACATAATGATGAAGGGTCAATTCTCTAAGAAGACAACAATCCTTAATGTGTATGTGCCTAACAAAATGTGTTAAACTATGTGAAGCCAAACCTGCAAGGAGAGATAGACGAATCCATATCCATAGTTGGAGACTCCAGCACCCCACTACCAGAAGTGGACAGATCCAGCAGGCAGAAAACCAGTAAGACTTAGTTGGACTCAACAGTACCATCAATCAACTGGATTTAATAGACATCTATTGACTACTTCATTGAACAACAGCACAATACACATTTTTCTCAAGCTCACACAGAACATTCACCAAGATAGATGACATTCTGGTCCTTTAAATGCACCTTAACAAATTTCAAAAAGTGTAAATATGCAATGCCTGGTCTCAAATCACAATGGAATTAAACTAGAAATCAATAACAGAAAGATAACTATAAAATCCCCAAGTATGTGGGTATTCAACACATACTTCTAAATAACACAGGCTGAAAAAATAAAACAAAATTAAAAGACAAACAATAAACTAGAAAAATACATTTGCAAAATGTATAGCAAGGGGTTAATATATTCAATATATAAAATACAGTTACAAATTAACAGGAGGAAAAGACAAATACTCAAGAGGCAAAATGGGCAAAGGAAATAGACACTTTACAAAATAAGATATCTACATGTGAAAATGCTTAAGCTCATTGGTATAAAGGGAAGTTAGACTAGAATAACTTGACCAATATAAAAATAAATAACTAATTCTAGAAAATATGTGTGCACCCTCTTGTTTGCTGGTAAGTGTGTGTATGGTACAACATTTCCATTTCACTGGTAATATGTATTAAAGCTTAAAAATTGTATACACTCAATAACCCAGAAATTCCATTTATAGGAATTTATCTGAAGGAAATCAGGATTACAAAAATTGGGCTGCAAAAATTTTCCACATAGTTCATTTTATATGTATCTATATATATATAAAATCCTAATATGCAAATAGACCGAATGGCAGAACAACCTGTCGCTATGGTGTGCACTGACCACCAGTGGGCGCATGCAGAATATGGCGGGTGTCGGCAGCAGGTGGCAGAGCATGGAACATGGCAGGGATTGGCCACAGCAGGATGGTGGAGCAGGTGAGTGGGGGTGCCAGATCAAGGTGGGGCTCTGGTCACTGTCATCAGGGTGAGCCTCTGGTGGTTACTGAAAATACTTTGCTCCCACGTGCTGCAGTCCCACCCAGCACTCGCACCCGCTGCCGGCTCCTGGCGCCGGCCCCGATTGCTCAGGGCTGTCAGCTGGTGCGAGCAGCGGCTGCCAGCCCTGATTGCCCCTGAGGGCTTCTCCACCTCCTCCTACTCCTGAGGGGCAATCAGGGCAGCAGCCACCGCTCGCACCTGCTGACGGTGCTGGCCCCAATTGCTCTGTGGCGTCAGTGGGTGTGAGCGGGGCAGCGCAGTCAGTGTGTGGGAGTAGCGGCAGTGGGAGCAGGGCTACCGGTAGACAGGGGACTAGGGGCTGTGGTGGGAGGGGCTGGGCAGAGGCATGGGGGATGGACCAAGACCTGCCCCTGTGCCCACTGCAGCCTCACGGCCCACAGTTCCTTTGAAGGTGCATGAATTCCTGCACTGAATGTGTGTGTGTGTGTGTGTGTGTGTGTGTGTATTCTAAATATGAAAGGAAACAATCTGAATATCTGAAGAAAAGATTGGTTTACCAGATTATAATCTTCCATAAAATAGAACGTAATTCAGTCATTTAAAATGAGAATTTTATCCATTCAATCTTATTTATTATCAGAGTATGTTTATTGTTTTCTCTCACTAAAAAAACAAGGGCAGGGACTCTTTAACTGCTGTGCACTTAGTGACTAGAAGAGTGCATGGCATGCTTCTAGTTTTTTATATTGATCTTGGAAAGAGAGAGAGTGAGATTAGAGAGATTTGTTTTTCCATTTATTTATGCATTCATTGGTTGCTCCTTGAATGTGTCTTGTTGTCTGGGAATTGAACCCACAACCTTGGAGTATTGGGATAATGCTCTAATCAACTGAGATGTTTGGCCAGAGCTAAAATATGTTTTCAAATAATAGAACAGCATATGAAACACTCACAATTTAAAAATAAAATAATCAAGATAAAAAAATGTATGGAGAGTATGATGTGAAAACAAAGAAACAAAAAGATTAGAAGAAAACACATCAAATGTTTATAGAGGTATCTCTGGATGATGAGATTAAAGGTGGTTTAATATTTTTCCTTGTATACTTTACAGTTTCCAAACTCACCATAATGACCATGTATTAATTTCAGAATTAGAAAATTTTTAATAAATTGTAAAATGTGTAATAGTGTATTTTGTCAAATTCACATCTGTTCTTCATAGTTTCTTTTAGAACTGGCTACTCAAACTGAGGTCTGTGGACTTATAGAACTATCCTGGAAACTTCTTTCAGACACAGAATCTCTGCTTCACCCCACTACTATATCAGAAGCTGAATTTTATCATGATACTTACATACCTGGTATACACATTAACACCTGAGAAGCACTGTGTTAGGGCACTCTCAGCTGATCATTGCATTACTGCTCTGGGTTGGCTAATTACTGTCAAGATGTAGCATTTGGCATTCTGCACAAAGAATAATAACACGTCAAATATCTTTCTGGTATAAAAATAACTTCTGCATATTTTTAGTGGCTTAGATGTCAATGATTCAGAAATACCTGGGTGAAATTTGCCTTTGGACTGGCCTCTGTCCCAGGGTTGCTGCTGGCTGGTTTACCCTCGGATTCAGCAGCTGCTCAAGGCCCTCACTGCCCTCTTCCACTCACCTCATTGACTCCATTCACTCATCCCTGCCTGAGCTACCTAAGTCAGCTTTTGCTCACCTACTGAGTCATGCTTATCTGTATGTTCATGTTCCAAATAGTAAAATATTCTGTCACTCTGAGATTGCCCAAACAGAGATTTATGGGGTCAGATAGACAACAGTTGCTTTGGTAGAGATTGATTTATTTCAATCATTGAACATTTACCAGGTATTTTATTAATAGGACAGTCCATGACCTTGAAGCCCTCTTGATGAATGGCGGGGATGGTAGGGGAGGGGGAGCATCATTTAGACAGGGGTGGGCAAACTTTCTGACTCAAGGGCCACAATGGGTTCTTAAACTGGACCGGAGGGCCGAAACAAAAGCATGGATGGAGTGTTTGTGTGAACTAACATAAATTCAAAGTAAACATCATTACATAAAAGGGTACGGTCTTTTTTTTTTTTTTAGTTTTATTCATTTCAAATGGGCCGGATCCGGCCCTCGGGCCGTAGTTTGCCCACGGCTGATTTAGAAAGACCATGCAGTGAGCTGGCAGGATATGTACCTCTGAGAAGACATGGGAATGGAGCATTAATGGTGCCTGGGGAAAGTCAGGAAGGATTTGGGGAGGAGGTGACATTCTCTGTGATCCCCAATCCCCCAAATGAAGTGACTCCCATAGTAGATACATGCCCGGACTGTGCACATATTACTTTTTAAATTGTCATCTTCCCTGGTGGACTGATAATTCAATGACGGCACACAATGTGGGTGCTAAAGCCGTATTTGCTGAATAAAGGGATATGTTCTGAATCTTAGAAGGAGAGTTGGACTTGGCCAGGACAATGGTGGTTTCCCCTGGGCAGAGAAAGTAGAAGGCAAGAGGAATAGAACAGTACAGCATAATAGAACAGTACACCGTTTGGCGTACCTTCCCCAAATGGTGTATAGGTGGATTAGGGAGACAGTTCCTTTTTAAAAAAATATATATTTTTATTGATTTCAGAGAGGAAGGGAGAGGGAGAGAGAGATAGAAACATCAACGATGAGAGAGAATCATTGATTGGCTGCCTCCTGCACGCCCCCTACTGGGGATCCAGCCTGCAATCCCAGGCATGTGCCCTTGACCAGAATCGAACCTGGGACCCTTTGATCCGCAGGCTGACTCTCTATCCACTGAGCCAAACCAGCTAGGGCAGACATTTTCATTTTGAAACAGACTTTTGTAGATCTACCGTAGATGGAGGTTAGGGAGAATAAAACCTTTTGGCCAGTGAGCTGGGACAGATTTAAAGTTAAACCTCCAGCCATAAGCACCTCTCACACACAAGGTTTCTTCATTGAAAGGCCCATGATTGCACTGCAGCCCGCCCAGGATTCTCCACCCTGTGCGCTGTCTATGGCTGTCCCCTTCAAAGCTGCATGCAAGCGTGCTCTGAATGAGCAGCAGCACAGCTCAGAGTCGGGCACCTAGACTTTTCAGAAGAGGAAGCAGAGCTGGAGGGCTGCCAAGGCGGTAAGCTGTCTGCAGCACGACCAGGAAAAAGAAAAGCTAGGCTTCTGTCTCCAGCACCTCCTCACCAATTTCCTCCTCACCAAAGCCCTCTGGCATTTGGACAGGCTGCTGTTGCTTTGGGGGAGAGTGCCGTGTACGGTGACGTTTGTATTAATGCCTTTCCAACGACTGCCTTCTGCTTACCAAACCATAACAGGAAGGTGGAGTTATTCCAGAAAATGTAAAGTATATGTGTGCCAAGGGTGAAGAGCTCAGCAGGTTCACAGGGAGATATGAAAAGGGCCCATCACAGAGCCCTCGGTGCCATCACCTATTTGCCTGATGGCTGAGGCACTGGGCAGGTTTGGCAAGGGAGGCTCTTTCTGTGAGCAAGTATTGTGTCATCAGGAGCCACCACCTGAAGGCGAGCAGGCCAAAGGGAGGTCTGTGAGATCCTGAATTGCTGGTTCCAGAAACCTGCTCCCCAGCGAAGGCAGCCACTCCCCAGGGCTGTCCCATCCTATCCTAAGGCTCTTGGGGCTTTGGCAGGCATGAACTCCAGGTCACCCAAGAAAAATCACAGGTTCAGGTTCAGAAGGGGTCATTGCCTCTGTAACTCCAGCAGAAGATGTGAAAAGAACATGTGAGACATAGGAATCTGCTGAGCCCAGGGACATTGCACAGCTGTTTGCTTCAGTCACAAACCAACTTCATTCAAACTCTAGTGAAAGTGGGTCCCTGTATGTGTCAAGCTACACTTCCCAGCAAAGTTCCATGGGCCCAGGATGTGGAGAAACCATCGCAGGGAGGGAGAACTTTCAGTTTTCCTTCACGCAGAGCATAAACTACCTTTTCTCGTTTCTCTTTGTACATTGGCAGGGTCACACTATTCAAATGTTTTTGGAGCATGGATCCAAAAACTCAGTCCTTGATCACAGGGAGCTATATATAAAAAGTCCTTTTAGAGAAAATGTTTTATGCGCTCCTAAACATTTTTATGTATTTTCAGTCTCCTTGGGATGACATAACCCATCTGCGAGGTGCCTGGGTCCATGCTGCGTTCCTTTGGTTCGTGTGGAAGTGAAGGGAGCTCGCAGGGACGTTATCCGCGATGGACCCAGGACTCCAGCTTCTGGTGCCTCCCCCAGCACCCGGAAGGCTTGTCTGCACCCTGCATCAGAGACCTGGAGTAGCGCTGGCCCCGGAGAAGGTGCCGACAGCGTGGTTTGGCAAATTCGCTTTCTCTACATCTGGGACTCACATCTCAAGCTTTTTGTGTGATCTTGGGTGCAGTATCTCTCTTGGTTTGGTCTAAAAATAATCTTCAGTAGGCAGGGAGAAATGCTTAGAAAGTTCACAAATTGCTGATGGCGAGGGGGAAAAAACCTAATTTCTATTATACCCTATAATTCAGTTTTTATCCCACTCATATTTGTTTATTCAGCGGCCATTGTTCTAATTCTCATCTGAATACTGCCTACCATAATTAATCTTTGGGTCTTACAGTAGCTTCTCCCTTTGCAATCCTGCCAACATATTCCTGGAAGAATCTTATTTCACCAGGCTCTAGGGGAGGATGTTCAGGTTCTGAACAGAGCTCAATACAAAAGAAAATGGCTGCATTCTAGGAAGGGTGTACTTCAATTTCCTAAATTGCACAAAAGTCCCCCGTGAGCTAATGGTGTTCCTGGAAGAAAGAGAACTCTGGCTCATGCTTTATATATATGATTCCTTGTCTCCAAGTATAGGATTTTGGAAAGAGAGGGCCATGTCAGTTCTCAACACCCAGCACCTTTTAGCTATTAAAGTCCTATAACAGACATACAAAATGACTGAAAACAACAACAACAAGAAAACTAATAATGCCACAGTTATTCTTGCATATTCTGTTGTTCTTATCCATACGTAATTTATAGATTATATCAGAATGGATTCACAATTCTCTATGCTAATTTTTATTTTTTGGCTGAACATTATACCATATTTCCATGGGTTTCTGTTTATATAAAAATTATGTAATTATATTTTTAATAGTACGTAATTTCCACTGAAGAAAAGAATGACAACAAATTTATTCCTTTGTGTTAGACTTGACGTTACTTGCAGTGTTTTATCTTCATGGATAATACATTCATAAACATCAGTGGTTCTATAGCTTATTCTTTCTTTGTATTTGAATAAATTCCCAGAAGTGGGATAAAGTATTAACAGTTTCATGGTCTTTGATATGTGTTGCCATATTGATTCCTTAAAGAATTGTAAAGGTTTACATTTGATGAATCTTTTTGTGTTTGAACAAAGCACAAGCTAAGGAAGGGATGATATGCAACATATTTCAACTAGTTGGGGCATTGGTATTTATTGATCTACACTGAGGCAGCTGGTCAACCTGCCTGGACACACTGCCTGAATATGGGCCCTGCAAGGATGACAAACTTAGTTGCCTTCAAGGCACTCTTTCCCTCTACTTTTTTTTCTCTCAACCAGTGTTTCCTTCTCTATTTCTTAGCCTACAGTTTTCTTCTGTTCTACTTGATGATTTGTTGAGCGTTTATTCTGCCTTTACAGAGTAAATTACATGTATTCGCCAAATTAAGTCTT
Organism: Myotis yumanensis; assembly: GCF_028538775.1. Lineage (NCBI taxonomy): Eukaryota > Metazoa > Chordata > Mammalia > Chiroptera > Vespertilionidae > Myotis > Myotis yumanensis. The sequence goes on along the minus strand of NW_027223754.1, from coordinate 149,591,550 downwards.
GGAACAAGCCCATCAGGTGGTTTAGTCCTGTTTTATAGACATGCACACGGAGGCTTGGAAGGTGGAATTACTTGTCCAGGCACACAGATAGGAAAAATAACAGAGCTGAGATTTCAGACCAGTCTGGGTGTCTCCACAGTTCTTAGCCAAGAGGCTGCGCAGCCTGCAGGGTGTTGGGCTGCTGGGTGGATGTGAGGGCAGTCAAGGGAGAGAAGTTGAAATCCTGAAGGGACTGAAAATCGGTTGATTCGGTTCCCTTTTTGCTTCCTGCATTATTAAACTTTTCGATTAGTTTCTCCTGGTGTCATATTTATTTGCAGCTGTTAAACATTAGAAGACTTCAGAGGGGGGATTTATTTAAAGCATGGTTATTAAAATGTCTATTTTGATTTAGGGGTTTCTTCTGCTTTATATTACTCACTTGTCTCATACCTCTTTAATCTATAGTCATTTCTAATAAAGAACTTTCAGAACCTACCAGCCAAGGCACTTTAAGTGATTCTTGCCAAGTCTCATTTAAGCACATTATTCCTCGGCCAAATTATCACTCAGCTGTACCCCTGTCCTTTTATCATTTATAAACTTGGCCATGTGTCCATTCAGGTCCATTACAAAGTCACTTATATATTTTGAGACCATGTCTTTTTTATAGTATCCCATAGTCTCATGACTGGAAAAGTTTCCTGATTATTTTCCCCTATAATGTGCAATTGCTTTCAGTTGAATTTTCATAAGCTGGGTTGTAGATGTCAACCTTTGAAGTGGAGATGGATGATGGATGTTTTGGAGGAGTTGAGGAAACGCTCTGTTTCTGGTTGTAAACCTCAGAGAAACTTGGAAGAAAATTAGAAACCAGTATATGAGGATTGGATACCCTGGATGTTTCCTTCAAGAGCTTTGGGCATGCAGAGCGAACTATGGCTGCTGAGGGACAGGCCTTGGGGCAAGTGAAGAATTGGTAGAGTGGGCAAATTCCCTATCTTTGTTTGAGTTCTCCCAAAGCACAGACTGAAGCAAGGAATTGAGTGAATGTTGTTTATTTGGGAGGTGGTCCTAGGACAGTGATGGCGAACCTATGACACGCGTGTCAGAGGTGACACGCGAACTCATTTTTTTGTTTGATAAATGGCATTTAAATATATAAAATAAATATAAAAAATATAAGTCTTTGTTTTACTATGGTTGCAAATATCAAAAAATTTCTATATGTGACATGGCACCAGGGTTAAGTTAGGGTTTTTCAAAATGCTGATACGCCGAGCTCAAAAGGTTCACCATCACTGTCCTAGGAAGCAGGAATGAGCTAGTGAGGAGAGCAAGGAAAGGAGGACAGGTTAGCATGATGGGGCTGTGTTCAAGGTTGCTGATATAAGTTAGACCTCCGAGAAGTACATGGAACACCTTCTAGAATCTTCCACATGGAAGACAGAAGGCTGAAGCATTCATGTGGCTCCAGTACTCTGTTGGTTGAGGGTTGCCTCAGTGTAATAATGTCCCCAGCCGCACTCCCCATTGCCTGCCTACAGGCCAAGAGGGGTGGCTCCTTTGGTACTGGAGAAGTAGCACAGGTGATGGTGGGCTCTTGGGAATTTCCCATCACAGTCATAGGTGAAATCAGAGGAACTTCCCATAACAGTCGCCAAATGTGAACTACACAGCCACAAATGAGATTTAAGGCTGTAATTTCAAAGTATGCCTTCAACTTGACTACTTCTTCCCACCTCCACCATGATCACTCTGACCCAAGCACCCATTAAAGTATATCATATCACTCTTCTGTGCAAAATCCTACAATGCCTTCCTAGCACCCCAAGAATATAATACAAAATTCTCATCTGGCCCCTGACTCCTTCTCTAACCTTCATTCCCAGAGACTCTTCGGTATGCTCACTGTTCAGAGCCTCCCCATCCTCAAGAATGATTCTGTCTCTTTCCTTCCCTTCTGCCTGGTATGAACTTTCCTCTAATTTTCACTTGGGCCACGGTCTCACTTAATTCAGCGTCACCTCCTTAGTGTGGACTTCCTGATAACTTTTCCTAAATTAAAATCCTGCACTGTCTAACTACTCGAATTCCAGATTTCTTTTTTGTCACAGCACTTTCTACCATCGGACACCAGCTTGTTTGTTTATTGCTTCGTTTATTGTTTGTCTTCCCCCACAAGAATAAAATCCTACAGAGACCGTGGTTCACTATTCTGTCTCCAGCATCAAGAAGAGTATCTGGTATAGTATAGGTTGTGAATAAAGGAAGAATGATGCCTCCTCCTTTAAACTCTCTCCCCAAATGCTCCCATTAATATGATCTTACCATATTAAGAGGGCATTACTTCTGCATATACTTGATCATTTATATTAGTGCAATGAGAATGCAATGAGAACCTCCATCCCAGGAACTGGCAGCCTGGGGTGGGGAGGAGGTGGGTGGCACTTCCTGCAGGAGGAGGGCAGACAGGGAGGCTCGGGCACAGGGCCAAGCTTCAACTACTTACCAACCCATGGTCTGTTTGGGACCAGCAGATTCCATGCTTCTTGCCTCTTTTCTAACTCTTCTCTCCCACCCCCACAGAAAATAACACGGAAGGAGAAGCTAGACCATCTGGGGCTGTGGGAAGGTCTGGCAGAGAAGGAGCTTGACAGTGACAGTACTTGGGAACCCTGACTTCATCTCCAAGTACTTCCTGAAACAACACAGACAAGGGCCCTTTATGAAAGTGAGCATAAAATTGCAAGAATGTGCTTTTGGGAATTTTGACAGAAATCTGCATTTTGCAGGAGTTATGGGTTTTTTGTTAGGAGGCAAAGTCTCTCTCTGTGCCCCTTCTTTCCTCATCTGCACACCAGATGCCAACACCAGGGAAATTTGACATTTCCCTCAGTGGTGCCCCAACATCCTAATTCCTCTACATTTTTCTCTTTAAAACTTACCTGTCTCCCTTAAGACTCTGTTGATGTTTTCATGGGAAAAGGCTATCATCCTATTCTTCTACTCAAGTAAAACTGTAGTATTCTAGAAACAACACCTCCAACTTCCTTTTCCAGATCAAAGAAGTGATTCTAAATATGGACATCCAGGCTAGTGGCAAGAGAAGATGGGCTACTGGGGAAGTGGATTTGGAACTTCCACGATGTCCTGGTGGAGGCATAGCTCTGGACAGGCTCTGGGATCTGACTTCCGAGGTTCAAGTCCTAGTTTTGCAATTTGATTAGTAGTGTAGCATTAGAGATTTGTTAATCTTCTGTAAAATAGGGATGATAGCTGGCCTTTCTCATGGAGTTGGTGTGAGCATTAAATGATAATAACTGGCTCTTTCTGCATTTAAGTTCTGCATAAGTGTCAAGTGAGTTAATGTGTGTGCAAGTGCTTAGAAAAATTCTAGTGCCCACTAAGCTTCAGAAATGGTGACAATGAGTCCATGGAACTCTCAAAGGGAACTCACAATGAGCCAACCATTCTTACCACTGGCTTTGCCTTGTTGTTTACCTAGTTTCCCTGTCTACAACACTACCTTCAAACTGGAATTTTAAAACCCATTACTTCCCTTAAAAAGTCACATCCTGTGAATTTTTGTTGACTAGAGAATAAAGTCCCATGATGGGGCACTCAAGGCCTCCCCCCTCCCCCACAATCTGTCCTCAGCTATGCATTAGGATTCTTATGGTTACATGTGACAGAAAACAATTGAAACTGGCTAAACAAGTGGGTGGATGTGTTGTCTCCTGTACCTAAAAAGTTAAGGGCAGATTGTTTTAGACATGACAAGATCTAGATGTATAAATGTGTTGGCCTTTTTCTATGGCAGACACTCTCCCCGGAAAGACCCTTGGTAACTCCAGGTTTTCATCATCCTTATAGCTACCAATCTCATGGAAAGAGAATGTCTCTTTTCTTTTCTTTTCTTTTCTTTTCTTTTCTTTTCTTTTCTTTTCTTTTCTTTTCTTTTCTTTTCTTTTCTTTCCTCTTCTTTTTTTTTTTTTTAATTTCAGAGAGGAAGGGAGCTAGAGAGAGATAGAAACATCATGGATGAGCGAGAATCATTGATTGGCTGCCTTCTGCATGCCCCACAATGGGAATTGAGCCCACAACCTGGTCATGTGCCCTTACTGGGAATCCAACCATGACCTCCTGGTTCATAGGTCAATGCTCAACCACTGAGCCACATCAGCCGGGTGAGAATGTCTCTTTTGTAAAATTCCAACAAAATTCCTGGGATTTAGTTTTGGGACATTAGATAACTTGAGTTATGTACCTAACTCTGAAGCAATTACTATATTCAGGGAAATGGAAGGTAGTGATTGGTCAAGTGATGTTCACAGGTCCTTTCTTGACTCCATTCTTCGGATACTAAGAGTAGATGGGTTTCCCCAAAGGAACTAGAGTTGCCATTACAAAGAGAATGGAAAACGGATATTGAGTAGGCAAAAGAAACAGATGTCCACCACAACTTAATCTTCCTGCATTTCCTATCATTCTTTGAACACGTGCTGCAATTTTTCATTTCCTGCCCTTACATGTGATGTCTCTTTGCTTGAAATGCCTGTCTCACACCTCCACCTATCAAAAGTTCAAAGTATATTTAATATTATACTTCCTTTATGTTGCCTACTCCTTGACAACCATAATTTATTACCTTTATTATAGCCATCATCTTCATCCCCCTTGTATTATATTACATTGTGTATATGTCTCTCTTCTGTTACTGGATTGTAAGCTCCCTAAGGGATAAAATCATGCCTCAGACCACGTTGCACATATGCACAGTATTTGTAGATCAATGAGCATCTTCCACCATGTGAGAAGCTTTGTGTCAAATGTGAGGTACCATAATAAAGGTTTGTTGTTGTCATCATCACTATTTTCTAGTATGAGATCTTCTATATTGCAATTTTCTAATAGATATTTGATTTATTTACTAGAATATCTAATTGTAATCAGAAGTGACTTTCAGCAATCTCAAAATTCTCCATATTCACTCTCCTTCTACACCCAAGATTAACATTATTCAGGTGCAGAAGTGTGCCTGTTTTCCAAGATGCTTCAGGCATCTGGGCCAAGCAAACAGTTATAATTTTATTTTGTGTCTACATTTAGATTAAATTCTTTGGCATTGCTTTGGTTTTATTATCAGATTTTTACATTTTAACAATCTATCTTTTGTATCTTATGGACTTTAATCAAATGCAAAGATTTGAGCTTTCCTAGGGCTGGCGAGCACATCTTTCTTGACCCTGGATGTTCTGACAGCCTGTAACAAGCATGCCTGGCACTGGCCCAGTGCTACCAAGGCCTGTGAGCTTAATTTGACCCTACTGGCTTTGGCTTCCCCCTGAGCCTGTAGCCCATTCACAACCTAGAAAATGAGTTGAGTGTCACTGGGTGCAGGAAGGCTGATCCCTGGCAAACCTGAAGTGGGCTACCTCGCTTCCCCTGTCTTCCCTTTCCCTCCATTTTGTACAGTTCCTTCCTTTCCTAAGACCCACAGTCTACCATCCTCTTGTTGCTCAGAGCCACGTTTTGGGAATGCCATCTAGATCTGTATTTTGTCCTCTATGCTTTCTCCTCTATTTATAATAATTCTACTTGGTGACCCTTTTTTAAAAAATATGTTAGTTATAGTTCTTGGTCATAAACAGTGAATTATAGTCATTTGTGACTGGATATGTTCATCCTTCCAGATCACACATCTATTAACCTATTTAATCCCCATCTTAACCCTCCAAGAAAGTTGATGGCAGAAATGATCTCATTTTTCAGATGAGAGGACTGAGACTCAGAGACATTGGCTTGGGCTTACATTTCCTAAGTAGCACATTGTAGAGTTAATATTCAAGTCAAGGTCTATCTGACTCCAAAGTCCTTGCTATAACCACTGTATTTTTATCCAATCCAGGCTACTTAAGCATTTTCTGACTTCTCATATACAGCTCTATCCATAAATGACGTATTTATCTACAATGTGTAATCATTGTGAAGGACACCAAAATATGTAGTAAGTGCCCTGGGAACAGTAAGGATGGAGCAGTGACTTAGACCCTATATTAGTACATTTGAGCTGAGTGCTGAAGGATGAGTAGTGTTTAGCAAACACAAAACAGGAGGAAGAATTATATTGTTGCTCTTTGAGATTCTGAGAATATGCCCAGCATAAAATGGGGAGCATAGGGTATGCCCAATAGCCCTAATCTTGTGGCCTCCCAAATTGATCCTGGAAGGGGATTGTGAGGTCAAAAAGGAGGGAAGGATGAAGAGATCTGGGGTAACATGACCCAGTGAGGAATAGCATGGGGAGGCTGAAATCTGTGGAGGGAGAATAAAAATCAGGAATAGAGATTTGGCTTTTGTAGAAATTGGAGAACAGAAAAGTCAGGGAATAGATTATGAGGAAGGTAATTTAGATAAAAACAATATAAAGGAGAGTTAAACTAAAGTGAAGACTCTTAGGCAGAGGTTTAAGGGAGACTGTCCTGGTTAATTTGTCTTACTCAGAAAAAATTAATTGGTTTGTAAAAGTGATATTAATCAGTGGCATCTAAAATTCCAAAAATCTAACCATAGGAGAACTGTTAGGTAAAATTTGGTGTATCAATTGAATTTTATATACCCATTCAGCACAACCATGTAGGGATGCAGAAGCTGCTTACATTAAAATAGCACAATACAAATTATATTCACATGCTAAGTGTCCTAGGAACTAAAAGTTAATACACAAAAATGAAAGTGTCTGTGTTGGTGGGTGTCACTATTTTTACCTTTCACAATTTTAAAGGGAAAGATGATCTCAAAGTGCTTTTTCGGAAGCTTTATCATTATTCTGAGAGTAATAATAACCAACATGTACTGAACACAGTCTATGTTCCAGAGACTGTTGTTTCATGGATTATCTTGTTTAATTCTCACAGCAGCCCTGTCTGGTGAGTATGGTTACTTGGTGAAGGCCACTGAAGTCTCTGGCTCAAAATCTCACGGGACATAAACCCAGGCAGCTGGGCTGCAGAATTTATGCTTTTCCCAGAATGCTGTGCTGCCTCACCTTAACAACAAGGTCATTTTGACACGAACAGACTTGCTAGGTTCAAGGTGGCCTATTGCCATTCCGAATTCCTCTCTAGGGCAAATGACGTTGTAAAAGCAGACCTTTAAGAAAAGCCCAGGCCTTTGGGGCCAGTGGGCACAGCACCAGGCCGCACATAAGCAAAGCTGGATTCTCTATTCACTTTAACCATGGAATGGCCCAGATAATTTGGGAAATTTCACTGAATCCCTGCCCCCAAAGCAATGGTTTAATCTCTCTGCATACTGCTCCAGCTCCTTTTACACACAAACGCAATGTAGCTAGTAACTCAACAGAATGGATTTTTCTCTGTTAGCTGAGGTAAAGCAATCAATTACTAGGGATAGATTTAGAACTAACAGAGCATTCACTTTAAAGAGTCCCTGGACAAGCTCTGTTAACATCATTCCCAAGCTGTCTAAGCTGCGCCAAGCCGAGTTCTGGCTGTGGGCTGCAAATGAAGTAAGTTACAGTTCTAGGGGCTTTAAGATGTGGTAATTGGTGACAAACACAGAACCTTACAATTTGTAACTCCTTGCAAGAATGTGATGACACTTTCATAAATATTATTTCCATGGATCTCTGTTAGGGGTTGAAGTGTGTCCCCTGAAAGTTCATATGTTGAATTTCTAACCCCTGGTATGTCAGAAAGTGACCTCATTTGAAAATAGGGTCATTTCTAATGTAGTCGGTTAAGATGAAGTCATACTGGAGGAGGGTGGACCCCTAATCTGATATGACTGGTTTCCTTATGCAAGGGCGGAATTTGGAGACAGACAGGCACACCTGGAGAACTCCATGTGAAGATGACGGCAGAGATTGGGGTGATGCAGTGAAGTCAAGGACAACAAGCTGAGGAACACCAAATACCGTCAGCAAACCACCAGAAGGAACCAACCCTGCCAACACCTTGATCTTGGACTTCTACCTAAAGAAAGGTGAGATGATAAATTTCTGTTGTTTAAGCCACTCGGTGTGTAGTACTTCATATGGCAGTCCTAGAAAACTAATATAGTCTCCGAAAATAGTATCTTAAGACAGGCAAACTCTTATTCCCCCTTATCATATAAATGCAGTCATGTACCACTTAACTATGGGGCTATGTTCTGAGAAATGTATTATTAGACTATTTTGTTGCACACATATCACTGAGTGTGCTTGAAACAAACCTAATAGTATAGCCTACTACACTCCTAGGCTATATGGTATAGCCAATTGCTTCAAGGCTGCAAACCTGTATACCACATTACTGTGCTGAATACTGTAGACGGTTGTAACACAATGGTACACATTTGTGTATTTAAACATTTAAGCATAGAAAAGGTACAGGAAAAATATGGTATAAAAGAAAAACTGATACATTTGTACAGGGCACTTAATATGAGGACTGAAAGTTGCTCTGGGTGAGTCAGTGAGTGAGTGGTGAATGTGAAGCCTAGGACATTGCTGTACACCACTGTAGACTTTATAAACACTGTACACTAGGCTACACTACATCTATAAAGACAACACGAGATTAAATCAAGCATAAGAGAAAATAGTGCAATCAAGAGACAAAGTAAACATGAGATGTATGAGGCTGCTGCTGGTGTAACAGAGCATAGCATTGTACAGCAAAATTCTTTTGTAAGTAGAAAGAGTACACTCTAAAATAATGATGAAAAGTACAATACAGTAAATACATAAACTGGTAATATAGTTGGTTATTATCTTTACCAAGTATTAGTACCGTATATGACTGCATGTGCTGTATTTGTATATGGCTGGCAGCACAGTAGATGTCTATACTCCAGCATCGTCACAAACATGGGAGTAATGTGTGATGCTACGACATTACCATGGCCATGATGTCAACATGTCTATGACATCACTAGGTGGTAGGAATTCTTCAGTTCTATTATAATTGTATGGAACCACCACTGTATATGTGGTCCACTGTAGACCAAAATGTCCTTATGCGGTGCATGACTGCCTCACAACTCTCCTATGAGGTAAGGGATTGAATTCTTCTCTCTATTTTTTACACAGAAACCAAAGCACAGAGAAGGGTTCCTCAGCTACGAAGTGCTAGGGCCAGGATTTCAAACTGAGTGTTCTTCTTCTTATGCCACTTTGCCTCCATGAAAGGGAGACCAGGGCATGGGAGAGCTGTGTGGAGAAGTGGGAATGAAATGACAATGACACGAGTATTGATAAGAAAGTGGAGTGTGTGGGCAGAGTAAGACACGGGGATAGAGGTAGACGACAGGAAAATAAAACTTTTAAGGGCACATTTCCCAAAAAATGTATCATGGAAACTGTTGCCCTGATGTGATGCATGAAGAAATGATTCCAGGGCTACTCAAGTGGGAGAAACACTGCCTACTTTATCTCCTGCTCAGAGAGGCACAGTACCCATAGCATTTCAGACACTCTGACAGGTTTTGCAGAAAAGGACACTACGTATTAGCTTTGTTTAACCCATCATTCTTCAGAGTTATTTAAGCATGGAATCTACTTACTACTGTTTGTCTCTAATGGTACTTAATTAGTTCTCTGGGCCAGAGAAACCAGAGCTAGTGGACCCATAGATGAGGATCATAGGTGTGAATGTCTCAACATCATTCTTCTTCCAGCCCCATCACCTCTTTTTCTCTTTCATAGCAAGACTCTTAAACATTCACTCATTTTTAAAACTAAACATGAGACATATAAATAACATATAGAAAATAATAGGAGAAATACATTAATATTAACCAATTTAAAAAATATAACATCAAGATACAGTTAAACCTCCTGTGTACCTTTGCCAGTGACATTATCTTCTTTATAACCTCACCTGTTCTTCAGAGGTAGCTACCAGTACTACCCTGAATTTCTTATGTATCATTTGTATGCATATCTTTATGCTTTTACTACTTATGTATGTATTCCTAAATAATATGATATGGTTTGAACATGCCTTTAAACTTTATATAACAGCTATCATAATGTATACACCTCCTGTGACTTGTTTTTTGTTCAACATTATGTTTTTGAGATTTTTCCATGTTGATATATTACTTCTAGTTCATCCATTTTTATTGTAGTGTAGAATGCCATTGTCTGAATATGTTAATATGTATTTATGCTTATTCTTATTTATAGACATTTAGGATGCTCCTAATGTTGCTGTTACAAATAATCCTGCAATGAATATTTTCATGATTGAATTGAGAAAAACATGAGAAACTTTCTTTAGGATACATATGTAGAACTGCTGTGTATAGGGTATGCACATGCTCAACCTTACCAGATATTGCCAAATTGCTCTCCAAAGTGATTGTGCTGAGTTCAATTCCTATCTTACTGTGTATGAGAGTTCTAGTTGCTCCACATTAACTCTTGATATTGTCAGTCTACATTATCCTTACCAAATTAATGGTATGAAATAATGTCTCATTATGAATTCAATTTGCATTTTTCCATTTACTAATGAGATGATAGTTTTTTTTAATGCTTACTGGCCATTCAGGTTTCCTCTTCTATGAATTACCTCTTCTTTTGCATACTTATGTTTGTTTATTCTTTTATTGATTTATTTTTTCTCATTGAGTTTAGAAAGTTCTTTATTAGTTCTTAATAATAGTATTTTCTATTTAAATATTTTTCTGAAAACTGGGGCTTTTATTTTCACTTTTTGGAGGTTTGCATAGAAGTTATAAATTATAATATAATAGACTTTATCTACATTTTCATTACGGTTTGTGCCTTTCATTTTTTGTTTAAGAAATCCTTTTCAACAGTAAAATTGTACTATATTTTCTTCTAAAAGTTTTAAAGTTTTGCTTTTCACATATATATTTTTAATAACGGTGAACTTGATTTTTGTGTATAATGTGAGGTAAGAATCTTACTTCCCCTGCATTGAGTAACCTATTGTCATAGCACCATTTGTTGAATAGTATATTGTTTTCTATTGATAGAAAGTCTTCAGTGTGACCTCTATCATGATATTTTATCATATGAATCTCTTTTGGATCATGATACTATATCATTTTGTTTCTTTTTACACCAATATCTCACTGAATTAGTTACTATACCTCTATAGTAAGTTGATTTCTGATATGGTAGGCCAATTGCATTGATGGGCATAATTAATAGCCTCCTTGTATCTGTGTTCTTAGCAATATAACTTTGCAGCTCATTGCATCAAGAACTTGAGTCTATTTCTCCACCCTTTGAATCAGGACTGGCCTTGCTACATGCTTTGGCCAGTAAAATGTGGTGGAAGTGACTGTGTGCCAGTTCCAAAGTTGGGCCTCAAGAGATCCTGATCCTGCGTGCTTCCACTAATACTGCCTTCACTGTGAGAATAAACTCAGGCTAGTGTGCTGAACGATGAGAGGACAGGTGATGCAGGACAGGGGCAATCCAAGGTGAGATCATTCTAGACCAGCCAGTGTCCAGCCAACATGCCACTGCCCATATGAGTGAATCCAGCCAAAACAGCCACTCAGCTTGTCACCAGGACTGCACAGCCAACCCATAGACTTAGGTGCCAAAATAAAGGGTTATTATGTTGTGCCACTTAAGTTTTGTAGTTGTGGGTTCCACAACATAATTGTGCTAAAAGATAACTGACATATAGGGCAAGTTTAATGCCTTGTTCTGTTATTTAAAACCATCTTAGTTGATCATAGCCTTATGTACTTTTCTATAGAGAGTTTAAAATTGTTTTGTCAAATTCTATGACTTAGTAACCCTTGTATGCAGAGTAATTCTAGGATAGCATCTTCTGCAGCATAGAGCCCCTTTCAAGGTTTCATCTTAGATGATCCCCAAAGGTGAAGTTGTCACTCCATTTTCCATAAGTTGTTAATTTATTTGTATTTGTTTTTATCATATTATAATATCACTAGAAGACCGTTGCATGAAGATTCGCGCAATAGGCCTTCTTTCCCCTGGCTGCCAGCACTGGTTTTCCTCCGGCACCCGGCCTTTGGTCTGCTGTGGCCGCAGCAGAGAAGCCAAGCCTCTTCAGTCTTCAGTCTTCACTCTGAGCCTGCGTATGCAAATTAACAGCTACCTTTGTTGGGTTAATTTGCATAGTTGCTCTGATTGGCTGGTGGGCACAGCGGAGTGACACCAATTCGCATGTTTCTCTTTTATTAGTGTAGATTATCATAAGACTAGAGGCCCGGTGCACAAAAATTTGTGCACTCGGCGGGGAGAGGGGGTCCCTCAGCCCGGCCTGTGCCCTCTCGCAGTCTGGGACCCCTCGAGAGATAACGACCTGCTGGTTTAGGCCCGCTCCAAGGTGGCAGAGGGCAGGCCCAATCCCTAGGTGCAGCCCCTGGTTGGGCTCAGAGCAGGGCTGATTGGGGAGTTGGGGCGCCGCCCCCTGTCATGCACAGAGCAGGGCGGATCGGGAGGTTGTGATGCCACCCCTAGTCAGGCTCAGGGTAGGGCCGATTGGGGGGTTGGGGCACCGCCCCCTGTCACACTCAAGGCAGGGTCGATAGGGAGCTTGCAGCACCACCCCCTGTCATGCACAGAGCAGGGCCGATCAGGGGGTTGAGGAGCTCTCCCCTGTCACTCACAGAGTAGGGCCGATAGGGGAGTTGGGGCACCGCCCCCTGTCACACACAGAGCTGGGTGGAGCAGGGGGTTGGGGCGCCGCCCTCTATCACCCACAGAGCAGGGCCTATCAGGGGGTTGGTCTGCCGCCACTGTCACACTCAGGGCAGGGCCGATCAGGGGTTTAGGGAGCTCCCCCCTGTCACACTGATCCCGGTGCCGGGAGGCATATTACCCTTTTACTATATAGGATAGAGGCCTGGTGCAGGGGTAGGGGCCAGCTGGTTTGCCCTGAAGGGTGTCCTGTATCAGGGTGGGGGTCCCCACTGGGGTGCCTGGCCAGCCTGGATGAGAGGATGATGGTTGTTTGCAGCTGGTCACACCCCCTTCAGGGTGGAGGTTCCCACTGGGGTGCCTGGCCAGTCTGGGTGAGGGGCTGAGGGCCGTTTTCAGGCTGGCGGGTGACTGAAGCTCCCAACCTGTCCTTTTTTTCTTTTTTTTTATTCTGGGCCAGCTTTAGCTCTGAGGCTTGGCTCCAGCTCTGAGGCCTCGGCTGCTGAAAGCAGGTATCTGGTTTGTTTGGGTTCTATAATTGTAACACTGTTGCGGTCCTGCTCACTCCAGCTCTGAGATCCCGGCTGGCTGAAAGCAGGGATCTGCGTTTGTTCTATAATTGAAACAATGTTGCGGTCCTGCTGGCTGAAGCCCTGCTGGCTGAAAGCAGGTTTCTGGGGTTTTGTTTAGCTTCTATATTTGTAACAATGTTTCTTAAACTGCAAGCTTAGAGGCCGGCAAGGCAGGCGGGGAACGTTGGCTTCCTCCATCACTGAAGCAAGCAAGCCTCCTGTTCGCTTCAAGCTGCCTGGCTGCCGGCCGCCATCTTGGTTGGCAGTTAATTTGCATATCGCCCTGATTAGCCAATGGGAAGGGTAGTGGAGGTACGGCTAATTACCATGTTTCTCTATTATTAGATAGGATGGGAGTTCTGTTGCCACGGCAACCAAATGTGATACAAGGGCTTTTAGCTTCAACTAAAACCTTAACTCTCTTTGGCCACATTCCATATGTTTTTTTTGTCTCCCTCTATTCCTGAGGTTGGAAGAATGGAAGACATTCTACAATTCTGCCAGCATCTTTGTTTTATATGTTTTCACCTCTACACTCATTAACATGTCTAATAGTGTCTAAATTTATTAACTTAACTAATTTCACTTCTACTATTTGTCCTTTGTAGCTCCTCTCTTTCAGTATAATAGTGCACAATATCCATTCAATATGCATTTAATGGCCCCTTAGCATGTGCCTGGCACTGAAGTTACAAAAGTAATGAGACAGATGTGGCCCCTCCAGAGTTTACCAGGTTAGGCAGTCAGGGACATAAAGGTAAGGACATAGATACTTTACCAGGGTCATAAGTACCGTGAGAAACAAACACAGGCCAGTGGGTGGGGGCCTGATCTAATTTGCATCAATGAGGATTTCTGAGAGGAATAAACCACTAAAGCCAGAAATAGTTCCAAAATACATCCACTTTTTATGCCTATCCCAAATCCATGTCCCTCTCCTTACCATCAGAAACTTATGCACACCTGCTCTATCAAGCCCCCTTTCTACCTTTGCTTCCTTATCATTATAAATGAGGTGAGTTCAAGAAGCAGAGTTTGCTTCCCACAAGAATTGAACTGGCACAAAAATGATGCCATCATCATTTAGTTTGGGTTCTTTGAAGAAAATGCTGTTGGGAGGTCCCAGCAGGCACAGTGGGAAATCCAGCTGGCAGCAGTGAGAGCTGTGTTTGAATAAGGACTTAGAACCAGGCTAAAGCAAAAATACTCATTTTCAACAGACTCACCCTGGCCTCCAGTGGGAAGGGGCTGTGGCAAAGTAGGAGTCACCCATCATTTTACATTCACACATTCTGAGCATCACTGACTTTCAGGAGGAGGACATGGCAGCAGTCACCTAAGTCCCCTTGCCTAACTCTAAGGTTAGTCATCAATTGCTTAAAAAATGTGTTTCATAATTCATCAAATATTGCCTTACTATAAATTTGTCATTCAAAAATCTACTGAGTACTGTGCTGTACTGGGCACTCTGGATGCCATCAGATGACAGTGATAGGAGAATACACATTCTGGTTGGATGAGCAAATCTTACCCAAGAAGCAATTTTCTTTTATAACTTATACTAGAGGCCTAGTGCACAAATTTGTGCATGGGTGGGGTCCCTCAGCCTAGCCGGCAATCGGGGCCAATCGGGGCTGGTTGACCAGGGGGAGGGACTGCAGGAGGTTGGCCAACCAAGGGTGGTTGGCTGTGGAAGCGCACTGACCACCAGGGGGCAGTTCCTGTGTTAAGCATCTGCCCCCTGATGGTCAGTGCATCGTCATAGCGACTGGTTGACCGGTCACTTAGGCTTTTATATATATAGATTAATAATAATGAAAGCAGTTATGATTTGCTGGGTAACTGGTACATTCAATGGATTCTCACTACATAGGTGGGAATCCTCCTGGCAACCACAGGATGCCAGCGAGTGGAAAACCATGCACCCTTTAGTGTACACTTTTCAAGTCATCTGATTCTGATTCTGTGGGGTGTGTGTGTACGTGTGTAAGGGGGGGTTGTCTGAGCCTTTCATTGTCTTCGAGCTATTTTACAACTCTGTATGTTATAGATAACTGATAGCAATGCAATGATTCTTGTGTGTAGATACACAAATATATACTGGCTGGGTGGAATTAAATTGGCTTTTCCACCCACTCATACCCCTCTCCACCATTGGGAAAAGCCAGTTTCTGTCTATCTATAATCTTATTTCAATATTCCTTTACACCAAATAAATTTATTTCCCCTTTGGGCCAGTTTAACATTTATCTGTTAAAATCTTTAGCATGTGCTTATTTTATATCTGTATGAGAGTCATTATTTTATCTTTTTTTTTTTAAAAAAAATATCCCTTAACACTATTACTAACTCCATTTAAAAAAATAATATATTTTTATTGATTTCAAAGAGAGGAAGGGAGAGGGAGAAAGAAAGAAACATCAGTGATGAGAGAGAATCATTGATTGGCTGCCTCCTGCACTCCTCCTACTGGGGATCGAGTTCACAACCCAGGCATGTGCCCTGACTGGGAATCGAACTGTGACCTCCATGTTCATAGGTCAATGTTCAATCACAGCCACACCGGCTGGGCTATTAACTCCATTTTACAGTTGAAAGTATTGTGGTTCAGAGTGACTTGTTTGGGATCACTAATGTTCAAGTGACTTAGTCAGGGATAAAGCCCTGTGCTTTCTGACAGCACAGCCTATGTGCTTTCTTCTCATTATGTTCCTGCTCTATGCCAGGCATGTGCTAGGCCTGTGGGAATATTCTTTAAAGTCATTCAGCTATTAATAGTCTTTTCTATGCTAGCACTACGGGGATATAAAGTATTCATGATATAATCTCTGCTTGCCAGATGATAATCAGGTACACTAGAAGGAAGAAAATGCATGATAAAGGGAGAGAGGAGAATAAGCAAATGGTAAGTGTGCAATGGAATTAATCTTGAAAGTTTTTAGGAAGTGATAGTTTCTCCATCTTCATCACCTAAATGGAAAGGGTATTAGGAAGAAGCTTGCAAATTAAAGCCAACAACTTGTAAACTTATGTCCGGAAGCCTCGCAGTCACTTAGGAAGCAAGCAAGGAAGGAGGATTGTACCACTGAGCGCATTTTTGTGATCTAACAATGTAAAAAAGTGTGGCAAATAAAACAAAGCACCTCTTTTAATTTCTTGATCACTTGCTTATACAACTATTTTGCATGAAATTTCCACTCGCCCAAATTTGATGGGTTGTGTTTAAAACTGGTTGTCATTGGCTCCTCTGTGTTTGCAGGCTAAACTCTAAACTCTAAATCATACATCTGTGATGTGGCCCCTACTCACCTTTCATCTCTTCTGCTATGCAACAGCATCCCTCTCTACTGGCGCCTTCTCTCTCTCTCTCTCTCTCTCTCTCTCTCTCTCTCTCACACACACACACACACACCTCACAGTCAGGTTCCTGACTCCTGAAGCGCTTGCGCTGTCCATGCTCTGCTGCACCTCAACCTTTGTGAAGCTCTGCCTGTAACCCCGCCCCTCCCTCCCCACCCCACCTTGGCAAGCACACACTCAACACTGTTTTGGAGTCACCTTCTTTATGAGAAGCTACTGATCCCGATGTGCAAAAATCAGCTCCCCCTAAACAAATGTTGCAGCCAGTGTGAACTTACAAAACCCTTGCTTGTGCCTCTGTGCTTACGCACTCGCTCCCAGGGACGTGCCTGGCCTATGTTGGTCTCCCTTCTCTCCCCAGTTTCCCACGCCGCCTGGAGCATAGTAGTGTGTGCTCAGGAATTGAACGCACTCTGCCTCCCTGAATCTCCAACATAACAGGGATGGGGTGCTGGGAGGGATCACAGAGATGAGCGCACTCAGACCCTTCCCTCCACAGCCAAGAAACGGAGGCACGCGGCGGTGAAGTCAGCCAGCGTCCTCGGAGCCTAGGGCTGGAAGTATTAATAGAACAGGACTTCCCTCCCCGCGCAACCCCCTCCCCCGCTTCGCGGCCCCCCCCCCCCCCCCCCCCGTCATCTCCCCCCCTCCCCCCCACAGTTCAGGAATGATTTTAATGTGCCACACTGCTTTCCGGGGTGGGGGTGGGGAAGGAAAATCTGTCTCTGAGAGCGGGATGGTTTCTGCTTTGTTTTGTTTTTGTGGTGCTTTCACAATTTTGGTAAGGATATTTTTAAGCCAGAGCACGGGGCGGTTCGGTTTTCATTACCCAACCTGGCATTTTCCCCTTGTATGCAGAGCGGCTCCCAGCCCTTATCGCAGCCCGTAACCACATCCCCTGCCCGGCCTCGTGCAAAATCAACACTGTCAGTTAAAAACAAACACGAACAGGTGTGCCGCACACTGAGCGCCTGAGGGTTATAGACTGGAAGGGGGAATACACCCCACCTGGGGAGGGCCGCATCCCCCAGTCCCTGCGAGCCCGGGGCACCAGAGCCCGGGGCGGGCAACAGGAAGGGTGCCAAGGGCTTCTGAGACTCAGGTCCCCTTGCCACAGGGCTGAGAAGTGGGTGTTTGTAAGGACATGAGAAGCTTCCGTCAGGCACTCCTTAGAGCTCCGTGGGGCCCCTTAGGAGAGGTCCAGACAAGCGTGGCTGATCTGCCTGGACTCCGGGGTATCCTTAGCCCAGCACCTGGTGGCGACTGGCCACCAGCAAAGGTCGTGTTCAGGAGCTTTCATAAGATCTCTTTTCACAGGAAAAGCAGGGCCTGCCATCCTCCACAGCAGGTCCAACTCTGCCCAGAGACAAAAACATCTGTTCCTTTATTCCTGAAGCTTCACCCTGGGCCGCTGAGCCAGAGGTGCATAGGGTGCTCAGTAATAATAGTTATCAACAAGAAGAACCTGCGTGAATGGAGCACTGACTGTATGCCAGACGCTTCTAAGTCCGTCACGGGTATAATGGTATTTAACCCTCACCTCAGCCCTACAGGTAGCTAGCATTATCAGCATCCTATCCACTTTACAAATAAGGAAGTGAAGGGACAAAGGGATACATTAAATTGGCCAAGGTTATGCAGATAACAGGTTTGTGGTGGAGCCAGCATTCAGTTTCTGGCAGTTAGTTCTAGAGTGTGAGGCAAGATATTGCCTCAGCTTCCTGGGGTTGATCTGATGGTTTCCAGACTCAGCTGTACATTAGTCACCTGGTAGCTTTGAAAAATATCAGTGCCAGGCCCACCTCCAACACACGGATTTATGTGTGCTGGGGTAGTCCCAGTATAATAGTAATAATAATAATTGTTATTATTACATATGTACACACATATATATGTTTTTGCAACTTGATATATATAACATAATATAGTTAAATATATAGACACATACTTAAAAAAAGATGTATGTTAGAGACATATATAGCATATATACTTTAAGTATATATATTTATGTCATATATATATAATATATATTATGTATTATATATATATATATATATATATATATATATATGGCCCGTTGCACAAAATTCATGCATGGGGGTGTGCCCCTCAGCCCAGCCTGCACCCTCTCCAATCTGGGATCCCTCTCAAAATCCGGGACTGCTGGCTCCCAATTGCTCGCCTGCCTGATTGCCCTTAACTGCTTCTGCCTGACAGCCTGATCACCCCCTAACCACTCCCCTGCCAGCCTGATAGACGCCTAACTGCTCCCCTGCCAGCCTGATCACCCCAAACTGCCCTCCCCTGCTGGCCTGGTTGCCCCCAACTGCCCTCCCCTGCCAGCCTGGTCTCCCCAACTGCCCTCCCCTGCCGACCTGGTCACCCCCAACTGCCCTCCCCTGCAGGCCTGGTTCCCCCCAACTGCCCTCCCCTGCCGGCCTGGTCACCCCTAACTGCCCTCCCCTGCTGGCCCGGTCCCCCCAACTGCCCTCCCCTGCAGGCATGGTTGCCCACAACTTCCCTCCCCTGAAGTCCTGGTCCCCCCCAACTGTCCTCCCCTGCAGGCATGGTCTCCCCAAACTGCCCTCCTTTGCGGGCCATCTTGTGGTGGCCATCTCTTGTCCACATGGGAGCAGCCATCTTTGACCACATGGGGGTGACCATCTTGTGGAGTGATGGTCAATTTGCATATTACCTCTTCATTATGTAGATATACTAGAGGTCTGGTGCATGGAATTCATGCACAGGTAGAGTCCCTAGGCCTGGCCAGTGATCAGAGCTGATCAGGGCTTCCGGCTGCCGGTCGGGGCCTTCCTTCGTTCCATGCTGCCCCTTGGTGGTCATAGTGAGCAATTGAACTCCCGGTCTCCCGGTCAAACTCCCGAGGGGACACTTTGCATATTAGCTTTTTATATATATAGATACCAATTAGCCTTAGGCACTTAAAGAGTGTAGCTGGCATAGGTAGTCATTCCCAGCATGTTATGCAAAGTGAGTACTGAGGAGGAATGGGCAGGCAGCATTGGAAGATCAGCCAAAGAAAGTCTGGCATGGGTGTGGTGCAGTGACTACCAGTAAGGCCTGGGGAAGAATGCCAGAAAGAAAGCACAGGTGGCTAAAAGGGATGCTGGAGAGACACGAAAACCAACAGAGGCCTATTTCCTTGTTTGCCAGGGGTGGACCATGGAGACAGGCCAAGGGAGAAGACTACGGGGGGGAGGGGGGAGCGGGCGGGCAGGTTGAGCACCTTCACAGATGGTTCCTGGAACTCACCAGGACTAGAGAATTTGAGTTCCCAGAAAGGTGTTTAAAGAGAGACACTGGTCCTATAAATCACATGGTTTGGAACCATGAGGGGGTAGCTAGGGATCTGAAGTGCGCAGTACAAGAACCGGTTGCACACAGAGACTGGGGGCTTGGGATGTAAATGTTGGGAAGTGAGGGGTTCTTGAGACCGTCAGTGGCTGGTCTGGAATCAGCCCGTATTAGGTTACATTCTCAGACTGTTGTAGGGGCTGCTTACATTTTGGACATACACTTTAAAATTATAGAATTCATGTCCTTTAAAGACAAATGAAAATATTTTAAAATAGAAAAAAATAATCACTCATAATTTTATCACCCCAAAATAGCAATTATTAATTAGAATATTTCCTTATGTTATTGTTTTTCCTGAACATAATTTTTAACACAATGTTAATCATAATATATATGCAAATTATAGCCTGCCTTTTCTCTTAAAATAACATAAAGCTGTCTATCCGTTGCATCAATTTTTTTATTTCCTCTATAATAATTATACTAACAGTGACCAGTTATACTGGGTTACTGAAAACTGAATAATCTATGAACTCATTCTATGAGGAAAAACTTTGTGTGAACATCCACCATTGATGAGAATGGTTTTTATTTTTACTTACTTAGATATATTAAGCCTAAAATGGTTATAAACTTCTTTGTTACTTGCAAACAACCATGAAATCATAAACAATTTTATATGTTAGAAACAAAATACAAAACCAATATATTTCAAAATAACAGTATTAATTAAACATGAAAACATTGCTTTGAGTCTGACTGTTGCTCACTGCTATGGTGCAAGCATGGGGCCTTCTTGGTGCCGACAGGGCGAGAGCGGTGAGATCCCTCAGTTCTCCCACCACTGTTCTCTGTTCTGAACGCCTGGAACTTTCATGCACACCACCTGCAAGCATCATGGGCCTTCACTTGGCATAGATGCTTCCTTTTAATCAACTCTTTTTTTCTTCTGGTCTCTGTAGCTCATCACAATTCAAGTTGTACCCCTTGGTGCCAATGCAACTGTAAACACAGACTCCAAATTGAGGTTTAAAACCTAATCCAAATGGGTCTCCCGGCTGATCTAGAAGATGGTTCTATTAATTTTTAAATTATGATTGGAAGGAAAACCTAAAGGTAAAAATGTTTCATAAAGAACTTCCAAATCTAGAGGATTCCTCATTAGACCCCTGCCTTTTTGAGAAACACTGGTTTATCAAACACCTCTCTTATGCCAGGTGCTGTGCAGGTGACTTATCTAGAACCACTCACTCATCCTAACAACAATTAATTCCCATTTCACAAATGATGTAATTGATGCCTGTAGAGGTTCTGTAACTTGCTGAAGGACACAAAGCCATCAGGTGGAGGAGCTGTAATTCTAACCTCCTTCTCCGTCATTCCATGTCCATTCCTTGGACTGCGATCTCACATGGCCTCCGGCAATCTCATGCAAAGTGTTCTTTTCCCATCTGGGTTTAGTATGTTTATGCTGACAGGGCTAGAGAGAAAGGATTGCTTTTTCCTTTAGAGAAAATGTAGCATCTGTCATTTGTGGTGTATTTATTTAGGTATAAAACTAACCTGACAAGGATGGACTCCTTAAGATATTTCAGTACATTTGGCAGTAGCTTAGGTGGTTGGCAGTAGCTTACCAGCTATTAAATGGCTCTGAATATATAAAGACTTGTAATTTCCTTCTCAGAGGGGCTTTGCCAAAGAGGCTAAGCCACGTGGCATAATCCCTGAACACACATTGGCATATGCAGGAGCTCGGTTTGTGCAAGTAGATTACTGGAACGAATCAGGCTGGCTTGGTATTGCATGTTTTGGCCCGATACCATAAACTGGCACAAATAGCATTACCCCTGCCATGCACCAAAGTTCAGACTAATAAATCAGCCACTCTGTAATTATATTAGGGGAGCCAGCTTTATTCTCCCAGTGAGCAGGCTGATGGATCTGTGGAGACTGGGTGCCTGCGGCCTCTCTGGGAACCTGGGCTGACTTCCTAGTGCCCAGGCAGGCACTGCCCCAGATCCCTGTGCATAGAGGTGAGTTCCCACTGTGCTTGGATCAAACTGGTTTCCAAACCTGTTTGGCTTCTCCTCAAGGTCCATAGCTGTCAAAAAAGTGAAACAAACAAAGGGCTGGGGTGACAGAAGGGCACAAGCTCATCCATCACGCGGTGTAAGCAGAAAGGTTGAGGAGGCGGAGGTGGAAAGCCTGCCTTGCTGCCTGATCCTAGGTGGCTATTAACTTAGCATTTGAAGACAGTCTCAGACAGAAGAGGTTGGGCCAGGTAATCTTTTTGTCTGAATTCATGCTATTTCTTCAGCAGTTGGCAGAAAGGCCTTGAAGGAGAAGATTTATGTGGGCAAAATAAGACCTGGAGGAAGGCCATTTCCTATAGGGAAAAGAGTTACTTGTCCTTTTTCCTGCCTTGGTTCAGAGCACATAAAAAAAAGATCATATTCGTATATTAAGGAGAGGAGGCATGGGTTGGAAAGGGGGAGGTACACTTTCAAAATCCTGTTTTTAAAATTTGCAGGTCAATCATATGAGAGTGTAAAGGTGTCCTTACATTGCAGCATCAAGCTCAATCAATACTTCATGGATACATTCTAAGACTTCCTCCGGCAGGTTAAGAGTCAATGTGTTTAGGATGTCGTTGTCTTAACCAGGAATGGGTACACAGTCTCATTCTTTGTTCCTAACTCTCCAGAGATGGCTCTGTAGCCTCTGGTAGAGAAACAGGAAATTATAAATCCTGGCGTGATACTGATACCATAAAAGGCAAATGTTTTTCTCATTAAGTTGCCTTAGCCACAGACAGATTGGTCAAATGGCTAGGAGATGCCGGGAGACTCAACAATGTTTAAGAACCTTGGTGGATCTTTTTTTATAACTTGTTGAGTATTTTAAAATGTATTGTTATTCCCAGAGCTCTACCTCATATATTGTGGTTAAGTGATTTGTTTACATTTCAAATCAATATGGTAAATGTTTGGACATTTATTTAAAAAAAATCAATATACTTAGTTTGCATGTGCAATTGGAAAGTTCTTAAGAATCTTGAGACATAGAAGGCTTTTTGTCTTTTCCAAAGGACTTCACATTTACCTTCTCATTTTCTTTCTAAACACCGCGGAAGCAGGCGAGTGGGATAATGTTCCTTTCTCCAGCCTGGGGGACTCCCAGGTCACTGGTCTGGACTCTGGTTTTCTTCCTGCCTCGGTGGCTACTCCCTTGAATCGGCTCCTCTTCATCATCCAACCTTGAAGTGTTGCTGTGGCCCAGGACCCAGCCTTTAGGCATCTTCCTCCATGCATCTCCCTGGTGGTCCCATTCAGACCCTTGATGTTAAATACCATGTTTATGCTAATAATGCTCAAATGTGTATTGGCAGCTCTGTTCTCTTTAGCTCAGGACCGTTAGTCTCTTTGACATTTCCATTTGGTCATCTTGTGGGTATTTCAAACTTAAATACCCCAAAATGGGTTTCCAAAGTTGCTCCACTCAGCTTTCCCCACTTCAGTAAAAGATGATCCCACGAGTCCAGTTCCAGGCCAAGGACTTGGGCCCATCCCTGATCCCGCTACTCTCCATCTGATCTGTCACAAATCCTGTTGTTTTCTCTTTTAAAAATTACAGTGTATCCAGAAACTGGCTTTTTAAAAAAATATATTTATTTATTTATTTATTTATTTATTTATTTTTTATTACATTCCCTTGTTGCCACCCTGAGCCAGACCACTGTCACCTTTGGCCTGATTGCAAGAGCCTCGGAACTCGTCTCTCTGCTTCTTCTTTGCTGCCCTTTGGTCTATTTCAACACAGCAGCCAGAGGGATTCTGTTGTTGTCCGATCATGACCCTCCTGTGCTCACAATGCTCCCGGGACTTCCCTTGTCACATAGAGTAAAATCCTCAGTTCTTTAGTGACCTACAGGACCCTCAATGCTCTGGCTGCTCTGGCTCTGAAAAGTCCGCACTACTTCCTCCCTCCAGGCGCACAGCCTCCCTGCCTCATTTCAACTTTTCCCACCACAAGCTCTTTGCATTTGCTCTTCCCTCTGACTGGAGTGCCCTCCCTCCAGAGATTTCTTTGCTTTTTCCTCAATTTCTTTAGATCTTTATTCAAATGTCACTTTTTAGTGACGTTCCCTAGCCGCCGATTTCGGGCTTCCAAGCTTTGTCTTCTTAACACTTGAATCACTATATAGTATTCTATATGTGTTAACACAAGCCTTTTCTACCGGATCTAAAAACAGTGATGATAATGGTCCCGAGCTCACAGAGTCTTCGTAGTCCCACCACAGTCTGCTCCCAGCAAAGTGCTAAAGTCTTCATGCTTTGCACCCCTTGGCACCCAGTCCAGGGCCTTACTGCAGTCGATGCTCAATACCTTGCTTTTTCTTTTTTAAAATGTTATTTTAAATTACAGTTTACATTCACTATTATTCTGTATTACTTTCAGATGCACAGCATAGTGGTTAGAAAATCATGTACTTCACAGAGTGGTCCCCCGATATTTCAAGGACCCACCTGGCCCCACACATAGTTATTACAATATGACTGACTATATTTCCTATGCTGTAATTTGCATCTCTGTGACTATTCTGTAAACTACCAATTCGTACTTCTTACTCCCTCTCCCATTTTTACCCAGCCCCCTGACCCCCTCCCTTCTGGCAATCATCAGTCTATTCTCTCTATCTATGAGTCTGTTTCCATTTTGTTTGTTTTGTTCTTTAGATTCCACATATAAGTGAAATCATATGGTATTTGTCTTTCTCTGTCTGACTTAGCAGAATATCTTCTAGGTCCATTCACGCTGTTGCAAAAGATAATATTTCATTTTTTTTTATGGCCGAGTAGCCAATACATTGCTTTTGAACAAATAAATGACTTGATTGGCAGTCAGCATTTATATAATTATGGAGAATACACACAAATGAGGGGCAGGATGATACTAAGATGATGCCTGAACTTAGCTTCCAACTTTATAGCTACTCAACCTCAACTAGGTCTTGTTTTAGAGTAGTGATCTGAGTCAATCCGATCTCAGTAAAGGCTCTGAACAATAGAATGGGTTTCCTCTGAAGAGAGAGCTGTTACAAAGGAGCATGACCTTTGAAGTGTACTCAGTACTAATGCCTTCTGAAGCAGTTATACAATTAGATGTGTTTCATTAATTGTGTTTCCTGAGCAGAGCAATTTGAAAGGACATGTTCCCTTCTGTCTCGCTGTCATGTTCTCATCAGTCCTTTCACAAATTAATCTGAAGAAAAGCAACTTCCGCTCAGCGGTGAGTTAAAATAAGCTACTGTCCCCATGATTATTACTTCATTGTGCTTTTCCGCACATTCCTCGCTGCTTTTTAATTATATATAATTACTAGGGAACAGGGAGTAAAATCTGTTTAATCTAAAATGAAACATGCTAAATAATGTTTGCAGTTCCTGTTTTTTTTTTGGTTTGTTTTGGTATGACTGTAACTCAGGGAGATCAGATTCAAAAGTGTAGATCTTGCAGAAAACACAGCAACATACATGATTAAACGTTATTTATTTCATGTGTGTGCTATTACTTTTTAAAAATTGTCATGCGACTTGGCGACTCAAGTAGTGACATCTGGGTGCAGTTATTTCAAATGCCAATTTTTTTTCTTCTTATAAGATAATTGCAATTAACTGCAAACAAGAGTTAAAGTTGGTGGTAGCATATGGTGGCTTCGATATGACGATATGTTTTTCCTACAGTTTTCTATGTGTACATTTTCATTAAAGCTTGTTACAGTGATCATATTAAGTGTATGCCACTGGTCAAGAGAAGTATAGCTCAGTGGCTAAATCTCAGGCCCTGGAGACAGAATTCCTCAAACTACATCTAGATATGCCATCTTAGGCAATTTATGTAAGTTCTCTGTGCCTCTGTATCTTCATCTCTGCCATGATGATACAATATTATCCATCTCAAAGGGGTGTTTTTAGAATTAAATTAATATGTACAAATAGTGCTTAAGATAGAGCACTCAATGACGGTTGATTATTGTTACCAGTCAGGAAAGACAAGGTCATGCTGCAACAACAAATAACTAAAATCCCAGTGGCTTTATTTTTTTGTTCAAGCTATATGTCCCTCATGGAGTTGCCACTGTCTCAAATGTTGCCAATTGCTGGGGTAGAAAGCAAAATCATTCTGGAGGGTCTTGCATTAGCAATCAAATGCTCCCTGCTGGAGGTGGCACTGTCTCCTTGGCCAGAATTAGTTACATGGCCACCCTTGACCATCTGGAGGCCAGGAAGTGCCATTTTGCCATGTGCCTGGAAAGCAGAGGGCAAGCACTTTTGGCAAACAACTCTTATGACCTCCACAGTTTCTGTTGTCATTATGCTTCTGCTCTCAGTTTGAGTGGCCTTAACTTTTTGGCTGCTGGCTATCACTGTTGGTTAAGGAGAACTGCAGACTTCTGGGAAAGGCTTCAAGAGGCTGGAGCATGGGGGTGTCTTGGAGTACAGGAGGCTGAGCAGAAGGCTCTGTTTAGCTACTGCATGTCAATCTGAGCCACTGAACCGTCTGCAATATAAATGACTTATAAATGTTCTCCCCTAAAAATTTAAAAAACTGTTCCAATACTTTAAATGTGTCATCTCAAAGACAATGTTGGAAATACTGTCTATACCCGTCCTCCCAATGATGTCCACCTCCTCTATTCAAAGTTCTGCATGTTCTCTCATGGCTTAGAAGCTCCTGGATGTGGTTTTATTTAGACATCCCAAGGGAGGCATTTGTTTATTTGTCATGAATTTCCCTCCGGGTATCCAAATGCCAAAAACCAATGACTTACAGTTAGCTCTTGATTATCTATGCAAATGGTTGGTAATCTTGAATAAAGTCTACTTGCCTTTGGTAGAGCTTCTTCTCCTTCTGTTCTGTGGCCAAGATTCGTGGCCCTCACCCTTCAAATCCTCCTGGGGCTCCTTATACATAGGAAGGGTCACCGATTTCATTAGCCTCTGGTCTATATCCAATCCTCTCTCAGATGGACTGGGCTCATGCTTGGGGGTGGGAATGATGGTGGGTGAGGGCTGTGTTTTGGTTTCCTTTTGATCTATAAATATTTTGATAATTTATTCTGGGCTTTCCCATTGCTGTAGCATTGATGGAGAAAATAGCAGTGCAGTTCAGATTTCAGAAGTCAAGACTGCATTGAAGAAGAGGAGACCAAGGCAGACTCTCTTTCTGTAAGAATATTACCAGACAGGAGAAGTCCCACAGCCATCATCACTCCCAGCTCGCACCTGCCATGGTGATGCAGACCTCCATGCTTTTCCTTACATTATCCCCCCACCCGCCCACATACACTTTGGAGATGGAAATACCTGCATTCACATTATAAGCCTACCATTCATTATAGCTGAATGACTTAGGGAAAATGACCTGATTGCTCTGAGTTTCAATGTCTTCATTTGCAAAGTAAGGCTTGATACCACATAAATGTGAAGGGCTGTTGTGACAATTAGATAATACATGTCAGTTCTTAACATAGTCCCTGCCACATTAAGATTCCAAATTAATTCTGGTTGTTATTAATTAAGGCCCATATTAGGTTTTATCTCTTCTAGGAACTCTAACCAGACCATTTCAAATCCTTCTACACAATGTATTGGTTTTCAACTATGTATTAATTAGAGTAGGCTTACTTCCTATAACAAATTAGCCTATGTGTAGTGTGTAGGGGTTTATTTCTCCTGTCACAGACCAGGGAAGAATGCTGGGGACCAAAGCATAACAGTATTAGCATAAAAGACATTGGAAGGCCAATGGACCTTGATATTCAGCAGGGGTGAAATCAGCACACGTTTGCTCCTGCTGTGATTGCCATGGCTCCAGATGATTTCCTGACCTGATAATCCTTACATTGTTTGCCAAACTTTACCTTTGATCTGCCTATATACGTTGCTAAAGCGCAAATGTGTATTTAAAGTGAATAAAAAGCAGACGGGACCCGGATTCTTGGTTCCTCTTCTCGAAAGAGGTTTCCACCTGGCCCCCTCAATGACTTCAAAATTCATATTTCTTGTATAGTGTATTCATTGTGTTGTCAGCCCTCCTGCAAGTCATCCTGAACCCGCTGTTGAGGTCGCGGCAGAAGAAGTTCCAGGTCCAGAGTGGAGGGAATTGGGAGAGGGTTGTCTCTGCTGTGTACAGTCACTTAGAAACTCAGGATAGTGTTGCTCTGCTGTGCTCAACATGTAGCCTCCAATGTCACTCCAGTAATTATCTTTGTCATTGTACCCCAGGGCAAGGGGACATGTATGAAGGAGCACGTGTGGGGTGTTGCGTGACTCAAATACTCCAACTCTGTCACAGTCCATTGGAGAGAAATTCATCACAGGGCCACGGGATGCTGCAAGGGATGCTGGGAGATATACTACAGCTGGCCTTTCATTGCCCCACTGCTATGAGGTGATCAGCTACTTGTCTCAGATTCAGACCCTTTTATGTATGTTAGGCATGTTAGACACATCTTTTCAATTAAGCCAGCATTGCCTTGAATTAGAGACCTTGTTTTAACTTTCACCTACAAAGTAAGTTATGCTCAATGACAGACACACAATAGTCATCCTAAAAATGCCTTTCAAATTGCTAGTACTCCTAAATGAATAGAACTATTCTCTGGCTATCTCATACTTGGTTTCCATTGAATCTGAATACAACTTACCTTTGAGCAAAGTGAAATCAAGTTTTAACAGGTTGGTTAGGGATTAGGTGTCCTCAACAGTTCATTCTTTGTAACAGTTTAAACAAAGGTAATAACAACAGAAACACTGAGAATTTTCCAGTGATATGTGGATTCCATTAGCAATTTCCATTACTGAAGTTATTCATTATAATCATTTACTTGTACATAATAGATTCCATTAGGTTTTCAGTGTTATCTTTTACAACTCCAGATTCATATATATTATTTTCTTGAAGATAAATAGTATTTATGAAAATAAGCATAGTGGATAAATCATAATTTTGTAGGGCTTCAGGGTGGAACATCTAGTGTGATGCTTAAAAAAACCTCTGAGTTTAATGTAAAAGTCTAATAAAAATACATGTTTGGATTTATAATAGAAATCATGCAAATAGGAGTCAAGAAAAGTATAAGAGACAGATCACTAGTTTTCAATACCTAGTTAACAATTTTTTATCTCATCTTCTCTTTGTTAAAATAACTAGCATAGTTTCTGTCTCCTGACTGGGTCCCAATTAATATAATACTTAGAAATTTTTTCAATAATACACCTTTTAGTAAAAGCTATACTTAAGAAAACAACAACAACAGCTAAATGCATTTGGTATTTGATGAGACCTTGAGAATGAATAGATTTTTTTGGTTAAACTTTGCCACTAATTCTATTATTTTAGAGCCAGAGCTGGGCCAAGGGAAAATAGGGCTTGCAGGGTAGACTTTTCTGTCTGTCCAGACAGACTGTATGGCCTTGAAGGTGGGACAGCATCTTATCCAGCCGCACATACAGTCTCAGTGTCTAGTGGGTGCCTAGTTCGTGGTGCACTTCAAGTGTCTTCACTGGACAACTATGCGCTCTCTGGGAAGAGATGAACATCTTAAATGGTTGCACTTAGCTCTTTATTATAAGACAAAAGAAGTTTCCTCTAATAATATATTGGATTTAATGAGACTTTCCACCCAAGTAGGGTCAGTCTTTGCAAAATCCAAAGAAATAAAGCTGCCTGTGACTCTTTTCTTTATGTTGCAGGTCTGACAGGATTCTGCTTTTAGTGAAAAAACAAACAAACAAAAACATAATGTCTTTTCTGGATGCCAAGAATAATTGATAGAAATGAGGCAAGAGCAAATGAAGAGAGATTTATGTACAAGAAGGAAGAAAAAAAATTAATGCATACCACAGTCTTACTTGAGGTTTAGAGAATCTAGTGGAATAATAGAGGATGTTTCTTTTTTATTCAACTACAGGTATACCTCGTTTTATTGCACTCCACTTTCTATCATGTTTCACAGATATTGTGTTTTTTTACAAATTGAAGGACATACCCTCCACCAGCAAAAAGATTACAATTTGCTGAAGGCTCAGATAATGGTTAGCATTTTCAGCAATAAACTATTTTTAAATTTAGACATATATATATATACATATACATATATATACATATATATATACATATATATATTAGACATAATTCTATTGCACATAATAGACTACAGTATAGTGTAAACATAACTTTTATATGCATTGGGAAACCAAAAAATTCAGTATCTTGCTTTATTGTGATATTTGCTTTATTGCGGTGGTCTGGAACCAAACCCACAATATCTCTGAGGTATGTCTGTATTCTGATTTGTCTCTCATTTCCTGAGAAATCCCCTGGAAGAGAATTAGATCACACTTCATAAAACCAAACTGAACAAAAGTAATCTTTTCTTTATGATTCTGAAGCTAATTTGGGATATTGTACACCATAGTAACTATTATTGTGAATATTATATAGTTTCACAAAAACTATTCTGGTTACTGGAACATAGTGGGTGTTCAGATTTTAAATAAATAAGTTTATTGCATTCAGATTTTGCTCCAAATTTTCGGGTAACGAGAACTAGTAAAATAGCCACATACATACATGATGTAAACTTGGAAGGAGATGTAGGGTCGAGATCTTTTCTTTTCTAGACTCATGCAGGAGAAAGAGCTTGTCTAAGTCTAACTTCTGACCTGAATCTCAAGACTCTCTGCTCAGTGCTCTTTCTCTGTCTCTAAATATATCAGACTAAAATAGCAAGGCCCTGATCTGCTTGGCTCTGATATGGGTTCATTCTACATGAGTCCAAGTTAGCATTGCAGATTTCTTTCACTCTTCCCTCTATCCCCCCAATATTAACCGAAAATAAATGAGAAAGTATGTTGGTGCCAGACAGGAGAATGCTTCTATTCAAATCGAGAATTGCAAAGTCATTTGCATTTTGCTTTGCCCATATGCTATGGTAAAAATGCGAAGGTTTTAGAGCTTATTTTGCATCTGTACAGAGACTCTAAATCTAAATTCAATTTTCCTTCACTGAACAAAGCAAGCAATATTTTTAAGTAAAGTTAATTTAATGCCTCTGAGTGGAAAACCAATTAAGAGCACCTTTAGCCATGCTGAAGTAGGCACTGGGGGTTCATAAAATATTCCTTGAGTACCCATGCTTGGTACCACCCAGGGGTGAGAGGGCCTCTGTGTCTAGTCCTCTAGGTATTTGTACAAGTCATTCCCCTTCACTGGTGTCCAGGCCAGGCCTGCCTTTCCCATAATCCTGCAGGGAGGTCAGTAAAACTACAGGAGCCTCAAGGGTGCTGCCTCGCAGCTCTATTTCTTATTTTCTAATTCATAGCCACTGCACTCAGTCCTGTCAAATGGAAGAGCAGAGAGCAGCTGAAAGTTTGTCCTTGTCTCCCTTAGTTCAAGCAAAGGCAGGGATTGAGGTTTAAGTGAATGCTTCTTCTTTTTTATAACTCCACTTGCAAGCTTAGAGCTCATAATACTCTTCTTCTGAGTGTTATTTTACTTACCAGCCTGCTGATGTGGTAATATGTGAAATGCAAACTCTACTCAAAAGGGAGGCGATGTAAGGATACTGACCTGGCATAACCTGCCACATGAGTCAACAAGCTGGTTCTGGTAGGCCCGAGATAAGTTTTTAGTACCTTCTTAGTGTTGGGGAACTAGGGCAATTTGACATGGAGTTTATTAATTTAACAGTGATTTCACAATTCCATTGACTTTTTGCCGGTCCACTTATCTCACTTAAGTACCTAAGTGATGTTTTTCTCTCCAGCCTCTAATTTTTTCCCCCAGGTCATCTGAGTTGGTCAATAGTTGGTGAGTCCAAGGAAAATGTGGCTGAAATGAAATGTACCCCAACTTTGCCATTGTTAGAGAAATGCTGAAAAATGATCAATGAAGAGAGAATTACATTTGGATAAAAGCAAGAGGTATTATGTGAAAAGACAAGTATAAGACCCGAAAGGGAAAGACTGGGAAAATTGTGTTGTATTAGTTATGGTTCTTTGGTTGCAAGTAGCAGAATGTGATTAGTTAGGCAAAATTAAAAATAAATAAATTATATTTTTAAAAAACGGAATGGCTACTGAAGGATCTTACCAGCATCTGAGAATAATTGCTGGAGGGAGTTGCCCTTACCAGAATCTCACTCCAAAGTCTCCTTCTTTCTAAATTTCTCGTGGGTTGGGGTGTGTGTGTGTGTGTGTGTGTGTGTGTGTGTATGTGTGTGTATGTGTGTGTATGTGTGTGTGTGTGTGTGTGTGTGTGTGTGTGTTTGTGTATATGTGTGTTATGTAATGTTCTGAATGGTCTACATCGCAGCAGGCATCCACCAGGATCCATCAGCCATGTCCGGAGTGCAGTAGACCTCATTTTTTGATACAGCTGCTGAGGGTCCACCTCTAGGCTCAGGGAAGATCCCAAAGAAGCTGCGAAGCCACTCTCAAAAATGTCTAAGACCCATCCTTCCTTGTTGGCTTGAACATTGAATGTTCACAACATTTTTTTTTTCTAGAAGAGTTTGCCAGTTAGACAGCTGGGGCTGGAGGAAAGGGTCCAAGGGTCAGTTTCAATGATAAAACATTGTCCTTTGCCAACTTTGTGATCCTGGCTTTACCTTGCCTCTGTTTCCTTATCTGTATAATATCTTCCCTACTTGCCTTACAAAGGCATTGTGTGGATGAAAGGAGATGGTAGATGTGAAGTGTCACTTGTAGCACACCCAGACAGGACTAAGCCTTGTTGTGGTGCAATTCTGTAAGGAGTGCTGGTTATCTGGGCTGTCCAATCTGGGCAGCGAGATGCTGACTGCACTTGGCAGTGGGATCTATCTATCTAGACCTATTGGATACCTATCTCAAAAAAGCCTGAAGGGATTCCAAAGAAGCTGGGAAGCCACCCTCAAAAGTTTATTAAAAAAGAGTTTTTTATTAATTCAGAATGATTACACGTCAGCTATGGAGTATGAGCCATATAGAGTTTATTAAATAGTATCTTCAGTATGATTATGATGGTAACCACTGATGTGAAATGTGTCCCTTTGGCTTCCTTCTCGTTAAGGAGGAGATGAGAATATCTTTCATTTGGTCCAGTTTGGATTCTTTTCTGCTTCCCATCATCTATCACTGGTGTGCTCTACTTGTACCCAATGCCGTTTTCGAACATCCTTTTCCTGTAACATTTGCAGAGGATTCTTAGTTTCTTCACCACCCTGTTTAAAACTGTCTTGGTCTGCCTGGGCTGCTATAACAAAAATACCGTATACTGAGTGGCCTTTAAACAACAGACATTTACTTCTCATACTTCTAGAGGCCGGAAGCCCAAGATCTAGTGCCAGCAGATTTGGCTTCTGCTGAGACCTGCTTCCTGGTGCACAGACAGCTGCTTTTTGCTGGTCTTCATCTGGTGGAAGGGGTCAGGGGTCTCTGGGGTCCCTTTAATAAGGGCGCTAGTTCCATTCACGAGGGCGGAGTCCCCAAGACCTAAGCACCTCCAGAAGGCCTTACCTCCAAGTACTATCACATTAGGGATTAGGTGTCAATATGTGGATTTGGGAGTGGGGGATGCAAATATCCAGTCAATTCAAGAACTGTAGCCTTGTGTTAGAATCCTTACCTATCTTCTCCTGTGTTCCCAGCTGCTTCTGTTCTGAATGACAGTGAATTCAGGAGGTGTCTGCTTCTGTGATGTGCTGCTTGGAATGCATGTTGCTGGTAACTAATTGCGGTGGGTCTGACTTCTCTGCTTGGGCGGTGTCCAGTTCTCCATCCTCCTCTACACGGAGCCGACTCTGATTTATATGTCTGCGAGTCTCTGCTGAGCTGTGCGGTGGTGGCGAAGGGAGGCCGGAGCAGAAATGTATTGGAAACAGTACCGTTAGCCCTGATTTGAAGCTCAAAAGAGAGTCAAATTTTGGCTGCTGTTCAATGTCAAAATTTGGGCAGAGGAGAAGAAGTAGGTCTTCTCATACCCAAACGTGATTCTAACTGGAGTCCATCAGTTCTCATTACTGGCTAAATCGGAGGCTAGGAAGATGGTTTGGGAGCTGGGCAGATGCAAGCCGGAGCCTTCTCCGGGGCCTCGGTGTTGTTTCCCAGATGCTGGTACAAGGATGCACTCTGCCTTTTTGGAGACAGATGAGTCACTTCCAGATGGAGGCAGAGCATGAAAAGAAAACCCTCCCCTGAAAACCCTTCTGGCTTTTGCGTCTAGTCATTCCAGACCCGGTGGCGTGTGAGCCACAATGCCACCTCCGGGAGAGTGCGATGCGGTACAGAGCCTCTGGCACCGCCCTGCAGACACGCTTGCATTCGTGAGGAGTAACCGGCACTCAGAGGCTGCACTAACCCAGTCGGGGTACATTTTTACTGGCTTCCTGCTTCACTACCTTCCAGCAAGAGCCTAGGTAAACTCTGTTCCTCCCTCTCCCACATCACTTCCTGGCAGCCCAGCATTGCCACGTGACATGGAGCCTCCTTTCAGGTCCAAACTGAGGAACTGACAAAGCGCGAGGTCACAGGTGAAAGAGTGATGCAGCGTCCCACCAGAACCCACTCCTCGTTGTTAGTTGGAAAAAGATAACACTGAAACTCTAAAATTGGGTGTTTTCAAGACAGTTTTAATGCAACTCTTCTGCTTTCCCCCAAGTACAGGCTGGGGCAAATGTAGGTTTATAGCTGTGAGTACATGAAACACGAGTTTATTCTTGTATTATTATTTTGTAATTATTGTATTATTTTCCACAAACAGCCAGCAGCCTACTTGCCCCACCCTGTATTCATCCTTCCTTTTCACACAGCTTGTCCCTTTTAATGTGGAATACAGAAGGTAGAAAGGAAATAGCAAACCTGTGAACTTTTGAGGGAATGGTTGGGGATACTTTTTTTCTTTCTTTGTTTCCCAAGACTTTCAGAGGAGAGGTTATGCTTAACTTTTTGTCTTAGTCGGGTGCGGTCTAGCCAATAAAAAATTAAGACTATTTTTCCAGCACAAGAGTAGGCATGAGAGAGAGCGAGCGAGAGGCCACAGATACACTGGGTTATGCTGTGGTGGCAAAGCCCCTCAAATCTCAGTCGTTCACTACAATAAAGGTCTATTATCCCCACACTGCAGATCCATCATGGGTCAACTGAGATTTCTCCCATGTTCCTTCATCCTGAGGCCCGGGTTGATGAGGCAGTATCTATCCAGAAACATGAATGGTATTGTTACAAAAAACAAACAAACAGAAAAATGGTGAGCCACTCATTGGCTCTTAATCCTCCTGCAGAAAGGGGCTCTAGAATATTTGGCAAGATTGTAGTAATACAATCTGCCACATCCAAGTATATAAAATATTTGTTATATGATAAAGATGCATTTCAAATTATTGAAGAAGTGGATAAAATAATAAGTGGACCTGGGAAAATCAGTTAATTATGTGGAAAAATAAATAAAATTAGATTGTTTTCTCATGTCTTACACAAAATTAGGATGGATTAGTGCCAAAGAATTAGAAGAAATATGCATCAATAATTTATAATATTGGGTGTTGAAGGCTTCTTGATGTATAAAACCAAAGGTGAAAACTTCAAAGCCCAAGACCACTAGAGTAGACTGACCATATGAAAAGAAAATCCTCCGGTAAGTAAAACCAATCAGAAATAGAACTATATCGCAGCAGGTTACAACAAACAGGAAAAGTATTTGCAATTTAAATAGCAAAGAGTCAATATTACCACGGATAGAAGAGCTTTCATTTTTCAGAATGACAAAGAGGTGTGCGCCAGTGGGCTGTTCTAGGTGGCACTTATTATGAGGGGGGATGCTACCCAGAACTGACATCCCTGTCCTATCATTCCAGACTCACGGGTCTTTCCCAAAGAACTAGTAATCCAAGCCCAGGAGATGAAGAAAGGGACTCCTGAGGCCTCCAACTCTCTTTCCCACAAAATATTTTAACGCAGCCCCCTGGAGACATTGTCTCCACCTCTGACCCAGACAAGGAAGTCTAAGCCAGGAGAAAGGGCAGGACCTTTACCAGGACCTTCTGTGTTTTCCTCTCCTCCTTGTCCAAGTGACTCTCACCACAGAAGAGCCACAGATCTTCTCTATGTCTGGAAGAGTGGGGTGGATGAGGGAGGAGGGTAATTAGGGCCCCAGAGTGCTCACATTCCCAACTTTCCTCCTCCTGCCAAAGGAGACTGTCTTTCTCCCAATACATAAGTTATGCATAAATGACCCCTGAACAACTCTCTAGTCCAGTGGTTCTCAACCTTCCTAATGCCACGACCCTTGAATACAGTTCCTCATGTTGTGGTGACCCCCAATTTCATTGTTACAAATTGAACATAATTAAAGCATAGTGATTAATCACAAAAACAATATGTAATTATATATGTGTTTTCCGATGGTCTTAGGCGACCCCTGTGAAAGGGTCATTTTACCCCCAAAGGGGTCGCGACCCACAGGTTGAGAACCGCTGCTCTAGTCCACTATCTCATGAAGAGTTCTTAAGAGCAGTCATATTCCAGACTGGGAGCTTCCCAAGGATATGATTTCCTCCATTCATATGTTAGTAGATTTGCTATCCATCTCTTCTGGGCAGAAGAGAAGTCATAAGCAAAATGGTGTCCTATCCTAATATTGGCATCATCCAGCAGATTGCAAACGCTTTTCAGCCTCAAAGGAGGACAATGGCCTCAGGCAGAAATAACAGCCAGATGCTAACCTTTCCAGTGAAATGCCTGGACTCCTTAGCAGTACTCTAAATTTCTCCACAGTGGCCTCAATAATGTTCCCCTTTCTTCTCCTAAATCCTTCTCTAAATGACTACACAACGAACATGAATTCTATATTTTAATTTCTGTTTAGCTAACACACCTTCCACGTTCTGCAATTTTCTGGTTAACTATTTATACACCTATTTAGTGTTGTTAATTCTCTTGTGTTATGAACTTTAGCTGGTCTGGCTGTTGTTATCTCTGCTAACCTATACAAATCTTGAAGACAGGGAGAAGCTTTGTTCCCTGTCACCTTCAGTGTCTAGTACAGTGCCTAGCATGTAGTAGGTCAATAAATACTTGCTACATGAATTTTTCGCTAAGTGTTTCCACACCATGAGGGTAAGCAGTGCCTTGTTGAGGGCTGGGCTGTGACATCGGGGGACCAGCAATTTCTGATTGTTGAGGCCTCGGCACCCTCTTCTAAGGTTTCTATTTGGCCTTTTTGCCAGCCTGGATATATCAGCAATGGCCATAGTGGGAAAGTTCATTTCACTTTCAGTGACTACACCAGCACTATGGCTGGTGTAGAAGAACCCACTTGAAATGGCCCATATGCTCTTAAATGCAGGACAGCCATGGGTTGCTGTGTGAGAGTTCAATGTCCTTAGAGTCATTGGAGCCTTATATTTAGCAGAAGAGAGCCTTCAAAGCGAGAATAATCAAGTTTAGTAATTTAGCCTCTCTGTACCTCAGTTACCTCATCTACAAAACGGGGATACCAATCTTACATCTAGAGTAGTTTTGAGAATTAAATTAGCTAATAGAGGTAAAGCACCTAGTATCTGCTACATAGAAAGCCCCGTGTAATTGTTAGCCATTATTGGTATTATATAACTCACTAGCATGTCTTATAGCATCTCCAGGGCTGTGCTGTCACAGTCCATTACCAGAAAACACATCATCTTACCAATGATGAATCCTGAACACACCCAAAATCCAAAAAATGACGTTGAGTAGGTTTTGCTCTTTGAATCAGATCTCCCTTCAACCATGCACAATCAAGGCAGGGACATTCTTTTGGCTTCCTTCTCTCTTTTTGGTTAAAGTCCTATGCCCCCTCCTCAGGTCCAGGTTGCAGCTTGCTGACCTCCTAAGTAACATTCATGTGGTCAAGGCCAAGAGACCACTGTTTCAGGCTCCATCCTGCATAGATGAGATTGGCTTTCCATAGGCTTCTGTAGGAGCAGGTCAAAGAAATTTTAGAATCTAATCACATCTCACCTCCTTCTCCATTGCTACCATCATCTTTCCTCTGAACCCTATCGCTGGACCCTCTACCTCTATTCTTGCCTCCCACAACGTGTTCTCCTCCCAGCACTAAGTCAACGCCCAGGACTACTCTGCTTAAAACTCTCCAGAGTCTCCAAGTTGCATCTAGAATTAAATCCAATCTTTGCTGGTTTACAAAGTCTTGTGTGAGCTGACCCCTGTCTGACCCATGACACCCTCCGTGTACTCTCTGGGCTTCAGCCACCCAGCCCTTCATTCTAGTGCTTCAAATGCAAGACACATGTTCCTGCCTCCAGGAGCTGTCTTTCCTCTCCGAAGTTCCCTCCGCCTGGGATGCTCTCCTCCTGCATCCTCACATATTTGGCTCCATTCTTACATTCCGTGCTCAGAAGCCTTCCCTGACCATGTTGTTTAGCCATCACTGCCTTCCCCATCCCTCTTGAGCCTTTGTGATGTTTTATATTTTTCACAGCAGTTTCTGTTATTCAATATTGTTTTTTTGTGGTTTGTTGTCTTTCTCTTCCCACTGGAGGGAAAATTCCATGATAATAGGGCCTTGTCTTTCCCCATGTTCAACACTGCATTTCCAGTTCCTAGGACAAAGTAGGTACTCAATAAATATTTAGAGAATAGATGAATTCCTTAGAGGATGGTATCTATTTATCAAACCTCTCTTTTGCTATCCACAGTTCTGATAGCTTATTGGGCTACAAGACTTCCTCCTTGGCAGGGAAGAAA
Source organism: Myotis yumanensis (assembly GCF_028538775.1). Taxonomy (NCBI): domain Eukaryota; kingdom Metazoa; phylum Chordata; class Mammalia; order Chiroptera; family Vespertilionidae; genus Myotis; species Myotis yumanensis. The sequence continues at coordinate 149,552,867 of NW_027223754.1, read as the reverse complement.
GGGCAGGGAATGTGGCAGAAAATGTATCTTTCCCGCAGCTAGAAGCTGGTGTTTCTGTTTATTGTTTTATCGCGTCTGCCTCTAGAAAGATGTTTTATAGGGCAGGATGCTGTGTCTCCAACAAGAATGCAAGTCCTATTTCAGAGATGCCTGAGGCACAAAGATGCCTGGTTACTTTTCAAGGGTGTCATGTTTTCTTCTGGCTCAAGCTCATACCCAGAAACCTGGACAAAATTCTACACTGGACAACTGGGTAGTTGGCAAAACTTCCCAACTTGTAAGTGAGATGACTGCAACACATTAAAAGAAAACTGTTGTGTGTGTGTGTGTGTTTTTTAATTAAAACTTTAAGTAATAAATTTAAGTAGTCTAAAATCCCACAATCTACATCAGCCCCCAAATATGCTTGGTACAAGGAGAAAAATATAGAGTATGGATTCAAAAAGCCTGGATTTGAGTCACAGTTTCAGCACCAAACAAACTGGGTGAATAGGGAAGCTCATTTAATTCTCTAGTACCTTGGTGTGGCAGCGTGGAAGCCTTCTCAGATCTGTGCCAGCTGCAGGGGCACAACTGACAGATGCCAGTGCTCTCTTCCATCCCCGCAGGAGCTGCGCTCTGGATCCGTCTAGCCAAATTCCCAAGGGTTCTTCCAACCCAGTGGCCTGGCACAGTAGGAGAACATTCTGGATGCGTTTGAGATTTCTTCAGTAGGCAACCTTGGCTTGAGAACACCGCCTCCCCAAGCCTGGCTGTGTCTTTCTTGGAACTGCACTGTAGCCCTAGACTTTTCTAACTGGATCCCCTATTTTTCCCTCCTCATCCTCACAGGGCTCAGACTTGCTTTGGGTCTGATGGTTCTCCCTGCCAACTCCTCTTCTTTCCCTCAATACATCACTGGCCTGTCTAACCTGTCTTGGATTCTGCTACTTGGTGGACTCAAACAACACATTTGTTTTACTCATTTGTGAAACATGGTCCACCCTCTAGGAGAGGGTTGTTAAACTCTTTGATTTACTCTCCTTTGGAGGGAATGGGTAGAATTTATCCCCAAATCACTGTATTGTTGTTAGGATTAGAAAATGAGGTATGCAAAATTGCTGAGCATGGCATCTGGCATACAGCTGGCACTCAATAAAGGAGAATGGATCTGAATAAATGTCTTCTACTTTCAGGAAAGTTCCTATATGAGGAAAGCCTTCTCTGCCTTGAACTTCTGTGTTACTCCCAAGACAGACCAAACAGGTGTATTTAGGGTGCCAGCGAGTCAGAGGCACTCTATTTTTTCTTTTCAAATTATTTGATGTCCTAGAGAAAAATACCAGAACTTCGTGGGCCCTTATACTTATTTTATGGCTTGGCATTGCTTTTTAATAATTAACTTTATGTGGAGGACAGCACTGTATCCTTCTCAATGCTTTGGACCTCTACAGGTCTTAACCGGTCCCTGTATCTCCTCCTCCCCTGGTGGGCCCCTTGGCTACTATGGTCAGCTGCACCGAATCTTCTGCTGGGGCAGCCATCTGTTCCCTGGTGCCTCTTCCTGTGGGTTTGACCACATTTGGGCTCAGGAGGTTCCCTCTAGCTGCAATATGAAGAATAAGCTACAGAGGGCGGGTGTAGAAGTAGGGAGATGGTTAGAAGGCTACTGAGTATTCAGGTGATAACTTGACTAAGAGTGAGCAGTGGAGATGGAGACAAATGGAGAGAGTTGACGCATTTAGGAGGCACCAGCCACAGGCGGGGTGAGGATGAGGGACAAGGAAGTGTCAAGGATAACTTCTGGGTGTCTGAACTGGATGACTGAAGAGATAGTGGCTGCATGGCTCTGTTTACCTTTGCTCTCTCTTTTTAGGTATGTGTTGTCTCATTATGTTTTAAAGTCCAAAGAATTGTACTTCACTGTCCTAAGAGATCCTATACCTGTTGTTCAGTGGCCTGGCTGCCCTGAACACCATGCCCAGTGCCATACTTCGGCTGGGTAATAAGGAGGAGGGGACAGTAGTCAGTCATATTCTGATCAGCTCCCCTCAGATTTTTAAAAAACAGCTTTATTAAGATACAATTTACATGCTACATAGTTCACCTATTTTAACTATGCAGTCAATGGTTTTTAGTATGTTCACAGATATGCACAACCATCAACACAGCCAATTTTAGAACATTCCTCTCACCTCCAAAAGAAACCCAATATCCTGTAGCAATCATCCTCTCTTGCCCTCTTCCCTTGCCCTCAGCCCTGGGCAACCATTCATCTAATTTCTGTCTCATAAGTTTCCCTGTTCTGAGCATTTCATATGAACGGAATCATATGTGGTCCTGCATAGTCTTTTAAGAGTGGCTTTCCACTTAGTGTAATGTCTACAAGATTCATCCATACCTTAGCATATATCAGTGCTCTGTTTCTTTTTATAGTCGAATCACATTCCATTGTTGGGATGTTCCACCTTTTGTTATCCATTCTTTGGCTGATGGGTATTTGGCTCGTTTCCACCTTCTGGTTATTGTAAGTAATGCTACTGTAAACATCCGTGTACAAGTCTTTGTGTGGACCCATCCCTCAACATTTTTATAATCTGTCTCAACGCTCTGATCACATCCAGGCCAAGTAAGCGGCAGGATGTTGGGTGGGGTGACCAGCCCCACACTTGCTGGTCAAGGGAAGGGACTCAGTCTTATGCACAAGAACCACAGTGCCTTGTTTGTTTGACCCTAAAGAGTTTCTTTGTTTTGCTCCCACTACCTCTGTGCCCACTCACCATTTTCTCCCAGCGGGTAATAGAAAGAAGGAAGACAGGGCAAAATGTAAGAACCTGTATAAATAACGATTCCTAATAATAAGCCTAAACTGTTCTCTGCCCACTGACCCTTCGCTCATTCCTACTGAGGCCTCCAGGTCATATAAATATCCCCATTGCTCCTGGATGCTTCTGAGCATTTCAGATAACTGTGTCTGCGATCACCAGCCCTCTCTGCTTCTCGTCCCCTGATGGGAACTTGGCCATCTGCCAATCACAGCAAAATGCCTTAATTCCTTCAGCACATGTTCGGGGGTCCCCTGTGTGCGCAGCTGCAGGCACAATGCTGCTGCCAGAGCAACAGGAGCACAGCTGCTTCCCAGCTTCCAGGCCGTGGGGAGGGGCCGGGGCGCTGGACTTTACATCCCACCCAGCGTGCAGCTGAGCCTCATTGGATATCTGCGCCTTGTCAGGTCTTCACTGTAGCGTCTGTCCAAGCTGGCTCCCACAGGCTGGGGCCACAAACCGTTTGATGCCTCAGGGTGCTGGAAGAGGTGGCCAGCCTCCTGCAAAGAGCTGGCCGAATTCTCCAGAAGTTAGCTCCGATGACCTGGTGTTCACAGTGCTCTAGCTACCGGTTCTTGCCTCTGTGTCTCCTACTTTTTGAAACGCCCACACAAGCAGTGGAGAGCTGGGATCCATCTGTACCATCTCCCGAGAGCTGACTGCAGCGTCTCTTCCCAACTCTGCATTTAGTCATATTATGGTGGTAGCTTGAAATCAGCTAGGTGGGTATTTACACTACAGAATTGGCACGTGCTAAGATGCAGGGGTTTTATTTTCCTCTCAGAGAGCAGGTTGTTAAACATTTACCAGCATATAACAGGTCCCTGCTACTCTGGTGTGGGAAAAGGGCTGTCTCCCTGGTTTTGATGGGCATATTGGAACCTTTGGCTATTATAAAATGAGAGTTGGATCAAGGGTATGAGGCAAGAATGACCACATACAAATTTTACAAATTATCTCCAGAGAGTTTCTTCCACCTTTTCTTCCTTCTTTCCTTCCTCCTTCCTTCTATCCCTCCTCTCTCTCTCCTTAGATGCTTTATTACTAAGCAACAGTCTCTGTTTGCCCATAAACCAACTGAGCAGACAAATGCAGGGCAGACTCCTTTCCTTTCTCCCACTCTCTCTTCCCCCTCCTGCGTTCCACCCTCCCCCCTCCCTTTCTGCCTTCCTCTCTCCCCCTCTCTCTTCTTCCTTTCTTCCTTCTTCCTTTCCTTCCTTCCCACCATGTGCCAGGAGCTGTGCTGAGTACTGGAATACAAAGATGCATACGTTTAACCTCTGACCACATCACTTCTTCCAGTTCTCTTCTCATGCGCCTATGTCTTTGCTTACAGACATCTTCCCACCCACCTGGCTGATGACAACTGCACCTCTGACATGCTCTTCAGACATCCACTCTTGGCACTCTTTCCTGAACCGACTCAGGCCATCCCATGCATCCCTGTAACGCTGCCTCAGGGTAGGAGGTCTTCTTTGATCTCTCTCACTATGTTGTCCTCTTGCAGGCAGGGCCTGGGTCTGATTCATCCTTGTGGCCTCAACATTGCAGCTGGGATAATGTAGACAATGCATTTTGCTGAATTGAACAGAATACTCAAGACCCTTAAGAAAGAGAGAAGAGAAATTACACTTACAGAGCACCTACTATGTGCCAGTCACCATAGTAGGCACTTTATATTTTATTAAACTGGACCTTAGCAAACAGTAATTACCGCCCCCTTGTTGGCTGTTGTTGAGCACAAGGTGCTGTGGAAGTTCAGAGAAGGGGTACATGAACCAGACTTGGTTAGAGAGCATCCCCAAGGAGGCAATAACTCACCTGAGTTTGGAACGTACAAGTAAGTTGCCCCACAAAAACCAGGATGGACAGTGGAGCAGACAGAATGACACGTGTTAAAGCTCAGAAATGTGGGATGGCTTGGTGAGTCCTGAGAATGAGAGTAGCTGAAAGAAGTTGGAATGTAGAGCGTGAAGAGTGTGAAGGCTGAGCCAGTAGGTCTGGAGACTCACACGGTGCCAGATCACAGAGTCTCTGTAAGCAGAAGCGTTGAACTCCATGCTGATTAACTGCCTGGCTCTGTGTCTCAAATCCGAAGGGGATACTCTCGAGCTTCTTCTCAGTGGGAAACTCATGGCTCACAGGCTGTTGCTGGCCCATGTATGTCGGTATACTCACTGGACTGAAGGTGAGGTCTTCCAGGGAAGTTTGCCTTTGCCTGGGACAGTCATGAGGGCACCATCAACTCCAAACCACTAAGTTCTCTGCTTAAGAATTTGGGGGCTACAGTGTAGATACAGACCACAGAGCTGCAGGCAATGTGCAGACGTACGCACATTGGCAGGGGCCACATTGGCAATGTGCAGAGGTACGCATTTTCTTGCTGTCCCTTTCTGTGAGGTCCATTCACTCCTCATCTACACTTGCACTGGAGATATAACTGGTTGGCGTTCCAACTTTGTGAAGAGACTTCCTGTTAAGCTACATTATTTTGGGTATTTTTTTTTTTTTGGCAGGAAGTACAATTTTTATTCAAGAAACATCCAAAGATAATATGCATAGTAGGAGGAGGTCAGAGCCAGAAGAGACATATGACATATGAGGAGATTACAAAATTGAAAAAGTTGTGGGGAGGAAAAGTAAATCCCTTACTCTCTGGGATCCTTTATAACTGCCCTTCCACTGGTAGAGGAGAAAAGTTTATCTGTCTGGTTTAGTAGTTCCCAAGCTTGTCCGCTCATTAGATCACCTGTGATCTTAAAAACTTCTGAAGACCAGAACCCACCCATGCTTGGCTGGGACCCAGGCAGTAGTAGGGTTAGAGCCCCTCTGTGGACAAGTTTGAGAATTATCTGGGTATCTCCAGTCTCACTCAGAGGTTCTCAAAGTTAAGCATCAGCAAAATCCCCTGGAGGCTTAAAACACCAATTACCGGGGCCCCATTCTGTTTCTGATTCAGCATGGATGGGATGAAGCCTGAGAATATGCATTTCTTAATGGTACCTGTGTTTTGTTGTGTGTGGTTGTTTTGTGTTGTTTTGTTTTTAAATTTTCACCCAAGGACATGCTTAGAGAGTGAAAGGGAGAGAGAGAAAACCATCGATTGGTCACCCTCCATGCTCTCCCCAAATGGGGATCTAATTCACAACCCAGGTATGTGCCTTGACCAGGAATCGAACGGGCAATCTTTTGGTGCACAGGATGACGCTCAGCCATCTGAGCCACTCGGGCCAGGCTGTATGTTTTATATTCAATAGGATCTTAGATTCATTTGAATACAGCACTTGGCTCATCAGTGGATGCTCTCCTTAATGCTATCATGATGTTGAATGTGTAATAACCTTACCTGTGGTGATTATTACAGGGTTCAGTCCATAAAACAGAGGCCTCTTTAGGTATTCCATGCATAAACGGTGGTTCTCAAAAGTTTTCCATAAGCAGTGGCAATTCTGAGGAATCTTACAGAAGCTTCATTACCACCTCAATCTGCTGCAGCCAAGCCGGTGGCTCTCAAGAGCTCGCTGGAAGCTCCCAGGAGGCGACCCTCTGCCCCCACCTCTGCCTGCAACCACCTCTGGAGAATAGCATGGCTTCTGCTTCACTTCTGCATTCCCAGCATCCAGGGGTACCTCTCACTGGCAAAGGCTAGCCTGGCTCTCTGTGCCTAGCACAGAACTGTGGGATGTGCTGCAGGTGCTGCGTGGAAAGGTCCTGGAATACTGGGGGAGGCGGCACGTCAGGGCTGGGGAGGTGGTGGACAGGGGCTCAGCAGCCAGAGCGCAGCAAGAGCTAGCAAGTTTCTTCTGTCCCAAATAGAAAAGTCTGTGACCCTTAGAAGGTTGATGCAAGTGTCACACAATATTCAGCAAATTTCACAAATGTGAACAATGTAGGAAGAAAGGAGGAGAGTATGAAGGACCAGAAACCCCTCTTAATAAGAGTGGCTGTGGCCCCTGCCATGGTTGGGCATGATATATCTTGCATTGTCCTAAGACTGCAGATGTAATCTGTACCCTGAGCTCCATTTATGATTTCTACTTGGTATTTATTTTAGTTGGAGTGATTTTTTATTATTATACTTATCCTGGATATTCATGAACAAGGGGATCAAAGAAAAAAAGTGTTTCTTTTCTACCTGTTTCCCTAAGCACTTGCAGAAATAAACAACCAGAGATTATAAGGCAGGGGTCTGCAAGCTATCTCCTGCGAGCTGAATCTCGCCTGCCACCTGCTTTTCCAAATAAAGTTTTATTGGACTAAACCATCCTTATTGTTTACATACTCCTTTCACACTGAGTTGCATAGTCATAAAAGAGTCTGGTATGGCCCACAAAGCCTAGAACATTTACTATTTGGCATTTTATTTAAAAAAAAAAAATTGCCCAGCTCTGCTCTTTAGGAATATAATTTATTAGTACAATAACTCAAGTCCAGTTAAAAATAAATCTTCCCCTTTAAAGTTTATCTTCCCACATAAACCCTCAGTCTTTTTTGGCAAAAAGCATCTTTTGACTTTGATTTTAACCAGACTTACTTTCTAATCACCAGCTTTAATAGCATATCTGACAACAGCTGAACAGAATTAAAAAATAAGATTTTATTTGCAGAATCCACCGCACCACTTTCCCCAACGTGTGCCAAGTACTAAGAGGTAAGCATGTGGAGTTTTTAACAGGGACCCACAAGGAGGGGAATCAGAGTAATTCCAAACCAAAATCGCGGTAGCAATATCGCATATAAATTTCATACGCATAACCCAGTCAGGGTGGCAAGAATTCATTTCACTGTAGGGAACATCGTTCCAAGTCGCAATTAAAGCTAATTGATCATTTCAACTGTTGAGTCGGCTCTGCTTGATAAAAACAATAATGGGAGAGATTATCCAGCAGAGGAGGAAGAGAATCACACACGTCTCTGGCTTCCTGTTTCCTCAGGGCCAACTGTTCTTTTCTGGTTGAACACAGCATCGCGAGGCGACTGGGGTCTCCGGTCAGATCGGTCAGGTCTCTTTGGAGAACACGAGAGCATGTTTTTCTGCTTGAAAGTCAGCCCCGGGCTGCCTCGTAGACACTGGCACTAAGGGATTGTTAGTGAGCCTGGGAGGTAGACATCGTTTTAACTCCTACTACATTCCTGACCTGTTTCCCACCACCCCGACCCTGGCTCACTCCTGCCCACTGCTCTGCATGTTGCTCCTCAGGCACAACCAGGGGGCTCAGAGCTTTGCACGTACAATTCTCATGCTCATTACTCTCTTCCTAAATATCTGCTTGGCTCCCTGACATCCCTCAGGTATCTGCTAAAGCATACCCTTAAGAGAAAAGCCTTTCCTGATCAGCCATTAAAACAGAGCACCCTGCCTTCTCTCCGTCCCTCTAAATCCACCTTTATTGCTTTCCCCCCTCATAGCATTTATTACCATCGGGCTTACTATGTCCTATGTCTTTGGTATTGCCTGTTTCCTCCCTGCAGGTCAGATGCTGACACTTGATTTATTCACCAGCATATTACTAACTTCTAGAACTTACACTTGGCACATAGTGAGGCTTGCTTTTTATTTCGAAAGAAAAAAAAAAAAACTTGGGAAGCATCTTGTATTATGCTTACTGAGCTTTCCAAACATGCCTTATACCTCCATTTCATCCATAGCAGTACGATGAAACTGTTAGGACACATATTTAGTTCCCATACAGACCTGGTTCAAATCCTCACTCTGTCATTTAATGACTATGTTTGTAACTTAATCTCTCCAATTCTCAATTTTTTTTCACCTGTGAAATGAATATAATAGCAGTACTTATTTTATAGGTGTGGTAGCATTGAATGAAATAATAAATGCAAAGCACTTACCTTGATATGCAATATGTATTTTAAAACATGATCTTTGTTATTTCACACATATTTGAATAGTGCACATGTTTCAGTTCAAAGTGACTGTTGCCAGATTCCTGAATCTGGGTCAATATTGTATAATTAACTGCTGAACTAGAACCTTTACTGTGATTTTTTTAAAAAAATGATTAAAGTGATTAAATGGTGGATAAAATGTGATATTAATATAAGACTAAGAGAAAACTGGAAATCAGTTCAGTTGAGGGGCAGTGTGTTTTGTAACTTTGCTCTATAGAGAATTTAAAAATGTATTTAGTCAAATTAATGTCGTTTCCCTTATGATTGTAGTTTATTATACCACTCTTGGAAAATCCTTCCCCATTGTAAGATAATAAGTACATTAATATATTATTTTATTATAAAATTTTAATAATTAATTTTTGCATTTGGATCTTAGACCTCTCTATCATTTATTTTGATGTATTGTTATTTTTTAAATAGCTATCTATTTTTTTAAAATATATTTTTTATTGATTTTTTACAGAGAGGAAGGGAGAGAGATAGAGAGTTAGAAACATCGATGAGAGAGAAACATCGATTCAGCTGCCTCCTGCACATCTCCTACTGGGGATATCCCCGCAACCAAGGTACATGCCCTTGACCGGAATCGAACCTGGGACCCTTCAGTCCGCAGGCCGATGCTCTATCCACTGAGCCAAACTGGTTTTCGGCTTAAATAGCTATCAATGTATCCTTAATTAAATAATTCAGCACTTTGGTGTTGTTCACATGGGGCATAATAATAGCCTTTAATGTCTAGTAGGGTTAGTCTTCTTCTTTTGCTTTTAATTCCAGATGGGAACAAGCCTTTTAATGGGTTTAATCACAATCTTGTTGATTGTATAGAAAAAAATTATCAGCACAATGTCAAATCTTTCTACCCATGCAAGATATCTATTCTTTTTATTTGGCTACTTTTATTCCCTTTAGTCAGATTTTTAAAGTTTTGGTTAGTGTTACAGAGTGGATTGGAAGACCAGAGAATTAGGTTGGGAAATAAAACAGGAACCAGAATAAAAATTACATGATTGTTAAGCTACCACTGTTGGAATGAATAAACACTTAGGTAGTTTCTTTTGCCTTCACATCACCCTGTGTGACAAAGTCCTAAGAGAAAGTCTGATTGGATGAACTTAGGATACATGCCTGCCTCTTGGTATCCAGAAAAAGTTCAGACAGAACAAATCTCAGGGACCTCTTCAAGAAAGCAATGAATATGTGGAATCTAAAGAACAATATAAATGAACAAACAAAACAGAAACAGACTCATAGATACAGAGAACATATTGCCAAATGGGAGGGGAGTTGGGAGGTTGGGTGCAAAAGATGAAGGGATAGAGATGTACAAGTTGGTAGTTACAAAACAGTCATGAGAATGTAAAGCACAGCATAGGGAATCTATAATAATAAAAGTGTAATATGCTAATTAGACCAAACAGCCAAACAACCTTCTGGACATCATTGCAGACGTCCTTCCGGACAAAGCTGCGGTGGCGGGGGCCAAGGCAGAGGTGGTTAGGGGTGATCAGGCAGGCAGGCAGGTGAGCGGTTAGGAGCCAGTGGTCCCAGATTGTGAGAGGGATGTCCGACTGTCGGTTTAGGATGTCCTAAACCGGCAGTCAGACATCCCCTGAGGGGTCCTGGATTGCGAGAGGGTGCAGGCTGGGCTGAGGGACACCCCTCCCCCCCGTGCAAGAATTTCATGTACTGGGCCTCTAGTATATTCAGTAATATTGTAATAACTACGTATGGTGCCAGGTGGATACTAGAATTATCAAGGGATCACTTCATAAATTATATAATTGTTTAAGCACTATATTGTACACCTGAAACTAGTATAAAATAATTGAATGTCAGCTGCAACTGATGTTCCTTAAAAAAGGAAAAAAGAGGGCAGAGCACCTAGATTAGCCAGGTCACTGAGACTGAACTTAATTTTAGAGAGAAAATTTCCACAGAAGAAACAGGATTTCTAAAAAATGAAAATTGCCCATTCACACACAATTCACCACAGCTAAGATTTGGAAACAGCCTAAATGCCCATCAGCAGATGAGTGGACTAGAAAACTATGGTACATCTACACAATGGAATACTATGCTGCTATAAAAAAGAAGGAATTCTTACCATTTGCAGCAGCATGGATGGAACTGGAGAGCATCATGCTAAGTGAAATAAGCCAGGCAATGAAAGAAAAATACCACATGATCTCACTCATTTATGGAAAATAAATAACATTATAACCTGATGAACAAAAATTTAGATACAGAGGCAGTAAAGCATTGAACAGACTGTCAAATTACAGGGGGAAGACTGTGGAGGGGAGGAAAGAGATTAACCGAAGGACTTGTATGCATACATATAAGCATAACCGATGGACACAAGACACTGCAGGGGTGGGATGAGGGCATGTGACAGGGGGTTGGAGGCTGGGGGAAGGTCAATGGGGAAAAAAAAAAGATATATGTACTACTGTGTGTAATACTTTAAACAATAAAATAAAAATTAAAACAAAATTTTTTTAAAAAGAAAATTGCCCATTATTAGAAGACAATAGATGTTTATTGAGATGATACTCCAAGCTGGTGAAATATAATCTTGTTTAAAAATCATTTAATCCTTATTGTTCTCCTTTGAAGATATTTATATCTCCAAAAAGTTTATCAAAGAGATTCAGAGATTTGCTCAGCTTCACCCAAACGTGAAATGGCTGCTTTGGGATTAGAACCCACCTTTGCTTCATTCAGACCTCCCTGGTATCTTTTCTCAAAGGGACAGGTAACCACTGAAAGCTCGACAGAGGAAGTAAGAACCCGGGGAAGAGACAGCGAGCAGTAAGGAAGTTTGGCAGCAGGCAGGGAGGTCCGTTCAGCTAACAGACTGACGTGCAGTGCTGGTATCCAACGCTAGATGTGGGCACTAAGTATTCATTTACTAATATACTCATTTGCTTAGCAAATGCATACTGATTCTTGCTCTGTGGCACAGCAATGTCAGAAGGACCTGTCTAGTGGTAAAGATGGACATTTGTTCATTTTTTAATTTACTCAGCAAGTATTTATTGAACAACTAGTAGGTGTCATACACTGCTCTCGGTTTGGTATGGAAAACCTAGGAAAGCTCTGTTGTAATCTTGGGAATTTACCCGATCTGTTTTTCGGATGCCACTATAGATTGAATTGTGTCACCACAAAAAAAAAAAAAAAATCATATGTTGAAACCTTAAGTCCCAAAGTGATGGTATTTGGGAGATAACGGGTTTAGATGAGGTCCTAAGGGTGGGGCTCTCAGGATGGGATTAATGCTCTTAAAGAAGATGTATCAGAGTGTGTTCTCTCTCTCTCTCTCTCCCCCTCCCTCCCCCCTCCCCCCTCACCCTTTCTCTTTCCTGTGAAAACAGAGGGAAACGACAGCCATCTACAAATCAGTAAAAAGCTCTCACCAGAAAATGACCATGCTGGCATCTTGATCTTAGATTCCCAGCCTTCATAACTGAGAGAAAATAAATTTCTGCCATTGCAGCCCCCCTGCCCATGGTATTGTGTATGGTGGCCTGAGCTGATTTTAATTCAGGTGGGGGAGGGGCTAGTTTGTTGCTCGAGGAAGGCACATCTCTAAAACTGGACATTTTGCTCATTAAAGCTTAGTCTGAAATACTTATAACGTTGGTGGTAGAAGTCTCAGAGAAGGTTCATTACAAGACTACCTTTATCCTGAATTGTCAGGGAGTTGGTCTGACAGATCTTTTGACAATTAATTTCTCCAGCTTCAAATTTGTTGAAATAGAACATACTGATAATAAGAATAACGTAATGAGATTCAGTAGTAAAGTGAGACTAGAACAGATTAGGACTAGTAGGAAGCTTAGTTATTAAATAGCAGATATGAACATAGTTGCGTGAAAACTTGCTGAGGCATAGCAAATATTGGGGTGTTTGTTAAAGAAATGCTGTGTAATAAACAGCAGGAGAAGGGAGAATGGAAAGAGATTTCTGGAAAGAAATTGTAATAAGCGACTAGAGGGAAGGATTGGTTTTGCTCATAGGTGGTTAGAAGTGCAGGACACATGACGGCCCTGATGCTACCGAAGTAGCCGCTGGTTGAAGGACACGCAGCAAGAGGACTGGACTGTCGGGGGACGTTTTGGTCCATTGTCAGAAACTCACTGCCCTGTAGGCTGTCCCTCCTTCCTTAGGAATCGTGCCCTCCTGGGACTTAAACTTTGGCTCTGCACATGGGAACAGCCCAAGTCACACCTCTTTTGCAGTTGGTTTCATACCTTCGCAGGAAGTCCAAGGGCAGCATGGATATCATGCTAACACTTGGATGTTAGGAATAATGACCCTATTTTTACCAATTCTGGTCTCTCTTCATATTCAATGTAATTTTAACAATATAAAGAAGAATTTTTCTAGTTCCTCCATGGAAAATTTATTAGAAGTACTCCAATACACCATTTCTATGAATAACTTTATTAAATTATGCACAAGGAACCAAATCCTAGTGACTATCCCCTCTCTTCAACAAACCTGACATGGTAGGCAGATACCCCCTGCCCCCTCCAAGATGTCTACATCCTAATCCCTGGAACCTATAAATATGTTACATGGCAGAGGAAAATTAAATTTGCAAATAGAATTGAAGCTGCTAATCAACTAACCTTAAAATAGGGAATTTATGCTGGATTGTCTGGATGGACGCAATGTAATCACAAGGAATTTTATTTGATTTCTTAAAAAATATATTTTTATTGATTTCAGAGAGGAGGGGAGAAGGAGAGAGAGTTAGAAACATCAATGATGAGAGAGAATCATTGATCGGTTGCCTCCTGCACGCCCCACACTGTGGATCGAGCCCACAACCCAGGCATGTGCCCTGACTGGGAATCGAACTGTGACCTCCTGGTTTATAAGTAGACGCTCAACCACTGAGCCATACCAGCCGGACATCACAAGGATTTTTAAATGTGAAAGATGGAGGCCCAAGAGTTAGTGTTCGTATGATGTCTTGACCCTCCATTGCTGGCTTTGAAGATGGAAGGGGGCCATGAGCCAAAGGACGCAGGCGGCCTTTACAGGTTGAAAAAAGCAAGGAAACATTTATCTGTGAAGCCTCCAAAAAGGAACACTGTCCTGCCAACACCTTCATGCTAGCCCAGTTAGACCCATGTTGGACTTCTGATTTTTATAACTGTAAGATAGTAACATTTTTGCTGTTTTACGCCTCGAAGATGGGTAGTTTGTTACAGCAGCCATAGGAAACTAATACATGCACTACACATTTTGTCTAACACTGCAAATGCAGAATAGATAAGTGATTAACGCAATCAAGAAATTCAAGAATATGGTTATATATCCCCTGGAATTCTGGTCAAGCACATGCAGGAATACCACACAAGAATTTGGGTCTCTCCTAATTTCAATATTTAGATCAGAAAGAATTTTGATCATTCATGTAATGATTGAAATAAAAATTACAAAGACTGCTGAAGGAAATATCTTTTTTTTTCAGAAGTAAAATAGCCTTATGGAAGGTTTAAAATCAATTCTAATTTTTAGTTTCTTTGGAATGAATGGATCCTTTGAACCATTTTGTCTTTTACCAGATTGGAGGACATGTAAAATGACACATGAAGGAAATTTCACCTGTGAAAACAGATCTTTTGGAAATGTACTAGTAATTGTTCTCAACCTTAAGTTCTTATGCAAAATTCCAGTATCCATACCTAAGTTGTAAATCCTGCTTATTGGGAATAATTGGGATAACAATGCATTACTGCTCATTCTTTCCTATGTCTTTAGATGGACCTTTTATATGGACCTTTGCCATACACGGGTTTACCTGGAATGTGCAAAACTGGTGCACAAGTTAATGCATATCTCTAAGTTTCCAGCTCTGAGCTGTTGCGTTCTTTCTTTCCTCTGTCCTCATCTCCCTATTGGGCTCTAAGTCAGCTTTAATAATTTGCCCTTGTTCCCCACCCCTCATTCCCATGGCATTGATAGATATATCCGGGACATACTGCCCTGGTTTCCCTTTAGCACTTGAGGGTGCCATTTTGGTATTTGCTCCCTGATCTTATGCAATGTAGTTGGAGGTAAAAGATAACCAACCTGCCTTCCATCCCATCCCCACCTCCCATGGCCAAGCCTATGCTAAGCGCTGACCCTCCTCCTGTTCAGCAATGTTTTTGTCCCTGCCTGACGTATACCCCTTTGGAGAGAGACGCCAAACAAATACTCTACATATGTCACGAATTTCAAATTTTATCATCCCACTGGTTCTGTCTTTATGGAGTATGCTACCTTTATTGTTTCATTGAAATTGGTAGCAATGAATTTGTAAGAACCTTTTAAAGTTTATAATGAACCCTAGCTCTATTAGTCTCGTGTTTTTTTTTTTTCTTTTTTCTTTTTTTGATATGATGTCTTAGTGTTCAACTGTGAATTCTTCTATCCTGGGGATTTTCAGAAACCAAATTTCCACAGTTGGTGAGGAACAGTTGTATTGAAAGTATGAATTGATTACAGTATGTGATATTTGAGATTTTAGTTAGGTGCCATCTCCTGAAACATCACATTAATATTCATCACCTTTTCGATGAAAATTATTTTTTAAAAATAAAACCATGAGATTTTAAGGTAACTGCTCCCAAGCAGCCCAGCACAGATTAGATGCAATTTATCATTTTATTAAAATAGAGCACCAATTGTCTTTAAGATCCAGTTGGGGACAGATATGTCGCTGAAGGAGTTTGAGCCGAGATACAAATACAAGACTGTCAAAGCAGACACCTCTACACTGGAAGCACGCTTTCCCGACACAGTTTCATCTATAGTGGGCTGGAACGGGCCTGGAGATGTCTGGCCTGCACCTCAGGAAGTTCTGGGTGGCAGAGATAAAAGTCTCTGAGCAATGTGGGAGGCACACTGATGAAGGTGATGTCGTTTCCTTGACCGCTGAGGGTGCCCGTAGCTTCTCCCTCTTGAATGTGGCTGTGTGATGGTTAGTGTCAGGGAGTCAGGCAGCCTTCTTGGGAACACAAAGAGGATCCCAGATAATGAGAATGACTTGGATTAAGTCTTGCATGGAAGCTGTCATTCTTTGGTCGGGTGCCACAAAGGACAGTCAGGTCCTCCTGCAGTATAATGAGCACCTCCCAGTGGGTGACCGGATCTGCAAAGGGATAGTCATTATGAAGCAACGTGTATATATCAATTTATGGTTTACAGAGAGATTACATGAGCAAGTCTTTATTTGAAACTGCAGAGCAGACAGGGCAGGGAGAATGACCCTCTTTTTACAGATGTAGAAATAGAGAAAGGTTACCTTGCCCTGAATCCCACAGCTACTACGTGGCAGGACTGGGTCTCCTGGAGGCACGCTTGCCACCATCACTCCCTCCCTCCACTGGAGAAAGAGAATAGCTTAGCTGCACAGCCCTTCAGACTCACAGCGAAAGAGGGTGTGAAGCCCACAGCAAGGGTGTGTGTGTGTGTTTTCTTCTGCTACTTATAGGGACTATTACAGTAAAAGATGTTTTTTTGTATATAAGAATGGCAAGGAGAGAAACAAGAAGTGAGAGTAAGAGCTGGGGGTGGAGCTTGAGAAGAGAAAACGAACAAAAATGAGAACAGTGAACTAAAACTGACCGAAATGAATCAAAATGTTTTGAGGGAACAATGTTCAAAGGGAGAGAACCCACAGATATAAGATCACTCCTGATTCCAGCCCTAATCTATACTAATAAAAGCCTAGATTCGTGGTCAGCAAACCGCGGCTTGCGAGCCACATGTGGCTCTTTGGACCCTTGAGTGTGGCTCTTCCACAAAATACCATGTGCAGGCGTGCACGTACAGTGCGATTGAAACTTCGTGGCCCATGCGCAGAAGTCGGTATTTTGTGGAAGAGCCACACTCAAAGGGCCAAAGAGCCACATATAGCTCACGAGCCGCAGTTTGCCAAGCCGCAGTTTGCCAACCACTGGCCTAGGTGGTCCTCACACCCTCGTGTGACGCCCTCATATCATCACAAGATGGCCACCACAAGATGGCCGGCAGGGGAGGGCAGTTGTGGGCAATCAGGCTGGCAGAGGAGGTCAGTGGGGGTGATCAGGCCAGCAGGGGAGCAGTTAGGCATCAATCAGGCTGGCAGGGGAGTGGTTAGGGGGTGATCAGGCTGGCAGGCAGAAGCAGTTAGGGACAATCAGGCAGGCAGGCAGGCAAGCGGTTAGGAGCCAGCAGTCGGACATCCCCCAAGGAGTCCCAGATTGGAGAGGGTGCAGGCCAGGCTGAGGGACACTCCCCGCCCCCCCCCCCCCCCAGTGCATGAATTTTGTGCACCAGGCCTCTAGTCTAGCATAAACAAACAAACAAAACAAAACAAACACTGCCACTACAAAGAAAGACCCGAATATAAATACACAGAGTTCATTCACAGACCTCCTTATTTGGAAGGGACATTCTAGAAGGAAGAATGATGTCCATAAATCATGCTGGGGGACACTCAAGGTGGGAGTAGTGTTTTCCAGGGTGGGCAACTCGCTGGAGGTCAGTGCAAAGGACAGAAGTCAGCGGAAGCCAGCTCCCAGGGGCAGGGGTGGGGCTTCCGCTTTGCACCAAGGAAGCTCCCGAACCTCACCATCTCCCACATGGTTAATTAAAAGGAACCGTTAATTTGAATAAGGAGGAAACTTGAATCTGTTCTTTGGTCCTCCTGTTGCTGTGGCTCAGGCACTTCATTACAGATCACTTGTCGTTGGGCTCTTCTAGGTCTCGGAGGCTAAGTCACCTTGAGACGTTTTCTCTGAGCTCTGAGAGTGGGGAAAGGAAGAGCCTCATGAGTGCTCAGTGCCATGAACCATAAGGAAGGTAGCCCACTGTTCCTCCTCCTGGATGTACTTAGTCCATCAGTGCATAGCGCCTGCACAGCCCCTTAGAACTGGGAAGGAGGGCAGATACCAGCTGTGCTCCTCACAGGTGTGGGGCATCGCTTGTCAACCACTCTCTTTCCACTCAGCCTGGGCACAGCTAGCCACGCCACTGTCATCAATCAACCAATCTGAATTGACATGACAAATGACACCTCTTTGCCAGCCTTCTCCTAGATATTTGGGTAACTTTCCATGCCTGTAATTTTTGTGTGTGTGATAGAAAAAAGTATGGGGGTGGGAGGAGGCAAGCAACATTATGGTTAGCTGGGACAAGCGCAGGTCCCCCAGGTGAAATTTGCCCCCACCTTTCCATGGGCCCAGTGTCATTAAAGACTTTAGTCCAAGCATGTCAAACTGGTGGCCCACAGGCCACATGTGACCCACAACAAATATTTTTGCGGCCCAGCCAATATAACGGTATGTAAGAAATGTTTTAATAAAAATTCTGTAACTTAATTTTTACAATATCCTGTTATACATAATTATTAATAACAAACTACAGTGTTCACTAATGACTGATTACTGTAATCGTGTTGCATTCATTTCCTTTGCACACCTTATGCGCAGGTGCACCATTTCTCTCCACTAATACTAGCAGTGAATATTTTAGCAGCTGATGGCCACATCATTAGTCTTGTACTGACTTGTTTGGTGTGTGCAACAGGAAATATTTCGCTTTCGGAGAACAAGAAAAATATGTTAATTTGCATTACGCTTCTTAATTTGTGCAGTTATTCAGTGTCTGGTAAGTTAATGTTCAAGAAAAAATATTGATTTTTATTAAAATGTTCTATTACTTTATGTTAACAATGACTCATTTATTTCAGCCCTTTGTATTCAGCATGTCTTTATTGAAATAAACCTACATTTCTATGAAAATTGAAGCTCTTGTTTTTTGTGGCCCACATAAACTTAAACCTGGTTTATTTAGCCCGTTTTAGCCTTTGAGTTTGACATGTTTGCTTTAGTCCCTTGACAGATGAAGAGGCAAGAATGGGAAAGATAAGAAGAATCACTCAAGTATGGAATACCTGGTGATTGTGAACCAAAATAAATGGACCAGAATCAACTACTCCAAGGGTAATTTATCATAAAAATTAAAAAAACAAACAAAAAAATAAACAAGCAAAAATCCCTCAAAAAACAGTGGTGAAAGAAAAACAAGGAAAGGATCATTGGCTGCTTGGAATTTTTAAGCAAAAGTATGTAGTTGACACTATTTTTACATGTCTGGCTTATTTCTAGAGCCAAAATAAGTTGACAATGAGCTACTGGTTTCAGAACATAATTTGTAGCTGCTTTGTATTTCAAACCGAATGTCAATTTAGTAGCGAATTGAACTTAACTATAGCAAAATGCAAACTTTAATTTATCATTGGGCTAGAGCCAGAGTCAAAACAACCATTTGTTTCTCAGTTCAATCAAATAAGTGGTGGCTTGGGGAAGAAGAAAACAATTGTTTGAGTGGATTGGTCGAAAAGATTGTGGCAGAATCACAGCTCAGGCCCAGCCCCCGAGCCTGTGGCCATGTCATCAGGCTTTTATCCACCCCCACACCCACCCCCACCCCCACACTGTGCTCTCTCAATGGCACCAATGTTTTGTGATTATCTGATGAGACCATTAGAAGACCTGAATGGCTGGGTTGTGTCTCCTGCCAGTCTCTTTTCTTCATAACTAAGCCTTATTATGTGTGAAAGAAAAAAAATACATTAAGTGGAAAAGCGATAGAATTGAAATGACAATGAACAGCTGAATTTAAATACATCTTTTCAATGTAGTGCTTTTATTTAAGGGTTTCAACTCAGAGCCTAAAGACATTATGCTTTCCCCAGCCCTCCAGGAAATCATATCAGTTTCAAGAAGGTTGTCTTACTTGAGCCACTTATTTGCATGGCCATTTAATGGAGAAGATAAAAGGCTGCATTAGGCTTCACTACTTTGTCCTTGGTGGGACTCCATCCATTCTCTTCAGTCATCCACACTCTTTCCAAAGACCCATTGACTCCAAAGAGAGTTATCATTACAAATGCAATCCTGTTAGATGTACAAAAGAACAATGCTTAACTATTAGAAACCACTATCAAAGATAATTGCCCTGTGAGTACAAAGTAATAAAGCTGAGAAACCTATGGCAAAATTAGAAATGCTTTCAACATTTTTAGCCTTGGGTTAAGGTCAAATTACTTAGGCTTACCCATAAGTAAACTTTTTCCTCCTTGTTCCACTGTTTAAAATTAAAAAGCACATTGAATAATTACATAAATACTAGAGGCCCGATGCACGAAATTCATAAGGGGCTTGGCCCTTGCAGCCGTGGCTGCTGCCCTCAGCCCTTGCAGCTGTGGTGGCTGTCCTCGGCCCTCCCAGGCCAGGCTTCATTCATAAGGACATCCAGAAGGTAGTTTGGCTGTCTGGTCTAATTAACATATTGTGCTTTTATTATTACAGATTCTGAATATATGTTTGAAATAGTAGTATGGGGATTGGGCAGCTATAAAAGGGCTCAAACTCTACCTCCAAGAACTCTACTCCCTTCACTATATGTACCCACAGCCCCTCTTCTATTTGTTAGTGTTTCCACCATTATCTTAGGATTCACCCTCTCTATATAGACTTTATTTATTTATTGTTTCACTGATATGGCTCTCCACTTGGATGACTGCTCTTTAGGCTCAGAGAATATGGATCCTCTTGGGGCAGCAACCAGCTCTAAGGCGAAAACTAACAAATGTTCGCAAGTCTATTACACTGTCTGTGCTGAAGTTGTTCTTTACTCCTCACCTGAGGATATTTTCCCACGAATTTCTAGAGAGGGAAAGACAGAAAGAAATATCGATGTGAAAGAAACACATCGATTGGTTGCCTCCTATACATAGCCCTGACCAGGGCCTGGGCCGGGGAGAAGCTTGCAACCGAGGTTCCCTTGATTGGAATCGAACCTGGGACCATCAGTCCACAGGCTGATACTCTGTCCACTGAGCCAAACCAGCTAGAGCTGTGCTGAAATATTTTAAACTACATAGCACTTAACACACAAATCTCTTGAGACATCAAAGTTAGGAAATATAGTAGAAGTCAAAGGAACTTCAGAAAGCCCTATTTCTCCCATCATCTGTCTCTTTTTCACTTCCTTCTTCCTTTTTAGCCTCTTCCAGCTATCCTTCAACATTCCCATTTATCATGAACAATCAGAAACATAACTCATGTCTCTGAAAATATGTGGAATCTTTCCCCTATTTTTCTCATGTTACATTAGTCATAACATACTGAATTCAGTGGAGAACCTGTCAACACAAGGAGAACATTGACAGCATATAACCACTGGGAAGAGGTGTGAGGCTAGGAAGTCTCTGTGCCTGCTGAGGTGGGGATGGCCATTGTGAAATGGGTGCTCCTCAGAGCAGGTGGGAACCAGGAGGGATGGTGGATCCATTTTAGGACTGCACAGTAAGAGGGGTAACAATGACACTGACACTAACGGGCAGTTTTTACCTACCATATTGGCAAAGAATAAATAACATGAGGAGACATGGAAATAGGCACTCATACATTTTTGTCAATCATGTAAATTGATCTTTTCTGTACAATGCATTTTGCCAGTATCTATTAGAATTATCATTGCATATACACTTTGATCCAGAAATCTCACCTCTAGAAATTCTTTGTACAGATTCATGTATGAGCAAGGATACATGTAGGAAGATACTCCTTGGAGCATTGTTTATAGTAATAGCTGAAATAAACAGTAAGAGGGAAATGGTAGAATAAAATAAGGCATACACAGTATAATATTGTATGTAGTCATTTTATAAAATGAGGCAACTCTATATGTACTGATATGGAACAATCCTTGCATCAATTATCTATTGCCACCATAACATCATATAACACATCATCCCTATTCTAGTGGCTTACTACCATAAGCATGTATCTAACCCAAGAGTCTGTGCATTGATGACATAGGCTGGGCAGTTCTGGTTTCAGTTGGATGTTGACCAAAGCAATCAAGGAGAATTTTCTCTCAACCCACCAACAAATGTGCCATCATAACTGCCTATTTATTCTGCCTTCCCTTGGTTCAGAGTGGGTACACAGTCCTGGCTCTTGTCTGAGACACACCTCTCTATAAGTCAACGATCTTGACCCTGCAACTGTCCCCTCTCTCTTGAATCATGCATTTCCCCTCTATGCTAGATCATTTCTTTTAAAACATGCTGCATTGATTTGCTTTTAAAAGCAAAATACCTTTGTTAAATCCATGGAACCATTTCCCTCTACTCCTTTCCAAAAATCCAGAACTGTGCATATTTGCTATCTCCATTTCCTCTCATTCTCTTCTCTCCTGAGCTTTCTCCTCTCAAGCTGTTGTCTCCACTAATCCATGGATACTGCGTTTGCCAGTATCTTCAGTGATTTCCATGTTGCCTCATCAAATGATTCCTTCTTTGTCCTCACCTTATGTAGCCTCTTGGCAGCATTTGGCACAGTCGATCACTCTATCCTTCTTGAAACTCTTTCTTCTCCTGGCTGTTGGTCAACTACTCTCCTTATTCTTCACCTACCTCACTGGCCACTGCTTCTCCGTTTCTTTGGCTGGATCCTCTGCATCTTCCTGACCCCTTCATGTTGCATGCTCCAGGACTCAGTTCTCAAATCTCTCTTTTCTTTCTTCATTCATCTCCTAAGCAATTTTGTCTAGTCCCTTGGTATTAAATACTAACTATATGCTGATGGCTCTGAAATTTATTCAGCCCTTCATTTTGTGAGAGGTATTCACTCTCCATTTTTTTCTGCTGTGGGTAAAATGCAATAAATATCTTTATACACATATCCTTCATTAATACTGATTTTACATCTTAGGAGTAGACAGTTGGGTGAAAGAGTGTACGTATTTTTAAAACTATTATTATATTGCTGTTTAAAAGATGACAAAATGTCACATTTTCACCAGAAATCTATGAGTACATATTTTTTCTTGCAACTCTGCCATTATTAGGCATTATCATTTCATTCTGTGTGTCTGATAGATGTAAGGAGAGATCAACTTTTAGTAACTGGGTGGCAACAGTGTATCTGGTGTAACTGACTGACTGAAATAATACAGTTAAAGGCAGTGGGAGGGTTGTTACTGAAATAACAAACCTGTATTGTGTACTGTAGCAGAGGAAGAGATGATAAGACGGGTTTTCTATAAATATCTCAATGAAACAGCTGATCAAACTTTCTAAAAGGAGGAAGATAATGGCTCAGAGACTTTTGCAAATATAATAAACTAGAGGCCCAGTGCATGAAATTCGTGCATGGGTAGGGTCCCTAGCAGCTGCCAGCTGCAGGCCAGGCCTCCCTTCCCCTGGCTGCCTGCTGTTCCTGCCTACCAGGAGGAAGTCGATTCCTGCCATGTTCTGCACTGGCCCCGGTGGTCAGCACACATGTAACTCCTGGTTGGTCAAAATCCCACCTGTGGGGGCAATTTGCATATTAGCCTTTTATTATATAGGATGTTTACCTTAGGTAATTGTATTGTTAATACCAGGTTCCGCTGAAAGTAACAGATATCCATAATAACAATGGAACCCCCGCCCTCCCAGTATCTCATATAGTAGCTGGAAGCAGAGGTTCCTAGCTTATCAGGCCCCATCACAGTGTCAACCTTTTTTATCTGTTGTCCCAGCACATGTGGCTTCAATTCCCAAGGTCACCTCATAATCAGATACGGCTGCTGGAACTCCAGCAACTGCACTCACATGAAGCGGCAGAAACAAGGATTAGAAGAAGGGCTCTTGTCCTCTTTTGAAGGGCATTTCAGAAAATGGTGCACACTAATTCTGCTTAAAGCTCATTGACAAGATTGGGAAATGGCTCATTCTTGGTGGATGCCCACCTAGAAATCAGGGGTTATTTTTTTAGGGTGAATGAGAAAATAAGTATAAATAAAAGAAAAAGTTAGAATTTTCTCCCCTATCACTGGTTCTCAAGTAGAAATTGTCTAAGAAAAGACTTAGCTATACAATAATGATGGCAAGTCCCCATTATTACACATAGCCTTAAATAGGAACTGATAATCTTGGGGAAAAAAAGAGACATGATTGTTTTTGTGTTCATTTGTTCTAAACATACTAAACTAGTGGTTCTTTTTTAAAAAATTAAGTCTTTATTGTTCATATTATTACAGTTGTTCCTCCTTTTCTCCCCGATAGCTCCCCTCCACCCAGTTCCCACCCCACCCCCTGCCTTTACCCCTCCCCCACTGTCCTCATCCATAGGTGTACAATTTTTTCCAGTCTCTTCCTGCACCACCCACACCCCTTTCCCCCCAAGAATTGTCAGTCCACTCCCTTTCTATGCCCCCAATTCTATTACATTCACCAGGTTACTCTGTTCATCAGATTATTTATTCACTCGATTTTTAGATTCACCTGTTGATAGATATGTATTTATTGTTCATAATTTTTATCTTTACCTTTTTCTTTTTCTTCCTCTTCTTAAAGGATACCTTTCAGCATTTCATATGCTACTGGTTTGGTGGTGATGAACTCCTTTAGCCTTTTCTTTTCTGTGAAGCTCTTTATCTGACCTTCAATTCTGAATGATAACTTTGCTGGGTAGAGTAATCTTGGTCGTAGATACTTGCTATTCATCACTTTGAATATTTCTTGTCACTCTCTTCTGGCCTGCATAGTTTCTGTTGAGAAATCAGCTGACAATCTTATGGGTACTCCCTTGTAGGTAACTGACTTTTTCTCTTGCTGCTTTTAAGATTCTCTCTTTGTCTTTTGCTCTTGGCATTTTAATTATGATGTGTCTTGGTGTGGTCCTCTTTGGATTTCTTTTGTTTGGGGTTCTCTGCACTTCCTGGATTTGTAAGTCTATTTCTTTCACCAGGTAGGGAAAGTTTTCTGTCATTATTTCTTGAAATAGGTTTTCAATATCTTGCTCTCTCTCTTCTTCTGGCACCCCTATAATTTGGATGTTGGTACACTTGAAGTTGTCCCAGAGGCTCCTTTACACTATCTTCAAATTTTTGGATTCTTTTTATTTCTCCGGTTGGGTGTTTTTTGCTTCTTCATATTTCAAATCTTTCTTGCGATCCTCTAGTCTGCTGTTGGATCTCTGTACAATATTCTTTATTTCAGTCAGTGTCTGCTTAGTTTCTAGTTGGTCCTTTTTCATATCCTCGAGGGTCTCACTAAATTTATTGGTGGTTTCTAGAAAATTCTTGAAAAACCTTATAACCGTGGTTTTGAACTCTATATCCAGTAGTTTGCTTTCCTCCATTTCTGTCATTTGTAACCTGTTTCTTTGTCTCCGCATTTTGGCTGCTTCCCTGTGTTGATAGAGTGGCTTTGTGTGCTAGGTGTCCTATAGGACCCAGTGGCTCAGCCTCCCCAGTTACCTGAGGTGGACACTTTTGGTGCACCCCTTTGTGGGCTTTGTGCACAGTCTTGTTGTAGTTAAGACTTGATTGCTGTTGGTATCACTGGGAGGGATTGACCTCCAGGCCAATTGGCTGTGAGAATCAGCTATTTCTATGGTGGGAGAACTTCAGTGCTGGAGACATCCTATGGGGCAAGACTTGCTACAGTGGGCCTTTGGTGCTCACTGAGTCTGCCCCTTGAGTGTGTCCCTTATGGATCTGAGGAGTTGTAATCTGGATGGTCCCACTTTGACCACTTAGTACACTGGCTCTTGGATTTCTAAGGAGGTACTAATTTAGCCTCTGCCCAAGGCTACCCAGCAGGAGCTACGGAGAGATCTGCAGATTCCTCTTCTTTGGGGTTTGGAGGTGCCCAGATGAGGCCCAGCTGTGAAGCAATGCAAGCTGCTGTGGGGCCTTGGGCCTTCTTTTGGATGTTCTGGGTTTCTCTGACCCAGCTACAGTTTTTAGGTAATTTTAGATTGCAAAGGGCTAGGCCATTCATATGCAAAAGCCTCTGTGCACAGCTTGGGTGGGGCAGAGTCTCAGGGAATCAACAGGGAGGAGCAAGCAGCTATGGCTGATCCTCAGTCCTGCCCTAAGAGCCCCTGGGTTTCAGTGTCCCGCGGTAATCGCTGCAAGCACCTCTGAGAGAAAGCCGCCCTCGAGTTCCGCCCGATGCCAGACAGTCCAGTTTCTCCCCGTATGAGTCTGGGTCCCCAGAAACTCACCTGGAACTGGAGTTCAGAGCAGTTGGGAGCTTGTGTCTCCCTCCCGATTGAAAAAGACAACCGTGTCCTCAGTTGCCAGCCCTTTCCACTTGCGCCTCTGTAACTCTGCATTTTACTGCCGCACCTCCTCTGAGTCTGTGTGCTTTTCTCTTTCCTTCTAGTTGTAGAATTTCCACTCAGCCAGCCTTCCTGTGGTTCTGGATGATGTCCGTTTTGTCTTTTAGTTGCATTTTGAAGTGGTTGTGCGAGGCAGCAATTTCAGGTGTTTACCTATGCCACCATCTTGGTTTCTTCAACATAAATTTTCTTCTAAACTAGTGGTGCTTAATGAGATGATTTTATCCCCAAAGAGACATTTAGGTATTCGAGACATTTTGACTTGTCCCAATTGGGAGGTGGGGATGGGGGGAGATGCTGCTGGAATTAGTTGGTAGAGGCTAAAATCCTATAACGCAGGAGGCAGCTCCCACGACAAAGAATTATCCAGTCCCAAATGTCAATAGTACTGAGGCTGAGAAATGCTGTCCTGAAAAATTCACAAAAGCTTTCATCAAAGTTCAGGATCTGAGCAAACAGTTGTGTGCATCGTCAGTTTTGAGTGATGAAATTAATCAAATCTCATCTTTCTTTGGCTTCATTTGTGCTGTGGGATCTTCATGTATTTGATCTATTAGGCCAGAAATTAAGTAATTTCTCAGAAACACAGTGACCTCTTTTTAAGTGGAACTTTTTATGTAGCTATGTGACAATATGATCTATTTTTAAACCATCAGTATATCCATTTCAGAATCATTTTTAATCCTCTAGACCAGTGGTCGGCAAACTGCAGCTTGAGAGCCACATGCGGCTCTTTGGCCCTTGAGTGTGGCTCTTCCACAAAATACCACGTGTGGGCATGCATGTACAGTGCGATTGAAACTTCGTGGCCCATGCGCATAAGTCGGTATTTTGTGGAAGAGCCACACTCAAGGGGCCAAAGAGCCGCATGTTTGCCGACCACTGCTCTAGACCACCCTACCTTCCTACTCTGCCCTGAGATGAATAAAGGCCTCTTACTTCTCATTCCCTCCCTCTCACCATACCATGTAGTGATCATATGTTGAAGTGTCTGAATCTACCCTCCTAGATCACAATCTTCTTCAAATAAAGGACAATATTTTATTTTACCTTTGTATTTCTAGTGCCCAGTGCAGAATATGCAACTTAGCAGCTGTTCAAAAGTATCTATAGAATAAGCTACACTCTTGTGTCTCATTGGGTCTTTCTTTATGCCATGTCTAGTTGGGTGTCTTTTGGCTTGGAACCCACAGCAAAGATCATATTGCTACTTATGCAAAATGCTCCTCATTCTGGTATTTCATCTAAAATCCAGAGAATGGGAAAACTCAGAGGGTAGAGGCTAAGGTGTAAATAGTTCGATTCTCCTGTGCCATTTCTGGGTAAGATGCCTCCCTATGATTATATTGTCTCCCGATGATTGCCAGCTTTCAGATGTAAGTATGAACAAGAAACTCATTGAGATGATTGCTGTTGTATCCCAAAGGAACTGTGTATGTTCCATTTTTGAAATTTTCTTGAGAAAAAAATGATATAACTTGTGACAGAGTTGGAAGGTGGGGGTACAAGGAGGTTGAGGTATAAAGATGGAGGAAGCAGGAAGCTTTTGAGATAAAAATCTTGGCAGGTGTGGAGGCAGGGCAAGGAGAATTTGCTGCAAACTGGGACATGATATTAATTATAAATTTTGGATGGTGAAAAGGTTAGCTGTCAGGGGGTCCATTGGTCACACATCCTTTAGTAGGTTCCTATTGAAGGGTTCTGGTGCCCAGAGGCTAGTTAAGGTGATTTCTTTTTTACTAAGAATGCATTGTATCCAACAGAACTCAGCCCATTCCATTTTGAAATTTTCTTGGGAATTATTTATACAATCTAACACTTATTACGTAGAGGAGAAGAATCTTCACAGCACAATGAATAGAGCCCGTTCTTTCTGACCACTCATCCATCTCCATGGTTCTTTGGGTGATATTGGGGTAAGGCTTGATTTAATGAAGTAAATAGCCAGTGAATTTTTTTACTTTTAAAGGTCAATAATACAGTATCTTCTGTATTGCTGCAATACCCTCTGCTGAGGCTCAATAAAGGCCATGTAGGCAATCTTAACTGACCAAGCCCATTCATTCATTCATTCATTCACTCACTCATTCATTCATGTATATACACATACATTTAATTAATATTTATTGAGCTTCTATTAGGAGCAAGATGCCCATAAAGATTGTAAGACACTTGAAGCATGGCTCTGCTTTGATCTAATCCAGGTGAGAAGATAAAGCATAAAAGGTGGTGCATCATAATACCAACTGTGACTTAAAAGCTTAGGGAAGTGGTATGGAATTAGAGTGTTGGCGAGTTCAGAAGAGCAAGTGGTTCTTCATCATACACTCCAGAGGTCAGGAAAAACTTCAGGAGAAGTTGCAAATTAAGCTGTAACTTTCAGGATGGGTGGGATCTGGGCATGCCTGAAGGTGCTACATATGTGGTTCTTTATTTATGGAATGCTCTATTGTCTGGCTAAATCCTCTTAATTTTTTACATTTCATATAAAAAAATTACTCCCTTGGGAAATCTTCCATGACCCATCAAATGAGATAAGATGCTCCTGTTACACGTCATCATAAGGCTTTGTATTTCTGCATAGCACTTGTCAAAGCTAAAGCTCAAAACTGCATTAGGAACCATCCTAAACACCACCATCATCCGGCTGCAGAAACTTTTAACTTTTTCTATTATTCATTCTTCTTTTCTTGCTCATCTCTGGATCCCCAAAACCTATTAAAATTTCTGAAACAGAGAAGATGCACTGCAAATATTTGCCCAATCTATAATAATAAAAGCATAATATGCAAATTGACTGAATGGCTGAACAGCAGAATGACTATCTGGACGACCTTCCGGATGAAGCTGTGGCTTCGAGGGCTGAGGCAGCTGCCGGGGCTGCAGAGACCTACTATTGCACGAATTTTGTTCATTGGGCCTCTAGTCTATATAATAAAAGCCTAACTGACCCTTATGGCAGAACAACCGGTTGCTATGAAGCGCACTGACCATCAGGGAGCAGGCGTTCAATACAGGAGCTGCCCCCTGGTGGTCAGTGCGCTCTCACAGGGGGAGTGCTGCTCAGCTAGAAGCTGAGCTCATGGCTGGCGAGTGCAGCGGTGGTGGCAGGAGCCTCTCCCACCTCCACGGCAGCGCTAAGGAGCAGCAAGCTAAGTGTTAAGGAGCAGCAAACAGGCAGGTGGCAAGGAGTGAGGGGTCCTGGACTGTGAGAGAGATGTCCCCAACTGTGAGAGGGCTCAGGCTGGGCTGAGGGACCTGCCCTCCTCCCCCAGTGCACAAATTTTGTGCACCGGGCCTCTAGTAAATAAATAAACGAATGAATGAATGAATGAATGAATGAATAAATAAATACATGAATAGGCAGAGAAAAAGGGTGGATTTTCACAGATTAAGAAGAGTGTAAGCAAGGTGTGAAGATGACTGTGTGTATGATATGCTGTGACGTTCCTGAGTAGATCTCATAGCATGCCTGCAAGATGGAGCAGTGAGTAGTTAGGTTGAAATAATAGGTGATTCTCTAATGTCAGGTAAAGAGTTTATTCTTTTTCTATTGGCCATGAGGAGCCATTGAAAGTTTTGGACTCTGGAAATGACATACTGAAATTGGAATTTTAGAAAAATTAATCTGCTCATATTGCACAAGTGAATTCAATGGGGAAGAGGGTTTGTGGAACTTTGGGACCTTAATAATTAATAGTAATGGGTCTGCCTCCCAAGAACCTGGAGTAGGAGTTAGTTTATTGAAGAGTGACTTAATGTTTCCAAAGAGAAGATAATGACAGGGTTCTCATCCCTACCTCATCCATACGTGGTGATAACAATCTGCATCTGGAAAGCAGAAGCCTCCTCCTTCCTATCAGGTGGTATAACCCAAGTGTCGGTTGATTCTGTGAGGATGCCCATTGCACTAACCAGGCAGGTCTCTCATCGGGTAAATTGCACAATGAAGCTAATCTCAGATACTAGAGAATGGAGTTTAGTTCCTGTCATGGGTTCTACTGATCTGGAATGTCCTTAAGAACTTCTTAGATGGCAATGCCTTCCCCATCTCCCACCCTCACCCCTACTCTCTCCGCCTTAATTCCCTTCCATTTTAGCTTCCTCAATTTTGGCTCACAGTGGGGAATTGATGTTCTTCTGAAACCTCCCAAGTGTTAACTCATATACGCATCTTCTAAAGGCAGAAAGGAGCCAAGTCATTCTGAACACCGTGATCACGACCAGAACACCATCCTGCTGGTTCTTCTCCCTCCCCTGGGGTGGCCCTTCAACTACACCATAAGCTCCCGAGGACAGGTTCCAAATGTCATCCTTGCATCTCCATATTCTAGACTGCAATTGGTGCAGAATAGCTTCTCAGTCATCTGTCAGATGACTCAAGATGGGTTAGACATTTGGATGCAGTTTTCCAGCTGTCACCTAGGACTGAAAGAAAGCCTCATAGGAATCCTGCAGAATCAGGCCTTTTTTTGTAATCAGAGTGGACTCAGCCTACTGATTGTGGTGCAAGGATGAGAGCACCTTCAGTGACCTTCAAATTGTTTTTCTGCTTAATAGTGGGAGAGTTCCTTTACTTTGTTTATAATCTTCTTCCTCTTGTTCTGCTGATGGTCAGAGGGAGGTTCTGGGTTCTGGTTTCACTTTAGGCAGATTTGGCTACGTGTACTTTTAGTCATCTAATTTCATAACACCGATATGGTCAGACTTCGTACTTGAGAGGTGACCAAGCAGAGCTGCAATGGAATTGAGAGAAATAAGGAATTAAAATGTCCCATTCTGTGACCTGAAAATAATCTTATAGATCTACTAAGATTTCTAAAAATGACTCTCTTATTACTTACATGTGGAATTGCTCACATCATGTGTATTATATAATTGCACAATAAGCACACGAATGTCATGCTTGTTGTTCATCTCACCACCCTGCCTTGCAAATACAATTTCTGATCATTGTAAGAGTTGGTGGCGCAGTGGAAAGAGCACTTCCCAATAATTTAACAGGCTTTCCTCTTTTCATCTGTAAAATGAGAAGTTGGACTGATATAGCTGTTAAGAGCACTTCTAGCACTCAAATTCCATTAGTCATTAGTCTGCCAGAAAATACATCGTCACCTGCCAAATACGGACTCAGCACCCACGTGTTACAGAAGCTCCCCCAGATACCACTCCACAACTCCTTGGCTTCAGCCTCTCACTTTCCAAGCCTCCTTGAAGGCATCCTCACCCTCTATTGGCAGTCCATTCCTAAAAAAAAAATGACTTTCTCCTGTCAATTTCTTTCATCAGCCCTTTCCTGTCTGCTTCCTTTGTTGCATTTAAATCATAGTAATGTCCAATATTTTTTTTCTGGCTGACTTTCATTAAGAATGCATATTCATGAGATTTATTTTAGTCATTCCTCAAACATATATTAAGCACCAAATGTTTGCCAGATTTTGTGCTAGGTTGCAAGTTTACAAAGACAAAAAACAACAAAACGTGATTCTCATAAAGCACAATGAGCTCATGACCTAATGGAGATGGGGTCAGGAGTATGACTCCCATGGGCCCCAGGCGCTTTTGCCTTCCTCCACTAAATAATATTTAAAGTGGTATTTTATAACAGCTGAAATGAAGATGACATTTTTGTATTCTAATATTACATATATTACTCCAACCTGAAAGGTTTTGTGGGTGTGTTTTTTGTTTTTGTTGTTGTTGTTGTTGTTGTGTGTGTGTGTGTGTGTGTGTGTGCCTACTTTGCCTAATGGATACATCAGCCCTGGAGAAGGTAGACAAGCAAATAATTACAGTGTAGTATGGTAATTAAGCACATGTCCTGTGAATAAGCAATTCTACTCCTATACTTGTACCCAAGAAAAATTCCACTTTTTTCCTTCTGTGGAGATAGAGGGACAGGCCAGAAGCAACCCAGGAAAGCTAGAAATGGTAACCCAAGGAAAACCGCTTTGCTAGGATGGTCTTCTATGACCTTGAAGGTCCTCCTTTCATTCACTCATTGAATATCCTCTATGTTCTGGGCACTGTTCTAGGTGCTTGGATTACATCCATAAGCAGAACAAAGTTTATTGCCCTAGCCCACCTGTCACATAAATCCGTACCTGAAGACACAGGTTTTTAAAGTGCATTGTTTCCTATGCTGCCTATTGAGGGCAAGAGACTGATGTATTTTCCAGCGGTTTGACAGTAAGTAGATACCAGCATTAAAGCTCTCTGTCAATGCTCAGTGGGGAAGGCTGCAGCCTCCAGACAAGGTAGCACTTGAGGAGTCACTTAGGGGCAGTTCATATCATTACTTAAAGATCATCTCCCTGAACCCTAATTGCTATTCTGAAGCATGTTTGGGTGGGGGGTGGGGTAGTTCCTTGCAGGTGTTTTATTTCTCTAGGAATTTCAGGTTAAAAATACCTGTTTGGTATCGATGCAACAATTGCAACAAATATTTGTCTTAAAATATTAATTCTGGTTCCACTTAGGTTTTTATGAGAAGATGGATGACCTAATTTTCAAGGTAAACAGGTGGAAGCTTCCAATTTTCTATGTGGGAGAAAGAAAAAGAACACCAAATGTTCTATGTTTGCAGGGAAAACTCAAAGCACAGCTAATTCAAGTATTACCATTTATGGACTTATCACAAGTAAGAGATACAAAGAAAACTTTAAGTCTTAAGACTAATGATTTACATTAGTTGTAGCCGCTGGCATTAGTCCTTTAGATAATTTCTGTTCTTGTTCTTTTCAACTTGATGGCTATCCAGAAGACTTTAGTGTTATATTCCTATTAGTTTATTTTTATTTATTTATTTTTCAAATTTCTTTAAAAATTTTTTTTCTTTATTGATTAAGGTATTACATATGTGTCCTTATCCCCCTCTTCCCTCCCTAACCCCCCACTCATGCCCTTGTTTAGTCTCTGGGCTGGCTGATCTCATTGTTTCTAAAGTTCTAGAGGAAATGGTTAGCTCCCAATGGGAAAGAAAGGAGCATCATAGATGCTACACCGATGAGGAAGCTGCATTTTCTTTCCAGGTTGATACATAGAAATCAATCCTGTGGAGGGCAATCAGATGAGATGCTGATAAAGATGGAGGTTCGGCCAATCTTCACTCCAGGACTGCACTCCCTCAGAGTGCTTCTATGGTCTCACACACCAGTTCCTTCTGGGTTCACCACCTCAAAGTGCTTCTATGGTCTCACACACCATTCCTTGTGGGTTTATTCCACAGCATTGAGTATATGATCGAATTTTAAGAATAAAGAGTCATCTTTTATTGAGTGCTGATGGCATCAACTGTTACAGGATGGGAAGTCATTTTTTAACAAAAATGCTACTTAAGGAAATCTAACTATCTCTTACTTATAGTAACATTCTTATGAACAACAAGCAGGCTTTGAAAAATAGAAACCTCCCACTGAGGTTTTAGCTTGAACTGCAGTGTGGATGGTTTGGGACTTATACCACAAAATAATAAAATATAATTTACTCATAATTGGTACATTTCCATGACTTTTCACTTCTCTGTGATTTCTTATTCTATAGGGTGATTAATTATAGATTGACAATAAAAAGAAATACAGACTTCCATGCCCAAGGCTTGAAGAAATCAGTTATTACATTTAATAGTTAGCCTAAAAATGTGGGATGTTTTCATTCTGGTTTTGTTTGTGTGGGTTTTTTTTGTGTTGGGGTTAGTGTTAGCTGGAATCCTGGGGGAAATTTGGCAAGAAGAACAGTGTTGATCCTCTTAGTCCACTAAACATTAGAGCATAAAAGAAAGCAAAATTGGCCAATATGCATAACGAAAAGGCAGCTTTG
The DNA here is from genome assembly GCF_028538775.1 of Myotis yumanensis. NCBI lineage: Eukaryota > Metazoa > Chordata > Mammalia > Chiroptera > Vespertilionidae > Myotis > Myotis yumanensis. The sequence goes on along the minus strand of NW_027223754.1, from coordinate 149,519,158 downwards.
TCTGTTCATCTTCCAGTTGCTGAATATCCTCCAGTTTTCAGGGCCCTGATGTGGCCCACAAGTCATAGGAGCGTTGTAAGCCAAGGGATCAGGCCTGGCAGCTTCCACAAGGCAAACCAGTGGGGCAGAGGCCACAGGGAATGTTAAATGCATTTGCCACTGGGTAGTTGGTGTGAAGAGAGTTTTTATGAAGGTCTTAAAGGAGCTGGCAAAAAAAAAAAAAAAATGATTACCACAGCTCTTCACACATTCCCTCTCTGAGGAGATACCATGAAAGAGACAAGGAGCCTCATTTGCAGTAATTAGAGGCACAGTGTTGTCTACACATAAATATTTCAGATTTCAGTGCATGTATTGGGCTTGTCATGAATATCGAAATGGAAGGAATGGAAATGAATGTCTGACACAAGGAGATTTCAAAAGACAGAATAGATGATTTCAACAAGAAGATTGATTTGGAAGCCTTTGAAAAACACATGAAAATGAAGAAAAAAAACACCTACCCAAAGCATCAAGTTTTACAAACCATCATATGTGATTAGACTGAGAAACTGCATGTTATGTGGCAAAATAAGATAGGTGCACACGTGGACATCAAGACCAATTTTGATATACGTTATGCATGGTTTCATTAGAGAGGAAATGTCTAAGATGCCTTCCCTTTCCCCAAGGCTTTCCCTGTGGAAAGGAAAATCTAAGAATTATGATTAATGAGCCAGTGCTTCTTTCACTTATACTGATCTACAACTGAATTTGATGCTGACGCTGAATCTTATCTTCAAAGCTCTGAATAAATTAGATCTGGGCTATCTTTCTAGTGAAGAATAATAATGAAACCACCGAAGTTTTAGACACCGTAAACTTATTTGGCGCAGCTCTCCAGGCCCTGAAAATAATTATTTGAGTCAAGACAGAGAATGACTGTGCTTGCACATAATTAAGTGTTCTCACAATAGCTACACCTTATAGGCTTACAAACAAATGCATTGTTATTATTATTGTTGTTGTTGCTAGTATTGCTATTGTTATTATTTCTGTAGAGCCCTAATGGCAGTTTGCAAACCAATGTCCTTGACTTTGCTTCCACAGAGACATTAAACAAAACTATTTTGGCTGAAAGCCCTGGAGAGAACTTACAGGTCAGCATCCTGTAGTTCAGTATCACTCAAAGAAATATATCTTACTATTTCTTTTTTTAAATTGTTGACAGTATTATAGATGTTCCTCATTTCCCCCCTCTTTTGCCCTCTCCACCCAGCCCCTGCCCCACACCACACTATTGTCTGTGTTCATAGGCTATGCATATCTATATATATAAAAAGCCAGCGACCAGAAAGCCGTAACTACCGGAACAACCGGTCCCTATGATGCCCACTGCGGCCAGCGAACCGGCCAGATCAGGGGGTGGGGCCGGCCAACCTCCCCATGGCCCTTCCCCCTGGCCAGTCCTGCCCCCCAATTGGCCAGCCCCACCCCCATTGGCCCACAGCCTCTCCCCCTGGCTGGCCCCACTCCTGATTGCCCCCCTATCCCAATAGGGGGTAGGGCCAGCTGGCCAACCTCTTGCAGGCCCTCCCCCTGGCCGGCCCCACTCCCAATGGGCCCCCACCACCCCGATCAGCCCACGGTCCCTTCCCCCAGCCAGCTCTGCCCCCGATTGGCCCCCTGACTCCGATCAGGGGCAGGGCCGGTGGTCCAACCTCCTACGGCCCCTCCCTCAGGCTGCTGGCCTCCAATCGACTCCCCCCACCCCATTCAGGAGCAGGGCCAGCCGGCCCACCACCCACAGCCCCTCCCCACAGCCAGCCCCACTCCTGATCAGACCTCACCACCCTGATCAGCCTGCAGCCCCTCCCCCAGCCAGCTCCATCCCCGGTTGGCTCCCCCCACACCAATCGGGGGTGGAGCTGGCCAGCCAACCTCTCATGGCCCCTCCCCCATCCCCATTTAGGGTTGGGGCCGGCTGGCCCACCACCCACAGCCCCTCCCCAGTGCTGGCCCCGCCCCCAACTGGCCCCTCACCCCAATTGGGGGCAGGGCACACTGGCCAATCACCCACAGCCCCTCCCCCCAGCCAGCCTGGCCCTGATCAGGTCCTGATCCTATTGGGGCAGGCCAGCTGCCCAACCTCCAGCCATCTCCTCCTTCTGACAGGCCTGGCCCTGATCTGCCGATTGGGGCTGGGCTGGCTGGACCCCACCTGTGCACGAATTCATGCACTGGGCCTCTAGTATGCTTATAAGTTCTTTGGTTAATCTCTTCCTGTCCCCTCCCCCAGCTTCCCTCTGAGATCTGTCAGTTTGTTCCATGCATCCATGTCTCTGACCTATTTTGTTTATCTGTTTATTTTGTTCATTAGATTACACTTATAAGTGAGATCATGTGATACTTGTATTTCTCTAACTGGCTTATTTCATTTAGCATAATATTCTCCAGGTTCACCCATGCTGTCACAAAGGATAAGAGTTGCACAGTATTCCATGGTGTAAATGTACCACAGTTTTTTTATCCACCCATCTACTGATGGGCACTTGGGTTATTTCCAGATCTTAGCTACTGCAAATTGTGCTGCTATGAACATAAGGGTGCATATATTCTTTCTGATTGGTGTTTTGGGATTCTTAGAACATATTCCCAGAAGTGGGATCGCTGGCTCAAAAAGCAATTCCATTTTTAATTTTTTTTTTAAATATATTTTATTGATTTTTTACAGAGAGGAAGGGAGAGAGATAGAGAGTTAGAAACATCGATGAGAGAGAAACATCGATCAGCTGCCTCCTGCACATCTCCTACTGGGTATGTGCCCGCAACCAAGGCACATGCCCTTGACCGGAATCGAACCTGGGACCTTTCAGTCCGCAGGCCGATGCTCTATCCACTGAGCCAAACCGGTTTTGGCCCATTTTTAATTTTTTGAGGAGACTCCATACCGTTTTCCACAGTGGCTGTACTATTCTGCATTCCCACCAGCAGTGAACTAGGGTTTCCTTTTCTCCACGTCCTTTCCAGCACTTGTTGTTTGTTGATTTATTGATGGTAAGTAGCAATTCTGGAAGGTGTGGTATATCTTACTTCTTCATTATTAGGGCAAGCAAATCCAACATTTCAATGGATCTTTATAGAAAGCTATTTTAAATTGTGATCATCACACTTTGGTTGTCTGAATAAAAATCTATAATGTGTAAATAAAACATTTGAATCTTGCATCACATTGTCATTTAAAGGCATTATCTACTCCAATATTAGGGATTGATAAGTTCTATAAGCATGTTAAGTAGTATTTGATATTCATAAATCCTCCAGAATCTTAAGTCAATATTGGTAAACAGGGGCAGGTTTTATTTTTCAGCTAACATTATAATAAATTGAGGACATATCTTTATATTTATAAATATTTACAAATATAGCAACACTCCATTCATTAACCATAGTTCCAAGATACTAAAATTTCTGAATACTAATTAACTTGGTGGCAAAATCTAAACTAACCTGAACTCATTTGGACTCATTTGAGAGCACAACCTGGCCAGAACTAAGCCTATTTATTGTTCTTTAACTCATTTAATATAAATATTAATATTTCTATAGAAATATCAATGTATTTGACTATGAAGTATTGTATTAGAGCTGTCATGTATTACAAAGAACATATCCCATAATATCTTTCTAAAATCCAAAGAGTTCTGAATTCCAAAATATATCTGGCCACAAAGCTTTGTTAAGTGATTTTTTGGTTGATTTATTTAACCTGTGTATAAAATAGGAATTTTAGTGCCCAAGCTATGGTATGCAAAAACATTACTTTTTAGTTTCCTTGAAAAAACTTAGAGTTGAACCTGACTGCCCCAAACACTCAGTCCTGGTTGGAATACCCTGCTCTCCATAGGCGACTCCCAGCTGGGGAAGACATACATGGTGCCCACAGAGCCGGAGAAGGTTTTCTGATCTCTGCTCCATCACGGTTGCCACTTATTCTCCCTCAGGTAACCAACCCATCCTATTTTTCCCAGGACTCTTCTGGTTCTAGTGCTGCAAGTCCCACGTCCCCAGAGCTGTGCTAGGCACATTGGGACAGTTGATCACTCCAGTCCTTGCTCAAGCCTGCAGTGGTCCCAGAAGGTTTGCTCACTATGTTTGTTGTTGTTAGAATTTTGCTCTCCTGAGGTCTGCTTATAGGTCTGCTACTTCCTTGGGACACAGCCAAGGAGTGGTTCTAAATCTCAGGTGCCCAGGGGATCCGAAGGTCTCTCCCCCTTTCCTACTCTCTCCCCATTTCCTTGTCTTCAAAAGCATTCATCTCTCCCATCCGTCACTGAGATACTTCCCTTTCTCTTTTCTATGAGCGATGGTTTTCCTGGGACAGGAAGAACACTAAATCCGGGTAGCCTCTGCTTTCATTTCAGTAAAAACTATCTGAGGCACAGAAGCCCCAAAAGCTTACTTAAGATGATAGAGAAAGGTTACAAGGAGATCAAGTCCAAGTTAACAATGAGTGAACCGCTGTGCTGCACAGAGGTCTGTTTTACAGAAACTCCCCTCTTTGTCAATTGGACAGGCCTTAGTCTTTGGAAAAAGTGCCTTTGTTCTCATAGATCCTATGTTTGGACAGTCAGGCCCTGGCTGTACTAACATCTCACACCTCTTCAGTTGTTTACACTTTACCATACTCTTTCAGATACGTTATCTCAGAGCAGGGTGGGTATTATTATCCATACATTTAGATCAGCTGTTCTCAACCTGTGGGTCACGACCCCTTTGGGGGTCGAATGACCCTTTCACAGGGGTCGCCTAAGACCATCGGAAAACACATATATAATTACATATTGTTTTTGTGATTAATCACTATGCTTTAATTATGTTCAATTTGTAACAATGAAAATACATCCTGCATATCAGATATTTACATTATGATTCATAACAGTAGCAAAATGACAGTTATGAAGTAGCAACGAAAATAATTTTATGGTTGGGGGTCACCACAACATGAGGAACTGTATTAAAGGGTCACAGCATTAGGAAGGCTGAGAACCGCTGATTTAGATGGAGAAACAAAGACTTAGAGGTTTAAATAACATCAAGAGCTAGCACCTCTCAGGTAGTATTTTTTGGCAAATGTCATACAAGTAGTTTTTAAGTCTTAAAAGTAAAATATTGCCATCCAAATTACTGCTTTGGATTCCTAAATTGAGAGGGTTTTTTTTTCTTTTTAAAAATGATATAAAACATTTTCTAAGCATTGGTATTCCTAAATATATGTGTTTGGCATTACACAGTGGATTCAACTATAAGAAAAAAAATTTTAAGCATACTGCTATTCTACTCTTGGCAGAGAACAACAAAACCTTAAATACAACTAGCCACAAACATTTTTAGTACACAACTTCTAGGAATGTCACTAAGACCAGTAACTTGTGTCCCAGGGGAGAATGGACTCTTTGACCTTGTAGAAGGTGCTTGGGTGCTTGGGTGCCAGCCCAGCATCTGCTTCCACTTTTTTCCTTCCTAACAGAATCCCAAATTTGTTCAGGTTTTACTCTTCTCCATGGACCTCAGGAAAAACTGAGTTCCGGGAGTGAATCTAATTGGTCAAGAGTCAATATTATCCCTCATCCCAAGAGTTAGATCTGAAACCACATGTGATCCAATTGTGGTTAATAAGACATGAGAAAAGATTTGCTAAAAGCTTATCTTTTATACACTTAAGAAAGACACAGGGAGCCAGCTTCTCTCTTGCACCTGATGGAGATAAAGAAGGATGCCCTGAACTCTGTGTGCAGCCATCCTACAACCCTAAAAGAGCCTCCCTTAGAGGATAGCAATGGTAGAGAGACAGAGCTCCTGCATCCTTGATAAAATCATTGAATCATTGGCTCAGCCAATGCTGAACTTAGTCTACCTCTGGACTTCCTTTATGCAAACTAATATTTGTCCTTATTATTCAAGTCAGTTGAATGGGTTTTCTGTTATTTGCAGCAAAAAGCATCCTCATTGATTCAGAGAACTATTTCTCCTCCAATCTGTCTTCCTTTTACAGAGGAAGAAATAAAGGTTAAGAGAAGCCACATAATGTACAAAGATCACGCAACCAGGATTAAATGCCAATTTATAAACCTGAGATTAATTGTAAAGAATATTGGAATATGTTAACCCAACCACTGAACCACACAACCAGGGAGGAATTTTTTATTTTTATTTTTTAACTAGAGGCCAGGTGCATGAAATTCATGCACTTGGGGGGAGGTCTCTCAGCCTGGCCTGCGCCTTGTTGCAGTCTGGGAGCCCTTGGGGATGTCTGACTGCTGTGGAGGTGGGAGAGGCTCCCACCACCACCGCTGTGCTCACCAGCTGTGAGCCCAACTTCTGGCTGAGTGGCACTCCCCCTGTGGGAGCACACTGACCACCAGGGGCAGCTCCTGCATTGAGTGTCTGCCCCCTGGTGGTCAGTGCACGTCATAGCAACCAGTCATTCAGCCATTTGGTCAATTTGCATATTAGCTTTTTATTATACTAGAGGCCCAGTGCACAAAATTTGTGCATGGGGGGGGGGGGTCCCCTCAGGCCAGCCTGCACCCTCTCTAATCCGGGACCCCTCGAGGGATGTCCAACTGCCAGTTTAGACCCAATTACAGGGATCGGACCTAAACTGGCAGTTGGACATCCCTCTCACAACCACTGGCTCCTAACTGCTTACCTGCCTGCCTGCCTGATAGCCCCTAACTGCCTGCCCCCACCAGCCTGATCACCCCTAATTGCCTCTGCCTGCTGACCTGATTGCCCTCAACTGAGCCCCCTGCTGGCCTGGTTGCCCCCAACTGCCCCCCTCTGCCAGCCTGGTTGCCCCTCACTAACCCCCCTGCCGGCCTGGTCACCCCTCGAAGCCTGCTGTTCAGGTGGTGTCCCGGACATTTTGCATATTACTCTATTATTAGTATAGATAATATGCTGATAGATGGATTTTTAATTAAAAATAACTTTCTGGCCCTGGCTGGTGTGACTCATTGATTGGAGTGTCGGCCCATGCACCAAAGCATCTCGGGTTCAAGGGCACCTGCCTGTGTTATGGGTTTACTCCCTGCCCCTGGTTGGGGTGCACACAGGAGGCAGCTGGTTGATGTGTCTCTCTCACATTGATGTTTCTCTCCCTCCCTTCCTCCCTCCTTCTCTCCCTTCATCCTTCCCTCCATCCCTTCCACTTTCTGAAAAGCAATGGAAAAAAACCCCTCAGATGAGGATTAACAAAAAACAAGCAAACAAAAACTTTCTGTATTATTTCACAACCTGTTTCTTTGTCGAGTCTGTAGCACTATGTTAAGGGAATAATATGTGACAGGTAAGGAGAGGCATATATTCCTTTTAAGGCAATTATAGAAACTCTTTGTTCTGCAGACCAGCACCAAAGCGAGAAGTAGTAATTATTTTTCTTTGATTATGTTCTGAGACTTTTCTCACAAGGCTTAAAGGGAGACAGTTCTACGAGGGACATTGTTGGAATCAGAGGCGCAAGCTCAGTGGAATACGTTGAGAGCTCCTTTTATCCAACATGTACAAAATGATGCTAATACTCCTCCGTTGCTTCCCTGGCTGTATCTTTCCTGCCCTGAGGTTTTTAAAGTGAAAGTAATGGCGAACAGGAGAGAAGGAGGCGTGTCCTGGCAACCATTGCCAGGAAACAGGTTTCACTGAAACTATAAATTAGAAAGATAACCCACTTACTGGAGGTGGGTTCATATGCAATGTTGAAAAATCTGCCAGTTGGAAAACATCACTACCTTTAGCTTTGGTTTTAAAAACATAATTTATGTTTGCTAATTATAGAGAAGTATAAATAAGAAAAAAGGCTCATAATTCTAACATTATATAATCTCTGCTAGTGTTTTTATAGAAAAGTGTAAATGTACATGTAAAACAAAAATAAAACTGAAAAATAAAAGTCTGTTTACATATACTTCTGAAAACTTTCATATATATGTATGCATATGTATGTTTTTATTTACATAAGACAGATGTGTTGCTCACAGGTTTTTTGTTGTTGTTGGAGTTTTTATTTTTATTTTATTTTTTAGTCTTCACTCAAGGATATTTCTTCCATTGATTTTCAAAGAGCAGAAGGGAGGGAGGGGAGAGAGAGAGAGAGAGAGAGAGAGAGAGAGAGACAGAGAGAGAGAGAGAGAGAGAGAGAGAGAGAGAGAGAGAGAGAGAGAACACAGCAATGTGAGAGAGACACATTGATTGGTTGCCTTCCGGACTGGGCTGGGGATCAAACCTGTAACCCAGGTATGTGCCCTTGACCAGAAATCAAACCCTTGACCCTTAGGTGCATGGTTCAACGTTCTAACCACCTGAGCTAAACTAACCAGGGCCTCACAGTTTTTTTTTTCTGGATTTTTCACTTTTTGGAACTTTACTACAATATTTTAATTCTACTTGATGGCTGTATCATATTTTACTGGAACAATCTCCTTTGCAAATGTATTGATGGACATTGTTTGCAATGAATGATTAAGGGATTTTAACACTTTAGAATCAAAATAGGAATCAAAAGTGACATCATCTCAATGGTCATTCATTTGTTTATTCATCTGTTCAATAAGCATTTGTTGAGCATTTGGTATAGAACCAGGTATTTTTTTTCTTTATTGATTAAGGTATTACATATATGGCCCCATTGCCCCCTCCAACCCCCTCACTCATGCCCTCACCCCCCCTCCTAGTGTCTGTGTCCATTGGTTAGGCTTATATGCATGCATACAAGTTCTTTGGTTGATCTCTCCCCCTTAACCCACTCTTCCCTCCCTTCCCTCTTAGGTTTGACAATCTGATCGATGCTTCTCTGAAACAGGTATTTTGTTAGGTCCCAGGAATCAAGTAGGATAACTGTCCCAGCGCCAAATGGGTCATAGCCTAAACGGAAGGAGATAGTTCAGTCCTATCATTACTGTCACTGCTGAGACCTGGATAAGCAAAGGGTGATGCAGCTGCCCTGATTAGATGCCCAGAATAAACCTAACATAAAGGGATCAGGGAGGAGGATGATCAGAGGAAGCCCAGGTGGGAAGGCTTGGAGACAGGAAGCAGCTCAGGGTATTCAGGTTGCTGCAAGAAATTTGGAGAAGTCAGAGTGCAAGTTTCATGAGGTGAGACTGGAGAGACCTTAAGTTGGGATCAAAGCCATCTCCCAAAGGCCTGGAGTTTCAACTTTATCCTAAAACCATAGAAGCCAACTTAGGTTTTAAGTGTTAAGGTAAAAAGGGAGTTGCTGAGTGACATGATAATGTTTAGGGAATTTAAGAAAAACAAACAAAACAAAGGTAAAGGATAAAAACAGGAAAATCTTCTGGCTACAGACTAGTTCTCAGCATAGAGAAAGGAAATAAGAGCTAAATAAGAAAAAGAAACAGACTTTTCTGTCTGGGGACTGAGAGTAGGAAAAAGATACAAAGTTGCTAAAGGGTAGTAAGAAAGATAAGAGACATTTTTGTTAGAATATTATAACTTAAATCATTTTGATGAGTATTAATTTTTAATAAATATATTTTTATAACATGCATCAGGTAAGACCAACCTTGGCAAAGGAAAACTAGAATTACTCTCAGTGGTAAGCTGGAGCCAGCTAAATTGGTCACGGTGGGAGTATTTACACCATGGGAATGAGCAAACACTACAAGTCAGGTTTTGGTTGTGGTTCCTTCCCACCCCCACCCAGAGCACCTGTTAAAACATTTGTCAGCACATCATTGATCTCTCTCCAGCGAAGCAATCATGAATCATTGAAAATACCCACAATTTAATTCCTATGCCCCCTCCCAACATCCCAAATCCTAAAATCTATTTCACAACATTCCCCAAAAATGCACTATGAAACACATCATTACATGTGTAAAGGGATTTTTATAAAATGTAAAAGCATAAAGACTCCTGTGCCCAGCCCTGGTGAAGACCAAGAAGCTGATGGTAATGGTGGCAGCTCTCCATTTTAAGAGCCTGTTTCCCACAGGTGAGAGGGAACGGGCCCATGGACACCAGCCCATCACAGGCCTGAGGTAATGCCGATGATTCATGGGGAAGCAGTCCAGCTCGTTTGGCCAGTTTGGGGATTGTTTTTCTGACAGCAGTTTTGGAGCTACTAAAGTCTCCTCTCATCCCCCAAGTTCCATTTCTTCTATGAAACTCAAAGAGAGGTTTTTATTCTATTGCTACCATTTTGGTATAATTTTATGTCTTCTCTTCCCATAAACTGCTGTGATAGAGCCAAAGTAATGGAACTGGATCCACTTTCTTTAAGTGTCCATGACAAGCTGCAGAGACACCCACAGCCTGGAGTTCCTGAGCCAAAAGCAAACAACAGGCCTTTGATTAGGCTGTATCTGCAACAGGAGGTCGGGGCAGGCAGCTGCGGGAGGAGCCTGGCCACATCACCTCTTCATGCTCCGGAGGTGGGTGTGAGTGTGGGAGTCAGAAATGAGTGAGCCACTGAGTTCACCAGCCCAAGGCTGGCTGGGAACCTGCAATTCAGGTTGTAATAATTAATTTATTGGCTCTGGTTCAAAAAAAGGGTGACCATTTCACATTATCTCCGCCGGACTGGACTGAAAATTTCACCTCGTTGTGAAAGTGCATGAAGCGCTACATAGATCCTTGGATGTGGGAAGAGCTAGGAGGGGGTGGGGAGAGCAGAGCTGCCTGGGCACTGGTTCTGGGCTCAGACAGTTTCCCATTCTCCTCAATATAGGGCATGCGGACCTGCGGATGGGCACAGAAAGTGAGCCGGGTCTGGCTTTAAGGATGGTATCCTGAGTGCCCGCGAGTGCTCATTTCCTTATCAACGTAACTCTATTGGCTATAATGACTGATATGTCGTGATATACCCGCTTCCCGGCAGCGACCATCCAGCTTTAGACCTTCTCAGAAACCCTCTTTGCTTTAGGAGGGTTTTGGTGAACAGAGCCCAGACTTAAGGAAATACCTCGCTGGCCTCTTTTCTGTAGAACGGATGTGGAAAGGATGTGAGCTCTGGTCAGCTTTCTTCTTCCCAAGGACCTTCCTTACGGCTTAGACAGCAACACACCCTGATCTGCCTGGGACTTAGGGGCTTCTGGGATGCTGGACTTTAATTGTTAAAATCAGGAAAGTTTCTGGCAAACTGGCATGAGCGGGTCCGCCTGATGATGGCAGTCGCTGTTGAGCTGCCCGATGAGTTGAAAGACAATAAAGGCTGTTAAGGGTTGGAATCAGACACGTCACAGCAGCGTGGGGTTCAGTGGAGAGCTCTGTATTTTACAATGCACTGTCACACCCACGGTCTTAATCTTATAACCCAGTAAAGAAAGTAGAGGAAGTATTATTATTGCTTGATGTTGTTGAGAAATTGAGTCACAAAGATTAAGTGACTTGTCCAAGGACATGCACCACTGGTTGGGTGTCATCTCTGCCTCTCTTTGAGATGAGGTATGATTAAATGCCTGAAGTTCGGGGTTGTTTCTACACTACTGTGTTGCCTCTCTAGTTGTATGCAGGATGGAATTACTTTTCCTCCCGTTGCTTAGCTGTGTGTGTGTGTGTGTGTGTGTGTGTGTGTGTGTGATGATATGTTGTTGTAGAGTGACAATCTTGCAATAAAAAAGAATTAAATGAAAATTCATGGCCATCATTCCTTCCACCCACTACCCAACAGAAAGAACAGATGCTAGAATGAGAGCTGTGACCTGCACTCAAAGCAAGGTAAAATGCCATTGCCAAAGACGGCATGCAAAAGACCTGTGATGGTTTTCTGGTGGCGGGAAGAACTGAAGGCAGTGCCCGTCCAGCAGAGATTGCTGAGGGAGGAATCTCAGAAGGAGACCGAGAGAGCTGTGCTTAAGGTGAGTAGGGTGACAGGCCCAGAAGTGGACCCCGAGGCCTAGAAGTGTGGGGAAGCATCCAACACTCGGATGAGAAACATTTTTCAGAGTTTCCCCCCGGCCCCCCCGATAAAACATAGCGTGTGTTAAAGCTGCATTTAAAATTTGACTCTAAGACCAGTGGCAGCATCTAAATGATGGGCACAACATGCATAACTTGATACTAAGTAGAAGAGAAACCTTATTAAAATTAGGGAGGGCACTGGAAATATCGGGGGAACCTTTTGTAAAGTATATGATTATCTAACCGCTATGCTGTACACCTGAAACCAATCCAAAATAATATTGAATGTAAACTGTAATTGAAAAATAAAATTAGGAAAGGAACAACCAAACCTAAACTTATCAACACTGTATATATGTTTCAATAATAGTCACAGGAGTATAAATGTCAATGGGGGGAAATCATGAATCTTTGGTTTCTCCAGCCATTCCACGCACATTTTCAGAACTTTACACAGAATTTATCTCAGATTTTTAAGTTTAAATTCAAGTCTGCTTTTAAATCAGAGGAGCCTGTTTGGTAAATAAGAATACTGTAAGCACAATCTGCAATACATATTAAGTGGTGTTGTGCTAGTAAAAAGAGACTCTGAGCTGTAGTAGAAGTGCTGTGGTAAATTTGTATGTATGGCATAGAGAAAAGAACTTGGGCTTCACAATCAGATTCAAGTTCAAAACCCCAATTGGGTGGGCATGTGAGCTTGAGTGTCAAGTTTCAATATTTTCATCTGTAAAAGGAGGATAATAATGCATACACCTCACAGATTTTTGTACTCTTTAAATGGGATAATGTATACAAAGTGCCCGGCATAGAGCCTGGTGTGTAGTAGGCATTCGTTCAATGTCATTGCCTGTCTCCTTCCTCTTTTGCAGTAGCTATTGCCGCATGCAATACCCTTGGTGTTGCTCTTTCCCCAAGTCTAGATGTGGAAACACAGTCTCCTCAGCTCCCTTGCAAAAAAGTGTCCCCAACACAGAACAGGAAATACAAGAAAGTTGCAAAGGATTTGAAATCTTATGAACTTTTTCCAAGTCATGGTTCGATGACTGGAGTCCCTGACACACCTGAGATGACACATGGCCGGCTCCTTCCACCCGGTAGCACCACCTCTCCTGTGCTAGGGTTAACCCATCGTAATTGTTTCACGAATTGTAAAACAAACTTTAGGAGCAACTGACATGTTTAGAATAAACACATCCCCAGCCCACCTTAGAATAAGTGGCATGGATCTCTTCTTCCTTTAAAAAAAACAAATGGCACACCCAGGCACACTGAGGGGTGCATGGAACAGGGTGGTGATCAGATCTCCTGGCTCTGCACCCTTCAGTGTCATGATTGAAGCATTTCCTCGCTTACAGAGAGGCTATCCGACTAAACAGCACAACGGCTGTAGAAGCTCCTGGAAGAGTGCCTATCTAGTTTAAAAACAAACAAACAAAAGTTGCTGCCTTTCTCCTTCCAGTATTCTTCCTGGGTTCTAAAGTTACCGAGGTATTTTACATTTGACATCATGCTAATTTTTCTTGCCAATGTATGTGCAAGAATGAGTTCTGATGGATGTGTAAGTTTTTAGAAAGGAGGACTGAGGAAACACTTTTTATTCTAGGTTATCTAAAACTCTCCTTGCACAAAGTGATATCATTATTACCTCAGTTGTTAAGAAACTGCATATAGATAAGACAAAAGGCTAATTATGCTGCTCCTAGTCATTTACTATCCACCTTCATGTAGTAGTGATTTAAATTATTATTAATTTAATATTGCTTTCTGTTATGAATCTTTTTTTAACATATTAGAAATGGTCATGCTGCTGTCCCGAGTAAAGTGTATAAAATAGAAATGACATGTAAATTAAGTTGCAGGTGCCTTTAGTTATGATGAAGGAAACCTCAGAATTCTTAGATGTAAAAATGTTCAGATTTATTTGGTTATAGAAATGGCTGAAAACCTCAGAATTGTTTTATTATTTTCTGTATATTCTGTTTCTAACTGCACTAAGATAAACAGTATATGTATATATGTATGTATGCATGTGTATTTGTATATTTTTCCATGTTGTGATATTTTCTGATCTTTCTCTAAAAATGTACACTGAAGTTGAGTTAATTTGGATAAAAACATGAATTGTTTTCAGTTTAAGTTTTCCAAATAGTGATGATCTGATACAAACAAATTTTGTTGTTGGTCAGTTTCATTATGGTTAAAATGCTGCATCTCAGGAATAAAATAAATCTTAAAGAAGGGGCATCTTCTAAATGGGAGCCAAGAAAAAAATGACAATGAGGCTTATCTACTTGTTATGGACTGAATGTGCTCTCCACAATTTTATATTGAAGCCCTAACCCCCAATGTGATAGTATTTGGAGAGGGGCCTCTGGGAAGTAATTAGGGTTAGACGAGGTCATAAAGGTGGAGCCTGGTCCAGTGGGATTTGTGCCCCTATCAGAAGAGACGCCAGAGCACATTTTCTAATGTTTAGTGGCCACTGGAAAGTGTCTGTTCAAGTCTCTTGACTGTTTTTCCAGTCTTTTTCTTATTGACTTATAGATATTTTTAATAAAAATTATTTTTTCATTTCTATATCAGTCTCTGTGGCTTATCTTTTAATCTTACATAGTAATGTTTGATTAATAGAATTTGATAATTTCAATGTAATCAAATGTACCACTTTTCTCTCTTTTTGGGCTTCTAATTTTTACATTATTTTAAGTCAATCCCTGCCTAAGCTAAGATCAAATATATTCTCATGTAATTTTCCAAGAGTATTATAGCTTAGGTCTTTTAAATGATCGGTAATTTATTTTGGTCTATGGTCCAATTTTATTATCTCCCCAGTAAATAAACAATTATCACAGCACTCCTTACTGAGACATTCTTCCTTTCCCCACTGATCTGAGATGCCATGCATGGGCTTAATTCTGGGTTCCTTTTTATTTGTCTTTTCCTGTACCAATGTCTTGCAAATCTTCATATTAATACTTTATAATAATATCTGATATCCGGTAGGGCAAATCCTCCCACAGAAATGACAGCTAAATTTTTCCAAAATTGAAGAAAGACATATGACCACATTTCAAGCAGTCACATCATAGTGAAACCACAGAACAGAAAGTAAGAGAAAAGAAAACCTACCACAGAAAAACCACAGATTATCTTCAACAGAATGAGCCAGAACATTCTTACCAATCTCAATACAACCCGGAAATCACTGGGAAATGTCTTCAAAGTACTGATGAAAATGATTGTAAAATTAAATTCCATGCCAGAGGAAGGAGGAGGAGGAGGAGGAGGAGGAGGAGGAGGAGGAGGAGGAGGAGGAGAAACAGCGAGAAGGTGGCCATCTATCTGCCAGGAGAGAGCTCCAACTAGAACCCAAACCACGCTGGCACCTTGAACTTGGACTTTCAGCTTCCAAAACTGTGAGCAAATAAGTTTCTGCTGTTTAAACCATCCAGGAGATGGTGCTTTGCCACCTGAGCAAACTAACACACAGGGAAGATGAGCTTAGATGCTACTGCCAGGAAGAAATGAGTGCAGTGGGATGTCCCCCCTGAAAATGTACCTTATGCTTTTATTTTGTGTGTTTTGTTTTGTTTTTGCTCCTTGGGTCATCCTTGAGAAAGCCAATCACCATTGGCAGGAACAAGGCTTTATTCCCCCCAAAGAGGTGGAGAATGTAGACTCTTTGGGGGTAATCAAGGCCTAATACCAGAGAAAGGTGAGAAAACCTTTACTGCTGAGAGTGTTCTGGGGGCTCTGAGAGGCAATTAAAACCTGTGGATGAGGATCCGAAAATGAGGAGCTTCCCAGCCTCACTGTTGGTAGTCAAATCCCCCAAGGGGATAAAAAGGATGCTGGGCTATGAGGCCTCTTTTTTTTTCTTCTTTTTATTTTATTGTTTAAAGTATTACAAATAGTAGTGCATATGTCTCCTTTTTTCCCCATTGACCTTCCCACGGCCTCCTATGGGGCCTCTTTTGATACAGCACTCCTGGGACAGCTGGTGCCTTGGCTACCAGTTTAAAATTAAACTGTGAACCTGGGGACTCAAGTGCAGGAACTCTCATCTTAGCTTTGTTCTGAGGAAGGGGCTTAGCTTCATGAAAGGATCCAGCTTCCTCAAAGCGTGACTTCAGCTCCATCTACCCCCACAGACCAGGGTCAGAACTATTCTTCCTTGGCCTTCAGATTTTATGGGACAGCTTCTGTAGTGACACTATGTGTTGAGGAGGATTGTGGCAGTAAGTGGCTGAGCTCGGCTTGGATACAGAAGTCAGATAGAGTTTCTCCATGAGACTGCGTATGCCCTTGGCATTCTTAGACATCGAAAGGGTAGGAGTAGACTCACGAATAAGACACTGAACTTCCTGCTTATCTGGCGTGTGGGAACTCGAGCTTATTTTAAAATTAGTTTAGAATATAACATAAATACATGTACCCCTGCACTGGCCAGGTGTGGCTGACTACCATGCATGCCTGTGGCAGTGTGTGCATGTGAGCTGTAAGGAGGTGCTCTGGGGAGACCTGAGGCCAAGTGGATGGTGGCTTGGAAAGGAGTCACGGCCTGTGTGTTACTTTTCAAAGGAACTGATGAAGGATTCCGGTCCCAAATGGTCAACATGCTGCTGAGCCTAAAACTAAAATGAGACAGAAAGTTACAAACTCCTTTTTGTGTTTGATCTTTTTGGCAATGTTCTCTGAATTCCTCTCTCAAGCTACCTTTTCAGGTAACGTAAATGGGAGAAATATATAATACCTAACTCTGCAAAAGGGTAGAGTTACAGTTTTATTCTCCATTTGCGAGTCTCTGTGAAAATGAAATAGCCGATGAGAGCAAATGGAATCAGGCAGGTATAAAATCTGGACATTAATGAACCATATTTATGTACCTAATTGAGTTTTAAAAAATGAAAGTCAATTATGTTTTCTCGTATTAAGTGACTTGAACTAGAACTGAATTTCTTTTCTCACCTTCATGAACGCAGTAGCACTTCCAAATCCAAATGAAGAAGATACTGGGTTTTTATCACAATTTCTATTAAGCTCTTTATTTTGGCATATCTTCGCTTTCTTTCATTCCTCATCTAAATTTCCCCCCCACTCCTAACTATTTATAAAAGAAGTTTTTCTGTTGAACTCATTAGTATTCTGGTAATGTTTTAAAGATCCAGTTAAAAAGAATACATAGATTTGAATTATTATATGATGGAGAATCTTATTAGACCAAAAAGTACATAATTTCTTATGCCTTCAAAATTAATTTTCTTTCTCCAGGTTTTAAACTTATATATGTATCATATAAAACAAGACAAAACTAATCCTAATTATATTGGAATTAATATTTAGGAAAACAAAATGGTGAGTACTTATTTGAGTTTTCGTTACTACTTTTGATTTTTCACACTTTGAATACAAGAAGGTGTGTAAGAAAAATAAACTTATACTTGTAACTAAAATATTTGATACAAACCATCATGTTTCACAAATATGAAAAATATGTAAAATTTTTCTGGACATGACAAAATATAAAACAATGTCAAAGCAATCATGAGCCGAAACCGGTTTGGCTCAGTGGATGGAGCGTCGGCCTGCGGACTGAGGGGTCCCAGGTTCGATCCCGGTCAGGGGCATGTACCTGGGTTGCGGGCACATCCCCAGTGGGAGATGTGCGGGAGGCAGCTGATCGATGTTTCTCTCTCATCGATGTTTCTAGCTCTCTGTCTCTCTCCCTTCCTCTCTGTAAAAAATCAATAAAATCTATTTTAAAAAAAAAACAATCATGAGCTTGACTATTCACAGACATTTAAGGGTTCTGCAGATCAGCAGGTTAATATCTAATCTGCTATTTCTATTAAAAAAACAAATTTTAGCTCTTGTCCAGGATTTATTAAATTGACCAGTTTGTCCTTTCTTGTGAAGTGGTTCATATTTGCACATTGAAGTTTTAGCTCATAACATTGTTTGACAAAGAAAATGGCAATATTGAGCTTTCTGTGAAAAGGTAGATGACCTGCTAAAATAAATAATAAGCAAAGAAATGCAAGCGATGAATTTTCTGCTCATTCTGAAGTTCATCTGCTTCCTAAGAGAATTCAGCCTTGCTTTTGTGGCTGGCACAGTGTCTTCCAGTTCTACATTTGGGCTCAATGACTGTATTTTAGCTCAGAAAGGCCAACTGTATGTAGTTAATTATTGGACTGTACATTAGTCTCATTTCTAACCAGGAAATGGTACTGGAAAATGTTTTCAGCATCCAACAAAGACATTTTTTAATGTGGAACATTTTAAAATAAGACATTGTTTTCCAATATAGCAGTTGTTTTAAAATATTTTCTATGCTGAAATTTACTCTGAATATCACCATTAAGAATAAAGTATCTTAACCCTCCTCTTAGAGATTGTAATTTCTGGCGGCCTCCGATGTATCAATATATGTGTTTGATAAATAGGCTGGCGGTTTACTCCACATACTACATTTTACATATATTTTGCAGTGGAACTAAAACTGATCAACTCCAATGTTACTGTTTCCTTGTTGGTCTCCCCCACTGAGTCCCAGGCTCCTTGAGACCAGGAACTGTGGCTTTTATCCTATACAGTTCTGCCTAAAACAATCCCATCATTGTAGGCATACATTTGTTTTTCTTCAAATGGTCACTGGATACTGTGAGGCGTGAGGCATGGTGTCAAGGTTTTTATTTTAGTTCCTCCATAGCCTCAGGGCTACCTCATAGCATAGGTATATTGTTGCCCTCATCTTGCACCTGAGGACATGAAGGCATAAGGAAGACAGACCATGACGGAGTAAGTGGCAGAACCAGGCTTCACACTCAGGCAGCCTGGTGTCAGAAGTTCTGCCTTCACTTTCTCAAATACTGCTTTACAGCAATGACCCTGGGGTGAAGGTAGATGAGAGAGAACAGTAGTGAAGATGACCCTAAAATGACAGAGTTAGGGGGACAATAGAATACAAATTCCCAAGTCTTTGAGCCGGGTCTGTGGAAGTTGCTTGCGTAGTTCCAGTCTTCATTCCCTCAATCACTGTCTTCTATTGCATGTGATTTGTTGGCCATACCTCTGTGTTAGCATTGTGCATACAGTTGTACTTTCTAGAGGCAGTTCAGTAAGATCCGAAATGCTCCAACCAGAAGTCCATACTCTAAGGGTGGTGAGCTAACAGTGGGAGGAGTCTACACTCCAGTGGCAAATACTTGAAATATTACTATCTAAGTATGCCCCCAGAGGGATGATTACATAGCTTAAAGGATACTAGATTTTTTTAAATATTGGTGAAATAAGTTGTGTTTATGCTACCTGGTTACAGGGAATGATTTATACAGAAAACTCTCTTATTGCTTGAAGAAGATATGGTAATCCAAATAGGAAACTAAAGGTGTGAGAGGTAAGTAATTGAGAGCAGAGGATTTAGAGCAGAGAGTTATCAGGTTAGAACCCTGTTCTAGGGAAAACAAGTTATAGAAGTAAAAGTTGGTGTCAGTGTACTTTCAAGAAGGAGCCACAGCTGGTATGTGTGTTTGATTGACAAGGAAACAAAAGCTAGGAAAGAGGATTCCTAGCCTGGATTCCAACCATGGTGTAGTTTTTTCATGAAAATGGGCTTTATTCCTGATTTCTCAATATTGTAGACACGTGTCCATTTAATTTTAAATTTAAACTTACATTATAAATGCAGCTCCTCCATCACACCACCCACATTTCAAGTGCTCAATAGCCACGTGGGGCTCGTGGCTACCGTACTGGAGAGCAGAGATCACAGAACATTTTCATGACCACAGAGACAGACACCTGTTGGACAACCCTGCTTTACATCGATCACTTCCGAGATCTCTTGATTTGAAGCATAAGGTAGCCCTGATCTCCTCATTGCTCATTGGTATGTATGGGTCTCGTAAATGACTGACTGGGATATATGTGTCCTTGTATGGTGGGTTCCAGGTATTATCTATGGCAGTGATGGCAAACCTATGACACACATGTCAGAGGTGACGCGCGAAGTCATTTTTTTGGTTGATTTTTCTTTGTTAAATGGCATTTAAATATATAAAATAAATATCAAAAATATACATCTTTGTTTTACTATGGTTGCAAATATCAAAAAATTTCTATATGTGACACGGCACCAGAGTTAAGTTAGGGTTTTTCAAAATGCTGACACGCCGAGCTCAAAAGGTTCGCCATCACTGATCAATGGAAAGGTAAGCAAGCAGGACATCTCTGGAAACACCAATGCTGCCATGGTTTCCCCCATGCCATCATTGTTGAGGAGAAGACACTTTTATGTCGTAATGGCCCTAATCATGCCTGTGTCTGCAAGTCTTCAGCCAGCAGAAACCCTTAATCCTAAGTCCACTCAGTCTGTGTTAGGGTGGCTTACAGCCTGATGGTCACTGAAGGCACTAACTCTTGGTGTGCTCTCAGCATTGTTCACCACCTGTTTCTATGGCTCCAGGTCCTGGATGAATTACTAATGTTTCCTCTTTGATGTCGGACACATGGAAATAATTCAAATATTGGAATCTCTGGAAGAATGAATATTAAAGGTGTCCATAAACCTGGATGGATGGAATATATTCTGACAACGATTTGTGGCATCTTTTGTTCTCATTAAAATTCGCCCCTTTGTTTCAATTCCCTGCACAGCACTAGTAATACTTTTCCTCTATCTGTTTGGCAATCAGACATATCTGCTGTTCCTCAGCAAGGTCTATAAGCATCCACACTAAGTACAATAAATAAAGATGACAAGTAGCTTCAAGTCTGTTCAGATCAGGCTTCTTCACCAAATATGTCAAGATCAGGTCAAGATTTATTACCAAATTATTTTTCTAAAAACTTAATTTTCAGAGCTTGTTGGATTTCGGAATTGTAGAGAAGGGATTGCTGGCCAATACAGCTTATTCTGATTTCTACTGAAATGTCTCCTCCTCAAATAATCCTTCTCTGACCACCCATACTAGGTTAGGACTACATTTAAAAAGTCAGCCCAGCCTGGCCAGTGTGGCTCAGTGGTTGAGCATTGATCTATGAACCAGGAGGTCACTGTTCTGATTTCCGGTCAGGGCACATGCCTGGGTTGTACCAGTTGGTGGCCTGCAGAAGACAGGAGGCAGATGATCAATGATTCTCTCTCATCATTGATGTTTCTACGCCTCTTTCCCTCTCCCTTCCTATCTGAAATCAATAAAAATATATTTTTAAATAGTTAGCTTATACTTTTTTTCCCCCCTTAGCTTATCACAGTGCAAGTTCTTGGAAGGCAGGAAATCTGTCTCTTTTGTTTCCTGCTCTTGCCCTAGTACCAAGTTCATTGATGGCAAATTGTAAGCACTCAGTAAAATAAATAGTTGGTGAGTGGATGAGGGAATGGTGTTAGATAAATTCCTGTTCAGGCTCCTAGAAGTAGCCTGTTTCTTCCAGTAGCTTTCTACCCTTTGTTATCTGCAGCAACGATTGCTATATGCTAATTGATACCTGCTTATTCCAGCTCATGGAAACACAGGTAGCCTTCATTTCCAGCCTCTCTTGGAGTTAGGTTTGACCATGTGATTGAATCCAATGAAATTCGGGCAGAAGACATGCATGTCCCTTCCACACCCACCCCATAGAATTCCCATGTGACCTCCACATGCTCTTCTCCTCCTTCCACGGGCCAAATGCCAAGGCTCCAATAAAGATCAGCGAGGCTCTAGAGCAGCGGTTCTCAACCTTCCCAATGCCACAACCCTTTAATACAGTTCCTCATGTTGTGGTGACCCCCAACCATAAAATTATTTTCGTTGCTACTTCATAACTGTAATTTTGCTACTGTTATGAATCATAATGTAAATATCTGATATGCAGGATGTATTTTCACTGTTACAAATTGAACATAATTAAAGCATAGTGATTAATCACAAAAACAATATGTAATTATATATGTGTTTTCCGATGGTCTTAGGCGACCCCTGTGAAAGGGTTGTTTGACCCCCAAAGGGGTCGAGACCCACAGGTTGAGAACCGCTGCTCTAGAGGCATGCAGAGCCGCAAGATGGAAAAACAGCCCTAGGGGGCCTATGTTAGTTTGCTAGGGCTGCTGTAACCAAGTGCCACAAACTGAATGACTTAAACAACAGAAATTAATTGTCTCACAGCTCTAGAGGCCAGAAGCCTAGGACGCAAGGTGAATATCTTCGGAGGCTGCAAAGAATCTGTTCTATGACTTTCTCTTGGCTTGTAGGTGGCTGCCTACATGTTCCGTAGCATTCTCCCTGTATGTGTACCTGTGTCCAATTTTATAAAGATTCCAGTCCTATTGAGTTAGAGGCCCTACAAATCATATCTAATTACATTTGCAACAGTCCTATTTTCAAATAAAGTTATATTCCGAGATCCTAGGTTTTAGGACTTCAACATATGAATTTTATCAAACCATAATGTTACCAAAGAGAATTGTGAGTGGTCTTTCTCTGTTGTTAGTGGGAGTAGGGTCCTTGGGGTACCACTGGAATAAGCATTTCTGGAGGCTCATCATGGGAGGATGAGAGATGGTAGAAACTTTATTTTCATGAAATTACATCCCTCAGTTTCTGAAGTCCCATTTCCCTTAATCCAGTCCTGAAATATGTGCAGCTGGGGCTTCAGCAGAGTCAGAAGCAAAGCCAGGGTTTCTGTTCCATGTTGGAATTGGGTCTGGTTTAGCATCAGGCTGGTTGCAGTCCATTAGTCCATTGTGTGTGGGGTCCACATGGCTGTGAGCCATGTGAGTGAATGCAGGGGAGCCAAGAGAGCGTGTCCCCTGCAACAAGAGTCCCAAGAGTCCGGAAAACACAAGAGAGAGAACTTCTTTGTTTAGGGGATTAAATATCTCAAATCTTCCTGTGCTTGCAGTGGCCACGCCTACTCTGGCCAATGACCTGGTCCCAGGTGTGACTAACAAGCAAGTACCTTCCCCATGTTACTCAGACTAAACTGGGCACGCATGTATACTCCCCCTTGTTCACTCGCTTCCCCCAGGGATCTGTGCGGAACAGACCGGTGGTTTCCTGGGAAGTGTTAAACTGCAGCTTCCTGGCAAAGCTGCACAAATGGCATGCCCATCATATTTGGCCTTCCCCTTGCTCCTTTCCTGTCACCAATAACCAGTTTACTTACAACAGCATCAATAACAGACCGCAGGAAGGTCACCTGCCAAAGAACACCTGCCTTAGACTTTGTGTGAGACACTCTGTGTTAAGTTATCTCTCATAGCAGGTAGTGTCTCTTCACCATAACTAAGATACCGTCCAGTCACACTAACCTTGGCCTTGAAAGCAACAAAGAAAATAATCTACCTATATATTATGCTTTTTGGAAAAGTATTTTAAAAATAATTAAAATTATCTCTCACCCTCCAGACTTGCAATTCTATCTGGACTTCCAATATTTGATTGCTCCATTGGATGGATCATTGTCTGGAGAGAGTCATTTCCAGTCACGTGGTAAGAAGAGGACAGGTCTTGATGTCAGATGATCTGGGCTTCAGTCTGGCTCTAAAAAACAGCATGACCTTAAAGCAAATCATGTTTTTCTCTAAGCCTTTGTTTACTCATTTGCAGAAAAAAGACAATACTTCCCTCCTGGGATTTCTGGGAGGATTAATCAGATTAAATTAATCTTCACAATTAACACAGTCTGGCATGGACTGTGTAATATGAAATATGATTTTTTAAAGAGTGAACCGACAGATTTCTTTTTAAAAAAATCCTCATCCAAGAATTTATTTATTGATTTTAGAGAGAGAGGATGGAAGAGAGGGGCGGTGGGGGCGGGGTTCTGAGCAACTGGAGAGCAGGTTTTGACTGGGACTTTCCAGACAGACTGGGGATTGCCAATTCCAACACTTACTCGGGGCTTGAAAGGGGGATCCTTTTGGAAACCTTGTGGTCAATTAAACCCATCGAGTCTTACATTCTTCTTCCTTTAATTACATGAGATAGACGCCTCTGTGGCTTTTGTGCTCATCCCCACTTTGCTTTTTCCTTCCTCTTCCCTGCACAACCCCCTCCCCTCCTGCTCCTTTTTCCCTCTTCATTTTTTCCTCTGTACCATATGGAACTTCTACACCATGGAAAATATACTTCCCGCCTCTAGTCCAGAGCCTGATTGAAACCTGGCTCTCCCTGGACCAACATGTCTCTTGCAGTTGTTCATTCCCGTCCACAACCATACCCCAGGGGAGGTGGGTCAGGCACCAAGCACTCCCCACCCCCGTGCCACTTCCAGGTCATCGCTCCTCTGCCACAGTGTAAGAAACCTGGCTCCTGGGAAGGCTTCCGCCATCTGGATCTGCTTTCAATTGCATCCTTAATTGCTCCACAAATGGTAGAAAGGACTAATTTTAGCATTTCTCTCATTTACCAAGTCATAAATGTTGCAGCATGCATTAACCCCCTTTAGTTTAGGTTGGGAATTCTTGCTCTGCCCCTTACTAGCTCTTTGAATTTTGGAAACGTATTTAACCTTTTAGAGTTTCAATATCTTTATCCAGAAAATGGGGATAAAAATGCCTACCCAAGGGTATTGCTGTGAATTGAGTGACACATGTGTGAAATCATCCTAGTAGGCATAAAATGTGAATTTAAATAGAAATGTCTTCAATAGTGTGACTATAATTCATCCTGAGGTAATTAGGAGTTAGCTATAGCTATTTTCTTAATATTAAAAACTATTTGTTAAACCTATTCTATATGATATGGCAATGGTAGATATATGTCATATGGTATACTTGTTAAAACCAGAGAGTGGTATCTTTTGGGTTCCTGTGGAGGGGATGGCCCCACACATCCAAGCAATGCTCCAGACACCAGCTCCGTGTCCTACAATTCAACCCAAATTTGACACTATCTACCTAGAGACAGCATCAGGTTCCACAGGGTAAGGGTTTGGTCCTACAAGAATGCCCCCCTCCTCTACTTCAGACAGCAGTTGCAAGCCCAGGTGGTTACCTGTGCTTCTGACTAATGAGCTACAGGTTGGAGGCTCCCATTATCTCCTCCTGTGGCTTGATTAGTTTGCTAGAGTGGTCACAGGACTCGGAAAAAGAAATGTAACCCAGGAGCAGCCAAATGGAAGAGATGCATAGGGCAAAGGATATGGGGCAAGAGTGTGAGGCTTCCATGCCCTTTTCAGAAATGCCACTCTCCCCAAATTTCTTTATGTTCACCAACCTGGAAGCTGCCTGAACTCCATCCTTTAGTTTTTTTCTGGGAGCTTCATTATTTAGGTGTGAATGATGAACTCATTGGCCAATGACCATTGATTCAACCTCCAGTTCCTTTCCCCTTCCCAGGGGTTAGAAGGTGGGATTAAAAATTTCAACCCTGTAGTCACAGGTTGGCTTCCTTGGCAACCAGGTCTCATCCTTAGGTGCTTTTCAAAAGTCACCCATTAGCATAACAGAAGACAACTTAATCATTCTTAACACTTTGGAAATTCCATGGGGTTTGAGACCTTTGCATCGGTTACAGTGGACAAAGACAAATACTGTATAGTATATATTTCTTATTATAAATCACAATATTACAGTATATAAAGAGTAAACCCTAAAGCGAACTATGGATTTTATTTTTAGTTAATAATAACGTATGGATATTGGCTCATCAATTGTAACAAATGTACCACATTAATGCAAGATATTAATAATAGGAAAAACGGGGGGGGGGGGGAGGAAAAGGAGTATATGAGAACTGGACTTTCCACTTAATTAGTGTGTAAACCTGAAACTGCTCAAAAAGTAATCTATTAATTACAAAAATACTTTACTTATATGAAGCAGGTGTATCCAGGAGTTGATAATTATTGAAGCTGATGATGGGTACATGTGGTTCATTACACATCTTTTTTTCTAAATTTTCCACAATAATAAAGTTTTCAAAAGCACTTGTTTAAACTGAGTCTCTTCGTTAAAGGAAGATATTGGACATCTCCAAATATCAAGGTATTCATTTTAATTAATGTAATACTTAACGATGATTTATTAATCATCAAACTCAGTGTCAGACTGAGCCACTTTGAGACATGATGAATCCCTCCTTCAAGGAGTTTAAACTTACTGCGGAGGCAGGAGGACTACTTGTGAAATGAGTGAGTGACACCAGAAAACAAAAGAGTAGAGAACTTAATTCCCTGGTACAGAATGCAAGTTCTATGAGAAGTTTGGAGTAAACAAAATAGAAGATCTACCAATAAATCTAACGTTTCTAAGCTTCTGAACATCAGAAGATTGCCAGGCAAAATACATGGACTTCTGGCTGTCTTTGAGGCGTAGGTCATTACATTCTGTTCAACCTGAATTTTCTTTTAATCCCAAAGTAAAGAACAGATGATGACAAAACCACTTAGTAAGATCTCATTCTTGAACTGAAAGTAAGGAAAAGCTGAGACAAAGTTGGAAAAGCACGCTTTAAGGCTTTCACTGTGCCCAAAGTTGGGCTGTCTTCTGAGCAGAGTAGAACCCCAAGCATGGAGTTATTGATGAAATGATCATTCAGGTGTTGGGGCACCTTAGAGTATTAGCGTGGGTTCTGTGAAGAGTTCAGATAAGGAGACCAATTTCATTTTAGACAAATTTAAAATAAAATAAAAATGTGTCTATGTGCATACATACATTATAAACCTTTTGCTCTTTGTAAAATTTATTGAGACCTGCTAGGGCACTTAGAGTATAGTCTGCCTTATTGGAGAATTAAATGATGGTTCTGCATGAGATTCTAATGTTGATTCCCACAGAATTCATATAGTAAGTGATTTATCAAAAAAAGAGAAAAGATTGTATACTCAGATTTTCACAGAAAGCTCTTAAATTATAAGACCTTGGGAACCAGGAGCACTGGGACTCTGTGTAGGACTGTTTGTTATTCTAAAATTAGATGTCAAATCAAATTTCCTGAGACACAAAGTCCGGGGGGTTGTAAATTTCAAATTTTAGCAGCTTGTGCAGCACACAGGTATCTTGTGATGACTTTTAATTTAGGTCTTGGAAAATGAGAGTGGGGTTTAGGGTCTAATTAGTCTTCCTCTTTTTTTTTTTTTTTTTTACCTTGTGGAGTCTTTTGAATAGTAAACAGACTTTCGAGGATGCAGAAGACTATCTCTACTGTGGAGTTGCTTTCTCTGACTTCCTTCCCAGGGGAGCTGCTAAATCATTCCCCGTGTTCCTAACTGCTGCCAATTCCTCGAAATTTCCCTGGTTTTAAGAAACAAATCCAAGAAATCATAGCTTTTATCTGGAGAGAGAAAGAAAGGTATTTGTGCTGAGCTCACTTAAAACAAAGACATCTTAGCAGTCATGTATAGAACACAGAGTGCCAGGATTGGTACATACCTGCCACAAGGGGTTACCTCTGTTTTCAGAAGAAAAAACTGAAGGTCAGTTTGTGAAGTGTTGCAGGACACACAGCTAGGACGTGGGTAAGGATCTGAATCTAGATTTGTCTCACCCCCGAAACCTTGGCTTCTCATCATGATGCTTTTATAATTTTAGTTTGTTGACTCTGGATCAACAATTCAAGCAGAGGAGAAAAGATGAGGTTCTTAACTCATTCCCTGAAGTCATTCAAATCATTATTAAAAAGATCATCAGTACACAAAGCAGAGACGTCAGCCCTCCTTAGGATCATTGGAGGGAAAGGCTCTTGTGTTATAAAATATCCTCCCTTCCCCCAATCTATAAAAGTGCTATTCATGTACATTATCGGAAATTCCACCATGACATTTTCAATCCTTTGCTTTAAATATTTCTTTTTCTTAGTTTTTTAAAAGGAAAATATATCCAAGGAAGGGATGGCATAGTAATCATTAAGACGAGAGTCTTAATTGTCAGTTGATTACATACCTTGTCCTTTGTCAGAAGGGACTAGAGCAGTGATGGCGAACCTATGACATGTGTGTCAGAGGTGACGCGCGAACTCATTTTTTTGGTTGATTTTTCTTTGTTAAATGGCATCTAAATATATAAAATAAATATCAAAAATATACATCTTTGTTTTACTATGGTTGCAAAGCTCAAAAAATTTCTATATGTGACACGGCACCAGAGTTAAGTTAGGGTTTTTCAAAATGCTGACATGCTGAGCTCAAAAGGTTCGTCATCACTGGACTAGAGTATTTCAACCTAAAAGGAAAGATATGCTGTTTGGGTTCACAGCCTGGGGTTGTGGATTGCTTAAGGTACAGGGATAAGGCAGAAAATTAGTAACAGAGAAGAGGTTAGCAAATTAGTTCTGGCATGAAAACATACATTGCTTTTCATTGGCACAGGTCTTCACATTTTTAGAAAAAGCCCTTCGTGTTGGCTTAGCCTTACACTGAAATAAGGGTGCAATGACATTTTGTCCTGAAATCCTAGTGAGTGATGCGGGGGTACCAACTCCTGCAGTCAGCTCCCGAGGGAAAGGGCTGGGTGTGCAGCGAGCTCCTGCTGCCCACACACCACGCTGAGTGCTTCACAGGCCCACCACATTCTCCTTCACAGCGACCCCAAAAGAGAGGCTATTAGACTGCCCTGCAATTAATAGTAGCCATAACCCTCTTTAATTTCAAAAAGAGACAAAAGCCAATTATTCATTATGGACAGATCAGTTACGGACAAAACAATAAAATAAAACCAGTGTTAGTTTGGGCATCACTGGCATATGAAAGAAAAATACTGAATTTTAAACAACAAAAAAACTGTTTTCAAGCCCTGTGTTTGCCACTACCAAGTTGTTTGACTCTAAACTAGGCATCTTACTTTAAGCCTTAGTGTCCTTATCTATGAAAGGGAGCGATATTAATAACTTATCTGACCTGACGTGCAGGGCTTTCAGATGAAGTTGCTAGTTCAGTGGATTTGGAGTAATGTTTTCTCACTGGCACCCAGGAAAAGAGGCTCTAAAGGGGGAGGCAGATTGTGAATCCTCCGAAAAAGGACTTACCTACTCTAGCTCACAATTTTGCTCAACAACAGCTCTTTCCCCTTAATAACTTCTTTACCTCATTCTTATGGTTCCTTATGCAGCTCTGTCAGATTTCTATAAAACTGCCACAAATATATATTTTTAAATATCTTACATTCTTAGTGTTGTTGACCCTGAGAAGGAATACACCTGCCAAAAATAGCTCCTTGTGGTTAACGGGGCCCAAATTCATCATCAGAGTCTAGCAATCACTGTGTGCAGGTATCTCTCACACACTATTTCCCACACGCCGTGTTTCCAGGAAAAGCCACAGACTGAGCTGTCAAGCCTCTTTCACTGTGTTCCTGCCATCTGTGCCAAACCTTATAAAGAAGTTCCTGGAATTATATTTTAACCCAGTGGTTCTCAACCTTCTGGCCCTTTAAATACAGTTCCTCATGTTGTGGCCCAACCATAGAATTATTTTCGTTGCTACTTCATAACTGTAATGTTGCTACTGTTATGAATCGTAATGTAAATATCTGATATGCAGGATGGTCTTAGGCCCCCCCTGTGCAAGGGTCGTTGGACCGCCAAAGGGGTCGCAACCCACAGGTTGAGAACCGCTGTCCAGTAGACTGAGTCCTGCCCCATCCAATCAGAGCTGTGCAGCTATATCTTGGTTACATCTTTATTGACCAATCAGAGTAGCTTAATAATTACCAATCCGGAGGCGTGATTCCAACCAATCATGACAGTGCTTTTGGGACTAATCAACCTGTGCAAATCTGGATTCCTCATTTGCATAGAAGTGGATGAAGTCAGGGACCATGGCAAGCACTTCCTCTGTATTAGTTGGCCTCCCCTTTGTCTCAGGGTAGTGCACTTTTGGTTTCCACCAGGGGCTGTGTTTCCCTGATTGCAAACTGTTCATCTGAATAAAGCTTCTCGTGGCGCCCCCCCCCCCCACACCCCTGATTGGGGACTCCTGCTGACATTAGATTGGTGGCAGTGAGCTTTTGCTGACACTATTAAGATATCTGAAGTGTCTGTGACATATACATAAACAATCTGAAAGTGACAGTATCTTTGAAATAGCTGGAGGGAATATCAAGTAAACACAAGCAGAACACCTGCGAACAGAAAACAAAACCATTCATTTCGGTGGACTGAGTAACTTGATTGCACTGCATATTTTAATTCCCCACAAAACAAAAAATGGGCAAAAACAGAGGAGATAAGAAAGGTCGCAAGAAGATCTGAATGGCAGGCAGTCCTGGCACAGGACACTCGACATTGGTGAGATTTAGAAGTAATGTTGAGATTCTCTGGTCCTGAACAGTTAAGGTTTAAAGCCCAAATCTTCTCTACATCTTGCCTGTGGCTAAATGGAGAGATAAGTTTGTCTGGAATATTTCCATAATGGTTTCCCAAGGCAAGCTGCTCTTCGTAGGAGGTCAGCGTGGCCAGTGACATGAAGTTGCCCCCTTGAATCTAGATCTGGCAGTCCTAAAAGGCAGTGTAGAATGTAAACATGTAACTATAAACAGCAATCTTTTTTTAAAATACATTTTTATTGATTTCAGAGAGGAAGAAAGAGGGAGAGAGAGATAGAAACATCATTGATGAGAGAGAATCATCAATTGACTGCCTCCTGCACACCCCATATTGGGGATTGAGCCAGCAACCTGGGCGTGTGCCCTGACTGAGAATCTGACTGGGAATCAAACCATGACCTCTTGGTTCATAGGTCAATGAGAAACCACTGAACCATACCAGCCAGGCTAAGCAGCAGTCTTGGTGTCGTACAGGGCTGCAGCATCTGAGGCTTAACTAGGGCTGAATGATTTGATTTCCAAATTCACTCCCAGGGAAGTGGCTCATATTCCAACAAGTTCAGTATAGGCTGACTCTTAAAAGAAGTGTGGAAAGGTAAGTAAGACATTTAAGAGGAACATGGCACTCCCAGCTTCCCCACCCCAACACTTTTGAGTATTATGTTGGGGATAGCATTATGACTTAGGAGTTCTCTGAAATGCAGTGTCTTGCTGGAGTTTACATAGGGTTCATACTCTGTCCTTCATTGCTTGAAGGAAGAAGCCTCAATGTCTGTGATCATTGGTAAGAAAACCTAATGCCCTGCCTAACCAAACGGAAGACTAGGAAATAGAACAGCAAGTTTATATCAAGTGTTCCAACTTCTTAGAGGGAGGATTTCAACAAAATACATAAAAGCACCAAAGGACGAATGGTGCAGGGTGAGAACCAATCTTTGCAGGAAGGAACTGCTCACCTGGATGAACTAGATGAGCCCCTCTAGGAAATTACCTTTCCAGAGAGCGAAGCATAACCCCTGGAAGTATTAATGTGGCTTTGGTTAAGGAGACTATTCAGAGTTCCCACTATTATAATCACCAGGCTTTGAATCTGCAGGGAAAAATACACTCTGAGCAGCGTTGTTTTGAATGCCCACAGACGTAGCTTGCTTTTGAAGGAGGCTTGGGACAATTTGGGTCACCAAGGTGTAGAGAATAATCCAACTTGCAGAGGAGAACTCCCAGGAGAAGGAAGACTCTTAGGGATGCTCTGAGTGCATTGAACACAACTGCCTCAATTGTTGGACGCAACAATGAAATGGAGCTCTAAAAATGCCGACTTTCCAAAGTTTCTAGAGAAAAGACTTAACTGGGGGGGCGGGGGGGGGGGGGGGGAGAGAAGCATGTTTTCTTAAAAGAATCAATACCTGTTTTTACTAGTAACAAAACGAAATGGCTTGCTTTTGAAAGGCTAAAAGCCTCCGAGAAAAAGAGGCTGGTATTTCTTTATTTGCATCAAGCCAGACATTAAGGCAGCATATCACTGAAGAAAACTACCAGAAGGATGGAATACCAAGCTGGAAAACAATGACGTTCTTCTACCTGTAGCCTCTGTGGAGGATTTTGAACAAGTTCATTGGGAGTTGTTAATTAGCGTCAGTTCTCTTCCACATCTCTTAGTTAAGGACACTGGTAAGTATTTAGGGTTTAGATTCTCTTACAAACCTTCCTTTTCCTTATTGATTTTGTAAAGATTTATTTTACTGATTCTTTACAGAGTGGAAGGGAAAGGGATAGAGAGTCAGAAACATCGATGAAAGAGAAACATTGATCAGCTGCCTCCTGCACACCTCCTACTGGGGATGTGCCCACAACCAAGGTACATGCCCTTGACAGGAAATGAACCTGGGACCTTTCAGTCTACAGGCCGACATTCTATCCACTGAGCCAAATCGGTTAGGGCTCCTTATTGATTTTTACATGAAACCCAGTTTCACTAATAACGTGGTCAATGTTAACATACTTTATAGTTAGCACCAAATAGACGTTACTAACTCTTTCACTCAAATTGGAGAGAGCTAATGGCAATGGTTTGGCCCCTAGAAAATATATTCAATATGATATCTTATCTACAATTAAGATATTCTGATCTATACTATTGTCCAGTATTCACTTTATACCATTGACTAGATCAAAATACTTCACTTTTTTTTTTTTTACTGCTTAGCTATTTCCTGAATATATTTTTATTTTGTTTAAAAATAATCTTGCTGAAACTGGTTTGGCTCAGTGGATAGAGCGTCGGCCTGTGGACTGAAAGGTCCCAGGTTCGATTCCGGTCAAGGGCATGTACCTGGGTTGCGGGCACATCCCCAGTAGGAGATGTGCAGGAGGCAGCTGATCCATGTTTCTCTCTCATCGATGTTTCTAACTCTCTATCTCTCTCCCTTTCTCTCTGTAAAAAATCAATAAGATATATTTAAAAAATAAAAATAAATAAAAGGTTTAAAAATAATAAAAATAAAAATAAAAATAAAAATAATCTTGAAAGTTCACATATAGAAAATATAATGACTTACATATTAAAACACAAAGTTTAGCTTGGCTGGCATGGCTCAGTGGATTGAGTGTTAACCCATGCAGCAAGTGGTCACTGGTTTGATTCCCAGTCAGGGCACATGCCCGGATTGTGGGCTCCAATGCAGCAGGCAACCGATCGATGTTTTTCTCTATTCCTCCTCCTCCCTTCCTCTCTCTCTAAAAATCAATAAGAACACATTTAAAAAAAAAAACCCACAAAGTTTATAGTAAAATTAAAAAGCATTAGAAATATTTTACTGGGTCATCTACACTAATAAAAGAGAAACATGGTAATTAGCGTACGACCGCTACCCTTCCCATTGGCTAATCAGCATATCCTTATGCAAATTAACTGTCAGCCAAGATGGCGGCCGGCAGCCAGGCAGCTGGAAGCGAACGTGAGGTTTGCTTGCTCCAGTGACTGCAGATTCCAACGTTCCCCGCCTGACTTGCCGGACTCTGAGCTGGCAGTTTGAAACATTCTAACAAATATAGCCGGCTGGGATCTCAGAGCTGAAGTTATACGTTGTTTCGATTACAGAACGGCAAACAAACCAGCAGCGGAAGCCTCAGAGCTAGAGTCAGAGCTAAAGCTGGCCCAGAATAAAATAAAAAAAAGAAAAAAAGGAGTGGTTGGGAGCTTCAGTCAAAACTGCCAGCCCTCAGCCCCTCACCCAGACTGGCCAGGCACCCCAGTGGGGACCCCCACCCTGAAGGGTGTGTGACCAGCTGCAAACAGCCATCATCCCCTCATCCAGGCTGGCCAGGCACCCCAGTGGGGACCCCCACCCTGATCCAGGACACCCTTCAGGGCAAACCAGCCCGCCCCCAGGCCTCTATCCTATATAGTAAAAGGGTAGTATGCCTCCCAGCACAGGGATCAGCGGAGCCGAGAGGTCTCCTGGCACCAGATCAGCATGACAGGGTGCAGCGCCCAAACCCCCTGATTGCCCTGAGGCTCTGTGTGTGACAGGGTGTGGCATCCCAACCCCCGATCAGCCCTGCTCTGTGTGTGACAGGGGGCGGTGCCCTAACTCCCCTATGGGCCCTACTCTGTGCGTGACGGGGGAGCTCCCCAACCCCCTGATGGGCCCTGCTCTGTGCATGAGAGGGGGGAGCTCCCCAACCCCCTGATGGGCCCTGCTCTGTGCATGAGAGGGGGGAGGTCCCCAACCCCCTGATGGGCCCTGCTCTGTGCGTGACGGGGGGGGGGGGGCAGTGCCCCAACCCCCTGATTGGCCCTGCTCTGTGAGTGACAGGGGGCAGCGCCCCAACCCCCTGATTGGCCCTGCTCTGTGCATGACAGGGGGTGGTGCCCCAACTCCCCAATCAGCCCTGCTCTGAGCCTGACCAGGGGCTGCACCTAGGGATTGGGCCTGCCCTCTGCCACCCAGGAGCAGGCCTAAGCCAGCAGGTCGTTATCTCCCGAGGGGTCCCAGACTGCGAGAGGGCACAGGCCGGGCTGAGGGACCTCCCATACCCCCCCCCCCCCGAGTGCACAAATTTTTGTGCACCGGGCCTCTATTTTATTATAATTACTGTGTACAAAAACATAAGGAAAAATAAAACTTTCTATGATATCACCATTCAAAGATAACTACTGTTAACAATTGAGTGTATTTCCACCCAGTTTTTGTATCATGTTTGTATGTGCTGAAACCATATGTCTGAATCTCATTTCATTCTGCATCATTCTTATCGTTATACGTATCGTAAGTATTTTCCATGTCATTCATTTTTCACAAAATAAAGTTATACGTCATTTCTCAGTATGGATTTAAAATAAATTATTTACTCTTTTTATTGAAAGACTTAGAGGCCCGGGGTCCCTTAGCTTGGGTTGCACCCTCGCACAGTCCTGGAGCCCTCAGGGGATGTCCTACTGATGGCTTAGGCCCGCTTCCTATGGAGTCTGGCCTCCCTCTGCAAGAGGCAACCGGGTGGCTGATCAGGGGATGGTGCTGGCTGGCATAGCCTCACCCCTCCCCATTGCCCCTCCACTGATCTTAGTTGCTGCTGCCTCCCCCAGCCCCCCCATTGCCATCCCCTCCCTCTGTCCACTGGCATGAGCCTTGGCTGGCCTGGCGCTGCCTGCTTGCTGGCCCTGCCCCCCACTGACTAGTCGTTTCAACCACTCAGTCAATTTGCATATTATGCTTTTATTATATAGGATATAGAATTTCTGTCTAAAATAATGAAGCAATTACATTTTTTTGTGGCGGGGGGGGGGGGGGGAGTATATCATTTCCTAAACAAACTTTCCCAGGAGTAAAAGTATAAGCACAAAAGATGTGATCACT
Organism: Myotis yumanensis; assembly: GCF_028538775.1. Classification (NCBI taxonomy): domain Eukaryota; kingdom Metazoa; phylum Chordata; class Mammalia; order Chiroptera; family Vespertilionidae; genus Myotis; species Myotis yumanensis. The sequence goes on along the minus strand of NW_027223754.1, from coordinate 149,484,148 downwards.
TTTCAGGGTTATAATCCATATTACCACCTTGCATTCTCTTCATCAGCAGTGAGAGAATGTCTCTGTTCTCACTCCCAAGAAGTTTGAGAGTATGTTTCACTAAATTCCTATATTCTCACCCAGATATTCAAATATTGTCTCTTTTTTCCTTTCCTTTTCTTTATTCTTAAAACTCATTTTAAGTGTCTCATGGATGCTTTGCACTTCTTTGGTTACAGTGCAGTTAAACATTTTTTGTCAGATTTATTAGCAATTTATAATCTTTTGAAAATATTTCTCTAGTTTACTTTTGAAATAGCCTTTTTGTGACTTTTCCTTTTGGCTGATGCCAAAACATTTCCAGGACCAGTTTTAATAAATTTATACGTTCTCTTTTCATGTGGTAAAATCCCACTTGAGACCAGAAGCGACAATTTCTCAAAAGTTACCTTTGTTCTAAAGGTCCACACCAGAGCATTAGATTTGATAATACTGTAAATTTGGCAGGACAATTGTATAGCTCTAGTTATAAATTTGTATACGGCATCATGAGTCATGTGCCTCTTGATACCTAACTTCCTATTTAAAACTGCAATCTGGACCTTGTCCTCCCACATTTCTGATCTCCCTTAGTCCACTTTCCCCCCACCCCCATAATAATTATTACCTAACACTCTATTTAATTACTTATTTTTTATGTTTATTGTCAGTCTCCTTATTTTGAAGTAATATTTAAAATCAAAATTACATTTTTTAAATATTACGTCTTAAGAGAGTGTCCTAAAAATCAACTTGGCTGTGAATATTGGGAAAATCCTAGCCACAGGTCATAACTTTCCTGTGTGCCAAAATAAGTTGGCCGCGAAATCCTGGATAAGATTCAGACTTATAGGATGAGACTTTTCCTTTGGCACAGAATTGGCTGTACAAGAAATTGTTCAAAGACTATGAAAGAGGAAACTGTCAATGAAGAAAAATGATTTTTTTGTTTACTGAAATAGAGCTTGTTCCCCAAATGGGACTTATATATTCAAAAGGTAAGCCAAGTCACGTTGCTCCTCTCCCAGGCCCTCCGTTTCACCCCTTGCCCCAGCCTGCAGACGCAGTCACCTCCTCTCTCCTTCCCGCTTCCCCATCCCCTTCATTCACTCTGCTCCAACCATGCTGGCCTCTGGGCTGCTCCTGGAACAAGCTAAACAAACTCTTACCTGGGCTCTGGCCTTTGCATGACCTGTTCTCTGGCTGGGCTTTCTTCCCCTGGACATCCCGGGGAGGAACACTTGATTACTCTGTTTATACTTGTTCAAATGTCACCTTGCAGTGAGGCTCACCTAACTTCCTTATTGAAAACTGCAACCTGGACCCTGTCCTCCCACATTTCTGATCCCCTTACGCTACTCTACTTCTTCCCCCAGAATAATTATTACCTAACACTAGATGCAGTTACTTATTTTTTATGTTTATGGCTGGTCTCCTTGTTAGATTATACATTCCAATAAGGCAGCAGTCTTTGCCACCTATGAGTATCCTAAGACTTAGAACAGTGCCTGGTAAATAGTAGACATTCAAACAATGCTTGTGGGATGAATAACAAATATTTTTAAAGAAAAAGACAGATAAAGATTGTGCCTCGGTTGGCATTTGATTAGGTCTGCAGAAGTGTATGACGTAAGTTCATCTTATGTACCATTTTGATCATATAGTTCATCTTGCTTATTCATTGATTGGACACACAGTTATCAGCCATGGACTATGTATCAGCACTGTGCTAGCCACGGGAGATATGAGAGAGAAAATATAATCTCTATCATCTATGACTGTGTAAACTAGCAGCACCTACGAGGGCATCCGACCCAGTCTCCCGTGCTGGTCAGGGAAGACTGAGAGTGAAAACGGAGGCCTGAAGCAGGAAGAGGCCAGAGCAGGGCCCTGGAGAGTGCAGCGGCACTCCAGGTGCAGGCGTGAGCACGTCCAAAGTTCTGGAGACGTGGCTCTGGCTCACCCTAAGTACTATGCTAAGGAATTTGGACTTGGTCCTAGAGCAGTGGGGAGTCGTGGAAACGCTGAAATACGGCAGCGTATAATACAGACAGATTGACACCTCAGAAAGATCCCCATGTCCTCTGACTCTCAAGGTGTGTTAAACAAGCATTTAATGAGTGCTTTCTATAATTAAAGTGCTTTTCCTTTGTGCTTTGGGGAAAAGCAGAACAGTATGTCTAGGAACAAAAAATTGCGAACTATATTGATAAATGATGTTTTAAGTATAAAAAGAAGACGCAGTAAAAGAGGTTTTTTTTTTCCAGTCAGTTGCCATATGTTTCCCTTGAAAAGGATAGGAAAATCTTTTTAAATTTAATGAAGTAATTATATTTCTTTTTAAAATTATTTCTTTTCTAAATCACTCAATTAAATAATTTAAAGAAATTCAATTTTATTTAGCCTTTAAAATTAAAAACTAACAAATGCTCAGAATGCTGGCTGAGAAGGAAAGGCAATGCTGCTGCTTCAGAAATGTGCAACGGGAGCATGCACAATGTGTGTTCTGGGAGCGTGTGGCTAGAATGTACAAAGAGGCAGAGCTCTGTTCTTTATAAACCCCCGGCCTGCTCTGCCATGGACGGATAACCACCCGTCATGGGGTCACTGGTGTCATATGCTGCTGTGGGTGTAGCTGAGGTATGAAGACCTACCCCATGCTACACTTTCCTATGTCCAACCTCGGGGGTCACGAGACTCCTGGCACTGGCCTCCATAAAACATCTCCGGGCCAGAATGTTCTGCTGTGCCCTCCACCACCTTCTGATGTTGCATGATATTCAGTCACTTCTGGGATTTCATATCAGAGAGTTAGAGGCTGCGAGGAGATGAAAGACATTTCCGTAAGAGTTTGTGTTCCTTGAAGTTAGGTTTTTACATTCTTAATTGAGTCTATCTGTTCAAAGGCTGTCAAATTCAAAACAGTGCTACTGATTCTGCAAGAGAGAGATTTTATCATGTTCCTCCAGCATAAGACTAAGTTATTTGAGGTCTGTTTTTGTATTTCTGGGGTGTTTTCCAACACTAAGTAATTCTTCAATTCTCAGCAGACACCTACTGCGTGTCCTGCAAATTTAACTTAATTCTGAGACCATCTACCCAGAGATAGTGTCAGAGCCCAGAGGTTAAGAGCTTAATTTCCAGAAGGTTTTTCCCTTTCTGATAACTTTAAGCCACTTCATTAGCATAAATTCAGGTGTACTTCAAAGGGACTGATTTTAGGAGCTCTGCTAGGAAATATGGGACAAAGACCAACATATTTCTTATTATGCCACAGTATTATTTTCTTTTTTAAAAATATAGCAATGGTTGCCCTGGCTGGTTTTTCTCAGTGGTTAGATCATCAGCCCACACACCAAAGGCTGGCCCATCCCCGGTCGAGGGCATGTACCTGGGTTACAGGTTGGATCCTGGGCCCCAATCATGGCACATGCAAAAGATAACGAATTGATTTGTCTCTCTCACATCGATGTTTCTCTCTCTCTCTCTCTCTCTCTCTCTCTCTCTCTCTCTCTTTCTCTCTCTTTCCTCCTTCACCCTCCCTTACACTCTCTCTAAAAGTCAATGGGAAAAATATCTTCAGGTGAGGATTAATAACAAAAAAATTTAAGCAAAAATAGCAATACTTAAGAGCATGGACTCTAAAGCCAGACTACCTGGGTCCAAACTAGGTGTTGCAACCAATAGATTGGTGACCTTACACCAGTTACTTTACCTCTTTTTGCCTCAGTTTCCTTTTCTGTAAAATAGAGATCATAACAGTAATGGGGTTCAGGGCATTGTTCCCAAAATATGGCACCTTGACATATTATATATCTTAAGCTGAAAGAATTTAGAAGATGGCAGAAGCAAAAAGGTTACTCTGACCTATCCTCACCCCTCACCTTTCTTCCCTGAAACAGGTCCTAAAACTCCTCTGTGAAAGGTGCCCTCCCTGTTCCAGGAAGGAACACATTCTTATTACCAGAGATGGGGGTTTGGGGGAGAGAAGTCTGTGCAAACAGACCTTACTAAACTAGCCCTTAGTTTCCAAGTTGCTTCTTCACCATGTACTACTCATAGCCAAAACCCCTTTGTCTTGTCAGTTCTTCACAAATTTATTGTTTCTTTGTCTAAAAGGTATATAAAAGCTTCCTGTTTGGGTCACTTCTTCAGATCTTCATTCTCTTGCAAAAGCTCCCATATATATGTAAAAATTTAATCAAATGTGTATGCTTTTTCTTTTGTTAATGTCTTTGTAAGTTACATTTTCTGACCCGGCCAGCGACCCTAAGAAGGTAGAGAAACGCTTTTTCTTTATGCACACAGTCTCTACCTCATAGCATGGTAGTTAGTTAATATATGTAAATCCCTTGGAACAGTGCCTGTCCTGGGTGAGAACTTTGGAAATATTCGCTATGACTACTGAGTGTCCTACAAATGTATCTCAGGTCTCATACTATCCGCTGGGAGATGGTGTCTTATCCTGTGGGATAAGAGCTTAATCGCCAGCCCCAGTTTTACTTGTCTAACAGTACTGTGAAGAAAAGTCAGCATCAAAAATTCCCTGAAATAGGTGAACACCAACTCCAGAATTAATCATCTCATTGGACAATTGATCACATCCCATTTTAACTTATTTGATGGCATATACAACAATGATCATCCCCATGTCTAAATTAACCCTAACACATCAACGGTTAACAGAAACTTTAAGGTGGTTGCTATAGTATCCATCTTGTTTTGTTTTGTAATTGTTTCTACCATAGTCACAGATTTTTCTGTTGTGCTTTCCCCCTCTGCAGTTATATTTTTTCCAAGTTCAGAGCAATCACGCTACATTTAAATAGTATAAGCCTAAGAGTTATAATATCTTAACCCACATTAAGGTGTTAGAACTGTTAAAAGATTAACTGAGGCTTAATAAACTTTTTAAAAGTTTATTTGAGCAAAAATTTATTTGAATCATGCAGTGCCCTATTAGAAATGGTTGGGAGTGCACCACCCACAGGAGCTCAGGGAAGACTTTTACAAGGAAGATACTTAGAAGCAAAGCAAGGAAATGATCTGACTGGCTATAGCTTAAGCGTTCGCTTTATTTGGAAAAGCCTATTTGGCTATTTGTGATTAGAAGCCCTCAGGTTTGATTTCTTAACCTTGAGTGATTTATAGGCGAAGGTTTTGGTTAGCTGCATATGTAGCCTACGAAGGCGTTCGGGCCACCTCAGTCTAATGGCCTCCTTGTTTAAGTAATTTAACAAAACAAATGCAGAAGTTAATAATGCCACTGCATTAACGGAGTGGAACTCAGACCCAGAAACTTGCCTCTAAACAGGCCTCCGCCCAAAGGGCCTTACTTCCGATGCATTGGACCGTCCGTGCAAGCAGTGACTGTAATATCAAGCAGAGTCCCTTCCTCTCAGCATTACTTAACTTGAAATGGTAAATTTTCCTATATGAGGATATTCAGGTACCACACATTTGGAATTCAGCAGTAAGGATTTGCTTTGATAAACCAGGAATTGCTGGTCATGTCTAGAAAATGTAAGAAAACTTTTTATTTTGGCTTCTATCCTTTTAAAGAGCATACACACATGCTCATGAGTGGAAGCAAGCATTCTTCCTTCCAGACTCTAATGCCCCAAAGAGAAAAGTTTAGATGGCATTTCTACCTACTTCCTTCATCAAATATTTATTGAGGAACTATTATGTCTCAGGCACTGTTGTAGGTACTGAGAAACAGCAGCGGAAAAAAGAGTGACAAAAGTCCCTGCCCTCATAAAGCATACACTGTGGAGTGTATACATTATGAAATGTATACATTGTGAGGGAACTAAGAGATAACAAGTGAGTAAAATACATAGTGTGACAAGGAGAAAACTCTTTAAATAGGGTGGTCAGGGCAGGATTCACCAAGCAGGTGTAGTAAAGACCTCAAAGAGATCAGGGCTTTTCAGGCGAAAGACCCAAGAGAAGCAAAAGCTCTGAGGTGGGGCCTGCGTGGGGCATTTGAAAGAACAGCAGTCGTGCCAGTGTGGCTGGAGCAGGGCGAGTGAGGCAGTTGGAACTGGATGCATGTTTAGAGACATAAGGTCATGAGGGGAAGCACCCAAATCATATTGGAGCTTTTTTCTACTATAAGGATTTCAGCGTTTACTCTGCCTAATGGGAAACTTGGGGAGTTTTGAGAAGACAACATGGTCTTACTTACCTTTGAAAGACAGAAGGATCACTATTATGCCAAGAACAGACTAAAGGGGGCAAGCGAGACCAGGCAAGAGGTTTTTCTCTAATTCAGGTGAGAGATAATGGTGGCTGTGACTATGTTGATATTAGTGGTAGCAGTGAGAACTGGATGGATTCTGGACATGTTTTTTTTTTATGTATAACCAACAGGAATTGCAGATGGATGGCATATGAGGTGTAAGAGCAAGAGAGAAATGAAGAATGACTCCATGGTTTTAGTCTGAGCAATTGAAAGGCTGGAGTTGCCACTTGCTGACACAGGGAACACAATGAGATTTTAAAAAACTTTGGAGAGGTAGAGCTCAGACTTGCAATATTAGGCATGCTAAATTCGAGATACCTGTTTACTAGATATCTAAGCAGCGGTGCTGAATAAGCAGTTTGCTTTATGATTCTTCTGTGCCCTGAATATATTCCTGACAGCTAAGTGTTTTTTACAGTAATGGCACATATTTGAATTGCTACTCAGTATAAAACATATTTATGAACGTCTATAAGAAGTTCAGAACCTTAACACTGCTTTTAGAGGAAGCACACTATAAAAGCGAGCATATAACTCGTGTGCTGAGAGTGTACAGAAAGGGTCCCAAAATAGAGCTTGCTCGGTCCACAGCAGCTGCACAGGTCACCAAAGGGCAAAGCAGTGCAAGTTAAACTGCAGTTAGAGCTCACATAGCCGTGGTTTTTAGGGTCTTCCACACTCTTTGGTACTAAGTGTAAATTGGTTTCATTTTCAAGCACAAGGCAAAACAATGTTTCTGGTGGCAGATATGTGTCTATGTTTTCACAAAACTAGTTTGAAAGGCCTAATTGCAATCGACCCCTGGCAGGCATGGCAGTGGCACCAAGAAATGGAGCATGAAAACGAAAAGGAAGAAATGTAGGGATAAATTTGGAGCAACAGGAACGGCATGAGGAAATTTCAGAAAATACAAAAACTCAGAGGAGAGGATAAAAATCCAAGTGCTGTTGGGGGAGGCAGGTAAAATGTCAATGAGGGAAGCCAGCCTCTCTTTCTCTCTCACAGGCACAATAACAGGAAGCGGTGGGGACTGCGGTGTCAGCAGGGCACAGGTTTCCTCCCAAAGAGAGTCGGGGTCCTTGGTTGTCAGGCAGGACTGGGACAGTGCAGCCAGGTCTTGCCTTATTTTTAGGGAAAAGAGAAATCTAGGTATTTACATGAAGTCTGATTTTTAAATGTTGGTGTTAAGCTCACATTTTCAAAAAGCGCTACATAAGCCAAAGGGAACATCTCTGTAAGCTGCTTTTAGCATGTAAGTCCCACTTCCAAAGTCTAACTTATCCACTTACATACAAATAGCCTTAATCATTGCCTACACAGTTATGACAATTATTTATCCTACACAGGAGAAACCATTCTTTTTTTGGACATGACCTGCATTTTCTGTTTCAATATGAAGTCCTAACATGCAAATATAAAAGAGTGAAAGCAAAACAGTAATACAATAAAAAAAAAAATCCTTAGCTTTCCAGGATTAAAAAAGAAAAGTTATTGACTTTTGTTACTATTTTTCATAAATCTCAAATTAAAGTTAAGTCTACGTTAAACTAACTGTGATGTGGAATAAGGCAGTCACGCTTGGCTCCTTCCAAAATCGATTGACACTTTGCAAGATTCTCCTGAAATTTTTTTAAAGGATGTTCAGCTTCAGAAAATATAAGGCTGACGAGAAAGGATTAGTTCTGATGAGAACAAACAAGTGGAAGGAGAGATTTTCATTATGATTAAAGCTAGTCTTCATAGTCTTTTCTATAAGTCATTTTCTCCATCATTCTATAAAGAAATCTCATTGAAAAGCAAGAATATTGGACGATTAAATCTATTTGGTGAAATGCTTAAGCTTAGTTTGTTAGGATCTGTTAAGCTGGGATAGCCTAAGCAAGCTGCTATGATTTGAGAGGGGTCTGGGAAGAGTTCTGACTTTAAGCAACTTTTCCAAGAGACTCTTGCCCTGTGATGGCTTCATTTCTACTCATATAGATCTGGGGGAGATGGGGAAGGTCTTCATTATTTTGTTTTCTAAAATACTCGAGAGAACAGACATTCCCATAGTAGAGCAATATCTGAAAACTCTTATCATTAGCTAACACCGAAGGTGAGAGAGGGCAGGAAACTGAGAGAGAAAGACCCTAAAGTAATGGCAGAAGCTTCAGAAGTCTGGAAAGGGGATGACCTGGAGGTGTGAGAGTGTCACTTAGCTCTGCCTAGTGCTACCTCCAGTTCCCAGGACAGCAAGAGTTACAGGTGAAGTCTTGAAGTGACTTTTCATATGGTCTCAAGGGTGACAAGTCAAAATGTCCTTGGGTTGTTTTAGGGAATTAAAAAAAAAATCACCTATTACTTGAGATGAAAATAGGAAAAGATTTAGATTGTATGGACAGTAAGTAGCATTTTAGTCAACTTTACCCACACCTCCATTTTATAGATAATTTCAAATCCTTTCAGAAAAATGTTTAATGGCTAGGGAAATGATGTGTAGAAAGATATGGAGGAAAAAGCAATGTTGGAAGAGCTTGGCTCAAGGAAAGCTGACGAATGTTTCTTGGCCACTTACCCATAAATTCAGCAGGCCTTACTTTGCAAAATTTGGGAAGATTTGCTGACATAGGACTGGAAGGGGTAAGTGTGAGGTTGGAAGCTGCTGGTGAACATTCAGCCCCTCTCACAAATAAGGAAGTTCTCACTCTGCTGTGGGCTCTGGTACAGGTGCCAGCCAGCCCCGTGTCTGCTCAGTGATTTCTTTGGCACTTTGTAAAACCACCTTGTAGGATAGGATTTTAGGATACTAGTGTTTCCCTGACTTACTCTTCATAAACAGTCACTATAGACACCCTTTTGTACCAGTTTGCTCAACATGAAACTTCTTTTATTTAAAAAAAAAAAAAGTGGGAGAAAGATGTCTTTCTCTTTTTCATTGCCTTATCCAGTTAAAAAATATTTCTTTTTAGAGGGTCATCATATTATTTTATTAGATATTGAATAGTTAGTCAGCTAATGGGATCTGTGTTCTCAATCCACAACAGCTTTAGATAAAGGGGTGTTTTCATCAAAAGATTCTGTTGAGCTTTCATAACTCAAGAAAGAAAAAAAAATCACTAAATACCATCTTGTACATACTTTTTTATTTGTTTCAAAGATCTGAAATACACAGTAATTTCTTGGTGTTGGACAATTTTTCTCTACTGACTTAGATTATCAGCCAACATTCCCATTTACAAATATGATAGTACTTGAGTGAAGCACACCAGAAGTGTGTGTTTCTATACCAGTTCACATGCTTTATAGAGCATTTCTTTACATAAATCCCCTGGGCCTCCTCCTCCTCCTCCTCCTCCAGATGTTGTCTTAATTAGTTACAGGAACTAATTCTGTTCAGCAAAGATAGACACATAAAGCAAGGCAAAACGAGAGCCCAGCCAGGAAACAGCACCATGGAAACAGACATAGAGCAAAAGAAGAATCAACCTTGGATTTGGTTCAGGTTGAGCCTGCTCATGGCAGGACTTTTATGGAAGGGATTCCTCTTCCTTTCCCCTGCTCAGCCAATGAGTGCAGAAGTGCCACCACAGAAGCTGAAGGTGGCACTACCAGGTCAAATGGAACTGCCCACAGCAATACACAATCTGTGGGTAAGAGTGAGCTTTGACATCAGATTTCCTTGTCACTGCCCATAACCAACAACTCACTTAACTATCTGGACACTCCATTTCCTTGTCTCTAAAATCAAGATGATAACATACCTGCCTCATTGGGTTGTATGAAGACTCAAGGAGATGGTTCAGGAGAAACACATAGGACAGGGCTTGACACATATGTCAAGGATAAAACAATCACAGAATTCCTTTCTCTAAAGTATGTATTGGATGACATGTCTGGCAGGTTCCTCACTCACCATGGATTAGGCAAAGAGGAAAGGATAACAGAACATTGGTATGAGAGGAGGGAGAAGGGAAAACTGGCTGGAATGGAACAACCCCAGTGAGCGGGAGAACACAAATAGCTCAGGCAGACAAAGAAGCAGAAAGAACCCTCAGATAAGGTAAGCCCCAGGCATAACCATGTGTATCACAAGAAAATCATTCCATTCTAGCATTCTAGTCCTACTTCTCTGTTTTGTTTTTTTCACCCTTATTCTATGCTTCACTGCACCTGATGCATTTCATCATGTCCCTTCCTTCCTTAAAAAATGCCCATCTTGTTTCTCCTGCTTCCTCCTCCCTTATTCTTGCTCCTTCTCTGCACCCATTTTCTTGCTCTTCATTCTTACCTCCGCTATGATTTATTTGCTGTTCTTTTAAAGTGTTGCTTTTTCAAGAGAGATAGAGAGAGAGAGAGAGAGAGAGAGAGAGAGAGAACTCATGGACATGGAAAAGAGGAGTATGGTGATTGTGTGTGTGGGGGGGGTGGAGGTGGAAGAGGGCATAGAGGGGATAAATGGTGATGGGGGGAAAAATAAACCATTGCTCTCTCTTGCCTGCTAGCTACTTTATTTTTGTTTCTTCCAGGTTATAAGACTATATTTTCTTTCTCCAAAAGCAATCCTCTTTTCACTAGCCACTTTACAAATTCCCTCTTAATCTTTTCTTTATATCTGTTATTATTTGCCCGCTGGTAGTTCATTATTCTTGGCTAATTTTTATTATGTGTGCCAGTTGGAGATACCAATCAAGGACACTCACCTGCATATGAGCTAAATGCAAGTGCTTGCGTACAGGCCTTTAGAAGTTTTGTATTTCAAAACCTTTATTAGAGAACACGGCTGTGTGAACAGTGGGCCTGACCAATGTCATCTTATGAGAGAGAACTCACAAGCACAATGCCTTGTGTATAATGATATGCGAAATGGCTTTTCTTCAATCAAAAATATTTGGAATAGAACTTTTAAAAAAATTATTTAGGATTATTTAACAACAGTTGCCCAAATTATTCAATCACCAAAAGTGATTTCTCTTGCCTTTGCCAACCCAACTGAAGACAGCTAGGGTTTTAGGCTTAGATTATCTATGGATTATTTATACTATCTAACTGAGCCAGCTCATTGTCAACCCAGGCTTTAATGTAAGAGTGCAGATATGGCCAAAGCCGGTTTGGCTCAGTGGATAGAGCGTCGGCCTGCGGACTGAAAGGTCCCGGGTTCGATTCCGGTCAAGGGCATGTACCTGGCTTGCGGGCACATCCCCAGTAGGAGATGTGCAGGAGGCAGCTGGTCGATGTTTCTCTCTCATCGATGTTTCTAACTCTCTATCTCTCTCCCTTCCTCTCTGTAAAAAATCAATAAAAAATATATTTAAAAAAAAAAAAGAGTGCAGATATGCATACATGTAAGATTTAATGGAAAGTAGTTCCTCAAGGATCTAGGGTGGTCAGGATACCGCCATGGGCTGGCCATGTTGGTTGACAGGACCTACTTCTACTGCCACAGGTTCCTCCTTTTTTCCATTTGCTAGAGGGAGAGGGGCTGACTTACTACAATAGGATTGTCAAAGGTGGTCCTTGCCACCAATTCGAACACCAATAGGAATCCCCTGTTTAGTGCCAACAGTTTGACAGAAATACAGCATGGCTGTGAAAACAGCAGGGCTGTGAGGCTGCACAGCGGCCAGGCCCCGCCCACTTCAGCCAGGCAGCTCTGCTCCATTATGGTCAGCTCTGCTCTGCACATCTGTTCTGTGCCAGTCTTTGGAAATGTCTTTGGTGTTTTAGGTAAAATGTGCGCTCTCTGAGCCAGAGGGGAGCTGGTAGAAAGAAGTCGCATCCTTGGTCCCTGATTGGTCAGAACGGAAGCGCTCTGATTGGTCAGAGCTGTGCAGCTCTGATTGAATGGGAAAGCCTCAGAGGAAACCTTTGTAAGGGCTGGCTCAGGTGGCAGACAGTGCAGGCAGCCTAGCAAAGTGCAGTTTGTGTAAGAGGCCCCAGTGCAGAAATAGCTAGGCTCTTTTTTCTTTTCCTTTTCCTTTTTTAAAAAATAATTTGAGCCCAGGCAGCCACCTCTTAGTCCTCAGGGTTCAAGGCATAGAGGAGAAAGAATTGATTTGTGTTTGCACTTTTTGTGAATATGGATAAGTTAATTCTTTAATTCCCGCCTTGGGTAATGACCAGACTCAAATCAACCTTCAGGAAGCCACAGGAAGAGCTATTCCCAAAGTCCCAACATGTCAAAACTTGCTCATTAAGTGGCATGTGCTTTCAGGAATACCTATTTCTTCATCTCTGAAATGGAGGAAATTTTATAATAATTTGGGGCTTTTTTTTGCCGGGGGGGGTCGGGGGAGGATTTGTCAGCAGTTGAAAAACCTGGATTCTGAGCCTAATGCACACTCTGCCCTTGCCTGTGGCTCTCGGCATGATGCCATTTAGCTCTTTTCCTCTCATGATTCTCATTTATGAAGTAAGTTTGTCCTGGGTATTAGGCTACCGAGGATAGCCAGAGAGCCGAATGACCTTATAAATATGAGGGGCTTCTCCGAAAAGTTCATTTTGTGGCATGAAACATTACTGATGGCAGTAATGAGACTGAGGTGGTCATGGTGGTGACCTGGTCAAATCTCTTACCTAGGGTTGAGATCAGCAACTGCTCAGACTCTAGAGCCAGAGAACTTGCCTTGTCTTGTCTTAAGTGTGTGATCTTGTGCAAGTTAGCTAACCTCTTCATGCTTCAGTTTCTTCATCTCTAAACTAATAATAGTCCCCAGATGATTGTGAAAATTACACTAGTTTACATGGGTAAAGTTCCCAGACTGCTACCTACATATGTAAGTGCCTTATATAAGAAGTAGCTATTATTTTGAGGCTACTCAGGCAGCTAAGGTGTTACAAGGCTTTCATTACTCTTTGGGGGAGTCCCTTAACCTTAGACCCCTGCTGCATTCTTCCCATCTAACCTAGGTCTCAGAAGCCCTCAGAACCAGGGTCAGTTTAGCACCTTTGGGTTTCCCTGATGAGCAGGGCTATACTATACCAGACTCTCCTGAACTTTCCTCATATCAGACCTGTATGTGTGGGAGACCAAAAGTTGCATCCCTGGACTTGGCCTATGGAGGCCTGGAGCCAGAGGCCTCAAAGATGCAGGACTGGCTCATACCTCTAAGTTGCATGGGACCTCAGCGTCCAGGGCTGCCTAGGGAACTTGGGCAGGGATCGTTCCCGATCCTGTTGCTGTGTCTGAGTGTCCCTTTCTTTATAACATCTCTTTAAAAGAAAGATAATAAAGGACGGGTCTTCAGATTTTTGCATTTTCGTTTAATATCCCCTACCCCTTAGTTTAAATTTAAACATTCTGTACACAACAGCAGTCGGAAGCCAATGCTTCAGTCCTCTCCGTAGATGAAACAAACATTAGTTAGTAAAACTAGGCTCCACTATTTATTCATTTATAATATCTATTCTTTCTCCCTGAGTGACTGATAAATCATGTCCACAGACCACTGGGAAAATACCTGATGGGGAAATCTTTTTGGATTCCAAGTTTTCATGACCTGTTATCTTTTAATGATGTCTCATTTTAGCTGATTATTTTAATGAGCTTTATTGCAAAATGCCTAGATAAGCAGCTTTAAGAATTGTGAATACTTCTGAAACCCAAAGGTAGCAAGGAAAACATCTGGCCCTCCCATTACTTCTGGCCTCTCCTCACTTCAAAGGCCCCTCTCTTGGGCTCTGGAGAGAGCATCAAGATAAAAGGTAGGTGCCCCTGCCTCCCTAAGGTACCGCCCTCAGCTGCTTTTGGAAACCATCTCCAAACGGGTCTTTTCCCTCTCTAGTCCCTCCCACTCCACTCTCTCTAACATTCTGCAGCTAAATCGATCTACGTTCCTGGCTTCGCACGTTCCTCAGGTCAACTCACTGCTCAGAAATATCCACTGGTCCCTGTTTCCATCCACCCAAGTGGAAACGCCTCTCTCTGGCTTCCAGTGCAGTGCATGACCTAGATGCGCCCCACTCCCCTCCCCACCACCTGTTTTCTAGACCTCGTTGGTTCCCATCTCTGGTCTGCGGGTTGCTGCGGCTTCTGCAGTGCTTATTCCCACTTCTCTGCCTTCATGCAGATTGCTCCCTCAGCCTGGAGTGCCTTTTCTTTGCATTAAAAGGATTCTGCCCATTTTTTTGAGGTTCAGATCAAATTCTATCTTCTCCAGGAATCCTGCTCTGACTTTTCCAACAAACACAGGTTCTCCTCGCCCTCTAGAGCTCTTTGGCATTTAGATTCCATAACCTACACCCTATAGGGCTTATATGGTCCTCTGCATCAGTCAGGATATGGCAGCAAAAACATGGCAGAGTCAGAGTTTAACTAAAGGACTATGTACACAGGTGAAGGGAAATCAGCAGGGGAAAATGAACACCATAGAGCTAGCAACAGTAGGAAATGCTCACCACATCGAGGCTTGAAGAAACAAGGGGACTGAATGGTGTCCAGAACTCCAAGAGAGTAGCTATAGCTGCAGGAAAGGGCTCTCTGCAGGGCGCTGTCCTCGGTCAAGGGCCATGGCCAATCTGTGGCAAGTTGGCATAGGAGGAGCCAGAGATGTAAAAAGCTTGACCTCATTGTCTTTGAGCCCTTGGGTCTCTCGCCAGACATTTCATTGGCTAAATCCAACTAGAAGCTAGTGGGAAAGGGAGCCCACTGATGCCATCTGTAAAGCCTTCGGTGGCACAGGGCAGGGTGGGGAAGAGTGGATCTGAGAGACAACGGGAAATAGCACACGCTCTTGACTGTGTGGTTATCATGTTCCCTCTGCTGTTTTGCAGCACCGTTTCTCCCTCCCAAGCTAGACTGAAAGCTCCTTGAGAATAGAGACCACGGCTTGTGTTTGCTTCTTACCTTCCATGGTGCTTAGTACAATGTGAGTTGGAAAATGTATAAAAACACATATACACATATGTAAAACTTTAGACAACAAATAAATAAATAAATAAATAAATGCTCCCTAGTAAATAAAAATAAATCAATTAAATGAAAAAACAAACAAAACAAAAACCCTACACATATACATTAGAGATTGTTAAAAAAAAAAAAAAAAAAAAAAAAAAAAAAAAAGGTTGTAACCTCCCACTCTTGGTTTGGTATGTTTTCAAGCACCTAAGCGAGGTTTTTCCAACTCAAACTGAGTAGAACTCAAATTCCTTAACATGGCCTGGATCTTCGCTATCTCTCTGATCTCCTCTCAATACTGTTCCCTCTTGCCCACGTACAGCTCCAACCACCTGTTTTTCTTGCTCCAAATATGTTTTCACTTCAGGACCTTTGCATCTGCTGGGCCCTCTGCCTGGATTATTTCCACATGCTTTTCACTTCTTTCAAGTCTGCTAAAATGTTGCCTCATTAGGGAGCCCTTCACCAATGACCCTAAGTAAAACAGCACCATCTCCCATCTCTCCCTATCTTCTTACATCACTTCACTTTCCATATACTACTTACCACCACATGTGATATTTGTTATTCTCCTTGCACTAGAATACAACATCCATGGAGCAAGGACTTCATCTGCTTTGTTCCAAATATCTAGATCAGTGTCTGACACATAGCAGGAACTTGATAATTGGTTATATATCTACTAGAGGCCTGGTGCATGAAATTTGTGCATGGGTAGGGTCCCTAGGCCTGGCAGGTGATCAGAGCCGATCAGGGCCTTCCAACTGCTGGCCTGGGCCTCCCTTCCCAGGCTGCTGGCTGCCTGCTGGGGCCTTCCTTTGTTCCGTGCCACCCTCTGATGGTCAGCGCACATCATAGAGAGCGATTGAACTTTCAATCTCCTGGGTTGAACTCTCGAGGGGACACTTTGCATATTAGCCTTTTATATATATAGATATTGGTATAGAAATAAAAAAAGTATACATAATATAGATATGTAACATATAATTTATATGTAATATAGATGTATCCTATAAGATTAATATGTAATATATGATAAAGTGAAGTTGAGATCCTTTTCATTGATTATGGGCAGTTCTGACAGTTTGATGTGGACGTTTGCCCTGAGCCCATTTTTGGCTAAAATAAATTCAGTCCCATGCAGTAAGTTTTTATTGTGTCTGTGCTAAGGCAAATCAGCAGTAGTACCTAGTGCAGCCTCATAATGCTCAAGGCTTCTCCTTCCCACTTATCCCTTCCTAGCTACTAGATGGCATTACTTTTGGTTAGAGTGGCAGCAAAGATCCTGAGACCTGTCACATCCCCTCTCCCCATACTCTTCTCCACTGTGCAGAATTGCAGCACTGTTTCTCTTACAGCAAACTCCCTAGCAGAGAGTTGCTCTCAATGCTTCTGTTACCACTCTGCCTTGTTCACTCCTCACCAGGTGCAGGGCCCAGCGTGATTTCAGGTGCCCTGGAATCAGCCTGTTCCTAGTTAGTTGCTCCCAGTGTACTCTCATGGGCCTGTTTCCTGGAGCCTGACTCCATTGGCAATTGCTTCGTGGGGGTACTGGTCTGGGGGTCGGTTGCTGGGGACCCTATCTAGTCATGCCACTCCATTCCTTTGAAGCTCCTGACACACTGGGCATCACTCTGTTCGCGTTTGTCCTGGTAAATCAAAGGTAGAATTTGAGTAGCGGTCCCACTGGGCTCTTTGTCACAGCACTCCCCACCTCCAGGATACAGCTTTCTCTTTATTTTTGGCTTACTTATTTTTAAACATTAACTTTGTCCTTACGATGCACGTGGAAAAAGCAGATGAACTGTCCCCAAGAAACACTTGACAACACCCCTAATCTTTCCAGATATCTAGCTTAACTTAGGGGACAAATTCATTCTCCCTCACCTTGGACTAAGGAAATGGGCTCTGTAAGTACCCTGACCAAAACATGACCAACATGTCCAGAAACTTCAGATCACCTACTTTCTAATGGTATAAAATCTTTTCTGATTTCCACACCAGCAGTAGCCACAGAGGCAAATACAATACCTATTGGCCGTTTGGTTATGGTATCCATGCCCCCTACACCTGAGGAGGTTATATTCATGAATTTCAGGTTCATGTTCTTCTCTCAGTGGCTCCGGACCTTGGTGATGGACACATGGAAGGTGCCATTAGCAACAAGTGTTCTTCTAATGAAAGTTAGGCACAGCTTACCCGCGAGTCTGTTACCCAAAATGAGTCAATCCCTTAGTAATTTTTCTAGTTGCTTTAAAAAGACCTAGTACCTTATTTTTACATTTCCATAGCTGGTAAAGTTTCGGATAATTCTTAACCCATCATCTGTAAGCCTGACCTTGTAAAGATGGAAGTACCACACCTCTCTTCCCCGCTCCCCCCACGCACTTCAAGTTTCCTGGATTCTGAATTTCTTATACTCCCTGAATACACTGTGCTTTCTTATACCTTGGAGCCTCTGCTCAACTTATTCTGCCTAGAAGGTCCTAGGCTGGCTCATCTGACTGGCAAATACTCAGGCATTTTTAAAACCACAGGACCTTTGATGTCAGGCACCACTTAAGTAGAACTCATCACTCCCTCCTGTGTGCCACCACTGTGCCTTTTATATGCCTTGATTTCTGCCCCATCACGTCATGAAATACCTTGTCTTCTTTACTGGATTGTGAACTTCTTAATAACAATGACCAGAACCAGGGATTACTCATTTAACTGTGTAGCCCCAGTACTAATAATTTCAAAAATATGTGAGGTGCTTACTGTTTATTGCTTAATTGAAGAATGAAGTCCTAATGGATTGCCAGACTGAAACCTAGCCCACTACATCTGATGATTCATCATATCCCCTAGGCCTAGAATATAATAAATTCTTTGTAAATGTTTCTGGGATAAAGAAATGAAATCACTGAACGTATTTTGAAACCAGCAACTTTCGTGTTCACTTCTGATTTTTCTGATATCAGTACTTTTCCCAGTGAAAAATCAACTTCCTTCCATAAGGCTCCCTTCTGAGTTCCCTGAAGTTTCTTTATCTTCAGTTCTACCACATCCTGCCTACCTACCTACTTGTTATCTGAATCTGGATTTTCAGATGGAGTTTTGTTTTCTTTTTAAAATATTTTTAAATATATTTTATTGATATTTTACAGAGAGGAAGGGAGAGGGATA
This sequence comes from Myotis yumanensis, assembly GCF_028538775.1. NCBI lineage: Eukaryota > Metazoa > Chordata > Mammalia > Chiroptera > Vespertilionidae > Myotis > Myotis yumanensis. The sequence goes on along the minus strand of NW_027223754.1, from coordinate 149,465,843 downwards.
GAGAGTTAGAAACATCAATCAGCTGCCTCTTGCACACCTCACACTGGAGATGTGCCTGCAACTGAGGTACATGCCCTTGACGGGAATAGAACCTGGGACCCTTCAGTCTGCAGGCCGACGCTCTATCCACTGAGCCAAACCAGTTAGGGCACAGATGGAGTTTTTACAATAGGAAGAACTGAAGAGCAGATGCTTACTAACTGAATGAGGCACCTGAAGAGGCTACTATTTAACATCGATATAATTCTGGTCCAGTTATGTGTTGAAAAGATTACCCATAATGATATTTGTGGGAGGGTTTTATAAAGAAGTGAATGTACAGTATAAATGAATAATAATGCATTAGAATAATAAAGTTTGAGGGTAATAATTCTTTGAATTTACCCAGCTCATTCTCCTTGGAAGCTCAGGGAGTACATTTGTACATGTTTTTATTTGACATTAATTTTGGTTGAGGTCATCAATATTTCTCAGAATGAGAGAAATCCAAATAATTGTAAATACTAATATTTAGTCAGTAAGAACTTAATCTTGAGAGGTGTATCATTTATAATTAAAATAGTCAAAAGTTAGACTAACTGCGAATTTTCTTTAGGGTCAGAAACCAAAATATAAATATAAAATGGAAATTTTACTTATCATGTCTTACAACAAATATACTAAAATAAATTTCATAAATGTGTGTCCCAGTGCTCCTCGTCCTCATGTTTGTTAGGTCACCGAAGGAGGAACGCACGAGGCCAGAATGATGAAGGATTATGAATTTATTCCATCATCCGCCCACCTGATGGCTGAGCCTGGATGGCTCCAGCCCCCAGTGATGAAAGTTAGTGGCTTTTAAAGGACTTTTGTTGGACTTTTTTTCTGGGCGGAGACTTCTTTATGCATACCATGAGAGGAGATAATGGAATGTGGTCACCACAAGTGAAATGTGGTCTCAGCAAAGGGAATGTCCATAGTGAAATGACGTGAAAAGCCAGTTCCTGGGGGAGGGGTATTGATTCAATTGCTCGATCAAACCCAACAATGTTTAATGTACAGAGTAATATAATTCACAAACTTATAGAATTTCTTGTAGAATTTTTCAAATTCATGGAAAAAGCACTAGCATACTTAGCTTCTATTGAAGTATTGAAAGAATAATTTAAGTGAGAAGGGGCATCAGGTTATATTAAAATTAAATTATTGCTTCAATATTTTTCCTTTGAACATCAGTGGTAAAAAAAAAAAGAAAAGAAAGAAAATGGGCCTAGCCTGTGTGGCTCAATGGTTGAACATTGACCTATGAACCGGGAGTTCATGGTTAGATTCAGGGCATGTGCCCTAGTTGCAGGCTCCATCCCAGTTGGGGGTGTAGAGGAGGCAGCCAGTCAATGATTCTTTCTCATCATTGATGTTTCTATCTCTCTCCCTCTCCCTTTCTCTCTGAAATCAATTTAAAAAAAGTTTTTTTTTAAAGGAAAATGGTATGACAGTAACTGTTTTGAACAAGAAAACAGGAAAAGTGATGTGAGGCTCTTACAAATCCAAGGTGGTATATTAGAAAGCATAGTGGGATCACAGTGGGAGTAAGGAAATGGGTTCTAACTTACTCTCTGCTATTAAGTAGCATCTTTTCATTAGTTAATTCTGAACATTAAATGTTTCCCCAAGTGAATTTGAACGTGATAGTCCATGAAGATAAGCAAAGGGGATTATTTCTTTCTGGGGTTGAATCAGGTCATCATTAAGGCATATTATTAGATTGATTATTTCAGTGTGGTTCTACTTTATTAGGAGATCCCCAAGAAGATTTTTGCACCTGTTCCCTCTGCCAATGCTCCCTATCTTTAATACACCTTGTAGGAGTCCTGGAGACTCTGAGTGGGGTCACACTTTACCTTTGATATACTCCATTTTTTGACATCTGTACAAAGCTGAGGGTGATCACTCAGGGAGGTTGCTATGACAATTTGCAAACAATAGGGATGATGGAACTCCGCAGGAGGTGGCCTTCTTCTGATTTTAATCTGCAGTAGTTCAGGCCTGCAAACTTGGTCCATCCAGGGGCTGGCTGGCAGATGTCCAAGGCAAAGAGCATAAAAGATCCAGGTCCCCAGGAGAACTTCAGAAACCTGGCATGTCTCAGGGAGGAAATGCACAGCATAGCTTTTAACCCAGTCATCAGGAATTGCCTGCTCTTCCCCGCCCCAGCCCCCTCAAAGGCTGAAGTGACAAAACCTGTGACCTTTGGACAAAGGCATATACCTCACACACGACGACAGGGCACGGTGTGAGTTGGACAAACAGTTTTTCAGTCTGCAAGGGGAAGAGAGGCTGTAGATAGCAAGTTAAAAAGGCAGGGGGATTTTCCACGTGTCTTGGAAGGAAAGGGGAGAGAGACTTGTTTCTGGGGATGAGAGGAACGAAAGGTGTCGCTCCCTTGCTGCAGCGAGCTTAGAGGAAGGTGTGTCCCTCTGCTTGTGGCCGCGCTGGGGAAGGGCTCCGGAGTTGTAAGGAAATGAGAGGTGTGTCTGATGTTTATTTTTGCCTAGCAACCCACAGCCAACTGCTTACCCAGCAGCCGTCCACACGCGCCTGCCTTTCTGCCGCCCCCTGTCCTATCGACTGGACAGCGGTCACTTGGCGTCAGTAAATCGGGAGGGTGTGTGTGGTGGAGGTGAAGGTGGGAGAACAGCCCCCTCCTTGGCCCAGGCTCGAGGGGGTCACCAGGCTATACTGCGGCCCTCCACCGGGCTTGACTTACAGAGGTGACCCTTGCACAACGAAGTTATTTTACAAGATAAATTGGGAAGAGGGGGTGGTTCAGCCACGGAAGGGGGGCAGCATTGTTTGCGAGCAGCCATTAGGTTCGAAAGCTGAAAACGCGTTTGGATTTGGGGGCGCGCAGGAAAGGGGAGGGGTCTCTGCAGCGATTTTGGTGGGAGGCGAGCCGCGGTGGGTGGTGCGGGAGGGAGGGGGGCTGCAGGGGCCGGAGGGGCCGTGGCGGGGAAAAGGTCGTCAGCCGGGGAGCGGTGCCGATGGCAGAAGGGAGAGGCGGAGGGCCAGCCGGGGCTGCGGAGTTTTCCGGGGAGCGGAGGGGTGGCCATGCAGATGACTGGGTGGGAGGAGGGACTCTGGAGTGTGGCGGGGTGGGGGTGGGGTGTGCGGGAGTGTGTGTGGCGGGCTCGGGGGGAGTCCGGGGCGGGGCCTGCACCGGCGGCCTCTGGATCGGAGGCGGGGCAGCCCGCCCCGGCCGCCCCGAGCGCGGGCGCCGGAGCGAGTGTGCGCGGGGGCGCGCGCGCGCGAGCCGGGAGGAGGCTCCCGAGCGAGAAGGTCCTCGCGGCTCAGCCCGCTCCCCCGCGCCCCATGTGAGGGAACCGGGGAGGCCCGCGGCGCAGGGAGGGCGAGGCATGTGCACGGGCCGGGGGGTGCAGCAGCCGCCCGAGGAAGAGGAGGACGGCGGCGGCGAGGAGAGCGGGGGGCTCGCGGCGGCGGGCCCGAGCCGAGGGGATGCAGCGGACCGTGTGTGTCTGGCAGTAGCTGAGTCGAGGCGGCGAGGAGGCGCTGGAGGTCTGCGGGCAGGGCGGCCAGGAGGCGGCGGCGGCGGCCGCCAGAAGTAGCAGCAGGACGGGCGGCGGCGGCGGCGGAGACGGCAGCCCTGAAATGCATTTTCTTCTCCAGCGGCCATGTTAGCCAGGAAACCTTCGGCCGCCGCTCCCGCCGCCTACCCGACCGGTAAGGAGGGCCCCGCCGGCCCCCGCCGGCCCCCGCCCGGCCCGGGCCAGCCCTCGTGGCGCGGGCGCCCGCTACCTGCGGGACCTCGAACAAAGTCTGCGCCGCGGCGGCTCCCCGGCGGACGGCGCGCCGGCCTCGCTCCGCTCATTGTTGCGCGCGGGCCCCGGGCTGCTCCGAGGGGAGCTTTCCGACCCGGCCGGGCGGGGTGGGTTCCTGGCCTCCCACCGTCCGGGCTCGGCGAGGCGGAGGCGCCCCGGCCGGCGGGCCCACCCGGCTCCGGGCCTGCGCCGCCTGCAACGTGGGCCGCCCAGCCGTGCCCGGCGCGGCTCCCGCGGGGTCGCGAACTCGCGCACCCGGGCCCGACCTAACTTTGCAGCGGCCCGAGCCCAGCCCTTGGGTGAGCGCCGGGGATCTGTGTCCCGGGCGCCCGGTTTTACTGATCCCGTGTCTCCCCCGAGGAGAGCGGGCTTCGCCGTCCGGAGGGGTGGGGCGGGGCCACGGGGTCCGGTGACTTTCTCCCCCCCTGACCCTCTTTTGTCTCCTCCCGCGCGTGGCTCCCAGGCCGAGGAGGGGACAGCGCCGTTCGTCAGCTTCAGGCTTCCCCGGCGCTCGGAGCGGGCCCCCCCCGGAGCGGAGTGGGGACCGGCCCGCCCTCCCCCATCGCCCTGCCGCCCCTCCGGGCCAGCAACGCTGCGGCTGCAGCCCACACGGTGAGACCCTGCCCGCGGGCGGCCTGGGGACAGGGGTGCGGGAGGGGCCGGGCCATCCACACCCGGACTTGTTGGGTTCTGACGCCAGAGAAGAGAGGTCGAAGTGCCAGTGTCTGTACGCCCCTGGCCAGTGGCCTCCCCTGGACGCCGCCCTCTGTAACTCGGGCGAGCCCGGAGCTGCAGCCACAAAGGAAGATTCGTGGCGTGGGCCCCTCACTTCCCCTCCGGAGCCCGCCCACCCCTGCGCTCCTCTGCCTCTGAACTTCCCTCCTTGCGGCTTCCCTTCTCTTCCCTCGTTTTTTTTTGTCCTTGCTTCCCAGAGCTCCTTTCCCTGACCCGGTAAACATCTCTCCTCCCCCACGTTGGATAGTGGGTATTTATAGAAACAGATATGTTAGGGGACAGCCAGACAGTCCTGCCGGGAAAATCGATCCCCCAAAGAGCCTCCCAGGCCTGGCTCCAGCCAGCAGGGAGCACCCTCATTTGTCCTCCGCGTGTAGAAGCATGTTTTATGAGTGCTACAGGTTTGAGCACAGCAGAAATTGTAATTAACATTAACAAACAGAAGAGCCGCAGTAGCAGTCAGAAGAACAACAAGCCACCCAGTTGGATGTTATTTGAAAGCAAAGGGCAGGGCACCTGATAGATGCTGGGGTCCCTCTGCGGGCCAGAGGGAGGGGAGAGCCTGCGGGACTGGTGGCTGCCGTGATTGGCCTGCTGGGCTTGACTTCAGCATGTGCCTCTTCTCAGCTCCCGGTGATGGCCCTTGGATGGTGCCGGCCAGCCTAGAGGAGGGGTGCACTTGGAGGAGGTGAAGGTTTCCAAGGTCTTCTTTCCAATCGGATCTTCCCAGAGGAGCTGTCTAAGATGGTTCTGGATGAGGGATGCTTGCTAAGGATTGAGCTTTGTCAAGTGGAGGTGGAGAGCTGTAGAAAAGGCCATGTCTAGCCTACAGAGGAGCAGCTCTGAGGGGAATGCCTTATGGAGAAACTTGTTTATTAGGGGAGGATTTGTGAGAGGATGGCTAGAGTGGAGTCTGTCCTCTGAGACCGGGATAGATGTGTACAACTTTCATAGGAAAACGTTTTGTTAGTCTTATTCATTTCTCTCTGCCTTTGTCTTTCCTGACACATCCAGACACAGAAGTTTAACTCGTCTGTGTTGGACCGTTGATGGTGGAAGAGAATCTGCCGGTAGGCCGAGTGGTTTCTTATGGTTGAATGTTCTTGTCACAGTGACATTTTAGTGGAGGACTGGCCATTGTTGTTAAGGGTTTGGTTTATTTGGAATCACCTGACAAGTTGGAGACCATAACATCCATTTTCCCAGGTGTGGATGTAATCCCATGACTTGGGGAAAAAATACTTGGTTTGCATCTGGATTCCAGTTTTATAAGTGTTGGCGTTGCTTGATCAGTCTCTCTCTGCAATGGACATATGTCATGGGATTAAAGAAAACTGGAGGAGTAGCCTGTGGTAGACCGGAAAGGAACAGATGTGAGGATGCTCCTTAGGACTCCTGATGCGGGATACTTGGATTTGCTGTGGCATTGGTCTGATTTACCTCGTTGTAACTTACCTGTAAGCTTCAGTATGCTGTTGATCATTAGAGGCGTGGTTTTTGAAAGTGTGATTTGGGATTTTGTTGTTTAATTTTTATTTTATTTGCACAACATTGCAGATTTCCTAGAACAGGGAAGTATAAAAGGACCACGTCATTGATGTGATCCTCCTCCTTCATTTTACAGAGGAGGAAGCTGACATGTTCACTGGTTTGGTCAAGATTCCCGAGCCAGTTCATATCAAGGCTGGAGCCCCAGCCAGGCCCTCCTGAGTCTAGCTTTGACATACTGCTTGACACTGCGAATTCTAGGAAATTATATTTATTAATTTCATTATAAATGCAGGAACCTTTGCAGATCTGTATTCCCATATGGCTTTAGGTTTGTGTAAGTGTTTCCCACAGCCATGGCAGCTGGGAAAAGCTGTTCTAGAAGGAGTGGGGAGAACGGGCATTAATGAGAGGAAAATAATCTTGTCATAGGAGCCCGCCCATATTTTCCCTTGTAAATAACATGGTAGGCGGATAAATGTATGATTATAAAGATTATGAATTGTGGAATTTAGTCCATTGCTCTTTGTTTCCTATCTCCATGGATATATTATTGTACACCTAGTCATTTTGTTTATCTCTGTCCTAAAAGTCTATCCAATAACTATCTTTTTAACTACTAGGTTTTTTTTTTCATGTGGTGTGGGAGATATTAATATACTTAGTTTTTTAACTCCCAAATATTAGTATGGTATCACTTTTAGAAGTGTCTTAATGTTTAAAGCATTTTCAAGGTGCTAGTTTGCCTTTATGAAGTAATTAGAATGGAAGAAGAGTGAATATTCCTATTCAAAACTGTAATATCTTGAAGAAGAAGTAGACATTTGACTCAGGGCCACACAGACCGTCAGTTGTTTGAGGAGGAGCTGAAATTCCAATCTTTTGGACGCGGTTCTATTCCCATAACACGACACAACATTTCTAAGATGACTTCAGAGAACTTTTTAAATGCCCAGAAATGATAGCACAGTGTAATGTCTGCTGTTTTCCATTTGATCATAGGAAGAGATTAAAACTACAAAACTGGTGAGACTATTGTTCTTACCTAATTTTTGATACCTATTTCGTGGTCAGAGAAGGCTGCGGTGGGTCTCTCCATTTTAACACATGCATTGTTGGTATCTAACAATTGCATTTTCTCAGTGTACATTTTTAAATGTGGCAGGCACTGTGCTAGGAAAGCATTGGCAAACAGGAAGAAGCCACAGTCTCAGGCTTCAGGAGGCCGAGTGAGAGTGAGTGTTCTCAGGATCCTTCAGTTTATGATGCTGTCCTGGCATATGTGTTCTGGAAATGTTTTGGCTCTTCTAGGGTCTCCTCCCCTCTTTAGAGACCAGTTCAAGGTGCTTCCAAATTTGGTTTTGATGTTAAGAGTTTTACAGAGTTTGAGACTCAAAGTCCTCCTTTACTAGAGCCTTTCCCATGAATTTCTTAACACCTGGGAAGTTTTTAAGGCACCACATGTTGCTTTCAGGTGTTTAGTTGATGTATCTGCTACAGGTACTTTGTAACTGTTGCCATTTGCCTCCAGGTCTCCCCCAATGCGCTGCAAACTTAACATCTTGTGAGGTGGGTCATCAGGGACAATTTGCAATTCCCTGGGCGTTAACTTCATGTTTTCTTAGGAAGGTACAAAGGTACTTCTCAAGAATAACTCAGCGCCAAAGGACTTGTATGCATGCTTATAAGCCTAACTAACCAATGGACACAGACACCAGAGGGGCGAGGGCATGAGTGTGTGTGTGGGAGGGCAATGGGGGGCTAAGGACACATATGTAGTACCTTAATCAATAAGAAAATAAATTAATTAATTAATTAAAAAATAAATTTAAAAAATAATTTTTAAAAAAATTATTATTAATGAATTAAATGAATTAAATGAATTAAAAAAAGAATAATTCAAAGATGTGACTTAACAAGGACTTATTGACGTGCCTTTTTCCATTCAACAGATAATTATGAGTGCTTACTGTATGTTTGGGTTTATATCAATAGGGACTTTCAGAGATAAGAGGAACCCTGCCCTGGAATTGCTCATAGCTAGCTGGGTACATCAGGTGGTAAAACAATCGCAGTAAAATGAAATGTGTTACCATATATCAGCACGGTAGAAGGGAGAGGGAGTTTCACCGAGGAGGTGAGAGTTGAACTGGACATTGAGGGTTGATTAGGAGTTTACCGCTTAGGTATGGTTAGGAAGGAAAGGATGATAATAATAGTTCTCTTTCACTCAGTACTACCTTACTTATCCTCCTACTAGCCCCACTGAAGTTACCTTCTTTTTACAGATTAGGACACTGTGGTTCAGAGATTAAGTACTTTGCCCAAAGTCACAGTTAATCAGCGATGAAACTGGGACTCATTTCCCACGTGTCTGCTTGAAAATCCCCGGACTCCTCACCATATGAGAATAACTTCACCAGAAGCAGAGGAGCATAAAAAAACAGTGGTGTTTGCACAGGTGTGGGGAATCCAGCTCTGTTACCCTTGGAGAGAATAGTGGGTGTTGTAGATGATGTTGGAAGGACTCAGGTCATTTCGGCTCCATGTTTTGGGATCTTGTGTTCTTGCCTGTGAGTTCTTGTACTGTCTGTGGAATTGGGTGCAGTTGTGGGCCTTGAGCAAAAGCAAGGGCAGTGTCAGAGTGACACTGTTGAATAGTAACCATAGGAGTGCTTTGGAGAGGAGAAATTTGAGGAATTTTAGACTTAGAAGCAAGGGGTCAAGTTAGGCTGTTTGAGTTGTCCCAGTGAAAGACGACAGGAGTGTGAGGGGAGTCCGTGTGGGATAGAAAGAAATGATGAGGCTTAGGGTGACTTGGGAAGGTGAGTGAGACACAGAGGAGGACATCCAGGTGTATAGCTTGAGTGACTATGTGGAGGCGAAGCCTTTTGTTTATCAGAAATTGAGGGTTAAGGAGGGAGGAAATAGTTTTGGTAGAAAAATCATGAGTTTGAGTTGCCCGTGGGATAGGCAGCTGATCTGTGCTTGGACATATGGGTGTTGAACTCAGACATAGCTTGGGCAGGTCTGAGCTAGAGGTGCAGATGTGACAGATGTCATCCCCTGGAGGGTTGCGGTCACGGTCAACCAGGGAGAGCTATGGGAGTGAGAAGCCATGGGAGTTGAGGCTTGAGCCCTGTGGAACACTTGCACCACCTCTAAGTAGGTGAACTGATACTGTGGAGGAGACCAAGAGAAGACCGTTGGAAAGATAGGAAGTGATCAAGTGAATGGGCAAGCTCTCTTTAGTACTAGTCAGTAAACTTCTGTGATTGCTTTTTAAGTGATGCAGGACATTAAAATTGCTATTGCAAAAACTGAAGTCAGTTTCAGGTGCTCAGAATGTTTTACTTTGCTATCTTTTTAGGAATTCCTAAAGCCCCAAGGTTAATTTTGTCCCTAATGAAACCTCATGTTTTTTGTAGTAGGTTTTCTTTTGACATGGCTCCATGCTGCCTTAAAGAGAATGGTTCTGATACTTCTAATTCCAGGTCCTTTTATTCCTTGGTGCTCAAAAGATTACAGTGGGGAGAGGGGTGCATAGAGTGAGGCTTGGGAACAGCAGCAGTGAGCAAACCTATACTAATTTTATATAAAGCTAAGGTTTTCCTCATTTTTATGGACTTCTTGCTTTTGGCATAGGACAAGGAAAAAACCTGTCCAGCTACCCTTACAGGAGATGAGTTCACTTAGCTTGGAATATCATCTATGTATGTACTAAGAGGGATCAATTAGAAGTCTTCGAGAAATCTGTCTGAGAAATAAAATCCCTCAGTCTATGAAATCACACTTCAGACATGCCCAAGTACTATACTGTAGTCTGCTCTGTTTTTGGAAGGATGCAGAGAGAAGTCGCACTGCTCAGATAGTCACTGTGCATGGCATGTGTCAGTGAAAGAAAATTTAAAGGTCTTAGTCTGCGAGTAAGGTCTTGGAATTTCATTTTATAAGCTAGGTGATCGTAAGCCATTCCCTGAACTGTTATATATTACATGTGCAGAGCACTTCTGTGCTTATAGTGGTAGATAAAGCCCAAAAGGTAGGGCTTAGGAAGAGATAATAGAAAAAAATACTGATGGTAAAGGACTTCAACGAGTTGATTGTAAGCTTCTTGAGGGTAGGGACTGCCACTTATGTGGCTAGACCTCAGCTAATGGTGGTGGGATGAATGAGATGGATTGCGGATGACAAACGGATCTTTAAGATTTCATGTGAAAATCTTCTAGTGGGGTGCTTTAAGACTTGTGGGTAGTTGTCTAAGATGGCAAGAATTCCCAACTGGGAGAGGATCCTGGCTGTTAGTCCTCTCCCACCCCTCACCTCTTTGCAATGATAATGCAAAAAAAAAAAAAAGAAAAAAGAAATCCCAGTAGATTCTCTGTGGAGATGGGGCCGGGGTGGGGGTGGGGGGTAGTGGGGGAGCCTTGGCTTACACCATCCATTTTGTTTAGACAGCAATGTTCAGGGATGGCATGTGTGCCTGAAAATAGAAATCGCTACTTTGTATTTCTTGTTGGAAAGCTGAATATCCCAGCAACCCAGAGAAATGCAGCTCTTAAGAGAGCTGAGCCATTGACCAAAGGAAGGCCCAAAAAACTGCAACAGTTGGTTTGTTGGGCTGAATGGCCTTAAATGGTCATCACAGTTAGTGAAGCCCAGAAACTTTTAAAAATAGGTTAGGGGGTTGCAGTGTGTATCTGCATGGTAATCTCTCAAGCCTAAAAGTACAGTTTTCTTTGCCACTGGATCGTGCATTTTCTTAGGTGTAATCAGATTTCCAAGTAGCGAAGACCGGAATGAACACACCAGTGTTTTCAGAATAGCGCCAACTAAACAATGGAGAAAGGGAAGTGGACAAGTCAGAAGTCCCTGCCCTGTGGTAATCAGGAGCTATTAGAGGAGGCGGAAAGGTGCTAGGATCTGGGGGAGGCGGAGCCAGCAGAGAGTCTCCATGCTGGTGCTTTTTCTGTGTCCTATTTCCATTTTGATGTTAAGTGTGGATTGAGTGGAATGCCTGTGTTGGGCCAGGCCCCGTGCTAAATGTTAGGTATAGGATGATAAGCAAGAATGATATTCTCTGCCTCCACAGGGAATTTATTCTAAGGACCCTCAGTGTGTACAGCAAGCTGCTTGTCTGTTAGGTGCACCATATAATGGGATCCTTTTTTCAGGATCCCAGGTTTTGTAGCCTTACCCAGCCAACTAACCTCTGTTTCCTCTGTTTTGTCAGAGGCTGTCAGCATCATATCCGCTGTCCCTGTCAGGGAGTTCCTGAGGTCCTTCTTGGACCATTTATTAAACCTGATGCTGGACTGTAAATTCCAACCACGTTGGGTTTGGTCAAGGTGGGGGTAGGGGGCTGACTTATAAGACATCCCATTTGAACAGACAGACCTCTTCCATTCTATTCATGTTTCCTTTCCGCATTCCAGATTGGTGGCGGTAAGCACACCATGAATGATCACCTCCATGTGGGCAGCCACAGCCACGGACAGATCCAGGTGCAGCAGCTGTTTGAGGATAACAGCAACAAGCGGACTGTGCTCACGACACAACCCAATGGGCTTACGACGGTGGGGAAAGCCGGGTTGCCGGTGGTGCCAGAGCGGCAGCTGGAGAGCATCCATCGACGGCAGGGGAGCTCCACCTCTCTGAAGTCTATGGAAGGCATGGGGAAGGTGAAAGCCACCCCCATGACGCCTGAGCAAGCAATGAAGCAATACATGCAAAAACTAACCACCTTTGAGCACCACGAGATCTTCAGCTACCCTGAAATATACTTCTTGGGTCCAAATGCAAAGAAGCGCCAGGGCATGACAGGCGGGTCCAACAACGGTGGCTACGACGATGACCAGGGATCCTACGTGCAGGTGCCCCACGATCACGTGGCTTACAGGTACGAGGTCCTCAAGGTCATTGGGAAGGGAAGCTTTGGGCAGGTGGTCAAGGCCTACGACCACAAAGTCCACCAGCACGTGGCCCTGAAGATGGTGCGGAATGAGAAGCGCTTCCACCGGCAGGCGGCGGAGGAGATCCGGATCCTGGAACATCTGCGGAAGCAGGACAAGGACAACACCATGAACGTCATCCACATGCTGGAGAATTTCACCTTCCGCAACCACATCTGTATGACGTTCGAGCTGCTGAGCATGAACCTCTACGAGCTCATCAAGAAGAATAAATTCCAGGGCTTCAGCCTGCCTTTGGTGCGCAAGTTCGCCCACTCCATTCTGCAGTGCTTGGATGCTTTGCACAAAAACAGAATAATTCACTGTGACCTTAAGCCCGAGAACATTTTGTTGAAGCAGCAGGGTAGAAGCGGTATCAAAGTGATCGATTTTGGCTCCAGTTGTTACGAGCATCAGCGCGTCTACACGTACATTCAGTCCCGTTTTTACCGGGCTCCGGAAGTGATCCTTGGCGCCAGGTACGGCATGCCCATCGATATGTGGAGCCTGGGCTGCATCTTAGCGGAGCTCCTGACCGGGTACCCCCTCTTGCCTGGGGAAGATGAAGGGGACCAGCTGGCCTGTATGATCGAACTGTTGGGCATGCCCTCCCAGAAACTGTTGGATGCATCTAAACGAGCCAAAAATTTTGTGAGCTCCAAGGGATATCCCCGTTACTGCACTGTCACGACTCTCTCAGACGGCTCTGTGGTCCTCAATGGAGGCCGCTCCCGGAGGGGGAAACTGAGGGGCCCACCGGAGAGCAGAGAGTGGGGGAATGCACTGAAGGGGTGCGATGATCCCCTCTTCCTGGACTTCTTGAAACAGTGTTTAGAATGGGATCCTGTGGTCCGCATGACCCCCGGCCAGGCTTTGCGGCATCCCTGGCTGAGGAGGCGGTTGCCAAAGCCTCCCTCCGGGGAGAAGATGGCAGTGAAAAGGATAACTGAGACCACTGGTGCTATCACTTCCATTTCCAAGTTACCTCCACCTTCCAGCTCCGCTTCCAAACTGAGGACTAATTTGGCACAGATGACAGATGCCAATGGGAATATTCAGCAGAGGACAGTCTTGCCAAAACTTGTTAGCTGAGCTGAGTCCCCCTGATGCTGGTAATCTGAAAGATACAATGTGGCTGAGCCTTATTGGGTTGCAAAGGAGTAGCTCAGACATGTTTTTATTTGCTCAATAACTCGACTCATTTGTATCTCTTCAGCACTTATTTTAATGTAAGAAAGTCATTTGTTTTTATAAAATACATGGGGACAATGCTTTAAGTTTTTATACTTTCTGAAACGTTTTTTTGTGTTCTAAAAGTACGATGAGCCTTACTGTATTTGGTGTGGCAGAGTAATAAACATCAGTGGCAGGCCATTGATTCCTTCGTGACTGCCATGCACTTACAGATTGGTGTCAAAGACATTCACTACGTTTTTATGGTTCATAGTATATTCTCCTCCAGGCGATTGCCCCCAAAGACCCCCTTCTCTCTCCATGCTCAAGACTCATGCACAGGTGTAGCATGTCTTGCTTCTGTTTCCCGTAGGTTATCTGGGTGGTAGTTATGGAGGGAGGGGAATGGTCAGGATGAAAACGATGTTCTAAGGAAAATTGCACCTTAGAGATTTTTTTTCATTTTCTGAAGTAAATCATGCTCAAATAATAAAATGCCCAAGGTTTAAGTGACCAGTTAGCATTCTGACAGTCGCAAAGCTGGCCAACCAGACCTGGTGGATAAATGGAAAAAGTGTGTGTTCCTCTAAATCTTCTAATATGATCAGCAAGCTGTTTTGTAAAGAAGCCTCACATTACAGAGCTGGTCTTGCACCTAAAATTAGAAATGTATTACATGAACTGTTCCTCCCCTCTCTGCTTTTCTCCTGTTACTCTCTTACCACACATCTGTTGCTTGCATTTGGTTCTTTTTTTCCCCCCTCCCTTCAAGTAGATATCCCAGACTGTTAATACAGAAAAGAGACACTGCAGCTATGATTATGACCATCGTTTCATATTCCAATTAAAAAAGAACAGCAGCCTAGCTACGTAAGGTGGGGATTTCCACAGTTCCAAAGAAGGTTTAACAGATCAGCATGAGTTCCCACTTGCCAAGTGCCACTGTAGGGTTCTCTTAGCCTGGGAAAGTATCAATTCTTTCTTAAAAAAAAAAAAAAAGGCGGGGGGAAGGGTTGAAAATCGATTTAAATGGAAGTCATTGTGGCTGTTCTGTAAGGCTAATTTGAACAACAAATTTAGCGGAGGAAAAGTTCAACCTCAAGGTAAATGGTTTGATTTAGTCTTCGCATCAGTAGAGGAGCCACAGAGATTGCATTTCTCTCTTTCATTTTCCTTCCTTTTGGGTTGCACTGATGGTTTTTGTGAGAATGACACTTTACCTGGAAAAGTCACAGAGTTAAAAGTAAAAGAATATTTTCTTCTCTGAATAATTATTTTCACAGTGGAAATTTCAGTATTTTATCACTAATGTATGAGCAGTGATATATATCAATTGCAAGGCACGTGAAAAAAAATTTTTAGTATGTGCAATTTAATATAGAAAGATGTCTGCCTGTTTGGAAATAGGTTTGGATAGTGAAAATTAAGGTAAATACTCTTTTATATGCACAGATATTATTGTATTGCCTGTAAGTTGATTTACAAGTACTTAAAGCATGGTCCCCAGTGAGGCCAAGAAAGTTTCCGGTTAAGTTCTTTTTTTTTTTTTTTTTTTTTTTTTTTTTTTAATATATATATAAATCCTGGAGTTTCTCTTACTTAAAAAAAAAAGTAGTTTTGAACAAAACACTTATTTTGAGGCTTTGTCAGTTGATGGTGGAGAAAAATGCTCAGGAAAAACTACGAATATTTGCCAAAAAAACCACACAACAGTAATAAGATTAGCTTATTAATAAGATAGTGATGTTGATGTTTGCTTTACTATTTAAGGGTGTTACTGATAAATTAATTTGTACTTCTGTATTTAAAAAATGATAGCTTCTTCCCCCTAGTCAAATTCTTTACCATGTTGTACACATTTCTGTGTAATCCGTGGAAGCGCAATGTGTTAGTAATGTGCATTTTAAATGATGCTCATGTGATGATACCCCCAATCAGTGGCTTACAGAATTTAAGGATCATGTATTTATTATTAAAATTTTGGCTTAAAGGCATAAGAAGTGTCAGACTTGATGTGATGGCTTTGTAAAAACCACAAGCCTCTTGATGATAGTTAGCTTCTTTAGGTTGTTAAAATAAAAACGTAAAGGCTGTTTTCCCTTTGCAACGCTCCTCCTCCATGTTCGGTCTCATCTCCACGTTTAGTGATAAATCTATGAACCTGAGCCTGCCATGCATATGAATTTCCCTCTGCAATGATCATTCATGTGGACAGTCATAAATGTACTAATATGGTTTGTCTTCCCCCACCACACAAAGCTGGTTCTTAACATGTCAACAGTGCATTTGTGACTTTCTTTATTCACAAATGTAACCGGAAACTTTTAAGCCAAACTGTAATGTGCAGCGCTATTATAGTTTGCCCCCCAAAATATAATGAAATTGATTCACAGGAGCCACCCTGTTCAGTGTTTAGGGATAGAGCCACTTTTCAAAAAGTCTAGCTTAATTATAATGTCAAAAAGAGGAAAATGTTGCATCTTTGTGATTTTCACACATAACTAACTGAAGGGCTCTGCTAAGCTACTAGGAGTTGGCTTGGAAACAGTCCTAGGTCGCACAGGTTACCCTTGTCTAGGGGTGTCTGAGCTGTTTTCAGGTTTAGGAATAGCACAGTCGTCTTGTCTTTGGTTGCAGTCTCATCTGGCTCCGCTTCTTGCACCGCCAGAGTGTGCATCACCACGCAAGTGAGTCGCTACAACAGTGGAACAACAGTGATGCAAGACAGTGTAGATTAACATAGAGGAGAAATCGTGCCCTTAGTGTTAACAATGTGCCTTTTGTTCTGAATGCCATGTTGTAGGGCATGTATTTTTTGGCCTCTTTAACTCTTTGAATACTGGGCAGTAAGGATGGAACCCACCTCTGCAAAGATACATCTGTCTTAAATATCCAGTTACTTCTAGGCCTTAATAGAAACCATAAGGCGGGAAGCATCATCAGGCACTGAGAAAAGTAACCGTTGCTTAGTTACACAGGGAATTCCTATGTTTAAGGGGTTAAAGAAGGTCTTCGTTGTATCTTAACATCAGACTGAATTTTTTTAAATGACATTTTTTTTTGTTATGCTAACACTAGACAACAAAAAATCGACTATTTGTAAAAATTTACCTCAAACCCATTTAATTTTCTAGTGTGATTAATCCCAGGGCATTTGGTATGAACCAAAGTGCATTCCTTTTCTATGTGCCTGGCTCTAGCAAGGATGGCCAGGGATTTTTACAATTTGGGTGCAAGGCACTTAAGCCACTTTTAAACTTAATGGGTGGTTTGGAGTCAGGTTAAAAGACTCCATCAGAATGTTAGGAACACTTTAGGCATCAGTAGCATTGGGCCATATTGGAATCTTAGAAGTGTGAATTATTTTGAAGAGAGCATTCATTTTTGTAATTTTTTCATCAAGAATATTTCTGATAAGCAGAAGACCTTAAAAAACACACACACAAAAATCTGATTTAGTTGGTAAAGGTTTTAATATTGCCCAACATAATGCTGTGGTAGCATTTAAAACAACAACAGTATTTGTGAAGTCTGTTTCTTAGGGGCTGTACATCTATCTGCTATGGACATATATGAAGTTAGTTGTAATTATACTCAGCTCAACTGCTACAGTTATGTCTAGGCAGTGGCTTGGGTTTTCATCGAGCAACAACTTAGACACGTGACTGTAATATGCTGCAACTGTGTGTACTGAAAATATGTGAAAATGGTTGAATGTGGACTGTGTATATATGTATGTAAAAATTTCTGTGAGATGCTGCTGTCGCCACTTAACATGAAATATGTTCTAGTGGATTTTAATCCTAGTGGCCAGTTCTATGATACTGTATGTATTGTACAGCTGATGACAGGAGTAAGACTGTTCAGTGACTATTTGTTAAATTTTATTGTCGTGGCCAGAGATAATTTCAGAATAAAATTTTAATGTCCTACCTTACCTTTTCTCCCCTTTTCTAACTATAATTTTACTCCTGATCTATTTCTGGTATTCTTGGCCCAGTAGCCTAAAGAAAGTGTAGAATGCAAATATTTTCAGCAATAGAGAATTTCTTATTCCTTGTTAATGTGCACACTCCAAGTAGGAAAGACGAAACGTTTTCGTGGGCAACTCTTGCTGGACAACTCTTGCTTTTCTCAGGATATTCTATTCCTTTGCCCTTAATATCTCTATGTTAATTTTCCTTTATCTAGCCTCTGCCACATTTTCTATTATGCTAGAACTTCAAATCTTTTCTTTTTTTAAACCTTCAAGGTGACAGTTAAACTGTGGGAGCCGAGCCTGTAAGTTAATCCCCACAGCCTTCATTCTTTTTTATGCACAGTTCTGGTGAATTATTATGTGTTCTTACCAGCTCCCCCATATACTTTTGAACGCTTATGCTTCTGCAGTTCTTATACTTGGTGGTCTCTATGGTTCACATTTTTGGGGGTTTTAGTGTCTCCGTCTATCATGGCTGGATCAAAAAATAAGGCCTGTGAACTGCAACCAGCTCATAATTTGTCAAGTTCAGTTAATACCAAGCTTAGAGTTTACTTACAGATAGATGACAGCAAGCAGATGCTCTAGTAATTTGTCAGACATGCAGGGGTATTATGTAGACAAATATTTCCCTCTTGTGGGAAGAACTACCTCACATTTTTATTTACACCCCTCCTGCCACCAACAGCCAAAGGATGACTTAGTGTGGCTTCCTGCGGCGGAAGTGGGATTTGCTAAAACGAGAGCATACTGTGGGAATTCCCAAACCCGCACATACCATCATAGCCTATGCCACGGACTTCCATTCTTGCTTCTCTTGTTACTTAAGAGTTCTTGTCCTGTGAAAATATACCAACCAACCAACCAACCAACCAACCAACCAACCAAGAAACTCTATGCATATAGAAACAAAGTTTTAAGAAATGCACATAAGGTATAACATTGAAACTTGGTGCTGAAGCAGCAACTTAGATTGTCCAGATCTGACTTCCCTCAGATCTGATAATAGTTCCCACTCATTCTCTTTTTTTGCAAAGCTTTCTTAAATGTAATTTCTGTAATCTTTTCCCTCTTGGAGTCAACAACGATACCAATAAATATTCTTGGGACTTAAAGGTTGCCTTTAGCACTTGAGAATGTTCCTAGCTGGCATTAATATGTTGGTCATTTAGAGAGAGGGAAGTTCGCTTGATTATTTTCTGTTTTGGATGGAAAGCATGAAGAGACATTTCAAGAAAGGGTATTTGTGGCTTTGTTTCACTGTTGTTTTTAAAAAGTTGGAATTGCACTGCGTTTCCTTTGGGCCATTAGGCAAATAAACACTTGTCATTAGTAATACTTAACACTGCCCACAATGAAAAACGATTGCACACACATAAAAAATTTTGCATCTTACTGCTAATTCTTTGGTTTCTTCTGTTTTGCTGTGGTTACATACTTGCTATCTGTGCTACACTTGACATATGGGGGAAGGGGCATAATTGCCATTCCTTTTCATCTCAAAAAGTTTAAAGGGCAAACTAATGAATTAATATTTACTCCTGAAGAAAGCTGACATTTAGGGCGTTGACTAGCCATCTATAATCATGAGCAGCAGGATGTGTTATAGATATCACCGGTTCCAGAGCATGGCTCCTTATGAAGAAAGCTCTGCAGGTCCCATGGTGTTAGACATCAGTGCAGCCTTATACATCCCTATGAGCTATAATTATCCTCACTTGATATTGGAGGAAACTAAAGTGACTTGCTCCAAAGTGACTTTGCAAAAACAGTTTGGGCTTCGGATTGCAGTCAGATAAAGAATTTTGGTCTTGGGGCAGTGAAGGAGAATCGCTAACAGCACAAGTACACACAAATTTAGAAAGAGGGCACATTGAGCGAGCAGTGGGCATTACCATTATTTGAGTGAATTGTGTATCCATGTCCAGGAATATTTTTTAAAAGGGGAGAAACTACCCAAAACCGGACTAGACCATCTTAGTCTCTAGGTCCACCTAATAACTAAAATGCATGTGCACACACCCCTTCGGTTTATTTGTGAAAGAGGGACTTTTTATATTGCCATATGTGGGGAGGTCATTATAGTAGCTTTATTTCTGTTCTTAAAATAATGCCTTTTACATTTGAATGTGCGAGAATATTCTTGACTCTTTACTAGTTCTCAGGGATTAAACATTAAATTTTACTGACGGTAGCAGCAGGTAAATCTCTTAAATTCAAACTTACTCAGGTGTCCTATCCTTTGCCTTCATATTTAAGAAAACAGAATGCCTGCTAGGGAAATATATAAAACTTAAAATTCCAAATACAACTTTAAAACACCAAATTGTAAATAAACCAATTTTACAAAATAAAATACTGTGTTTTTTTCCTTGCTTTTTATCCCAAATTACTTCCCCTCCTAAGTTTGAGGAGTTTTGAATATCTAGACTGTATTTTTGTTGTTGTTTGTGAAATGAAGTGTGTTATTTACCAAACAAAACCCAGGAGCAGGCTCAGGACATTTAGGTAAGAGCTTATTGAATTGCTTTCGGTTGTTTTGGGGGAAATGTGATTAGTGTGCAAGCAATTTATGTAGACTTACAGGAAATAAGTGTATGGGTAACTTTGGGCTAATTTGTCAACCTTTTATTTGAAGAGAAATATCCAACCTAATTTCCCCTCGATTTCAATTTATTGAAATTTTGGCTTGAGTAGCCTTAGATTAAAAAGGAAAAAAGACATCCATCTTACTAATGTCTATTGCAGATGGCACTCATTTGTCAGATAGTTATTAAATATCTACTACCTGCCAGGTACTGCTCAGGCACTAAGGGTATATAATGGTGAACCAAACAAACATAGTTTCTTTCCTTACAGTTTTTAAACTGGTTGGGAGGGCAAGGCGTTATACAAGTAATTATATGAACAAATTCACAATAGCAAATGTAATAAGTACTATGAAGGAAAAGCAGGTGGTGCTGAGTGTGTGTGTGTGTGTGTGTGTGTGTGTGTGTGTAATGTGTAATGGAGGTGAGGGAGGTCAAATTGTCTTGAATGGTTCAAGAATGGCTTCCCTAGGAAATAAATAGCTGTTGAGTGAGGAAGGGCGCATGCACAGAAACCCTGGAGTTAGAGGAAGCAAGGTATGTGTGAGCAATGAAAGGACGTTCCTGTGGCTGGAGCCCTTAGGAACCAGAAGAATGAGAGAGGATGGGGTGAAATGAAGCTGGCGAAGTGGTTGGCCCCAGACCATGCCAAGCCTTGAAGGTCTTCATTAATGTGCAAGGGCAGCCACCAAGGGCTTTTAAGGAGGGACATGCATGAGCAGCGTGGAACCCTGGCTGTCTTTAATAGAGCGTACTGGCAAGGGTAAGAGTAGATGAAGGAAGACCAATGGGGGGTGCTTGCAAGTGACAGGAGATTAGAACAGACAGCAGGGATGGGGATGTAAGGAAGAGGATGGATTTGAGATCTCTAGGATGCAGAAATATTCAGGTAGAAATGACAGTAGTGTTTCTTTGTGAATGAAAAGTAGCTGGTGCTATTTTAGCGTCTCATTGCATCAAAGGAAATTACAGTATCTGATCTTTCAGAGAAAAGAGGATGGTGAAAATTAATGCCTTTATTTACATTGTATGAAGTCCTAGTAAGCTATTTATCTTTTGCTGAAACTTGAAGCCTTGGAGGAAAATCTTATTAATTTAATTAAATCTGTTGAGGACATTTTAGATTTCAAGGGATTGTGAAATAATAATAATAATAATAATAAGGATGGAGACGTGGGATTGTAGAAGTCAGCTAACCAAATTCCCCTCAGTCAGCTATCTTCTTGGTTAGATTTCCCTCCCTCCCGCTTGCCTTTTTTAAAAAAAATTAAACATCTACTCTCTAGGGGATTTGGAAAACCAAAACCAAACAATCAAACAAATAAAAGGAAGAGAAGGGGAAGGAGGAGTTCTGCTCTTGGACTTTATGTTCAATCGGGAAGATAAGATTAGACAGAAAGCATTAATCTGAGAACAATAAAAGGCAAAATTCCATGCAAGTGAAGGTAATTTGTGCTGCTGTTGGATAAGAACAGCTTCAGGGAGGTAGGTCTCTAGGCAGGTCTTGCTGGATCACAGATGGATAGAAAGGGAGCATTGCAGGAGAAGAGAATTGCTTTAATTGAGCCTTGTCATGTATCATTCATTCACCTGATCATCCAATAGTCATTGAGCATCTATATATATGATTCCTGGCATAATGCAAGGGGTGGCAGAGGCTGGGGTTTGTGCAGAGGGGAGGAAAATTCCTTTGGGAAGGGGAAGCCTTGTTGTCTAGTGGATTCCTCACATGTGCCCTGTTCTCAGCGCATAGGTGCTCTCTGTCTTCCCCAATCTCAGCAGCGTCCTGTGGGACTCAGTGCAGACCCCATGTCATTTCCTCTGCAAAGCCCCTCCCTTACCTGAGGCTGGGCCAAAGCTAACACTGGCACTTCTGTGTTAACATCTGGGAGGAATTTTTGCTAGCCAAAAGCTGAGTGGAACTGAGTTGAGGAAAGCGGTGGAATCCTTTCCCGGCTTCCCTCCATCTTTCCCTCTGGGCTAAGGCTGCAGACAAAGTATGTGTGGTGACCGGAGATAACATTTTAGTAGGCGAGGCAGATCTTAAACAGATCATCGCAACAATGTTAGTTATAAGTTATGAGATGTGCCATGAAGGAGAAGTAGCCAGATTTTGTGAGAAAGAATAATAGACAGGAGGTCAGCGAAGGCCCCTATGGGATGGCAGCATGTTTGAGGCATTCTGAAGGGAGAGGGCAGCTCAGCCACCCAGGGAAGAGCGATCCGGAGCCTGAGCTCTGGGACAGGACAGAAGGCCACGTGCCTGGCATCTGGTGAGCTGAGGGGAGTGGAAAGCAAGGCCAGCCCTTGGAGAGGCTGTGCCCACCGCATTGAGGAACTGGGAATTTACATTCCTCATTACACCAGGAAACCCTTGAAGCATTTAAAGAAGATCTTTAAAAAGAAGTCATTATTTATTTTCCTTGGAGCCAAGTAGAAATGGTGGGACTCCATGAGACTGAGGAGGCCTAACCACCGCAGGGAAGGTAGGGGGAGATAACTTGATGGAATGAGTAATGGTCCCAGGTCCAGGGGTCTGCTTGGGAAGTGAGGTGACCTGTGGGTAAGACCATGCAGGATTCTGAAGATACCATTTGTGGTGTTATTCCATAACTAGAGTGGCACAGGTGGGAAAAACCTGTTTTTAAATGTGACTATATTCAATTACAAACAAGCCTTAAAGGTTTTTAACGGACAAATTTGAGAGGTCTATTTGCCTACAACATCTCAAGATTCACAGGTTCAATTAATCTATTAAGCACTTTTTATTTTTATTATTTTTTAAAAATATGTTTTTATTGATTTTTAGAGAGAGAGGAAGGAAGCGGGAGAAACATCCATGAGAGAGAAATATCCATTGGCTGCCTCCTGCATCTCCCCCTCCCCCTCCCCCGACTAGGGATGGAGCCCCAAACCCAGGCATGTGCCCTGACCAGGGAATGGAACCTGCAACGTTTCAGTGCATAGGTCAATGCTCAACCACTGGGCAACACTGGCCGGGCTAAGGACTTTTTAAATCAGTAAGAAAACATTAAAAAACACAATGAAAAAATGGACAAGCCATTAAAAACAAAAACAAAACATGTGGCATATTTAAATAATTTATGTGAGAAACATAAATCAACTCCCTCCCTCCCCCAAAGAAAACATTTAAAATTGTGAATCAAAGTCATACAAATTAAAGCAACGAGTTTATTTTAACCCGTGAATGAAACAGTGCTGCTCCATGCTAGCAAGCTGTGGGGTGGCACAAAAGGCTCATTAGCTGCTGCTGGGGTGTAAATTAGCAGAACCTCTATGAAAGGCAACATGGCCCTCTGACTAAGAGCTGGCAATCTGACTAAGAGCTTTAGAAATGCTCCTTTTATTTTGCTTTACCTGACAGTTCTACTTCCAGGACTCTATCTCAGAATAACCCAAGGTGTAAACATATATTTATGTATAAGAATAATCATAACCATATCAAGTAGCACGAACAGAAAAAAAAATTTGTAGCTACCAATAGAGGATTAGGTCATAAATTATAACTTTATGTTTTGAGGTACAAAATGTTCACTGTATAATATTCAGCAAAAAAACCCCAACAAATTCCCCCCACCCCCCCCCCCCCCACCCCCAAAATAGGAAAGAAAACGAAATGTCCTCCCTCCAAAACAGACTCAGGCAGAGCGATGGCATAGGAAACACTATCCGAAGAAAATAGGCCATTGTGTTAACAGGGAGCTGAACTTAATTTTAATTCTCTTTAGCAGTTTTTCATCAATTTTCACAATAAGCATTCATATTTTAATAATATTTTTTAACACCCAATACATCATTAAGAAGAAAAGTATTTGGAAGGGGAGAAGTAAAACGAAAAGAAGACTCTATGGACCGAGTGAGCAGAGGGCTTTCATGATGGGGAATTCACTTCCTGTCTCACTGACCTATTGCTGAACCACTTTTGCTCCTACCACTTGCTGTGCTCTTTCTCATCTCCAGTTCCCACTACCCAGACTGTGGCCTTCCTCCTTTTCCTCCTGGCTAATTCCCACTGTGCTAGGTCTCGGGTAGTCACTGCTTCCTCGGCCCTTCTGGTCCCCCCACCTCACACAGTCTTCCCCAGGCTAGCAAAGATATTCCAGAGGAGGTCTCCCATAATAACGCCAACACCCACTTTCAAAATCTTAAACTTCAGTGTCAGGACTGGTTTGATTATTAACCTTTGTGTTCCCTGGGGGCATTAAATAGTGCTTGGCACGCAGTAGGTACTCCACAAATATTTGCTGTTGACATTAAGGCCTATTTATGTGTTTTAAAAATTTTTATTATTTGAGAGTATTACAGATGCCCTCCCCCCATTACCCCCTCCAGCTGGATCCCATCCTACCCTAGGACTTTGCCACAGTATTGTCTGTATTCATGGGTATTATAAGTTCCTTGGTTAATCTCTTCCTTCCTCACCCCCCACTCACTTCCCTCTAAGATTTGTTAGCCTGTTCCATGTTTTCATCCTCAGGTTCTATTTTATTCATCAGTTTATTTTGTTCACTAGATTTCTTGTTTGTTTATTTTGATTTTTAGATTCAATTATTGATAGGTATGCATTTATTGCCATTTTATTGTTCATATTTTTTTATCTTTCTTTGTCTTCTTTTTAAAGAAGACCCTATAACATTTTTTATAATCCTGGTTTGGTGGTGATGAACTCCTTTAGCTTTTCTTTATCTGGGAAGCTCTTTATCTGACCTTCAATTCTAAATGATGGCTTTGCTGGGTGGAGTAATTTTGGTTGTAGGTCCCTGCTTCTCATCACTTTGAATATTTCTTGCCATTCCCTTCTGGTCTGCAAAGTTTCTGTTAAGAAATCAGCTGACAATTGTATGGGCACTCCCTTGTAAGTAACTATTTTTCTCTTGCTGCTTCTAAGATCCTCTTTGTCTTTAACCTTTGGCATTTTAATTGTGATGCATCTTGGTGTGGGCCTCTTTGGGTTCCTCTTGTTTGGGACTCTCTATGCTTTCTGGACTTGTATGTCTATTTCCTTCACCAGGTAAGGGAAGTTTTCTGTCATTATTTTTTCAAACAGGTTTTTTATTTCTTGCTCCCTCTCTTCTCCTTTCAGCACCACCATGATGCAAATGTTGGCATGCTTGAAGTTGTCCCAGAGACTCCTAACATTATGTTCATATTTTTTTATTCTTTTTTCTTGTTCCTGCTCTGATTGGGTATTTTTGCTTTCCTATATTCCAAATCGCTGACTTGAACTCCTCTACTCTACTATTGATTCCCTGTAAATTATTCTTCATTTCAGTTAGTGTATGCTTCATTTCTGACTGGTCCTTTTTCATGTTGTTGATGTTCTCTCTGAGTCCTTGAAGTTGTCACTAAGTTCCTTGAAGCTCTCATTAAGTTTCTGGAGCATCCTTATTACCATTGTTTTGAACTATGTATCTGGTAGGTTGCTCACTTCCATTTAATTTAGTGCTTTTTCTGGAGGCTTCTTCTGTTATTTATTTTGTGACATGTTTCTTTGTCTCTGAATTTTGGCTGCTCCCATGTATTTGTTTCTATGTATTGGGTAGAGTTCCTATGTCTCCTGGAATTGGTAGAGTGGCCTTGTGTAAGAGATGTGCTGTAGGGCCCAGTGGCTCAGCTTCCACAGTCACCTAAGCTGGGCACTCTAGCTGTACCTCTGTGTTATCTGTGTGCACTGTCTTGTTGTAGTTGAGCCTTGATTGCTGTTGGCATCACTGGGGGGGGATTAACCCCTCAAGCCAATCTCTGTGCATACCAGCTGCAACTACAGCAGAAGATCTGCTGTACAGGAGACCCCCTGTGGAGCAGGACTTGCTTCAGTGGGGCTTTGGTGCTCTCCAAGTCTCCCCTTGAGTGTGTTGCTCACTCATGGATGTAGTATGGTTGTAATCTGGAGTGGTCTGAAGCTGACCACTGGGTGCAGAGGCCCTGGGGCCTCCCGGGAGGTGCAAAGTCAGCTACTGTTTGTGCCCTGCCTGTGGCCACCCAACTGGAGCTACAGAGCAATATGCATATGGCTGTACATGTTTTGTGCTTGTAGGTACCCAGGAGAGGCCAAGTTGTGAACCAATGCAAGATGCTGCTAGTGCTGGGTCTAGGGCAGCTGTGGGCAAACTACGGCCCGCAGGCCGGATCCGGCCCGTTTGAAATGAATAAATCTAAAAAAAAAGATCATACTCTTTTATGTAATGATGTTTACTTTGAATTTATATTAGTTCACGCAAACACTCCATCCATGCTTTTGTTCCGGCCCTCAGGTCCAGTTTAAGAACCCATTGTGGCCCTCGAGTCAAAAAGTTTGCCCACCCCTGGTCTAGGGCCTTTTATTGAGAGGTCTGGGGCAAACTGAGGCCAGCTGTTGCTTGTTTGAGAGATTTTAGAAAAGTCTGAAGCCTGAGCCAGCACAGGCTATGCATATGGAAAGACCACTGCAAACAGCTTGGGTGGTGTGGGGTCTCATGGAGTCATCAGGGCCAGGTGAACAGTGTGAGCTGGGTTGATGAAAACTCAGATATGATGACTGCCAGGAGGGTTCAGCCTATTTATGTTTGATGGAAGTGAGGAAGAGGTTGGTAGAGGGGAAGAAATTAGAAATGTTATATGCCAGGAAGACAGCTAGGCATCATTATATGCCAACCCTGAGTGCTTGATAGCAGCTACTTGGAACCCTGTCTTGGTTTTATGAAGTTTCCTCTGGGTTCAGTAGGAAATAATGCTACAATTAATTAGAAATATCTGTCATGGGCATAGGAAAGGCAGGTTAATGGTTGCATAGACTTTTCTGTATTCCAGTGTGCATTGCTTCAGTTCTTGTCTTGATGCAAGGACATGGTGTTCAGGATATGACTAAGATTAGATATTAGTTAACATATAGGTGCTTGGTGTTTTGTTTGTTTGTTTGTTTGTTTGTTTTGTTTTTTTAGGAACCATCATAATATGAACAGTATAAATGCTGTTTATATCAGCACAGCTTATTAATTTGTTCTTTAATAAGACGTGTGTGTGTGTGTGTGTGTGTGTGTGTATGTGTGTGTGTGATGGGATAGGAGAAGGACAAGAAAGTATTTCCTTGTCATCTTACCCTCCTTTCTTTTACACTTCTATTGCTTGATCTTTAGTGTGTTATCATAATGGTAGCTAATTCTGGCTAAAAAATTCATTAACAAGCTTCTGCCCGATGGTAAGAGGTTGTCTAGTACAGATGACAAGGTAGGGGGAATCTACAGTTGTTTTCATTCTGAAGATACTTGCTGTGTCCTTTTAGGCTTCAAATCTGCAAATATCTTACTCCCTGGGCTAATTATTTCCCCTTGAGAACAGTAAGGCCCTTTATCAAAATGGTCTCATTCCTGTGTATCCTGACACACAAATGATGAATAATGGGTCTGATTAACCCAGTGACCTTCTTGAATGATAAAAGGGGAATATAAAGATGTGAGCTTTTGCCTGCTCTGGGAATCAGCTGCTCTGCACTTTTCAGAGGCATACTCCTTTGTAACAACTAGTGCTGTGCTTATTTCTTGTCTCTTTCATGCATCATGCTATCGTAAAATGTGGATTTTAAGACCCAGTACACGGGTCCTTTCCCAGGAGCTGCTAGTGCAAACCATTTAACAGTGTTCAGATTAACCTCGGGGCACCTGTGAGTTGCCACTGTGTTGCAGCTGTTACAGCTGCAAGGTTTGGAGGGCCTGACACCACTGCCACTTGAACCTTTTATTCTGAGTAAGTGGCACACATTGATCTTCCCCTGAATGGGTGCCAGAGAGGAAGGAAGGCTGGTTCTCTGTTTGGAAATGGTTCAAGCATCAATTACAACCACTTGGGGGTGGGAGGTGGGGGGAAGGCCAAAGAGCCACTGTCCCCTGCAGCCTTTCCTCTCCTTGGCCCTATCTGTGGTCAGACTCACGTGGTGCCCTCATTTGTCCTCTGAGCAAGCATATCATGATGGTGAGTCTGCAATGCAAAGTAAAGCAAAATGGAAGGCAGAATAATGGCTCCACCAAAGATGTCCATGAAGTCATTCCCAAAACCTGTGACTGTGTTATATCACATGAATTGTGTTCCCCCTAAAATTCATATGTTGAAGCTTGTGATGTTGTGCTACAATAAGAAATGTATACTTGGTACTTGTCCCTGGTGGTTGGCTCAGAGCTCCTAAAACTCTTGCAGTTTCCTGAGTGATAGGGGTGATAGTAAAATCCTTTGTAAATATTTGGTCTTATTCCCCAGTTCCTGACATAAGAGCTTCTAAGATCCTTGGAATCCCCATAGTGTTAAGAATGTTTTTTGTATGCTAATGAGATGACTGGTGGCTGAGGGCCCTTAGGTAGTGTCAGGATGGATAGAGGTTGGAAAGACCAAGGCATGAACTTTCAGCTGTTACCCCTGACCTCAGGGGAGGGGAGAGGGGCTGAAGATTGCCTTAGTAATCAATCACGCCTACATGATGAAATCTCCATTAGAATCCCTAAACCACAGGGTTCAGAGAGCTTCTGGGTCAGTGACTATGTTCATGTACAGAAAGCTTGGTGCATCCTAACTCCACAGGAACACAAGCTTCTGCTCTCAGGACCTTTCTGGACCTCACCCTTGTAACTCGTCATCTGGCTGTTCATTTGTATCCTTTACAATATTCTTTATAATAAAACTAGAGGCCTGGTGCACAAATTTGTGCATGGCCAGGGGGAAGGGACATGGGAGGTTGGCCGGCCAGGGGAGGGGGGTGCAGGGGCTGAGGGTAGTTGCTCGAACTCCCGGTTGAGGGGACAATTTGCATTATAGGCCTTTATTATATAGGATTATACATTTAAGTAAAGTGTTTCTTTGAGTTCTGTAAGCCTTTATAACTAATTATTGAATCTGAGGAGGAGATTGTGGGAACCTCTGGTTAGTCAGAAGTACAGGTGACGACCTGGGACTTATGACTGGTATCCGAAATGGGAGTGGTCTTGTGGGACTCAGCCCTTATAACTGGTGTGACCTGCACAAAGTCCAGTAGTCAGTATCAGAATTGAATCAAATTGTGGGACAGCTAGTTGGTATCTGGAAAGTTGAAGAACTGATTGTTGGTGAGAAAAAAACCCAACTTTTGGTGTCAGAAGTATAATAAGTACAAAATCACTTTTCTTTAGTGAGCCTTAACCCTCAATGTGACTGTACTTGGAGACAGGGCATTTAAGGAAGTAATGAAGATTAAATGAGGTCATAAGGGTGGAGTCCTAATCCCATAAGACTGAGCTATCAGAGTTTTCCCTGTGTTTACAGGGAGGAAAGGCCAGTGAGAAGGTGGCTGTTTGCAAACCAAGGCAGGAGGTATTGCCAGACACTCACCCTGCTGGCAACTTGAGCTTTGATTTCCAGCCTTGAACTTCCAGAAGTGTGAGAAAGTAAATTTCTGTTGTTTGAGCCATCCTGGCTGTCGTAGTTTGTTATGGTAGCTCCAGCAAACTACTACCCATGACAAAGGTGGGTTAAATTTGCAGATGGAATTAAACCTGTTAATCAACTGATTCTGAAGTAGGCAGATTACTGTGGATTGTCCAGGTAGCAGCATGTAACCACAGGGGTCCTTAACCATGAGAGAAGGAGGCAGAAAAAGGAAGTCAGAGGGAGAGATAATTATTGTGTATCAGTTTAGGGAGGTACAAGGTGGCTGGCTTTGAAGATGGAGGAAGGGGTCCAGGAGCCAAGGAATGCAAGCAGCCTCTAGCGGCTGCTGGGAACGGCAAAGAGATGCATTCTCTTCTAGAGCCTCCAGAAAGCAATGCAGTCCTGCCGGCACTGTGATTTTAGCCCAGTGAGATCTGTGTCAAACTTTTAACCTACAGAACAGTAAGAGAATAAATTCAGGTTGTTTAAGCCTTGAAGTGTATGGTAATGTGTTATAACTCCAAGCTAAGTTCAACATAAGCATGTTAAGGCATAATATCTGTGTATTAACACTTTTAAAGTAATATTTTGAATATACACATATATTTGGGATCCATTTTCTCCTAAAAGAGAAAGCGATGTGGAGCACAACAAGGTGACAGAGGGTAGTCTGTTTATAAGCCAGATAAGCAGCTGCCAGGAGAACACTGGGTAAGTGGAACCAAAGGGTATCTCACATCCACTTTATTTTACTTCCTTTGTCCAAACTAAGACTCACAAAAAGTCAAAATATTTAAGGACTCTGTATTTTAATGTAATTTACAAAATTTTAGGGAATATAATACCTGCCTGAAAAGAACTTTTAAGTAATAGTTAATTCTCCCCTTTATCAATTATTACTTTTGAGTGTGTGTGTGTGTGTGTGTGTGTGTGTGTGTGTGTGTGACAGAGAGAGAGAGAGAGAGAGAGAGAGAGAGAGAGAGAGAGAGTTATTTTCAGGGATCACTGGTGGTTTCAGGATGTCCAACACTGAAGGCAGCTTCCCATTACTGTTTTTTGAAGTATGGCTTCACTATTCTTTCTAGTTTTCTATTCTTTCTTGTCGTTTTTATTAGCTGGTAAAGAAACCAACCCTTACATCTATGCTGATTTCTGAAAAGGCTAACTAACTACCCAAACTTACTACCTAATGTTTGATCATCTCTTGCAAAAACCCCCAAAACTCCCCCTGGCCTCCTGCAAAAACCCCCACAAAAAGCCAGAGAGCACTTAGTCACGTGTACACACATGCTCCTCTGAGTCGGAGGGAGGTGATTTTCTTCCTCCAGACCCCTCTGTTCTTTGGCCTTCTGTGCCATTTTCGATTTGTACCAATTGCTTGCATTCACTCTTTCAGCACCTTCCTTAATAACTCGATCTCCCCTTCAGCTTTTGATCATGCTTATTAAATCCCCCTTTTCTCAAGGCATATATTTTGAAGAATTTTAGAAGAAAATCTCAGTATTTAAAATCAAGACTTAAGATGATTATGTGCTTGTAGCCAGATGTAAATATTGGGGTTATGCTCTGCTGAGCATTTTTAAGCAGCACTAGAAATTTTAGCAGCGGTTTGAACTGGTTTATGCTGCGAGCAGTTTTAATAATGATCTCCTGAAACGCCTTTACCCCGTGCTCAAGTATAAAGGGTCATATAAAACAATGATCCAATTGAGCATATGCCTCCCCCTAATTCTACATCTCACATTTCAATATTGAAGCCAGATTTGGCTGGAGTAGTTCAGATTTTCTTATGGTTTTGAGTTCTTTAAATGTTGCTACATATATTTCCAAACATGACCTCATTGGAGAGTCAGTGCATTTGGCTAGCAATTAAACAAGGTTTATAAGCTGATTAAAAAATATTCATTTGCTAGCCAAGTTAAAAAAGAATCACTTGTGCACAGAGCTGAGGGCCTATTCTCATTGGTCTGTCTTTTGTGACATCAGGTGTATAATGTCATTTCTTTTACATGATCTATTTCTGCTCTTGGGCAAATGAGCATGTTGCTGAGACTAAATCATATGAATGTTTCAATTATTATTCTCTAACATCAGCCATTCACGGAAACCACCTGGGTATCTGAAATCATACTTATAGCTTCACTCTATGATGGTTTTGCATTATTCATCCACTAAATATTTATTGAGTGCCTTGTTCACCAATGCATCTCAGTGTCTAGCATAGGAATAAAAGTTAACACTAACAGTTCCCAATAATTAGGAGCATTAATTATGTGCTAGGCATTGCTCCCCATAGCAGCTCTATGGTAACCATTTGTTATGCCCATTTTACAGATGGGGACGCTAACCCACAGACAGAGGAAGTAACTCACCCAAGCCTCAGAGCTAGGAAGTGACAGAGCTGGAATTTGAACCCAGGCTTTGTATTCCGGATTCTATGTTTTTAACCACAATGTTTATAAATAGTTGATGGAGCAAGGCACTAATGATTTCAGAATTTATCAAAACAGAACACGAAACTTCCAGGCCTGTTTATGAGTACCCCATAGTCCTCATCTACTTCCTCCTACCAAGAAACACAGCCAGCATCACTGTGCTACACCGAGGTGGCAGGACTTCTGCACACAGTCCTGGAAACCGGACAACAGAGCTATCCCAGCACCACCGACCTGCCACCGAGGATATGGTGAGGGGTGATGAGTGTTTGTAACGTGTTAAGGCATGGGTGAAAGACTTGGAAGAAATAAAAGTTTTTATTAAATAAAACAATTATTGCTCTCATAATGTTATTAGTTGTGTGTTTTTTAAATCTCTGCTATTGATGTACTGTGTTTTTGGTCTAGCTCTGAGTTTGTAAAATAGGTACAAGAGCAGATGTCATTGCTAAGAATATAGCATTAACCTCTATTTAAAGTTTATAGGCCTGTGACACACGGTGCTGAGGCTTTAGATCAGGATCTTTGAAAGTATCACATGCATGCACTTCAAGTAACAGATCATTCTGATTGTTTTATAGTCATTCTTCATACAAAGGACCTTTGTAAGTAATCAGACCATCTTTAAAAGCTTTGATTTATAATGCTGGTTTTAATTTGATACTTTATATTATTGTAATCCCAATGATTTTCAAAATAAGGGCCACAGTTGATCTAAGCATGAGATTTTAAGTTTCTGCCATTCCAAGGTATGGCTAGAGAGGAGGGGACAGGAAGCAGTAGTTACTGAATGTTGTCTGTGTGCCAAGTTCTTGGTTTCGAGACTTTTCCTTCACCATTGTACTTAATCCTCACAACAGCCCTGGAAGGCAAGTGTCTGTATTTTTAACTGGGAAAAAAGAAGGTTCAGAAAGTTTACATAACTCCACATCTGGTGAAAGCTAGAATGAGATCCATTTCCTGCTCTGTCTTTTCTCACAGTTGCTGCTACAACTGCATTGAGCTGACTAAGCAGCCGGGGTCAGTGAAGGCTTCCCAGGGGAAGCAGGGTTTGAGCTGAGCCTGGAAACCTGAGCAGGAGGCCTCCAGGTGAATGAGGAGAGCAAGGGCATTTCAGGCGAAGAAAAGGAAGTGTGAAAGAGCATGGCCTGGGTGGGGAACTAAAAATAGCTGTCCAGGGTGAGAGCACAGGACCGGGTTTAGGAGCCTCACAGGGGATCCAGCTGTAAAGGCAGAAGATCCCAAAGGCCAGGTAGCGCAGGTGCTGCCACACACCTGTGGAAACTGAAATGCCTTCTCTCCAAATTCCCACCCATCAGAGGAAGTAAGGGTGGGGTAACTATTGAGTGTTTTTCTGAGATGGCTTCTTAACTTCCAGCCAACTTTTCAGCTCTGACTCCTCATAGTCAACATTCCACAAGTGTTACTGGCATAGGCCGCTTGGCCCAGAGAATGGAAAAGATGTAGGCTTCTTGCTTCCTGGAGCCTGGCGGCATCGTTTCGTGTACGTCTGACTCTACCTTCGTTAATCAAAGTGAAAGGAAAAAATGTGCTTGAACACATTTGAATGCTTTTCACCCAAGGAAGCTCCATGAAAATAGAGACTGCAGGTCTTTCTAGTGTATTATTGAACCACAAGTGCCTTGTACATAGCACTTTCTTAAATTAATATTTTTAAGAAACAAAGAGATAGATTTTGAAAACTTCTATAAAATGCCTGTAAAAATTTTTGGTCTTCTAATACATCTGATTTATAAATCTTTCCCTATATATTAATATACTCAAAAACTTTTTTTTTTATAGTTTTAAAATATGCTCTTCAAGGAACTGGGGCCAGGGGATGTTATAAGGAAGGGACACACATCAGAAAAATCTTTGTGTTAGCTGAGAACTGTCCCATGTAATTTTCAGACACAACATTTGAAAAACATTTTAAAACTCTGTCTGCTGTAAGGGATGTCACCATAGCTGTGACGTTTTATTTAATTATTTATTATTCTTTTTTAAAAAAATATTTTTATTGATTTCAGAAAGGAAGGGAGAGGGAGAGAGAGAGAGAGAGAGAAACATCAATGATGAGAATCATCAATCGGCTGTCTCCTGCATGCCCCACACTGGGGATTGAGCCCAAAACCTGGGCATGTGCCCTGACCAGGAACCGAACTGTGACCCCCTGGTTCATAAGTTGATGCTCAACCACTGAGCCAGGCTAGTTGGGCCATAGCTGTGATATTTCAGACTGTTATAATGCTTGCTTTTGTTTTCTTTTATTGTTTTTTAAGTGCTGTACATATTTTAATTAATAGTGATTTCATAAAAACTTTTGCTAGTGAGAAATGGGAAATGTGCTAGAATTTTAAAGTTGCATTTCAAATACATGGAAAAAATATATATAGAGAGACATATACATATATAGTGTGTGTTTAATTGCATGACTCAATGAATTTAGGAATAATTTATCCCAAATATCTTCCTCAGCATATAGTACCACTTTTTACAAAATTCTAAAACTAAGAGGTTTAAAATGACCTTTATTTAAGTGACAAAGCAATTGTGTAAAAGCTGTGCTAGACAGCCTGGACATTTTTGGATTGAAATTCTTTTTGCTACCTCCCCATACCTTTAAGGCTTTAAAAATGTCACCATTATACAGTTCCCCGCAGCTGCTGAAGGGATGACATTCATTTCATGTGTCTGAGACAGGGGAGTAAGGATGACTGGACAGTGTGGATGTGTGAGTCGGGAGGACAGTGTTACTCTGAAAGTCCTCTCTAGCATCTGTACCCAAGCATTGCATTGCATTCTTGCAGAGATAGAGGAAGTTCGGGAGAAAATGATAAGAATGGAAGACTACACATTCAATGAGACATAGTTAGTGGGACTAGAAATATGTGATCTGGGGAAGACAGGAGGATATAAAGCCAGTTTCAAATATTTGGAGAGTTGACAAGTGGAAGAGAAATTAACCCTTGTTTGTATGGTCCTGTGGGCCTTAAGTGGAGTCTTTTTTGTCTCAAAATAAGAAAGAAAAACCAAAAACAAAGCACAAAGATGTCCAAAGACACAATAGGAATTCTTGTTCAAGATGGCAGCCAGAGCACATGCATACATCCCCCTTCTGCTTCCAGATGCCATAGAAACGTCAGAAAAGAGGAACAGAGAGTAACAAATTAATGACAGTGCTGTGTGCAAGGGAAAGGGTATCAGAGCCTAAAGCTATAGACGAATGTCTCGAAAGTAAAAAGTCCTTGGAGTGGAATTAACAGGTTCAATCACATTCACAGGAGAAGGCTGCCGTAGGGGCTGGAGCTAGTTTTCCTGGCAGCAGACCACAGAGAGGCTCAGAACGTGGAGTGTGAGAGGGAAGTTGGAAAGCAATCATCTGTGGAATAACTGTGAGTCATAGCCCACGTTCCCTTCCCTGTGTCACATGCTCAGGCTGAAACCAGAGGACTGGTCTTCACAATAACTGAGAATAGTCTGCATGTGAGGGAGCCCAAGTAGGGGTGATGCCAACTTTTAATAAAATATTCCTCATGTTGGCTAGGAGGTGGGAGAGGTGGGAGAGGTGGGAGGAGGGCATCCTACTCCTACTCTTTCCCTCAAGGTCTGAAGCAAAGCGTGCAGTCAAAAGGTCCACCCATGTGGACAGAAGGTGAGGCCTAAGCAAAGAGAGCTCTGTATTAAGCAAGCTGGTCTGCTTCAGTTACAAATGCAAATTGATTGCCAGTGATCATAAAACTCTGAGAAAAAATAAGGATAAAAAGGCAGGTGGAAATAAATAAGCTGACCCTGGAGGATAGATAACTCAGGAAACAGAATATATCTTTAAAGTTATTCTACGCAGATTCCTCATCAAAGGAAATTTCAAGAGAAAGGATTTGTAAAGCAAAAATACGTCGCTAAGAAAAAGAACAATCAAAACCAAAAAATGCTCTTAAGATAAAGAATTGTTGAAAAAATTCAATGGAAGAAAAAAAGGGGGAAAATCTCTTTGATTGTAGAGCAAAAAGTGAAAGGAGTAGAAAATAGGGATGAAAAAGTGAAATTAAGAGATTAGAGAACAGTCTGAAAGTCCTAACATCCAATATGATATTTAGAATTCGAAAACGGGCCGAACAGGTAAGAAGTGGAGAGAATTTCTAGATCTGAAGAAACAGGACTTTAGATT
Organism: Myotis yumanensis; assembly: GCF_028538775.1. NCBI lineage: Eukaryota > Metazoa > Chordata > Mammalia > Chiroptera > Vespertilionidae > Myotis > Myotis yumanensis. The sequence goes on along the minus strand of NW_027223754.1, from coordinate 149,430,118 downwards.
ATAAGGACCTCGAGAATGTAGAAGAGGATGTGTAAACAAACCTCCCCCAAGACAATGTTCTTGTGATGTTTTAGACACTGCGAATAGAGGGAAGATTCTAAACTCTAAAATAACAGGTCACTCAAAAAGAAATGAGAACCCAGTTGACATTAGATATATCATCAGCAACTCTAGATACTAGAAAAAAAACAATCAAGAAGCAGGCTTGCAAAATGTTGAAGGAAAAATGTTTTTGAGCCTACCATTCTCTACCTAACCAAACTATCAATCGAGTGAAGAATTTTCAAACATGCAAGAACTCAGACCATTTGCCACCCACAGACCATTTCTGAAAGAACTGCTCAAGCAAAACAAAAAATAATCCAAGTCTGAGGAAGTCATAGGCTCCAAGGAACATTGGCTCTAACCCAGACTTGTAGTAGAAAGTAATTCCAGGACGGGAACTCTGCAGCAGGCCTAGAAAGCCAGCATCCAAATACAACTGCAAGTTAGAAGCCCTCTGAAGAATCTCTTTTGGGAGAAAATTGATTTCTTCTAACAAAAACAATAATTAAGGAGCTGAGTGATCTTGTGAAATAAGGCAATGTCTTCTTAAGTCATTATGACATGGTGTCATCCTATCCCTCTCCAAACTGTGAAGTTATTTTCTACTTCCAATGGCAAAGGTTTATGGACAAGAGTTCCATCTCCTCTGCAGGCTCCATGACACTACTTGGCTCTGTGGTGAATGATATTCCCATACAAATATGATTGTGAATATTATATTTTAGTTTAAAAATGAATTTATAGACAGTACTAAAAAAGTAATTGTAGCCCTGGCCGGTGTGGCTCAGTGTTTGAGCGTTGACGTATGAACCAGAAAATCATGGTTACATTCCAGGTCAGGACACATACCCAGGTTGTGGGCTCGATCCCCAGTTCAGGAGGCAGCTGATCAATGATTCTCTCTCATTGATGTTTCTATTTCTCCTTCTCCTGTCCTCTCTGAAATCCATAAAAAATATATTGTTTAAAAAGTAATTGTAGTTATAGGACAAATGTAATAACAATAGCATGCTCGAATGGAAGTTTGGAGAGAGAGGAAGACAGATGAAGGCAACCGCTATTCTGGTTTCTGTGAGATTAATTTAGTTTTAAGGTTTTAGAATTTTATATAGATGAAATCATACAGTATGTACTTCTTTGTCTGACTTCTTTCATAAGCACAATTATATTGAGATTCATCCATATTATAGAGTGCATCAATAGTTCATTCTTTGTGTGAATGAACCACAATGCAGAAACTCACCTGTTGATGGAAATTAGTTGTCTCCCTCTCCCCCGCCCCCCAATTTTTGAAAGTTGCAAATAGAGCTATGTAAACATTCCTGTACAAGTCTTTGTGTGGACATGGGATTTTATTTCTCTTGTGTAAAAATTTAGAAGTAGAATCATATGATAGACATATTTTTAAACTTTTAAGAAATTGCCAAACTGTTTTTCCAAAGTGTTCTACATTCCCACCAGCAGAGTATGAGAGTTCCAGCTCCTCCACATCCTTGTTTTAGCTGTCAGTCTTTTTAAAGACATTCCAGCAGGCGTATAGTGGTTTTAATTTGCATTTCCCTGGTGACTATTGATTCTGAGCATCTTCTCACTTTTTATTTGTTGTCTATAAATCTTCATTGGAAAAGTGTCTGTTCAAATGTTTTGGATATATATATATATATATATATATATATATATATAAATTGGATTGTTTTCTTATTATTTAAATTTGAGAATTCTTTATATTTTTTAGCTGTAAAGCCTTTATCAAATATATGACTTTATCAATATGCCCAAACATATTTTCTTCTCATCTGTAGCTTCTTCTTATATTATCTTACAGTATCTTCTGAAGAACAGGCAGTTCGGATTTTGATGAAGCTCAATCTTTATCTTTTTTCTTTTTCTATATCATGCTTTTGGTGTTGTGTTTACAAAATCTTTGTATTACCCATAGTTATTAAGATTTTTCTGTGTTCCTTCATCTTAGGTTTTACATGTAGGTCTATGATCAATTTTGAGTTAATAGTATGATGAGCATATGGTAAGATGTGTGGAAGAAAATTATTAATTTTTACATATGTATATTTAATTGTTTCAGCACTATTAGTAAGGCCATGTTTTCTTCACTAAATTACCTTTGCATTTTTGTCAAATATCAGTTGTCCAAATATATGTGGATCTATTTATGGATTCTATTCTGTCCTATTGATCTGTTTATCTTTGATCTAATAGCACATTATCTTGATTCATCTTATAATACGTTTTGATGTATTAGTTTGTTTTGCTGCCCTAACAAAATGCCATAGATTGGATGGCTTAAGCAACAGGAATTTATTGTCTCACAGTTCTGGAGGCTGAAAGCTTGAGATCAAGCTGCCCACATGTTCAGGTTCTGGGGAGAGATCTCTTTCTGGTTTGCTCTGTCAGAGTCTCATCTAAATGGAATCACCTCCCAAAGGTCCCATCTCCAAATACTATCACACTGGGGGCTAGAGCTTCAACATATGGATTTGGGGGCATAAGCTTTAGTCCATGGAACTTGAAAACAGTAATGTTATCCTCTTACTTTGTTCTTATTTTCCAAAGTTGTTTTGGCTGTTATAGATCTTTAGCATTTTCATGTAAATTTAGAACCAAACATATCAATTTCTACAATAAAATTTCCTGGGATTTTGGTTGGGTTGCATTGAATATGTAGATTATTCAGAAAGAATTGCCATCTTAAAAATATGGTGTCTTCTGACCCACGAACAAAGTATAATTCTCTCATTTATTTAGGTCTTCTTTAATTTTTCTCAGCAGTACTATAATTTTCAGTGAATAGGTCTTATATATATTTGTTAGATTTTTCCTATTTCATATTTTTGATCCTACTGTATGGTATTACATTTCCAAATATTTGTAGATGCTGTGTAGTAAATAAAATTGATTTGTGACTATTGCTCATGTATTCTGTAACTTTGCTAAACTCATTTATTAGTTCTACCTTTTTTACAGGTGCCACCTGTTTTTCTAAATAAACAACATGTTGTTAGCATATGAAGACAGTTTTACTTCTTATCTAATCTGGGTTTCTTTCTTTATTTTCGTTGTCTGATTGCACTGCCTGGAGCCTCTTGTATATTGTTCAGCAGAAGTGTTGAAAATGGACATCCCTGTCTTGTTCCTGATTTTAGAAGTAAAGCATGAAGTCTTTCACCATTGCGCATGGTATTCGCTGTAACTTTTTATATGCCCTTTATCAGGTTGAGGAAGTTCCCTTCAATGCCTAGTTTGGTGAGAGTTTTCATCAGGAATGCCTGTTAGAATATGTCAAATGCTTTCTCTGAATCTACTGATAGAATCATATAGTTTTTCTCTTTAACTCATTAATATGATGGAATGACATTGATTTTTGAATGTTAAGCCAATCTGGCATTCTTGGGATAAACTTCTTTTAGTTACTGTGTATTGCCCTTTTTATGTATTGTTGGGTTTGATTTCTTAAAACATTGTTTTGAATTTTTGCATCTATGTTCATGAGAGATATTGATCTATAGACTTCTTTTCTTTTAATGTCTTTAACTAGTTTCGGTCCCAGGGCATTGCTGGCCACATAGAGTAAGTAGGGAAATGTTATCTCCTCTTCAGCTACTTTGGAAGAGTTTGTGTTGATTTGATAGAATTCGCCACTGAAGCTATCTGAGCCTGGAGTTTTCTTTGTTGAAAGATTTTCATCTAATAATCTAATTTCGTTAATAGCTATGGGACTACTCAGATTATATCGTTACTCTTTTATCTTCCTTTTTTTCAAATTATTGTGGTAAGAATGCTTAACATGACATCTATCCCTTAACAAATTTTTAAGTGAACAATGCAGTGTTATTAACTATAGGCATAGTGTTGTACAGTGAATCGCTAGAACTTATTCATCTTGCAGAAAATTTATACCATTGAATAGCAACTTTTCATTTCCTTCTCCTAAGTCCCTGGCAACCACCACTCTACTCTGTTTCTTTGAGTCTGACTATTTTAGATACCTTATCTAAGTAGAATCAGGCTGTATTTGTCCTCCTGTGACTGGTGTACTTCATTTAGCATAACGTCCTCTAGGTTCATCCATGTTGTTACATATGGCAGGATTATTTTTAAGGCTAAATAACATTCAATTGTATGTATATACCACATTTTATTTATCCATTTATCCATCAATGGACAGTAGATTATGTTACTATCTTGGCTATTATGAATTATACTGTAATAAAAATGGAAATGCAGATATCTCTCTGAAATTCTGGTTTCAATGGAATATATACCCAGAAGTGAAATTGCTGAATCATATGGTAGTTGAATTTTTAAATTTTTGAGAAACCTCCATACTGTTGTCCATGTGACTGCATCATTTTTATACTCCCACCAACAGTGTACACAGGTCCCAATTTCTCCACATCTTCACCAACACCTGCTGCTTTACATACAGTATATATACTAATAGGTGTGAGGTAGTATTTCATTATGGATTTGGTTTACATTTCCCTGATGATTAATGAAGTTGAGCATCTTCTCATATACCTGTTGGCCATTTGTATGTATTTTTTTGGAGAAATGTCTACGCAAGTAGTTTGCCATTTTTAAAATTAAATTATGTGGTGTTTTTGGTTTGTTTGTTTGTTTTGTTATTAGATTATAGGAGTTCCTTATATATTTTGGATATTAACCCCTTCTCAGATGTATGATTTGCAAATATTTTCTTCCATCCTGTAGATTGCCTTTTTACTATGTTGATGGTTTCCTTTGCTGTGCAGAAGCTTCTTAATGTGATGTGGTCCCACTTGTCTCTTTTTGCTTTTGTTTCATGTGCTTTTGGTGTCAACCAAAAAAAGCTTTGCCTAGAGTAGACCAATGCCATGAAGCTTTTCACCTATGTTTTCTTCTAGTTTTATGGTTTCAAGTTTTATACTTAAGTCTTTAAGTCATTCGAGTTGATGTTTATGTATGGTGTAAGATAAGGGTCTAATTTGTCTTTTGCATGTGAATATCCAGTTTTCCCAACACTGTCCTTTCTCCATGGTGTATTCTTGGCACCTTTGTCAAAGATCAGTTGACTGTATTATGCATGGGTTTATTTCTGGGCTCTTTATTCTGTTCCATTGGTCAGTTGTTAAGCTAGTACCATACTGTTTTATTTATATTATATTTTATATTATATTATATTATATTATATTATATTATATTAATTATATTTTGTAATATATCTTTAAATCAGGAAGTGATTTGTTCTTCTTCCTCAGGATTGCTTAGACTACTCAGGGTCTTTTGTGGTTCCATATGAAATTTAGAATTAGCTTTGGTAGTTTGTGTCTCTCAAAAATGTTGTTTCATCTAAATTGTCAATAATTTTGCCCTACCTAGTTTGGCTCAGTAGATAGGGTGTCAGCCCGTGGACTGAAGGGTCCTGGGTTTGATTTCAGTCAAGGACACATGCCCAAGTTGTGGTCTCTATCCCCAGTAGGGGGTGGGCAGGAGGCAGCTGATCAATGATTCTCTCTCATCATTGATGTTACTATCTCTCTCTCCCTCTCCATTCCTCTCTGAAATAAATAAAAATATATTTTAAAATAAAAATAAATTGTCGTTAATTTTGGCATGGAGTTGTTCATAATATGCCCTTATTATCTTACTAGAGACTCAGTGCACGAAATTCATTCCTCAGCCTGGCTTGTGCCCTCCCACAGTCCGGGAGCCCTTGGGGGAGCTGGCCTAAGCCAGCAGTAGGACATCTTTAGTGCTGCCGCAGAGGTAGGAGAGGCAGCAGTGCTCCCCCTGTGGGAGCGCAATGACCACCAGGGGACAGCTCCTGCGTTGAGCATCTGCCCCTTGGGGGTCAGTGCGCATCATAGTGACCGATCATTCTGCTGTTCAGTCAATTTACATATTAGCCTTTCATGATATACGATTAATATCTATAAAATCTATGGTGATGTGACCATTCCCATTCCTGTTTCTTTCCTCTTCTATTCTAATCAATCTGGCTAGAGGCTTATCATTTTTATTGGTCTTCTTTAATATCCCACTTACAGCTTCTCTGATTTTCTCATTGTTTTTCTGATTTCTATTTATGGAATTCCACTGTCATCTTTAGTATTTCCTTTCTTCTACTTATTTGGGACTTATTTGTTCTTTCTTTCTTTTTTTTTGTTTTGTTTCTTAAGGGGAAGATGAGATCATTGATTTGAGACACTTGTTCTCTTTCAATAAAAACATTTAGTTCTGGAAATACTCCCCCCCCCCCCCCCCGCCCCCGCCGCCAAGTACTTCTTTGGTGGCATCCCACAGATACTTATGTGTTCTGTTTTCATTTTTAATTAGTTCAAAATACTTTTTGCTTTCTGTTTTGATTTCTTCCTTTATCCATGGGTTATTTAGAAGTATATTATTTTGTTTGCCAAAATTTTGGAATTTTCCAGAAGTCTTTGTTATGGATTTCTAATTTAATTTGAGTATAGTTAGAAAACATACATTGTTGGATTTGAACCATTTGCATTTAATCAGATATATTTTATGGTCTTGGACATGATCTGTCTTGGTTAAGTAACGTGTGCACTTAAAGAATGTGTATATAGCTGTAGTTTGGTGAGGTATTCTATAGTAAATGTTGATTAAGTCATGTTGGTGGATAGTTTTGTTCAGATCTTCTATATCTTTACTGATTTTTCTCTCTACGATTCTACTGATTATTGAGAGAAGATATTGGTATTTTTATCTTTGGTTATAGGTTTGTCTATTTCTCTTTGCTTTATGGATTTCAGATTACTTTTTTAGGTATATAAACATTTAGGATTGTTATATAATCTTGATAAACTGACTCCCTAATCATTATGAAATTAACTTTGTCTCTGGTGCTATTCTTTGCTTTGATATCTGCTTTGTCTGACATTAATATAACCACTTCAGCTTCCTTTCCATTAATCCTGGCATGTTTTTTAGTCTGTTTGGGCTGCCATAACAAATTACCACAGGCTGGTGCCTTAACCAATAGAAATTTATTTTTTTCACAGTTCTGGAGACTGGAAGTTGAGGAAAATGTACCAGCACAGTTGTGTCTGGTGAGACCTCTCCTCCTGGCATACAGATGGCTGCCTTCTTACTGTGTCTCATGTGGCCTTTACTCTGTGAGCTTGCAAAGAGGGGTTTCTGGTATCTCTTCCTCTTTTTATAAGGACACCATTCCTATGAGATTTGGGCTCCACCCTTATGATCTCACTTTACCTCAATCACTTCCTTAAAGGCCCTGTCTCCAAAACATTGGGAATTAGGGCTTCAACAGAAGAGTATTAGGAAAATACACTGCAGTCCGTAACAGGATGGTTTATATTTTCAGTCCTTTTATGTTTACTTATTCTTTTATATGGATAGAGCATTCTTATAGGAAAAATATAGTTGGATTTTGCTTTTTGGCCCAATCTTGACAATCTCAATTGGGATGTTTGAATAATAACATTTAATATAACTATTGATACGTTAAGGTTTAAATTAATCATCGTGCTATCTGCTTTCCATCTCCAACTATTATCTATTCCTTTTTTCCTCTTTTTCTGCCTTTTCAAATTGATTGAATTAATTTTATGATTCCACATTATATCTTTTTGTTGGTTTATTAGTTATAACAGACACACAAACATATATATATATATATATATATATATATATATAGAGAGAGAGAGAGAGAGAGAGAGAGACATATATTAGTTGCTTTGGGTTTATAGTATACATCTTTAACTTATTACAATCTACCTTCAAGAGATATTTTTCTGCTTCCCATGTAGTATTTTATATATATCATTTTGGATAGTTTCTCTTGCTATGTTTTCAGGTTCACTCATCTTTTCTTCTGTAATATTTAATCTGCTGTTAACCCTACTCAGTGTATTTTTCATTTCAAATATTTTTTATTTCTAGAATATCTTCCATGTCTTAAGTTTTTAACATAAAATATACAGCTATAATAGCTTTTTTAAAAAAATGTATTTTTATTGATTTCAGAGAGGAAAGGAGAGGCAGAGAGAGAGGTAGAAACATCAATGATGAGAGAGAATCATTGATCGGCTGCCTCCTGCATGCCCCCCCTCACCCCACTAGGGCATGCACCCTGACTGGGAATTGAACTGTGACCTCCTGGTTCATAATTTGACACTCAACCACTGAACCACACTGGCTTGGCTATAATAGTTGTTTTAATAGCTTTGTCTGTTAACTGTAACATCTGCCTCAGTTCTTGTTTGGTTTTGATTGATGATTTCTTTTTCCTCATCATATTATATTTTTTCTGCTTCTTTGTTTTCCTGGTAATTTTTTTATAGTATGCAGACATTGAATATTTTTCCACATTGAGTGGTGGATTATTTTAGTCCTATACATATTATTGAGCTTTGTTTAGGGATGCAGCTAGATTACTTAGAAATAGTTTGATTCTTTCAGGCCATACTGTTAATACTTATTAGGCAGCACCAGGGTAGTATTTAAGGCTGATTTTGCCTCAGTACCGAGCACTCTGCCCAATGATCCATGAACTGAGATTTTCCAATCTGGCTGGTGGGAATAGGACTCGCCAAGCCATGTGTGAGCACTTGATACTGTTCCCTCTAGTCCTAGGATGGTTCCTTCCCGGCTCTTGGGTTGTTTCCTGACCTGCACATATTTATCAGTAGTCTGATGAATTCTTGAGATAAACCCTCTGCAAATCTTGCCACCTTATCTTTGCAGGTACTTGAAGGGAATATTTTTAATTAGCTGATTAAAAGCGTTTTTCTTGCTTGGAACTTGGGATCTTGTTTATTACTTTTCTCCTGTATGGACCATCACTACTGACTTTCAGGATAGGATGGAGATGGATTGGTAATCCCTGCAAAAACCTTTAAATAACTAATTAGAAAAGTCAGTGGCCCTTTCTCTCTCAGAAATATCACTACATAGGGCTATGACTTTTATTTTCTTGTATTTTATTTGGTTACCTGTCTTTTCTAATTTTTCTAGAATGAACTTATTTAACTTATATATTAAGAATATTTTTAAAACAATTAGAACAAAATTACACCTCCCCCCAACCCCCAAATAATCGTTTACTTTATTTATTCCATTTTTTTCTGGCTGTTTGCCTCTGGGTTACTGGAAGGATGGCCAGAGGTGTCATCAGCCAGACTTCCAAAGTTGTATACTTTTATTTTTTTTCTTAACTTTTAAAATATATTTTTATTGATTTCGGAGAGGAATGGAGAAGGAGAGAGAATCAATGATGAGAGAGAGTCATTGATCAGCTGCCTCCTGCACGCCTCCCACTTGGGATCCAGCTGGCAACCTGGGCATGTGCCCTGACCAGGAATCAAACCATGACCTCCTGGTTCATAAGTCTATGCGCTCAACCACTGAGCCACATCGGCCAGGCCAAAGTCTTGTACTTTAGCAGCAGTAAGGTCTCAGGAGCAAGTTCGCCCTTTTTCTCTGCAACGTGATCATATTCCTCTCTTCCTGAGCTGGCCCTGTACCATGTATCTCCCTCTCTCTCCGGATTGATATGCAGGGTTCAACCCCCGTCCTTTGGAACAAGGCGTTCTGATGTTGTCTTGTGTCTTGTGCCTCAACCCATGTTCTGAGAAGATTTTCTTCTCAGAATCTCACAGACTTACCCTTTCAGAGTTTTTTTCCTTCTTGTTATTTGTACTGCCTGTTCCTATTTTATGCTGTGCTTCACTCATATTTGTATTATTTTAATTAGTTCTGTCAGACTTTGTTTGAAACTTCCCCTCCCCCCTGCTTCCTTTTCATCGATGGACTGCTGACTGCCTCCTCCACTTGTCTCAGGCTCCATTCCCTTCCGCATACACCTGTCTTCTTTGGGGTCTGCAGTCTACTATGACTGAATGCGTTGTTCTCGTTTTCTTTCTTTTTTATTTTGTGTTTTTCTTTTCCTTCTGTGGATGTCTTCGATGCCCCTGTTCTTTATTTCCCATGCTTACTGACATCAGGCAGAGCTAAGGAATCCGAGACAAGACAACCTCGTCTTTCCTCCACCAAAGCAGTCTTCTGCTGGCATCTCTCCTGCATTTCCAATTACTTCGTTTACTCTCTTTTTGTCTTTTCCACATCCAAACTGTAATCCATATTTTTCTTTCTTCATCTGTATCTTAGAACTGCCGCAACAGAGTCTTACATATCATAGATATATAGCAAATATTTATTCAATGAAAGAATAAATGAGTGAATGAATGAATGTTTTGTATTACCATCTTGGCTGATGACTCTTTGATTTTATTTTAAGTCCTGGAAGCTGGTCCAGTTGGCTCATCATTGTTTATGGATATTTGTATATAGTTGCCTTACCTCAAGCCTCATACAAGCCACACACTTCTCATTCTCTACAGGAAGTGCTTTTGTATCCTGAGCTTTTGCATCTATAATGATTTTCCTTACCATGATTGTTGTACTTTTTTCAATGGTTGGAAAGTGAGGGGTTTTATGCATAGAAAGAAAATATATATTTGAGTATCAAAATAACATTTAATTAAGTTAAATTACAAATTTGAAACAATAATTTTCTAAGGCCTTTAAGTTCACTTTGAAATTCTGATTTTCCTTAGAAACCAAACAATTTTAATTGAAATTAAAACCATCCTTCCACTTACTTAATTCAATCTTAGCAAGTTGAAATTAACATACAATTAGTCATTTTAATAAGCCATTAAGTAAATTCCAAAAAATGTTTTAAAACATTTATAATTTAATACATCAAGCAACACCAATGCCTGACAAGACTCACTTAAACTTTAAGCAGCAAAGGAAAAATACTTGTAAATCTAAAAATTCACCCTTAAAAACATATCAAATTAAGATATTCAAAGACTTTATAAACATTATGAAATTATCAGAACTTTGCAACTTAAGACAATGAGAATAACATTAAGTATAGATTTCAAATTAAAACCACGAAGCTAAATTTGTTAGATTCTGTAATACTATGTCAGATTTTCTTAAACATTTCTAACAATTTAAACACACAATTTATAACTTCTATTTCTAAATGTATAACTAAAGAGTCCAATTTACTTCATGATCATGGTCAGCTATGCTGAGGTTACTGGCTTGATAGACTTAGGGTTGTGATATAGTTACTTATCAGAAGTTTGAGACCAGGACCTGAGTCATGGGGCTACAAATGCTGCCCATGCCACAGACAGAGAGAGTATAGTTCCATCTGCCATGTTCATGGGGAAGCCAGGCTCCTGTCCTATTCTTGGGATTGATTTGGCAGACTGTGTCCCCTGGCCATTACACCCCCAAACTACACCCTTACCTTGGTCTTTGTAATATCTTAAAACATTTATCTTTTTTGGGTAGACTGAATTATGTACTTCCATTTAGTTTGTCACAGATTGCCTTTATTACTTGGTTAGAGTCTTCATTTCTTTTAAACTTTTTTCAATTGATTCTTTTGATTCTAAATGAAAAAAAAAAAACACCTCATTCATACTGAAAGTAGCAAAATAACAAAAAAGTAACCCATTGGCTCACATGACTGAAAGTTCTAAGAAGTGGCAGGTTCAGGCATGACTGAATCAAGGGGTGCAAGCAATGAAACAATATCCACAGGAACACCTCTCTGTGTCTCTCTGTCTCTTCTTCCTGCCCCTCTTCTCTTTGAATTTTTCTTGTCTAGATTTGGGGTTAATTCTTAGTTTTTTGTTGTTTTTTTCTAGGTGATAACAGCAAGGCTCCAAGCAGCTCCAGGCTTACGTGCTACTGATAGCCAGCAATCTCAAAAGGGCGGGCTAACTTTCTGCACCCACATCAATCCCTCCAGGAAACCCTGATTGGCCATGCGTGGACCACGTGCCCTCCTCTGGATCAATCACTGTGGCCCAGGAAATGGGGCACTGAACACCCTGGGTCACAAGTCCACCCCTCTGGTGTGGAGCATGGGGCCCCTTGATTAGTAGATTCAAGAGAATCACATGGAATTGGCCAGGGACAGTTGTCTGCAGTAAAGGATGCCAAACAAAAAAAGTGGCAGATGCCACAACAGTCCAGAATATACTCAGATAATTTTATGAGATTCATGTACATCAAGTCTTTGGCTGTTCCTGCTGCCTGCTGTAAGCCTTGTGTGTCCCAAATGGAAAAGCACTTGGCAGCTGATTACCTCAATCCCTTCTTCCTTGGCACCGCACTGTCATTTTTGTATTGCTCAGTTACAAATCTGTCTTCTGCTTTTCCTGGAACTGCTAATACATTACAGTCTTTATCCAAGTCATACAAGGTCTCCTATATTTGTTTTTAATGTGGAATCATCATCACGTTTTTCCAGAATTCTATCTTCTTTCCTATAGATGTACGTTATCCACCATAACGCCTGTTTCACAGCTGAACCAAATTCCTAGGGATCTGAATTACTGAAAAGACATCTCTTTAGACCAGGGGTCCTCAAACTTTTTAAACAGGGGTCCAGTTCACTGTCCCTCAGACCGTTGGAGGGCCGGACTATAGTTTAAAAAAAAAACTATGAACAAATTCCTATGCATACTGCACATATCTTATTTTGAAGTAAAAAAACAAAATGGGAACAAAGACAATATTTGTATTTGCATGTGGCCTGCGGGCCGTAGTTTGAGGACCCCTGCTTTAGACTCATCCCAGTTCATGTAATAAATTCATTCCCAGTGCATAATCATGCCACCAGCTGCTTTTAACATGAATCCTATGATGAGGTTTCCCTTCAAGAAGTCTTTCCTGCTTTTGTATTCTCTGGTAAGAAGATGCAGGGCTGCTTCTAGTATCCTTTCCTCCTGGGATGAAGAAGAAGGAGGAGGAGGAGGAGGAGGAGAAGAAGAAGAGGAAGAAGAAGAAGAAGAAGAAGAAGAAGAAGAAGAAGAAGAAGGCAGAGGAGGAGGAGGAGAAGGAAGAGGAGGAGGAGGGGGAGGAGGGGGAAGAGGGGGAGGAGGAAGTTATAATAGTAAAGTGCCTAATATTTATTTAGTAAGTAAGTGCTGGCATTGTGCTAGGTATTTATGTGCAGTATCTCTTTTAATCCCAACAACATGCTATGAGGCAGATATCAAATCTCCATTTTTACATAAAAACAATCTCAAAGTGGCGACTTACCCAAGATCACAGGCAGTGGGATGTCTAAGATTTGAAACAAGGCCAGCCCAACCCCAGAGGCCACCTTATCCCTGGTTTCACTTTCCTCAGTTTTGGTTACCCACAGTCAACCACGGCGGTCCAAAGATATTAAATGCAAAATTACAGAAGTAAACAATTCATAAGTTTTAAATAGTGTGTGCTGTTCTGAGTGGAGTGATGAGATCTCTCACTGTCTGCTCTGTCCTGCCTGGGACCTGAATCATCCCTTTGTTCAGTACATCCACTCTGTACTCACTGCCCTCCTGCTGGACACTTTATATTTCTGTTATCAGATCAACTGTCACTGTATCACAGTGCTTGTGTTCAAGTCACCCTTATTTTACTTAGTAATAGCCCCAAAGTACAAGAGTAGTGATGCTGGCAATTAAGAAATGTCAAGGAGTCCAGCCGGCGTAGCTCAGTGGTTGAGTGTCCAACTATGAACCAGGAGGTCATGTTTGATTCCCGGTCAGGGCACATGCCCAGATTGTGGGCTCGATCCCCAGTGTAGGGCTTGCAGGAGGCAGCCAATCAATGAGTCTCTCTCATCATTGATGTTTCTGTCTCTCTCTCCCTCTCCCTTCCTCTCTGAAATAAATAAAAACACATTAAAAAAAAGAAATATCAAGGAAAGAAGCTATAAAGTGTATGTATGTATAAGTGAAAACATAGTATATGTAAGGCTTGTACTATTTGCAGTTTCAGGCATCCACTGGGGGTCTTGGAACGTATCCCTTGCAAATAAGGAAGAACTTATGTAACATTTAGTTAAAAACAACTATATCCATCCATTTATATATTGACTACTGTCTCTGGTGGCTTTTCCTGGAAGAGCAGAGTTGAGTAGTCGATAGAGATAACAGAGCTGGCAAAGCTTAAGTTATTAGCTATCTAGCCCTTTACAAAAAATTTTTTAGACTCCTAACCTAGGAGATGCAAATTTCTGTATATAGTTGACCTTTGAACAACACGGGTTTGAGCTATGTGGATCTACTTATATGCAGTTGTTTTTTTTTAAATAAATACTACAAATGAATTCACTCTTCCTTATGATTTACTTGATAACAATTTCTTTTCTGTGGCTTACTTTATTGTAAGGATATCTACACTAATAAAAGAGAAACATGGTAATTAGCGTACAACCGCTACCCTTCCCATTGGCTAATCAGCATATCCTTATGCAAATTAACTGTCAGCCAAGATGGCAGCCGGCAGCCATGCACTGAAGCGAACAGGGAGGCTTGCTTGCTCCAGTGATGGCAGACTCCAACGTTCCCCATCTGACTTGCTGGCCTCTCAGCTGCAACTCTAAGCAACTATGTTGCAAATATAGAAGCTAAACAAAACCCCAGAAACTGGCTTTCAGTCAGCTGTCAGCCGGGTTTCAGCCAGCCGGACCGCAACATTGTATCAAATACAGAAGGTAAAGGCCAGAAACCTGCTTTCAGCAGTGAGGCCTCAGAGCTAAAGCTGGCCCAGAATAGAAAAAAGAAAAAGAAAAAAAGGAGCAGTTGGGAGCTTCAGTCACCCACCAGCCTGAAAACGGCCCTCAGCACCTTAGCCAGACTGGCCAGGCATCCCAGTGGGGACCCCCACCCTGATCCAGGACACCCTTCAGGGCAAACCAGCCGGCCCCCACCCGTGCACCAGGCTTCTATTCTATATAGTAAAAGGGTAATATGCCTCCCAGCACTGGGATCAGCGGAGCAGCGTGGCTCCCGGCACCGGGATCAACGTGACAGGGGGCAGCACCCAAACCCCCTGATCACCCTGCGGCTCTGTGTGTGACAGGGGGTGGGGCCACAACCTCCCTATCTGCCCTGCTCTGTTCATGACAGGGGAAGGCGCCCCAACCCCCTGATCAGACCTGCTCTGTGCCTGATAGGGGGGAGCTCCCCAATCCCCTGATTGCCCTGCGGCTCTGTGTATGACAGGGTGTGGTGCCCCAGCCCCCCTCCACGGGCCTTGCTCTGTGTGTAACGGGGTAGAGCCATAACCTCCCCATTGGCCCTGCCCTGAGTGTGACAGGGTGCAGCGCCCCAACCCCCTGATCCGCCCTGCTCTGTGTGTGACGGGGGCGGTGCCCCAACTCCCCTATCGGCCCTGCTCTGTGAGTGACAGGGGAGAGCTCCTCAACCCCCTGATTGACCCTGCTCTGTGAGTGACAGGGGGCAGCGCCCCAACCCCCTGTTTGGGCCTGCTCTGTGCATGACAGGGGGGAGCTCCCCAACCCCCTGATTGACCCTGCTCTGTGAGTGACAGGGGGCAGCGCCCCAACCCCCTGATTGGGCCTGCTCTGTGCATGACAGGGGGTGGCGCCACAACCTCCCCATCGACCCTGCCTTGAGTGTGACAGGGGCGGTGCCCCAACCCCCCAATCGGCCCTACCCTGAGCGTGACTGAGGGTGGCATCGCAACCTCCCCATCCGCCCTGCTCTGTTCATGACAGGGGGCGGCACCCCAACTCCCCAATCGGCCCTGCTCTGAGCCTGACCATGGGCTGCACCTAGGGATTGCAGGTCGTTATCTCCCAAAGGGGTCCCAGGCTGCGAGAGGGCACAGGCCAGGCTGGGGGACCCCCCCTCCCGAGTGCACAAATTTTTGTGCACCGGGCCTCTAGTAGTATATAATACATATAAACTACAAAATATGTGTTAATTGACTGTTATGTTACTGGTAAGACTTCTGGTCAATAGTAGGCTATTATTAGTTAGGTTTTGAGGGAGTAAAAAGTTATACATGGATTTTCAACTGCCTCTAACTCCCGTGTTGTTCAGGGTCAACTGTAGTTAGGTTTCCTCTTAAACCAGCCCATTCTTCTAAGTATGATAATGTGCATAATAATTTGTTCAAATATGGCAATGTGGTTTTGTGACTGTATATTCTGATTGTTACCATTTCCCCAATTATGTTAACTTCTACTAGATTAAAATGTTATTCTATAAAACAGAATTATGCTCGAGTTCAGACAGCACAGTGTGAGAGCCATTGGCAAGACACTGCCCACAGAGAAACCCAGGAAAAGAGAGGAGGCTAATACCACTAGGGAAAGGGGGGCTCTAGCTGCCCGAATCTCCTCCAGTGCATACATTTCCCAGCTGTGGTGCTGACAGACAGATTGCCCGAATGCCACGGGGAGGCTGAGCCAGGCAAAATGAGAGCATGAGGAAATTTTTCTAGTGAAAAAATATTTTTCCTTACAAACTTGAAATATTTTCCCTTTTATGTTATATTCATTTTTTTTTCCCTTTTGAAATAACATGTCTTCACCCTCTACGGAATGTGTTTTCCCTCTTTATATTTCTGCAGCAAATGAAAATTAATTTTCACCTGTTTCACATGGACAGTTCCACAGGCTTATGCTGCATATCAGAAGAAGTTAAAAACGAGTCAGGTGTTTTTTTTTTTCCAGTAGATAAAAATGGTAAAATGGCCAAACTGAAATTTTAAAACACCTTTCCCTCCCCCGCCCCCTTGCAATTGGAGTTGAGGGCACCAATAAGCAAAGCAGTTTGAAGGCGATGCTGAAGATCTGGGTCCGGGGGCTGTATTATGTTTCTTTTTCTCATCGTGGGGGATGAGACCCTCGCCTGGCTGTGCAGTAGTTCTGAGACCGGGGGCAAGTCCCCCTTTTGGAGAGGGACTCAGTCATCACCAATGTCAAGCAGGAGCAGTGATTGCTGCTGACAGGGCTCTTGAGAGGCCTGGACAAAAAGGTTTTGTAAACTGCTGGAAAGCCCGTGTGAGTGGAAGGTGTAGTTATTGTTTCTGTGTCAGTAAAACCTCTTGAGAGCCTCCACGAGAGGCTAGAGATGGAGAAGGAAGGAAGTGAAAGTAGAATCAAGCGTTTGTTGCTATTTAAAAGCCACCCTAGTAACAAGCCTTGCAGGCTAAAGAGTTGAAACTAAATGAGGCTTTCGGTTTCTGTGGGTTTCGGTGATTCCCATTAGCCCGAGGGCTCCCCTTTTGTCTCTCCCCGTGTAGCAGCGCTTACACCCCGGGTTGGCGCGAGATGAAACGCCGCTGTGCACACAGAAACCGCTTGTGCATTCTCCAGGGTCTCTCCTTGACTTACTTCCAGTTTTTCTTTCTTAATACTCCTGGCATGTTCAAAAGTGAAATGCCAAAACAGAGTTACAAACATCGTGGTGCATTTTTTTAACGTTTAAGTTTTAAACGAGTAATTTTAACACATGCATTTAACTAAGTGCAATGTAATTATCCCACCCCACCCCCAGAGATTACAACATTTATAAGCAATGTTTATGTAGGATGTACTATAGAGTGTGAGACCCAAATTTAAGGGCGTGTGATGAATGACTCCTTCCAGTCAAAGGAGGGAATGCACTGCATGCAGAGGCTTATTTAGGAACGATGTCAAAAGTCTTTATTTGAGATCCTTTCTAACCTGGAAGGCTGGCTGAGAAGCTCTCCTGCCCTCGGTCCCCCAGCAGCTCTGCCCCAAACCCACCACCGAGACCCAACTATTAGTATGTAATTGCAACTGTGAAGCAGGGAGGAGAAAAGTAAAGGGTGATGGAAAGGTCGATATGGATTCCTTCCACAAATAGTTTTCAAGTGCTTACCATGTTCATAGGTCATGAATGACAATGTCCTGATTAAGCTCATATTCATGGTTTGAATTCTAGCAGTTCTATTCTCTATTCCCGTTACCGATCCTTTCTAAGCCTGTTTACTACCAGTTACCTCATGTGTGAGGAACTTCATTGGTGGTTGTGAGGATTTAATGACATACATGTAAAGTTACCAGAACAGTGAATGAGCAATACAAAAGTTCTGGCCTTCAGGGAACTTAAATTTCAACTTCCTCATTGCATTTTGCTCTCCATTTTCTCCTCTTCAAGCTGGTCTACCTGACCTCAAACACCTGCCTTATATCATCTAAAAACATTTGGTAAAACATGGGTAACTATTGCTCCACTGATGAGGAGGGATAAGAAAAGCAACAGTTGTATTAGGGAAACTCTGAAAATGTCATTAATCAACCACTCAACAAGCAACAACATGTTAGGCTCTGTGTATGGGGCTGTTGGTATTATAGTGAGGGTATGGTTCCATGCTCTTGGACAGGAAAGACATTAGGTACATCATATAAGCCTTTTGTTGAAGTATAAAGTGCATATAGAAAGTGCACAAGTAATCAAGTGTACAACTCAATTGACTTTAGCAGTTCTATTCCCTATTCCTGTTACCGATCATAAAATGAACACACTACATCACTGTACGCAGATCAATAATCAGAATCTTACCAGCCCGAGACACCTCCCTGTGCCCCCTTCCACTCACAACAACTCACCAGTGGGGTAAATATTTTTCTGATTTCTACAGCCACGGATTACTTTTGCCTGCTTTTACCCTCTACAAAAAGGAATCATGGCATGTACTCTTTTGTGACTGGCTTTATAAATATAATATTATACTTATGTGAGATTCATCCATTTTTTGTGTATAATTGTAGTTTATTTATTCTCATTCCTGCATATTACTCCACTGTATGAATATCAATGATTTCTATACCCACTCTACTATTGATGGACATAAGGGTTGTTTCCAGTTTGGGACTATAACAAATAATACTGCAGTTGACATTCTTGTACATGCCATTTGTTGGCTATATGTGTGCATTTCTTGTGTGTGTGTGTGTGTGTGTGTGTGTGAATTTCTGTTGAGTATATACATAGGGATGGAACTGCTGGTATAAGATATGGCTATGTTGAGTTTTAGTAGATACTGTCAAGCAGATTCCCACCATAGTTGTAACAATTGACACAATGCTCAGCAGAGTATGCGTTCTGGTTGCTCTACAGTGTCTGTCTTCTCCATGTTAGCCATTTTGGAGGGTATGCTGTGCTATCTGCATTATGATAGCAAGCTACATTTTCCCCAAAACAAGTGAAATTGAATGCCTCTTCACATATTTAGTTTCTGTTTAGATATCTTTTGTTGTGAAGTATCTCTTCTGCTATCTGCCCATTTTTCATTGAGTTCTGTTCCTTTTTCTTATTAATTTGAAGGAATGCTTTGTGTATTCCAGGTAAGAGTCCTTTGTCAGATATATGTTGAAACTCTCTTCTCACAGTCTGTGGCTTATTTTTTTACTCTCTTAATGGTTTTGAAGTAAAGTTCTTAATTTCAATGTAGTTCAATTGATCAATATTTTTTCCCCTTTATGGTTATTGCTTTTTATGTCTTAAGAAATCTTTGCTTGGGGCGGTTCTTGTGGAGGCAGCTGGTGCAAGACTGGGAAATTGTTAAGCACTGTGTTGCCTGGACTAGCAAACCATTTAGTCAGTATAGCTAAAGGCAGCCCTAAGAAACCAAAAGATAAGATACCTGTTCATGCCTTCTGTGTGAAGACATGCTGGGAGGGACATACAAAGAACAATCCAGAGACCCCTGCACACTTTGCATTTTCCAAGTGCTCTGAGAGGTGGAATACAATGTGTGGGAAAGAGAAATACAGAAGAGAGAGAATGCACTACGATCACAAATGAAGGATTGGAGACCAGCTCAGGGAGGCCAGAAGAAAGATCATAACAACCCCAATACCCTCATATGGCCATCTGTCTTCTTCCGCTTCTACTTAGAGCTCTGTCAAAGATTAAATACACAAAGGTAGGCATTTTCATTGGAGATATGACCCCAAAACTCGTGACATATTATGGTATGCAGCATTTCTAATGCCCCCAAAGAGATACTTTATCCTGATCCCTGGAATCTATAAATGGGATGAGACATCACTCACTCATTCGATTGTGTAGTATTCAAGGTAGAACTGGACTTAATGAGGAGTTTGTCCAGGTACCTATGATTTGATCAATCAAGTGTCTGTAAGCAGAGAGCTTTCTCCAGCTGGTGGTGAAAGAAGAAGTTAGAGTTTGAAGAATGAAGGGGATTTGACTTGAAGGTGCAGGAGGTCACATGAGAAGGAATTCAGGCAAACTTAAAGAACTGAGAGAGGGCCCTGGCCAAGAACCATCAAGGAAACAGTCCTACACCCACAAGGAACTAAATCCTGCCAACAGACTGAATGAGTGTGGAAGAGATTCTTACTTAGAGCTTGGCTGATAATCTTGCTTGATCTGTGCTAGATTCTGACCTATAGATTTATGAGCTAATAAATGGGCAATGATTTAAACTGCTAAATTTGTAATAATTTGTTACACAGTGACAAAAAATAAAACATAAGGAATAATCTGAGTGATAGTGAAAAGCCACCTCATAACAAGGTAACAAAGTTGAAGGACATGAATGAGAAGGGTATTGCCAAGTATAATCTGAAGAAAAGTGAGGTGATAAAGGGTCCTCTAACATTCCCAAGAAAAAAGGTGGTGGAGGAGAAAGGGATAAAGAGGTTGAGCAGGAGAATAATTAACAAAACTGTTTTACTGTCTCCATGTGAATACATGTAGGACAGATGCCATAATTGACCCACCTCTCATGTGAGAAGGTGTCCGTTGCTCTCACTGAGTTTAATTCCACAACTGGAAAATGATCCCATTGCAGTTTTTGAAATGCTCTAGAAATTGCCAGTGGTCTCCATGATGTGTTTATGGGTGTCACAAACACCCAGAAATTCTTTCAAAATAGTTCATATTTCTAAATATTTTTAAAATAAGAAGACACTCTTTTGTTTTCCCCACTCCATGAATTTAAGAGATTCATGTGAGAGGGGAATGTAAAATGTTCCTGGAATTAAAATATATATACATATATATATATATTTGCAATTTACTTGTAATGTAATGTTATCAATTAGAAATCCTGAGTTACCAATTACATACATCTACAATCTATAAAAAGAACAAAGCAAAGTAGGCAAACTCTTGTGGCCCATGACTGGTTCTGTGATGTGGTGGGGGGGGTGACACCTTTGGAAGAGCCTGCAGGGATGAGGCCAACCCTGTCAGCACTGCTCCAGGTTGTCTCCTGTTTCTGTTTACAGTGACAGAACAGTCTGCTGATATTCTTAGCTGTGGGAAAGGGACATCGGCGGCACGAGAAGTGCTCTGATCATTTTTCGTTAAACCTGGTAGTTTTAAAACAAACTGTAAAACTCTTCCTTGTCAGGAGAATAGTGAATAGCCACTGCTTTGATGTCCTTAAACACACAAGCCACAGCTTTCTGTTGTTTTCTGGTATTTTTAGCAGCTAAGACCTTCTTTTCATTGAAGCATAACGTAATACAAAGGAGCATGGATAACCAGCATGGAGCTCCATGAGTTTTCACAAAGAAAACACACGTGGGTGATAACCACCCAGAATGAGCAGCTCCCAGTTCACCCCTCATTCCCACTTCAAGCTTCCCCTTCTCCCCAAAGATGACCTCCTTCCTCATTCCTAATATGAAGGTTTGATTTCTTTCAGAGTGCTGAAATGCTCCTAGAGGAAAATGGATTATATTTCTTAACTGGGGAAAAAGAAGCTTTACCTCAAGGTCGTGAAGGTCTCTTCCTGTTTTCTTTTAGTTTTATGGCTTTGCCGTTTGCATGTAGGTCTCCACCCATTTCATTTTAATTTTCCATATGCTGTGAGGCCCGGTAAAGCTCCATCCCTGGCCCAGCCTGGAGCCGGGGGCCTTTGCCTGGCCCCTCCCCTCAGCAGGTCCCGAACTCTGTCTGATTTTCCTCTCCTGAAACTGCTATAAACTCTGAGATGATTTCAGAGACTTTCTGCATCTGTTTTTCAGTCTCCCCTCCTCATCCACCCTCAGTTCAGGAAATGATGTGAAGGGAAAATCAGCTATGTGTCTGAGGCCCCCTGTGTCTCTTAGACTTTCTCTGGTTTCTCTGTCCCCAGACTCTCTGCTTTGCTGTGACCAGAATAGGGGGATGTCCTGGCTGCTGGAGACAGCTCCGTGCTCTGAGCACAGAGGGTCTACATGCTCCAGTCTCAGCCCTTCCAGTTCTCACTGCCTCAACAGCTCTCCGCCGCCTCCAAACAGATGGCGTCTGAATTTAATTGGACCTTTCTTGCTTTACTGGACAGAAGTGCTGGTTTGCTGCAAATTACCCCTGCAATAACATACACATTAATTTTTTAAAATTTATTAATTTGAGAGAGAGATAGAGGGAGGAACATCGATTTGTTGCTTCACTTATTTATGTATTCATTCATTGATTCTTTTTTAAAAATATATTTTATTGATTTTTTACAGAGAGGACGGGAGAGGGAAAGAGAGTTAGAAACATCTATGAGAGAGAAACATCGACCAGCTGCCTCCTGCACACCCCCCACTGGGGATGTGCCCGAAACCAAGGTATATGCCCTTGACCGGAATCAAACCTGGGACCCTTGAGTCCACAGGCCGACGCTCTATCCACTGAACCAAACCGGTCAGGGCCATTCATTGATTCTTGTATGTGGTCTGACCTGGGATTGAACATACAACCTTGGTGTATTGGGATGCTGCTCTTAACCAACTGAGCTACCTAGGCAGGGGCAACAGATACATTTTTAATTGTAATTGTGGCAATGTTATGAAGAAAAACCCCCACACAGAGTGCTGTTATGAGAGGGAATATCAGGAGTCTCTGGTTTAAGAAGTCCACCATTTCCTGTAGCAGCCACTGTAATGTATCACTAGTGGACCTGAGCCTGGAGCACAGGGACAGGGCATCAGCGAAAGAACCAGCAGCTCAATGTCTAATCCCGCTGTTCCCATCAGTCCTTCCTAAGGAATAAGTGATTTAGCTTCTCTAGGTCCCAGTTTCCACGACCCTGGCATTTCTCCACCTTACACACAGGAGCCTGTCTTGTAAGTGCTTTAAATCCTTGGACAAAAGGCAGCTATTTTAAAAGAGATGCCACAGAAACGTCCTGAGCCCAGGTAAGATGGTGTGTGTGTGCTTGGAAACCATCACAGTAGTTTTTGGGTTTTGTTGTTGTTTCACGGTAGGGAGGAAGCAGAAGAAATCCCCACCAGGCCACATGCTGCCAAAGCTGCCGAGAACAGCCCCTAGAGAAGGCTCTCTGAGGAAAAGGTCCCTTTGCCTTCACAGTTTCTTCTCCGGTTGCTCCCAGGTCCATGCCGCAGCTTGGGTATGAACCCAGCTTCATCAAAGACGTCATTGGGGGGAAATGAAATTAAAAGCCATCAGTTAATATACCTAGGGTTAAAACCGAGTTCATCTTTTCTATTAAATCCTCACCCAAGATTTTACCGATTTTTCTTTTTTTAGAGAGAGCATGAGGGAGAGAGAAAGTGAAAGAGAAACATTGATCAGTTGCCTCCCACATGTGCCCCAACCGGGACTGAACCCAAGACCTGGGTATGTGCCCTGACGGGAATCGAACCCACAATCTTGCAGTGTATAGGATGACGCTCCAATTAACTGAGCCATCAGGCCAGGGCAAGCCGAGCTTATCTTGATAATGTTTAGTGTCCTGCGATGGAATGGAATTCAGAGTAGTTTTTTTCTCTCTCGTGCTTGTATTTGCAACTGACAAGGCCTCGTGATGGAGGAAGGAGCTTGGAAAACAGCCAGGGAGGGACAGGCATGGGTGGACGCAGGCTGGGTAGTCACCGCCAGGAGTGGGACCATCCTTAGGCAAAGAGAAGGGTGTGCCTGCCTGCTCCCTGGCAGCTGGCTTCCAGCGGATGGAACTCTGTAACAATGCAAGACAGGCAGAGACTAAGCAAATCTGAGCAATCACCCCTTTGGGAGAAAAAAAAAGTATGAATGATTAATTGAAATTGTCTTTTAAAGTAGGGTTAGAAGAAAATGAATGTTGTCTAGAGAGGAGCCAGCACCCAGAGATAACCCCAGCTAATTGAGGATGTGATGGCTCAGAAGATAAACAAAATAAAGGGTAGGAGAGCCCCGAGGAAAACAAATGAAGGGAAATAGGGAGGGAATCAAACACAGGATGAACTGGGAGGAAGTGACTACTTGGGGACAAGCCAGGGGAAAATATTGAATAATAAAAAGTGAGAGTGTATCGTTCTGGTGGGGATGTGGATAATGGGGGAGGCTGTGCAGGTGTGGGTGCTGGACGTATATGGGAAATCTCCATGCTTTCCTCTTAATTTTGCTGTGGACCTAAAACTGCTCTAAAAATTAAGGTGTTTTTTGTTTGTTTTTGTTTTTTGTGTGTTTGTTTTTATAAAGAGCCTAGAAAAAGTCAAGCAAACTCATAACACTGCGAGATTGCTAGGGTAGGGGGAGGTGAGTTTCATTCATTAGAAAAGCAACTTATTCAAAGGCTTGGACCTTGACCTCTCCTCATGTAACCTTAGGGAAATTTCTCTCTGGGGATTTTGGCTCAAGGAGAAAAACAAAACAAAAACAGCCGCACAGATCAGACAAAAGCCCCAAACAGGAGCGAACAAATGTCACAGGAAGTCTCCCAAGAGGGTCCCTCTGTTTCTCTCTCCATCCTTTGAGTTCTCAGCCCTGTCCCTTCACATCCCTTCCTTCACTTTTTGCCATGCTTTTCCATTCTTTCATAAAACTTTCCCACTGGCCACTTCTGATGTTTCATACTCCTCATCCAATTGCCACAAGGAATGGATGTAGGAAATAGGATAATAGTGATAAAAACAAAGGTTGATAGTAACACACACATTTGTATGTGATTTGTTATATAATGTATACCATGATACATTATATATCCTAATGTATGTTGATATTGACTTAGAAGTTGAGAATAAGTATATACCATTCTCAAAAGTCTTCTCTCTTTTATCGTACACCATGAGTGAACTGCGGATTTGAGTTTTATCTTGGCACTTGAAGGTTCGCTCTGTTCTTAAGGACATTCTGACTCTTGCTGGATCTCAGGACACTTATTCCCAAAACTGTACAATTTCTGTTGCCATTATTTTGAAATACATATTTCCTATAAGACAGCACAATGAAGCTGCCGAGCAAGTTGTAATCATAAATGTGATGCTACTTTGTGCTTTTAAAGTATTGCACTCCTCCAGCCAGAATTTCCCAAGCATCCTTGCAAGCCAGGCAACACTATGTACTTAGGATTTTGTAGCTGAGCAAACCGGAATATAGAGAAGTTAAGAACTGGAGCCAGAGCCTTACAGTAAGTCAGGAATAAAGCTGGAATTCAAGGGAAATATCTTACATTCCACATTGGACTTCCTGTACTGGGAAACATGAAATAAGAAGGGAAAATTATAGACGAAGGTTGCAGAAGTATTTTAATCAAGTTTGTGTACATACTAATTACAAGCTAATGATTCATAAGCAATGTCATTGAAGACTGGTGCTAACAAAAAACAATATATTTTTTTAGTATTTGCTTCTTGATTTCTCATAATTAAAATTTGTCATAAAAACATAAATTTTCATGGTTTTAGTGCAAGAGTGGAGACAATAAAATGAGCTTAAGGAAGATTATTAAATTTATTTTATTCAAGTGCAAAATTATGCTGGCAAATTCCATACTAGCTACCATCTACCTTTTGGGAAGAGATGAGGGATCTGTTAAGATAATGTCTGGAATATTTAAGAGTCCTTTAAACTGCTCTTAAAGGTAAACATTTGCTTCAGATTCCTGGATATTGTAATAAGGCAAACCTTAGCCGGAGATTGCTAGGTTGACTGGTGTTTTACTTGTTCCTTTCAGATACTGATGGAATACTGAGATATGAAGCTATTGTTGGAGGGTGGGGGTGGCGGGGAGGGTGGTGAGCAGAGATCAGGAACGTGGAATTTGGTCTGCTGTTTGCTCTGAAGTGTCAGCACCACAGACGTGAAAACAACCAGGGGATGCCGTCTGCCAGGGCCCCAACTGGCACCTTCCAGCTTTCACTGAACATGCAACATTCTGCACCTCTTTATAACACAACTCCTAGCACCAGGCTGTGTTGATTTTGTGGCAAGAGAATTGGATTTGAGGGCAGATGACCTGCCTCTGGGTCCTACGTGAGATGAGTGGCTTTGACCTCTTTGAACCCCAGTTTGCCTTCTATGCAAAGAGGGAAAATGTTACTATCTCACAGAATTAATTGCTTCGGTTTAGTGAGTTACCGGATCTGGTGGAAGTGCTCTGTACGGTTAACTATAAAGTACAACAGAAATACCTGTTGCTGTTTAGTCAGCCAATGATCCTCTGTGTCACTCGATAACCCGTACCCTGAGGCCTTCTGGTCGTACCTAGCTTTTGCTTCTGGTACTTAGCACCTGAGAAATCCCTCTAACCAGCTCCATCATTTACCCCGTCATTAGGTGGCTTCATGGGTGCACGGCCTGGGCCGTCCCATGGGCCCCACGCTCAGAAGGGCCCTGTGCTTTGTTTAATGGTCTGCTGTCATCTTGAAATTCTTACTAATTTTCAAACAAAGGGATTTCGGTTTCATTTGACACGGACCCCTACAAATTATGTAGCTGGTACTGCCTGTCATGTTTTTCTAACTTATAAAGTGAAGCCTGACTTTGAAATTCCTTGGAATTTGCCTCATTTCTAACCATCTGCTTTGAGGATCACGTCTATGTAGCAAGTAGTTATAAATTAATACTTTTATTAAAATAGCTCATATTTGACATATCGTGTGATAAAACAGCTTGCAAAATTGTGACCTAATGGTCCACTCTCTCTGGGCCCTCTAGATTCTGGAGGAAACGTTTTAAATTCCTGTCCTCGTGCCTGGCACATTGGGGACACTCAGTAGGAGTGGAATGTGTGCCCATCATGTACACCGTATCAATCTATTGTGAGAAACATTCCGTTTGGATGACAAGCGTATCCTAATAGGCTGATTTATGGTTTTTAACTTCCATATTGTGGTTTATAATGGCCAAGGGCATATGACTTTCAAAATACCAGTTGCTGCAGTTTTCTTCAAGTTCTTTTAATGTATTTTTCTTAAAACTTTGATTCTCTAGAGAAAAAAATGAAAATGTATTTTATGTTTTGCTTTCCATTATAATATAGTCAAACCTGATAAGGAGAGTTAGGTTGCTTGGCTTTGCTGCATATGCCATTTGGTAATAAAATGACAGTCAAATAATTTTAAAGTACACGTTGTTTGTTTTCTGTTCTAAGGGAAGTTGGATGACCTCAGAGGAGTTTCAGCAATACGTTTGGGAGTGGTGGGCTCTGCTGCAGGGAAAGCGGTTATATTAGTTATATAGGACAAGGAGTTTATATTTGTTATCTATTGCTGAACAAAAATTTGCTCTGAAACATTTCAGTCTAAGACATCATTTATTTGTCACACAGTTTCTGAGCATCGGGAATCTGGGAGCAACTTAACCAAGTTGTTGTGGCTCGGGGTCTCCTGTGAAGCTGCAGTCTAGATGCTGGGCTGGGGCTCAGTCCTCTGGAGGCTCGACTGGGGTGGGGGATCTGCGTCCAAGAAGCCTCGCTCTCAGGCTCTCAAGCTATTGGTTGGAGGCCCCCGTTTCTCACTAGGCGGGCCCTCCACTGGCTTCCAGCAAGTCACCCAAGAGCACACGAGACAGAGGCAAGAAGGACTTTTATATTCTAGTCCCCAGAGAAGTATCCTATCAGCCCTCCTAATTTTCCACTGGTTGTGCAAACTGTCTCAGTCCATTGGGCTGCCACACACACACACATACAGAGAGAGAGAGAGAGAGAGAGAGAGAGAGAGAGAGAGAGAGAGCCTGGGTGGCCTGCAAACACAGACATTTATTTCTCACAGTTCTGGAGGCTGGGAAGCCCAAGATCAAGGTGCCAGCAAAGTCCCAGTGTGGTAAAGGGTCTCTTCTGGGTTTATAAATGGCGCCTTCTGTACCCTCACACGGTGGAAGAGGCGAGGAGTCTCTGGCGCTCTCTAGTATAAGAACACTGATTCTGTTCCCGAGGTCCGTCTTCCTAACCTAAGCACCTCCCAAAGGCCCCACCTCCTAATACCATCACCGTGGGGTCTAGGTTTCAACCTATGAATTTGGGGTGGGGGAGGACACACACATTTAGACCATAGTGCAGACCAACCCTGATACAACGTGGGAGGGACTATAGAAGGCTGTGAATATCAGGAGGTGGGATCAGTGAGGGCTCTCTTGGAGGCTGGCTACACAGAGTCTTTTCCCTGAATTCTACTGCAATTCCAAGTGTGTGGCTTCTTAGAAGCCCTGCACAGCAGACTGTAGGCATCAGGTTAATTTTCTAGTCCAGCCAATACATTTCTATTAGATACTGAATAAGGGCTCTTGTATGTTACAGCTGTGGAAGAAGAATCCCCGATGTGAATGAAGCCTCTGAAGTGTCCCTACTGACTACATTCTTAGTGCTGTGTTAAGTGCCACCAGGTTGGGAGCACAAGTTGTTTCAGAGAAAGATAAGCAGAGAACAATATGCTGGGGTGTATAATCAATCTGGGGAAAGTGCAATTCAGACTAAACACTATAAGAATTTAGTGCTCTCTGCTCGTTTTCAAGAATGCAAAGCTGCCTGAAGATGTAAGTTTGTTGAAAATGGAATAAAGAGATGATATGGAGAGGTGAGGATGCGGGAGTGGGGGGGAGGGGGGGAGAGCCCTGAGCAGCGGCAGGAGGGGCAGGAGGGGCAGGAGGGGCAGGAGGGGCAGGAGGGGCAGGGGGCTGATTCAGAAGCCTCATTGGCTAGAGTGAGGCTTACTTCTGTCCTCAGGGAGGCACAGGGAAGGAAGCAGACATTATCAATAGAGAAGAGGCCAAAGCCATGGACATTTATCAGACAGTGGCCACATGCAATGTACTTTCCATGTTATTTTATTCCAACTCCAAACGACTGGGAGAGGCGAGGGCAGCAACCTCCTCTTTACAGAAGGGGGCTTTGAACCCAGAGCTGTTTGCATCCAGAGCACACACTGTTTTCACAAGACACTTCCATCTCTGTGGGGATGGACCAGCTGGAGCCTGTGAAAAACAAACAGGACTCCTGGGAGTGGGGAGGTGCTGAGTCATTGGCATTTAGCCATCGGGTAAACTTCCTCCTTTCTGTCCACAATCCTGGAAGACAGACTGTGACTCTCCTAGAGATGCATAGAGACACAGCTGTCCACAATTTCCACTCTGCCGGCTGCGGTCGGACACACCCAGTAGGGACGGATACAGGCGTGTCCTGCAGAGGGCTCATCTTACACCCATTTCCAAATGGAGCCATTTGCTCTTAGCCACTTTAAGTTTAAATAAAACCTATTTCTCAGATGGAGATGAGAGTGGCCGTTTAAAAAGAAGAGATAACAATTATATTATCAATCATAGCGTGGAAAATAAAACAGAAGAGGCAGTTTGGTATAGAAGAGTTAGGAGAGTCAGGTTTGAATTCTAGCTCCACATCTACTAGTAAGTGACTTAAAACAAGTATGTAAGCTCCAGCTCTCACCTGTTAAAATGTGGACACGATGCCTACCTCGTTAGAGTGTTGTTTTAAAGGAGGTAATGTTAAATACTGCCATGAGTAGCTCGTAGTAGGTGATATATAAATTGTAGTTACTTCTATTAAAATGAATTACTTCCCCCCCCAAAAAGATTTACTATTCTAACTATGGTCTGCTTTGGCTAATATGTGTCTTCATTCTTAGGTAAACACCTATTAATGCTGGGGTGTTTACCTAGGGATGCAGACTGTGACTTCTTAGTTCACTGCACATCCTGGTGGTTGGGGTGCAGCTGTAGAGCAGGATGGTGTCATGAACATCGCCCAGAGTTAGAGAAACATGGAGAGAGAACCAAGAGGGGTTAAACATGCTACGACCTTCTGCTTTGAGTGATGGCAAGATGAAGGAAAGTGAGGACAATGACGGTATGTGAGGGGTGGTGTGGACATGGGCCAAGCCAGAGCTAAGGCCAAAGATTGAATGTACTGATGGATTTGAAGGTAGTTTGTAAAGACATGCCACACACATTATCATTAGGGGTCCACCCCAAGCTCTCAGTGTGTTAGTGACATAAGAAGGGAGGATGGAACAGGAGTTGCTAAAACCCAGACGAATGCTTCTCCTGCTCTATGCCATCTTGGGAATGTGGATGCTCCACCTCTCTCCTGATAGTTCATGGTTATTTAGAGATCAGCTGTGGCACAGCCTACATATGTCTAGTGCCTGGTGTTACTCATCAGCTTCTTTACAATTTTCATTGTGAGGCCAAATTAAAAAGAGATACCAAGACTTACCTCAGTGGAATCCAGCATGGGGGAAGGAGAGAGACTCAGTCCTTAGGAGAAAAGTTCAAGAGGTTAGGACTTTGGGGGACAGGCACAGCTCAGCCAGACAGCTTTGAGAACCTTGCCTCTGAAGGACAGTGTGTGTGTGTGTGTGTGTGTGTGTGTCTCTGTGTGTGTGTGTGTGTGTGTGTGTGTGTGTGTGTGTGTTGGGTGGTCAGTCAACCAAAAAGAATCCTGAATAGCTTGGCTATTTATGTGGAACGAAATGGCCTTTTCTCCTTCTTTTTTAAAAGATAGATGATAGATAAATAGATAGATAGATAGATAGATAGAGAAGATGATAAAGAAAATTACAAGCTTCCTGTGGAAGAAAGATTGGAAATTAGTCTCAAAACTATTTTGTAATTATGTCTGTCTACTTTAGATATTTTGGCTTAAATTAAAGGTAGTAAAAATATATACTTTATGCTATAATGTAGGTTTAGTTTTTAATCAACAACAATTTGTATACTACTTTACAGAAGGTGGGTTCTGCTATGAGCTATTTGTTTATTAGACTTCAGAACATAAGACATAAAGGAGCATCACTAGATATAATTAAGGTGAGGCAGCTGAATCAGTCACTGTTAGCAGTTACTATTCTAGTGTCAGATTATGCAGGCCGGGAAGAGATCATTTCTGGCAAAATTCTCCCAACCGGGAACTACCTATTTTTTCTGACATTTTAGAAGCAAACACAGCAAAGAGCAAGCTCAGTGCTCACCGAGTGTAGAAGTATGCTCCAGATCTCCAGTCTACATCGTTTGTATGTTGCACTCTCTGGGACTAGAAATTGCTTAAATTAAGAAGTAGAAATGAAAGGTGAAGAATTAGCCCCTTTGTTTACTCACTGTAAACAAACCATCAGAACATTCAAAGCACAATTTGTCTCACTGGCAGTTTCATTTATCTGAGGAAATGAAATCTTCTCACCTCTTCACCTTACCTCGCTAGCGCAATATGAATTTAATGGTATCCAAATGTCCTGGGTTTATTTGCTTGCTTACTGTGCCTTCCATTCAGAGTAAGATAAGACCTGATAGTTTAAAAAAAAAGTTGATTATCCCCTAAGTGCAAAACACTTCCAAAATACACAGTAAGAACATGAATGCATGTTACATTTGGATTAAGCAGGAGACCTCAGGAGAATTTTAGAAACATTTTAGAGATTGGGGAAGTGGAGAAAAGAATGCATATTTATTCATAGGACTTATGTAGCTCACCTACAAGAAATTTCAAATAATTTGTCTCAAAACAGGAACGTATGCCTAATGAGTTCCATCATGGTTTACAAATGTGAGGTTTGGGAGGTAGGAAGTCACATCGGTCTGACCCTTCCCGGGGTTCCCAGGAGGAAGGTGTTAAACAACAGTCAAAGCCCATGAGAGTGCCTTGGGGCTTTGACCTTTGTAAGTTCCGGTTCTGGTGGCCATGGCTGCCTCTACTTGTAGTTGATGGTGTCTCGTGTGGCAGGTTCCTCTCTGGCCTGACTGAAGAACGTCCCTGGAGAAGGAAGTTGGAGCACCCAGAGTGAGAACCCAGCCTGGTGGAGCTCCCGCACTCCAAGACTGGCAGATGTGGGCCGTCATCCCCCAGGAGACATTTCCTTTGTCTTCAGGGCAACTAGGCATGACCATGTGACTAAATTCTAACCAATGAGATTCAGCAAAAAAAACACTTGGCAGCTCTGATCACCTTCCCCGAGAGGTAACTACTGTGTACCCTTGAGTACTCTGTTCCTCTGTCCCTCCCTCGGATCGTGGACTGGAAGATGGACCCAGGAGGATGACCATCAGCCACTTGGGGGAGAGGGAGACCAGGGGGTCTGGACTCTTGAGGACTCTGAACCTGCCGTGATAGCCCTGCCCTCCTCACACCTCCTGATTTCACCTGGGCAGGAAGAGGACATATTCCTGTCTTGTTTAAACCATTGTTATTTTGAGTTTCCTGTCACTTGCTGTTAAACTGGGTCAAAGACAGAATTTGGTTGCTGTTTTTTTTTTTGTTTGTTTCCTTGTTTTTGCCAAAATTGTCCATACACAAGTGACAATACAGAGAAAGTTATACCCGACAGGCAATGGGAGAATACAGAGTGTGGTGCTGGCCACTTCCTGGGATTCTGGAGGACTGGCTCCGTGTCAGTGGCTGATCCAGGGTTACTCACACACCTTCAGGGCCAGGCTACTCCTGGTGGCTGTCAAGAAGTCATAATAAAGAGTAGCACATCAGCAGCTCCTTAAATATCTTCTAAAAATCCAATTAAGGAGAGCTTGGTAGAAATCATAATGGGGTCTGCCCTTTGGGATAGGTTTTTTTCTGAGGGGAGAAGAGATCCGCTGAGAATTAAACAGATATTCCAAGTGGTTACCCCTGAAATGGTGTCAGGCAATGCAGGCCAGAGTCTAAGATTCTCTTATGAATAAAGATTTATTATCCAAAATGTATAAAGAGAGGGGACGGGAAGGGGATAGAGCTACTTCAAATAAAATAAGCTCAACAATGATTGTTGGAATAATGACAAAACCTCGGCTTATTGCAATTTTTAATATTTAGCTGCTCCTTTTGCCCTAGAACTTTTTGTGTGCTCATGATTGTGTGGCATTTCAATAGGAATGGTCCTGTCTCAGTTCTTCCTCTGAGATGTTTACTTGTCATTGGAACTCTTAACGTTAGTTGATGCCTGGTTTTTGGTTAGGACCCTCCCATATCCTTTGCTCTATCTAGCAAAGTACCATCGAACCATGGCTCATAGGCCCAATCAATCCATGGGCTAGCAATGTTACATATATATTTATATCATACTTGACAGCCAATATTATTTTATATTAGTTTCAGGTGTACAGCATTGTGTTAGACATTGGTATTAATATTTTTAAATGGTTAAAAAATTAAAAGAATAACGACATTTTGTGACAAGAACATTATGTAAAACTTACATGTTAGTGTCTATAAATAAAGATTTATTTGAATAAATAAGTGCCTATTCATTTACACATTCTCTATGGCTGTTTTCACACTACAATAGTAGAATTAAGTAGTTGTAACATAACCTGCATGGCCTGCAAAACTGAAAATATTTAGTATCGGGCTCTCCACAGAGAAAATGTCCTAACCTCAGGCCCAGCACAGTGTGCCATCTTGATTTGGAAATTCAAAAGGGAAATTCAAAAGTTGAAAGGGTATTTAGAAAGCCTCTTGCCAACATCCCTGATATATCTTTGACCAAAGTCAACAATATTATTTTTTGTGCAGCTATTTTATTCTTAGGAATAGTTACTTAAAAAGTAATTCTCTGATGTTCATTTCTTTGTCCTACTTCTACTCTCCCAGCATGGCCAAGAATTGGCACATAACAGATACTTTAGAAGTTTTAATTATTTAATAATTACTGAGCACATTGCATGATAGGACTGCTCTAAGTACTTTACAACTCATAGAACACTATGAGGTAGGTGCTGTAATGATCTTTACAGAGGCTACTGAGGTACAGGGAGGTTAATTAAATTTCCCAAGGACACAAAGCTTGCAAGAGGCAAAGTCAGGATTGAAACTCAGTCTGGCTCTGGAGTCTGGGTTCTCTGCTGCTCCATTTACTGAAGAGAGAATGAATGAACACTTGTCGGTTGCATTCTATGTGCCAGTCCTTCAAATAGGGAAAGGGGGCTTCCAAATGCCTAAAAATGTATATACAGCTCCTCTGAAAGCTCAAGCCATATATGCTGCAATATGAGAAACAGGGGATAATACCTTCTTGCTGTGCTTCCTGTTTTCTATACCTAGTCATTCTCATTTCTAGGTATAACCAGGATAAACATTTAACATAGAGAGATGTTGAAAAATCTAGGGGCATTTAACCCGATGAAGAAAACTCTTGTTGGAAATATGACTGTAGCAATTAATTCTAGACTATACATGACATTCATGAAATCTAGAGGGGGAAAATTCATTATTCCAGTACGTTGAAAAGGGCAGAGACTTACTTCCTAGAAGCCTCCGGCAACTCCCCTGTGTAGTCAGGTTCCACTAAGAGCCAACATCAAGGTAGGATTTTACATGCTGAGCCTTAATTAGGGGGAAATGCAGGTGTGAGAGGAAGTAGGGACCTGGGCAGCCTGGAGGGGCAGCCAGGCCCTGATGCAAGTCTCTTGTGGACTGAAAGGAAGAGGGAGGGAGTCTCTTACATTGCTCTGCAGCTTAAGGCAAGCCTGGGGGATCCTTCAGCCAAAATCAGCTGACAAAGGAGTTCAGTGTCTCCCAGGAACCAGTCTGTCTCACTGCCCTTAGGATCCACACTTTTGGGGATGCATTTCAAAGTGCAGCATCTGGGACACTTGGTCTTCAGCTCCTGGGGTAGGAGGTATTTGATGTGCATTCTCATGGCTGCTACATCTCTCCTCACATCTCATTGGTCCATTATTAAAGCAGTCTCTGTTTCAGAAGATTAAATGACCTGATTGGCTGAGGCCCGGATTCTTGAATCAATCACTGTAGCAATGGGAATGGGATTGCCCATTAAGTCCACTGTCTAGGGCAGCAGGTAGATTGTGGGGAGAGGAGCTGATACCTAACTAAAAGGATGGGGAAAAAGAATATCCATGATTCTGCAATTCTAAATTTAATTATTTGTCCTACTAGCAAATAATTAAAGAGCAATAATTACGTTCCTAACACCATGTTTTCTATCCATTCTCACACTTACTACCCACAGCGCTCTATTAGGTAAGCATTCTTACTAGCTCCAGATCATGCAGCACACTAAAGGCTTAGCAGCGGTTCTCAACCTGTGGGTCGCGACCCCTTTGGCGGTCCCACGACCCTTTCACAGGGGTCGCCCAAGATCACCCTGCATATCAGATATTTACATTACGATTCATAACAGTAGCAACATTACAGTTATGAAGTAGCAACGAAAATAATTTTATGGTTGGGTCACAACATGAGGAACTGTATTTAAAGGGCCAGAAGGTTGAGAACCACTGGCTTAGAGGGTTAAGAAACTTTCCTGAGAACCCAGCAAGCAGGTAGCTGATTGATTGCAAAGTTGTAACACCCCAAAATATTATTATGACCATCTTTTCTCCAGCTTTCTTCAACAAGGCTTTTAAAAAATAAGTTTACTCTTCAGGAGCTATCCTCTTCTGGGTGAGAATGGGAGAGCTTTGTGTTCTCTTAGGCACTCCACCAGCATTGGTTTGAGGTGGCTGTTGAGGACTCTTGAGGCTGGCATGATGCCAACTGGACCGGCAGCTAGCCCTTACTGTCCAGTAATTGCAGGTAGCCAAATACAGTGCAACGCTTTGGCACTATAGCATTTGGCAGGCTTTGTAAAAGAACTGTTTTATGTATTTGTTTTGGTTGCTTAGCTATGGGCTGATATACACCAGGATCATGTGGAGCTAGTATTTTAGGGAACCAATAAAAGACAAGGACCAAAATAACGAGGGCCATGGGGAGAATTTCAATGGTCATCTCAGTGACAACTCATTTGATTACAGTAATCTTTACTGTGGTGTGACCTGCTTTAAAGAATACAAGTCAACAACACAGATAAATGAAAGGGTGACTATCCACCTTGAAAAGGCTTAATTAATTTACAGAAGCATTTACTATGAGTCCCTTAAATATCAATAAAATGCAATTTAAAAAGCAATTCATACCAGGCCAGTGTTTGCTCAGTGGTTGAGTGTCGACCTAGGACAGTGATGGCGAACCTTTTGAGCTCGGCATGTCAGCATTTTGAAAAACCCTAACTTAACTCTGGTGCTGTGTCACATATAGACATTTTTTGATATTTGCAACCATAGTAAAACAAAAACTTATATTTTTGATATTTATTTTATATATTTAAATGCCATTTAACAAAGAAAAATCAACCAAAAAAATGAGTTCGCGTGTCACCTCTGACACGCGTGTCATAGGTTCGCCATCACTGACCTAGGAGGCTGGAGTTCAATTCCCGGTCAGGGCACATGCCTGGGTTTCAAGCTGAATCCCCAGGTGGGGGAGAGGGGGTATTCAGGATGCAGCAGATCAATGATTCTCTCTCATCATTGAAGTTTTTCTCTCTGCCTCTCCTTTCCTCTCTCTGAAATTAATAAAATATATATATATATTTTTAAAAAGCAATTCATTATATATAATACTTAATGTTTTATCAAGAGTACAACAATTGGATTAAGGGCTGTTCACATACATGTTTTGAAGAAATACATTTCAGTGTTTTACTGTATTGATTTGCTCAAGAAACATTCATTCAGGTACTACACTTCGATACATTGCCTCACGGGTCTGAAAGGTCCTGATTCTGCATCCCTAACAAGTTCCCAGATCCACCCTGAGCAGCAAAGGCTTCCGGAGAATCAGTCTGTGAAACCAGGCAGAAGTAGGAGAGACGCGAGGCAAGGAGGAGAAGTCTGGGAGGATGCTTGCTGCTGCCAGCTTGGATGGGGGTAACACCACTGCCACCAGCACAAGCTGCTGCACATCTTCCCGGCTGCTGCTACACACTGGGTGTCGTAGTCCCTGCAGCTGAAATGAATTCCCGTTTGCAGTAATGGCTCCCATCTCCGAAACCTGAGTGGGAGCACCTGGTTGGCCAAGCGAGGGTAGCACACCTGTACTGCATTCTTTGGAGGGTGGCAAAAGCTGGTATCTGTTATTGTCTGCTTCTGTAGAGGAGGACAGGCCCTGCTTCTCACTGTATCTCATGGAATAAGAAATTCCCCAAACTAGGAAAGAGGCTCAGATGTTGGGAAGCCAAAAAATAAAAAATAAAGTAAATGTCCACTACATGAATGTATAGGTAAAAGGCCTGGTTTAGCGAGGTAGCTCACCTTTACATGATCCATGGCACAGAGACAAAATTCCCAGGAGCCTGCCCAGCCTTGGGCTCAGTACTCTGCCCCCAGCCTCACATGGAAGAAACTGCTCTTCTGTGTTGCATGCCATGCTCATGTGTCCCCTTTCTTACTGGGAGCACAGAACGCTGCACATTCCAGCTCTCATTTGCCATTTAACCGCAAATTTTTCTGTGTCAGGAAGTTTTTTCTGGACTTAGTTTGTGGGGGTTGATGAAGTCCCAAGGCATTCAGTTCATCTTCCTGCTGGGATTTATAGGGTAATTTCTCTGATATTAAAAAATGAAGGTAAATCTCATGCCGTGGCTAAGAAGAATGAGAAATGTCAAAGTGTACGCCTGTCTCTTCCCTTTTTAGGGTCACTACCTCCATCCGCATTGTGAGCTGGTTTTCATTAAAATGTGACATTTATCTTCCCAAAGTGAATTTGTCTTACTGTGATAAGAATAAAAAGTCACAATTACTGCAAAAAAGTAAAATACAGGAAAAGAGAAATAATATTTTTTAACAAAAAACATATTTTTTAAAATAATGCCTCTCTTAAATATGCAATACTAAAGGCAAGATATGACATGAGAATTCACATGAAATAAATTCTAGTATCTGATGAGGTGACTATATTGGACAAAGATGCTTGTTGTGAAAACACTGCAATAGAGACTTTTGTTGCCACATACATTCTCCCGCTGCTGGTCACTGAAGGGCAGGCATCCTAGCCAGACATTTCTTGCCTTGGAAGTGAAGATGGCAGGTTTTGACTTTGTTGGGTGAGACGGGGAAAAGGGTACCTCGGACAATCAGTCACTTGATTGCATTTTCCCACTTTTTAATCAGATATGGACACAGCCATCTATGAAAGCGTCCAGATGCTGGAGTGGGTGCAACTCCTTGAGGCTGAACAGACTGCCCCAGACCAGACACTGCAGCCAACAGGAGAGCTAGAGAATTGCTTTGCTTTGTTCTCTTCCTCAGAGAAATAAAATACAATGAGATCACCCAATTAAGAAACTAACTTTGGGTAGCTTAAAGATTTAATTCACAGCAATTCATTATGTATACCTAGAGGCCCGGTGCAAGATTTCTCCTCCTTTAAGACTGTCCAATTCTAAAGATGAAAGGAATTTATCTCTACCACATGCTCTGTTGGAAGGAGAGGGGCAAGAGTAGGAAAGGACTGTAACTAGAGATGGGGGAATGAAAACTGAACAAGTCAGAAGTACTTGGAGAAAGAGGGAAATACGGAGAGGTCTTTTGTAGGTGGACAATAAAAGGACTCCTAGTTTAAATACACCGCTCTCGCGTCTCCCACTCCCTGTGGAAAGAGGGAGACACTTGGGCACAGCTGTTAACTGATTCGTCATTGTTCTCAGCAGTTTCAGTATCAGTTTCTGAATGAGGTAGTCACAGTAACCCTCACCACTAGGTGAAATGCCTTTCTGATTGTTTGTGGGGACAAGATAAAGTCAAGTCTCATATTGCAGTTTCTCTTCCACTGATCTTTAAGACTCTCCTCTTGAATAAAGTCCAGCAAGTCTCTCCTTAGACCTCGACACAGGATTCAGAACCAGAGTAGAGTTGAGAACCAGGAACCAAACACCTAAGTGAAGGTGCCTGGCTTTGTTCGCCACACATTGCTTTTCAATATGTTGAGAAAAGAAAAAGGGGAGCTTGGCTTGTTAGAAAAGAATGAACTGCCAAGTCTCTGGGAGCGAAGGGTCACACAGATCTGGATGGATGTACTTACTGTGTTTGCCTTTTCTTTTTTTCTGGCAAGAGCCATGAAGGGAAGCAAGCACAGGGGGTTTTCTTTTTCTGCTTTGACACAGAGTACAGTGTCCACATGACACGTGTTAAAGGCCTACTGTGTGCCAGAGTCTTCCATACACATTATTTAGCATTCACGTAAAGTCTGTGAGATTACCACTCCCTTCATGGATGTGAATAGGGCAACTTTGAGATGTAAGAAATTCCTCAAGGCTACACAGGGGTCAGACTCAGGTCTCAGTTCACATGTTGAGAGCTGCTCCTGAGCTTCTAGACTTATCTGGAAGGCAGCTTGGCTGTGAAAGGGGAAAAAAACTTGGCTCAATTGCAGATACCAGCAAAGACCTACAAACACGAACTTGCCCAGCCCTGAGCTGTCAGTGTGCACTGGGACCCTAACTCAAACCACACAGTGCCGGCAGGACAATGTCACGCAGGTCACAGCCCACTGGCTGAATAAACGACGCATGCTTGACTGTGCATGCAGAGTATTTTCCAAAAGAATAAATCTTCCTAAACATAAAAAGTTGAAATGCTAATATTTTGAGTCGGTCTCTTTATGTCACATTCTGGAAATGGAGTTTGACCTAACTAGTCAGGCTGGTCTTATAACTTAGGTGAACTGCTCAACCTATTCCAAGTGTTGACTTTTGAAAACTAATAGAGCAGTGAATGACCAAGTGCACTGACACGGCCTGAGCACACTGACGCGTGACAAAGAGACTTTCTGTGGGGCTAAGACGTCTCCTCCTGGGCCACCTGTTGGAATTTCCAAAACAAAAACTGGCACACGAACCAGCAATTTTTTTTTTATCAGCAAGGACATCTCCAATTGTTTGCCAAATAGGAAAATCAGCCAGGAACAATTGTTCCTATTCTAATGAAGATCTTTTTTTAATCTAGGTAGTATTACATGTTATTAAGAAATAGCAGACTCAAGTAGATTTATAGTTGTAATTATGCAAAACACAGCTTATTCTTGTATTATTATTTATTTAAATAATTGTATTATTTTCCATACAAACAACTCTAAACTGACCTTTGCCTCACCCTGCATATATACCTCAAAGGCATCAGAACTGAACAGAATTTGTTTTCTCAACATTAGGATATCTCAGGCTACCAATAAGAGTCAGGCTTAAGATAAAGTGGTATCACAAGGAGGTTTAAAAAAAAAAGAATTTGGAGAGTGAAAGGACCCAAAAAATTTGTAATTATGAAGTATTGGATACAATCATCAATCATGAAGAGATAAAGTAAAAAAAAGTATGGCATATCAGTGCTGTGGATGCTACACATGTCACAGTGAACTATGGTGATGGCTGTCAGTATCTCTCAACCCTTCTACCTGTTCACGCCATTCCACTTACACATCATAGTCTTATCTGGAAGGGCAAAGAGGATGTAATGAGAATCACGGATGCAGAGCTATATTTATAGGCGTGGGAAAATGTCCAAGCATTGCCGACTGGAAAAGCCAGGGTCTACGACATTATGTATGTGGAACTACATCTACCTGTATGTGATCATAGAGCGATATCTCTAAGGGTATTCAGCAGAATGTCAGTGCTGGCTATCTTTAAAGAGTGAGGTTTCAGGTGACTTCTGCTATCTTACTTGTGCTTTTCTGCACTGTTGGAATTCTTATTATGAGCATATATTCTATTTACTCTCAGATAAAGAAATAAAGCAGGAAAGCATTTAAAAAAATAAGTATAAACAGTAATAATCAGCATTGGCTTAAAAAACTTGAAAAATTTTTTTTCTCAGTGGAGTATGACAGTTCAAAAGAATGTAACATTTTAAAAAGGCACCACAATTTGGTGAGCTTATGTTTATAATACCGTTTGAATGGTATCTATAAACAATGCTCTAAACAGAATCCCCAGAGGTATTCAGATAAAATGGGAGATCTAAAGATGTTATGTGGGCCAAACATCTGAAACCTTAGTCTGAAATAATACCGAGTGTATAGCTGTTTTCGATTATTTAAAAAAGTATGTAAATAATGAAGTTTCCATTTGTCAGGCAGACATTGTTAGAATTATCGAGACACACAGCCTGGAGAGAAGGGGAGGAGAAGGAGAGAAGGGCATTTTGCCTTACACCTGCCTTTTAGGGACATTTGTATGCAAGAGAAAGAACAGTGTCTGTAGCATCTCAAATTCAAAGGACATTAAAAAGTACAGGACACATCAGATGTGTGTTTCAGACATAGCCACGGATTTCAAATAGCACTCCCTTGTTAGCAGGTTTTGCGGTGTTCAAATACCAGTTTGGTACTTGAGTGTAAGATTTTTAAGCAGTTAAGCTTCTCTATTTGTATTCAGAAATACAGCATGTGAGAGTGTAGGGTTATAAAGCTCAGCAGACAATGGACATAAAAGAGAGGACGCGATTTTGGATGGAGCAGGAATGACTCTCCTCCCTGAAGATTTATCATTCTCTGCAGTGAATGACTGTTGGCATCAGGAAGCTAAACCACGTACCACGTAGAGAATATCAGCATTCAGTAGACAGTGGTGATTGCAGTGGCCCGGTGCCGGAAGTCTGCGGCGTGAGTGCTCCCAGCCCCCTTTAAAAGTGGTGCAGCTGTTCCATGCATGGGGGAGAATCCAGGCTAATCTCAAGGAACAGAAGTTGTTGAGTTTGATTAGGTCTAGTGGATATCAACTTCAAAATGTGACTAATTTGATAATACCAGAGAATTTCTGAGGGAAGAAAGAATGTGAGGATGATGTTATGTAAATAGACACATATTATTTCCCTCTCTACGATGCTAGAAGCACAATGACAGCCAGGAGGGGAGAAGTGAAGGAAGCATCCTCTTCCATCTCTAGAAAATCACACAGCCGGCTGGAAGCCCTGGGCCAGAGGATCAAGAGTGGGCCCCAAACAGGCTGGCGTCCCCAAAATAATTGTAATAGTCACTCACATTCATGGGACATTTTTTATGTTCCAGGCCCCTTGCTAGCTGCTTCACGTGGTTTAGATGGTTTCATCTTCACTGCCACCCTGCAGAGGAAGGGCTATTATCATGGTCATCTATACTAATAAAAGGGTATGGAACTATACTAATATGAAAGCTTGGCAAAGGTAGGTAACTTCTCAAGGTCACCCAGAAAGGAGTGGAGCTGGTATTTGGATTCAGCCAAGCGGATGGCTCCCTCTGCCAGGACATTCCATTGCTTCCCTGTCTGTGCCTGGTAGGGAAGGAGGGCTTTCATGTGAATGACCTGCCAGTGACCTCGTCCCCTAGTTCCAAATCTATACTAATATGCTAATTAGACCGGACATCTTCCGGGCGTCCTTCCAGACAAAGCCACAGCGGCTGCTGCTGCGAGGGCCAGGCTGAGGCTCAAGCAGCTGCGGTGGCTGGCAGTGGCAGCAGCAGCAGCGGCATGATGGGGGCGCTGCCTTACCCTGATCAGCCCAGTCGATTCCTGCAGAGGGAGGCCAGACTGCGGCTTAGGCCCACTCCCCGAGGGCCTAAGCTGTCAGTAGGACATCCCCTGAGGGCTCCTGGACTGTGAGAGGGGGAAGGCCGGGCTGAGGTAACCCCACCTCTCCACACCCCCTCCCCCCCAGTGCACTAATTTTTGTGCACTGGATCTCTAGTTTTACATATATGAAAATTGAAGCTTGGCAAAGGTAGGTAACTTCTCAAGGTCACCCAGAAAGGAGTGGAGTTGGTATTTGGACTCAGCCAGGCGGATGGCTCCCTCTGCCAGGACATTCCATTGCTTCCCTGTCTGTGCCTGGTAGGGAAGGAGGGCTTTCATGTGAATGACCTGCCAGTGACCTCGTCCCTAGTTCCAAATCAGCTCTCTCTTCAGATACTGGGAATCTCTTTATATTTTCTGCCTTGAAAATACTTTCCATCAAGCCAAATGGAGACCACTTTTATGCTGTTGTCTTTGAAATGCCCTCTCTCCACCTGCCTTCACCCACCCCCGCCCTGGGCACCTGATGGTTCTTAGAGCTGGTCTACAGAAGAGTTAAACACACACCTAACTGGAAAGCGAGAGGAAGAGGATGGGCCTGGAAATGCTCAGAACTGAAAATTGGATTTTGAGTCCTCTGGCCGTGTGTTTTCCTACTCTGTTTAGCGACCTGAATATGGTCAGCAGACACTAAATGTCCCTCAAAATTTGAGTCACTGTTAGAGCTCAATTTCCCCCTGATTCAAATTCTTTACTAAAGTGAGACCAAAGTGCCCTGCCGGTGTGGCTCAGTGGTTGAGGGTAGACCTATGAACCAGGAGGTAACAATTTGATTCCCAGTCAGGGCACATAACTGTGTGTGTAGGAGGCAGCCGATCAATAATTCTCTCTCATCATTGATATTTCCATCTCTCTCTTCCTCTCTGAAATAAAAAAAAAAATAAAAAATGAGACCAAAGTTTACTCAAGGTGGCAGAGGATGCTAATGCATTTTCAGCATCCCAGTCAGGCTTTATAATATCGTCTAACATAGGAGGAGTTGCTGCGGGTATGTGCATCCAATTTTCTTTTCCCCTTTCCCACTTGGAGGGAAAATAAGGCGATTTCATTGAGACATTCTTACTCTTAACTCTATTTTTTAATAAAGAATTTAATTATTGACTTGCATTCTTTGAAACATGAAATCTCCTTGACACACAATATTGACTACATTTAGTGTTTTCAGGGCCACAGTTAGTATCTAGGGCAGGACATTCCATTATTCATTAATAATAACAATAATAACCACAAAAAATACTGGACTTCATTTGTAGA
Source organism: Myotis yumanensis (assembly GCF_028538775.1). Lineage (NCBI taxonomy): Eukaryota > Metazoa > Chordata > Mammalia > Chiroptera > Vespertilionidae > Myotis > Myotis yumanensis. Next base: position 149,386,428 of record NW_027223754.1, on the reverse strand, counting down.
GAAAATTTCAGATGGCCTCAAGATATCTTCAAAGTGGTCACAATCCTCTTAATAAATTAATAGTGGACAATCTATGCAGATTACTGAGATATTAGATAAAATATCATAATAAAAAATTCCACTACTGAATGTAGTATAGTAATTTTAAAGCAATACAACTGTATTATTCTGCTTCTCATTTTCCCCCCACCTCACAACCCCCTCACTTCTGGCAGCCATCAAACAGTGAAGGGGGCCCTGCCAGAGTGGCTCAGTTGGTTGCGTGTCATCCTGTGCACCAGGAGATTGCTGGTTCGATTCCGGGTCAGGGCCCATATTGGGGTTTGTGGGTTCAATCCCTGGTTGGGGCATGTGCAGAAGGCAAATGATCCACGCATCTCTCTCACATTGATGTCTCTCTCACTCTCTCTCTCTCTCTCTCTCTCTCTCTCTCTCTCTCCATGTCTTCCTGTCCTCAGGTGAGGATTAAAAATAGTAATAATAAAAAGAAAAACTGAAGGGGAATAAGAGGTATGAACTTCCAGTTATAAAATAAGCTACAGGGATGTAGTGCACAGCACAGGGAGCACAATCAATAATATTGTAATAACTTTGCAGGGTGACAGACTTATTGTGGCTATCACATCATAAGGTATATCAACGTCAAATTACTGTGTCATATACCTGAGACTAATCTAATAGTGTATGCCAACTATACTTTAACAAAAGTCTTTTGTAAGAAGATAATACAAATGTAATTATACAGTTGATCCTTGAACAACATGGGTTTGAACCGCCCATGGTTATACATTTTTTTTTTTTATAAATACTTGTATTATTTTTGATCCATTGTTGGGAGGATTTTGATATCTGTGGGGTGTCCTGGAACCAATTCTCTGAAGATATCCGGGGACAACTTAAATTTCTAGGGAGTCAAAAGTTATACTTGATTTCTCCTCCTCAGGTGTTGGCTCCCTACGTCCCAAGTTGCTCCAGTCAGTTGTGTAGTGTTTAGCAATGAAACTTTTACAACTTTCATGTGTGACTTCTGGATTAGAACTAGAATATGCTGAAAATATCAATAGATCAAATGGATAAGCACAATCTGATTTATGATATTAAAATGGAAAAAGTGAAACGTCTTTGCACAATTGAAGAGGTCTTCCGTCTTTTATCTTATTCAGCTTCCACAATGCAACTTGTATTGTCATTTGGTTTTTGTATCTTGTCCACGTTTCTTAATTAAAATATTAGCTATCATGTATTAGTATGATCAATAGTATTTCTCACTATTTAATTCGGTTAAAATTCTAACAATTTTATTAAGTACAGATGAATTTAAAGGCTGAGAATCACCATTATGTCTGTAAGAAAGACTCCTCAGATATCATGAGCAAGGAGAGAGTTCTATTAGGAAGAAGGAAGAATTGAATTTGTGAACTGTATCTCTATCTCTACTGCTAAATTTAAAGCTGGCTGGGTTTTTTTGTTTTGTTTTTGTTTTTGTTTACATTAGAAATCACTCAATTAGGCAACAGATTTTTATTAAGCATAAAATATTCTAAGCAAGGTCCTGTACTATGTATATTCGATATACAAAGGAAGGTAATATATAGTCTGATTTTAAGGATTTAGATCAGGAGATTAGAAATATGTATGTGAAAATATTACTAGTATTTAAAATACAAGGTAGGTGTAAAATGTTAGTAGGAACAATAAGTGCTGAAGAAATTCAGAAAGGGAAAGTTTGCTTCTAGCTAGAGTAATTTGGGTAGGCTTCATGAAGGAGGCAGGATCTAATTTGCACTTGGAAGGATGGTGTGGTGGACAACATTGGTGGCCTAACCAGCATTCATTCCCCCTTATTTTCACATTTTCCAGAAACCCTCCCCACATATACCTCAGGGAAAGCACACTCCATCTTAAGCTCCCAGGGAGAATCCTGATTAGCCTAATGCTAAATCAATCATGGTAATGCTGTCTTCTCCTCCCTCTCCTCCCCCATGGTTCGTTCAGGGAACCAGGCTTAAGCCAGCCAGTGGGTGGCATTTCCCCAGCCACTGACACTGCTCTAGAGGTAGGCACATGACCTAAGTGGGTCCAACCAGTCTAAGAGGAAGGCCCTTTGTCATAATGGGGAATGAGATTTTTATTCTCCCCCACTGCACACTCAGAGGATGTTGGTGGACCTGCTTGCTTCTCACAGCCATTTGAGACCACGAGGGACCCTGGCATGCAGACAGGACTGGCACTCGGAGGACGGCAGGGGCTGGAGGCAGGGCGATGCAGAGCTCAGGCCTGTTTGTGCTGTGCCCGCAGCTTGCTCTGCCTCTGGATCTCCCATGATGTGAGAGAACACATTTCTTCCATGTTTAAGCTGGTTAGAGCCAGATGTTCTGTAACCGCCAACCAAAATCATCTGAATGGCTGTCGGTAACAGAGTGGATTGCTTTCCTAGCATTTATTTTCTTCTTTTCCTGACAATAGAGCCCTGTTTCTTTTGGGTGGGATCCCCACCTCCACCATTTTGCCTTGTAGTTTATTTATTTTTTATTAATCCTCACCTGAGGAATTTTTTCCATTGATTTTTAGAGCTAATGGAAGGGAGGAAGGAAGGGAGGAGAGAGAGAAACATTGATGGGAGACAGATACACTGATTGGTTGTCTCCCCACCCCAACCAGGGCTGGGATCGAACCTGCAACTCAGGTATGTGCCCTTGACTGTGAATTGAACCTGAGACTCCTTGGTGCCAGGGACAATGCTCTACCCACTGAGCGAGCACACCGGCCAGGGCTTGCCTTGTAGTTTGAACAGGAGAGACGTTCCCTCAGCTCCAGGTGGTGCTAGATGCAATGACTGATTCAGACGTGGGCACAGGAGACATAAGGAAAAGTTGCTGAGGCTTCTGAGAAGCTTCTCTTTCCATGGGAACCATCTGCTCTATCGTCCTTTCCACCCCTCATAGTAGGTGAGCATCAGGGCCTGTGTTAGCTCCCTGGGCCGGCTGGAGCAGATCACCACAAACCGGGTGGCTTCAAACAACAGAAATGTATTCTTTCACAATTCTAGAGGCTTGCAGTCCACAGTCAAGGTGCTGGCAGGGCTCTGCTCCCTCTGAAGGCTTCAGGGAAGAATTCTTCCTCGCATCTCAGTTTCTGGTGGTGGCCAGCAATCCTTGGCATTTCTTGGTGTGTTGCTGCTTCACTCAGATAGGCTTCTACCTGTGTGTGCCTGAATTTATTTCGTCTTAAAAGGATTCCAGCCATTGGATTAGGGCCTATTCTTAACCCAGTCTGACCTCATATTCACTTGATTTCATCTGTGAAGACCCTCTTTCCAAATAAAGTCACAGTCACAGGCTCCAGGTAGGTATGACTTTGGGGGGAACACTTCAGCACAGTACTGATTGCCATCCTGAGAGAAGCCGGCCTGAGAATGACGTCAACACAGGGAACCGTACAGATGTCAACGTAAATGACATCCCTGACCTCTGGATAAGCCTGGGCCTGGAGTTTGTTTTATTTTGAACCTTTAATTTACTCAAGCCAGGAACATTCTCTTTTTATGTAAGCCACTTTATCTTGGATTTTCTTTTGCTAGTTGCAAAAAAGATTTCTAACTGATAGAAATTGAGATAAATTTGTTCAGAGGAGAGAAAAGTTGATGCTGGATATTAGGGGATAGCAGGATTAAAAAATCAAGAAGATAAAATAAAAGAAGTGTTGGTGAGAAGGTTTGGCTGGAGGGGGGTGTTTATCAGAGGAGCGAGGGGTAAGCTGCATAGATTTATTGGTGTCTGTCAATGTCAAGCTAAATTGGAACTTTTGTCAACAAGCAGCTGGTGTGTCAGATGATTTTCATACATGAAAGTTAGGCCAATGAACATAATATTTTTAGTTTAATTAACACTGAAGTGCAGATTATATTAGAAGGGGACAGATTAGAAGAATAACTAATGGGAAGGGGCCAGAAGTCAGATCAAATTTCATGGCCTGGATATTTCCCAATCCAATCCCGGGTACAGTGATACTGTGGTTGGGATTTCTGGCCTGGGGCTGATTCCATGCCTATTCTGAACTCATGCCATCCCAGTTACCTCCCCCAGCCTTCTTCCTGCTCCACACTCATTCTGCTTTAGCTCCGCAATGGCCGTGCCCTCTGTTTGAAATGCTCTTTCTTCCTGATACTTACATGGCTGGCTCCTTCACGTGGACTCAATGGTTAAATAAATAAATTGGGCTATGACATTTTAAAATTGCTGAAATATTGAATCAATAATTTAAGTAACTTTTCTTCCCTCTGTTACTATGTTTTATTTTATTATTTTTTATGTTTAGTGATTTTAAAAAAATTATCTTTATTGTTGAACATATTAAAGATGCCTTAATGCCCCCCTCCCCCAACATTGATCCCTTCCACCCCGCTCCCATCCCCTCCCCAGGCCTTCCCCAAACTATTGTCTGTCCACGAGCTAAGCATGTATGCATATAAGTTCATTGTTTAATTTTTTTCCCACCCTACCCCCTTTCCTCTGAAACACTTCAGTCTGTTGCATGCTTCAATGACTCTGGATCTATTTTCTTCTCCAGTTCATTAGATTTCACATATAAGTGAGATCATGTGATACTTGTCTTTCTCTGACTGGTTTATTCTGCTTAGCATAATACTTTCCAGGTCCCTCCATGCTGTCTCAATAGGTAAGAGAGCCTTTTTTACAACTGCATAGTATCCCATTGTGAAATGCATCACAGTTTTTAAATCCATTCATCTATTGATGGGCACTTGGGCTGTTTCCAGATCTTACCTATTAAAGGTGACGTTGCTGTGAACATAGGGGTGCATATATTCTTTCCTACTGGTGTTTCTGGCTTCTTAGGATATATTCCTAGAAGTGGGATCACTGGGTCAAATGGCAGTTCCATATTTTAAAAATGAGCAGAGGACCTGAATAGACACTTCTCCAAAGAGGACATACAAATGGCCAAGAGACATATGAAAAAATACTCAACCTCACTAATTATCAGAGAGATGCAAATTAAAACAACAACGAGGTACCACCTCACAGCTGCTAGAATGGCTATCATCAATAAATCAACACACAAGTGCTAGTGAAGGTGTGGAGAAAAAGGTACTCTAGTGCACTGCTGGTGGGAATGCAAACTGGCACAGCCACTATGGAAAACAGTGTGGAGTTTCCTCAAAAAATTAAGTAACTTTTAATTGGCAAAATTAAATAATTTAGCTCACTAGTATATACATAAAAAGATTTCCAAAATAAACTTTGCTCAAAAAGCAAGCAAGAGTGGAAGAACTAAAATGTGTTAGGCTTTTTCTCAGTGTTCCAAAAGACAGGTAATTTTCAAAACCATACTCTGCCTCTTAAAGCTATTTCCTTGCCTTGGGCATAAAGAAAAGCCGTGGGGAAGCTCAAGGGAATATACTCAAGCTTTTCCATTTCCATTTCCCTCCATGGCATTTCATTTCAGGATCAGCCATTATACAACCAGCCCTAGGCTTCTAGAATAATCTACATCTTTGAAATGATCCAGAATGAGGAGCATTTTCTATTTTTGCTGTAACTAGAATTGAACCCCCTGATTTGTTCTCTAGTAAGTAGAAACCTCTGTGTTATTTTCCTTTGACCTCATCATGAAGCTCTCCCACTGTTAATAATTGTCTTCTTTTTCTTGAAATATGCCCGAGTGCCTTTACCAGTCCGTTGCGAGAAATCCTTGTCACAGAGAATGAAGACCAAACAAGCCTCAGCAAAGTAATGAAGCAGCACATTCTACGATGTAAAGAATTTTCCAAGCCAAACCTTCCCAATTACTCTCCCAGGATGCTATCATTTACAATATACCCTTGTGGCTTTTTCTGAGATTACAATGAATGAATTCGTGTGCATTACCCGTCTACTTCTTTTGACTGAATTAGCTGGTAAATTATTTGAAATTGTCTATTGAGGCCATGTGAAAAAATATCAGTGTTAGCTTAAAGAAATTGACCAGTCTGGGTAAATTGGCCACTAAATTTAAACTATAAATATAATAGTGCAAAGAGATACACATCTTAATTTACCATCAATCAAGGTTGGATATAAAAATCTAAGGGTCTGATAAATATTTTTGACTTACTAAAATTTTTGTAGTGAATCCTATTTGAAAATACTGGGATATTGGCTGAAATTTGGAAATCTTTGTCAGTCAGAAATTTTTGTTTTGTTTTCCTTACTCTCCCCCATCCCCTTTCTTCTTTTCCTCCCCCGAATCTTCTTAATAGTTTTATAATTTTTTATGGCATTTCATCAGGAATATCTTTTGAATATGTGCCCTTTTAAGGAAAGCCTCTTTTTAAAGTAAGAACCTCAAGGGAACTAATGATTAATGGAGTTATAGAAGTAAAGTAGTTTTTATAATTATTTGCATAGTTTAAAATGTTTGACCAATACCAAATTAGGTAATCTTTTTTCCCCCTAGAGAACATACAGCTCCTCATAAATAATTTGTAAAAGTTGTAATGAAACATTTTTTAATTGATAAAGATACCTACTGGAAAAGTTAATGCACCACAAATTAAGTAAGTTTTTTATAAGGTGTTCCTGAATGTAAAACTATGTTAGTAAAATTTATGCATTCAATTGAGTGGTCACATTGGGAAATTTATTTCAGTGATGTCACCTGTTCTAAAATATTTTTGGACTATCTCTTTGGAATTAATTTAAGAACTCATAGCACATTCTTTTAAATATTTTTAGTAGTGGCAGATTTGTTCTATTAAAGACTGATTTGAATTTTGGAAGAAATCACAAAGTCATTTGTTTTAAAATCAGTTTTCTATGGTACATGATCAACTTATGTTGAAATTTCTGTTATTATGAAATAAAGCAATACAAGAGGATAGGTCTCTAAAACAATTTGAATCATTTTCTTGTGGTTCAGAGTATACTTAAAGTCTCAGTTTTCAATACAATAAATATTTCTGTTTTCTATTTGGTTACTGTCTATTTTACTTTACCCTTTAGAGGGAAATGTCTTAGGTTCCTAGTAATTGTTTGACTCTGTTGCTCTCTTTGAGTTTAGGGGCCCCTTCCATGTCTGCAGGGCAGAGAAGAAGGCATCTGCAGGCATTCCAGGGTGGATTTCAAAAGCAGCTTGTCTCCCATCTCTACACAATCCAGGTTTATGCAACAGCAAGTAAGATGAAGACTATGAAACAAGATACAAACATAACAAACACCATGTCCCTGAGATGAAAATTTTTCTTTTAAATATGCATCTCTGAGTGCTCTACAAAGAACACAGACAAATTTATAAAATGCAGTACCTTTCAAATGTTTGACCAAAAAGCTTCTCTCCCTCTTCCCTCAACCTAGAACTTCTCAAAGGGACCCACTTTGTAAAATGCTCCCCACCATTTGGAAATCTTTCAGGGAAGGGTACCCTTCACTTAGAATATAGCACCTGCTGGGCCAGAGTCATCTCCTGCAAAGAGAAGGTATTGAGCTTGATGGAGAAATTCCAGAAGAGAATTAGTATTTATTGAGGATGTACTCCATTGCAGACACCTTGCTAAGGACTTTGATAATATTAATAACAATAACAAAAATATACCTTAACATTTTAATCTAATTTAAAATATGTACCATGATATAAATACCATTTACTTTATTTTATAGATAGTGAAACTATGGCTTAGTTGGTTGACTTGGCCATGGCCAACTGGCTAGTAAGTGGCAGACTCAGAATTCCAGCCCACATCTTGTTGAATTCAAAGTCAGAACATTTTCCCTACACTGGCTACTTACACAACTGTGGCAGTCAGCAGCCAATCTAGCTCATAAGTAATCATGAAAACAGGCACAAATACTATTATGAAAAATGTTAGACAAATCGTGGATGAGGTGGTAGGGAGCCAGTCAGGACGACGGGGCATGTTGTTCAGGTTGTTCACTGACCTTTCTAGGGAAGCCCTGTGACTGGCACTTTCTGAAATAGAGCAGTGACAACACCACCGGCCACCTGTGCCAGCCCTGGAGCAGGTAGAGATTGGGAAAGGTGCCCATGGGCCACAGTACTTGGAGTTTCCAGATGCAAGTATAACTTTTGAGTAAGAACTCAGAAAAAATGGTAGCCAGTTTCAGGTAAACCATGTTATAATTGAAAATGCAATAGAAACAGACATTAGAAACAGACATTAGAGTCCTGACGGCTCAGTCCAGCATTGGCCAGAGAGAGATGATACTTCCAGACAAACCAATAATCTGGCAGAGAGCCAATTTGTCACTTTCATAATGATCATGTTCCTGTCCCTCCCTCCCCCATTCCTTCCTTCCTTCCTTCCTTCCTTCCTTCCTTCCTTCCTTCCTTCCTTCCTTCCTTCCTTCCTTCCTTTCTTCCTCCCCCTCCTTTCTTCCCTTCCCCTTTTTCTTTCTTTTATTTTTTACCAGCTTCTGTCTTTTCTAAGTGTTTCCACTTGAGCTGCTGTTCTCTTCATTGGCGGCAGAGCCAGTCCTGACGGGGCAGGAAAAGTGATCAATAGCCTCACACACAGCATCTGGTAATGTCTAGAAGTGATGCTTTGGCCTTCCACCCAGCATCGTGTGCCAGGGATTAGCCTCCGAATCACTGCCTTTCTCTTTTCCCCCACACTGGCTCCGCCATACAAGGGGCTCTCCCTGCCCAGCACACACGGTCCTTCTGCGACTGGCATTCTGCTATGAAAACCAGATTACTTGTTAGGCTCCACCTCAGTGAGCTCTTGCCTCACGTCTGCAGGGAACTGGATTATAACTGTGTACCTTTAGTTATTGGCCAAGATTTCCACTCTGCAGATTGCAAAGCACACAGGCTTTGGTGTCAGACCCTCCTTGGCACCAATTCCAGCGTTGTCAATCACTAGCCATGAAACCCAGGGCTTAACCCTTCTCTTAGATAAAGAGGGCGCACGATGGTCTCCCTCCCATTGGTGAGACCATTCATAAGGGCTCTGATTACTGTTCCCTTTCTCCTCTGAGGAGGACTCATGGGGTGACCATTGGTTAGAATGTTTTCAGTTGCAGAGAATACTTACTCAACTCAAAGTTATTTAAAAAGTGAGGACACTTACTGCTCATATAAAATGAAATCCAGATGTAGGGCAGCCTCCAGGTTTGTTGATCCTACTGTTTAATTATGTCACCAACGAGCCAGCTTCCTTCTCTGTATCCATACAGCCTTCTACAAAGAAGACTTCATCCTGAGGTGATTTCTCTACGTGGTAGTATGGTGGCTTTGAGTAACAATCTGTGCGATCTGTCTTTTATTTACTTATGGGGGAAAGGAGGGATAGAGGTAGGGAGAGAGAGAGAGGGAGAAGGGAGGGAGAGATATCTTTGAAACCCAAGTCCTTTCCATTCATTCGCTTGTAACAATTTCAGAATATGCTGCACTTGCGTTACTAATTGTTAACAGGGAGCTGACTGATCTAAGTTTCTGAGCCATCAGTGGTCAGTGAGTTACTATGATTGACTAGGGCCAATATGGGCCACCCCTACCTCTGGTGCAGGTATACAGTGAGGAAGGGGTGGGGTAAATACTGGAGAATCAGACTCTATGGCAGTGATGGCAAACCTATGACACGCGTGTCAGAGGTGACATGCAAACTCATTTTTTTAGTTGATTTTTCTTTGTTAAATGGCATTTAAGTATATAAAATAAATATAAATCTTTGTTTTACTATGGTTGCAAAGATCAAAAAATTTCTATATGTGACATGGCACCAGAGTTAAGTTAGGGTTTTTCAAAATGCTGACACGCCGAGCTCAAGAGGTTCGCCATCACTGCTCTATGGGGTGAAAAGCCCTGGGCTTCGTTTCTATCCCGACTCAGGAAAATACCAGTGGGGTTACCACTTCTGAACTTCAATTTTTCCACCTAAACATGAGGGATAAAAACAGTACCTGTCTCACTGGCTGGTTTTAAGGATTCAGTGAAATAAAGTGTATGAAGCGCTTAACACAGGCCTGGCAGCTGTGATATTGTTATTAACAGGAACACCTACACCTAGATGTTATTGGGACTCTATATGCCTAGAGACAGGGTGCCACCTCCTGCCATATCCGATTGTTACCTTATTCCTGGGTTCCCACCAGGGACCTCTCACACCAGGATGGCTGAATCACGTCCGAGCACTTCATACCTTCTCTACATTGTACACCTGACTGTTCAGCTCTCCTGAGGGTTGGCAAGATTAGTCCCTCCTTCTCCCACCACCTTGCTATCTAATCTAGACTTACATGGCCTCCCCGGTGACAGAGGGTATTGAGACCGCAGCTTGCTTCGTGCCAGAGCAAACTCATGTTTGGATAATTTTCTTGGTAACCAAGAGACAATGAATGACAAGCCTAGACAACTGGCTGGGCAACCAGGGGCTTCCACCTTATGCCAACCTGAATAAAAATGTCTGCAATGGTCCCAACTGCTAAGATGCCTTCTAGTCAGAACTGACTCTTTCTGTCGGACTCCTGCTTCTCAGCCAGACTTGCTTTACTAATATCCCAACCTGTATCATTGCTGCATTTCTCAGCCTCTCATTTCTTCCTAGAGATGGTGCTGTTAAGTAGTGCACACCCTCAGTTTTAAAATTCCCATGGGTTTATCCCTTCTTACACGGAGTTCTTTCTCTTCTGGTATGTCACAGCTCTCCAAAAATATTTTAAGGATCCTATTTTATTTTTTCCCATTTGCTGTCTTTGATAGCACGAACAACTGTCCTCCCCCCCCGACCCCGCAACTCTAATCTACCCAATATAGTCTGAAACATGTAATGAACTTTGTAGATTTACAGAGTTCTCACGTTTTAATTTCTGATCCTTTCTTGGTCCTCACCTCGGAAGCCTGGAAGTGACATACAATGTGCCGCCCTTTAAAAACGTGGACTCTGCTTGGAAGCAGAAGGTTCTAAGAGGAAGCCCGTGGCTAGTCTGTTGTGGAAGTCCACGAAGACCCCGAGGCTGCTGTGGTGGTTTCACGCTGGCCTAAGGATAGGAGTAAAGGTTATGAACAGATGGTAACTGGAGTTGGAAGCAAATATTTTCATTTTCAAAACAGCCAACACAGCATCAGGCTCCTAATGGCAACGCATCACATTGCAGCGGGCGAAACTGGAGCATGGTGGCAGGCTGTGCCATCTCCGGGGAGAGGAGCCCGGGCGCCACTCGGGACACTCGGGAGGGTGGCCCTGCCTTCTGTGGGCCACGGGCACAGATGTGCACTGCTGGTGGAGACCCTGCTGCTGGGACCCACATCTGGGAGGGAAACGACACCCAAAGGCTGGGCTCTGCCTTTGGCCACGGGTTCCAGCCAGAAATGGTGCCAGATAAATGTTGAAAAGAAAACCCCCATCCCCAGAAAGATGTCTTAAAGGACGATACTCCCTACCTGTGTATATGAAGGAGAAAGAACAACATGTAAGTGACAGATAGCGCCAGAGTATTAGAGGGCCAGAGGGAGAGGGGGTTTGACTCACTTTAACATATGGGTGTCACCTTCCTCCATTCATATATCTGTGTGCAAGTGCACCTGGGAATGGCGATGTTGGCCTGGGGCCCAGCACGTTCTAGGAGAATCACAGCTGTGTACTTTGATGAAGAAAAGCAATGGGGAGTTGAGGACAGTGAAGAAGTTGTGTGTGCTTGTGTACAAGCCTGAGCACATGTATGGAGCATGCTGCTCAAAGGGGGACAGTGCCGACAGGGCGGCCCCTTCATTTGATTTTCTTTTAGGCCATGATGTTTGAAGGCCTCTCTCTTCTTACAGACTGCCATCTACAAAATTCCAGGACCTGGGCGTTTCTGCCCAGGGACTTTCCTAAAGGATTTTGCTGCGGATCTCTCTCACCCCAGATTGCACACAGCCCTCTTCGGCTCACGTGTGCACCAGGGCTGAGCTCCAGTGACTCCTGCCCTCAGGCCACTGCAGAACTTATAAGCCCTCAGGAGAGCATGGGAAAGATGAAAGGAGGCCTCTGAAGTTGTGCGACTCGGGGGCTTATGGAAGCCAAGTTTGATTTACGTTGGAGCTTTGCTGGAAGCATTTCCCACTGACATCTTTGGGATGCTGTTGAAGGCTTCCACTGCTCTCCTCAGTCACGATGTAGCTATTTCAGAATGTTAATTAACCTGGCCATGATAGTTCCCTCCTTTGGAACTCAAGATCGATGTGGAGTTTGCCTTTTAAAAATGACCCACATCCTGGGAACTGGGGAAGATAAATCCTCCTGTGTTTTTATTTTGGTAGGCTCACTTTTCTTCAGCGTGCTTGATAATTAGTAATTTGCCTCTCCTCTGTTAGATTTATTAATGCACATTTCATTTAAATTGCCTGTTTTGTGCAAATGACTATGTTAGGCACTTTGAAGAACACAATAAATTGGAAAACCCAGCCTTTGACCTCAAAGAATTTCCAGTCTTATTGGAATAATAAAACAAGAAATGAAAATTGATGCAACATTTTAGAGTCTGTTAAGTTCCAAACGACTGGAATGAGTGTGGAATGCTCTGAGAATTTCAGCTCATTTTCCTTTTCTGGAGTTAGTGTGGTTCTGAGTCCTGCGTTCAGCAACCTTACTGTGTGACCTTGGACGAGACTTTGCCCTTTCTAAGCCTGTTTCTTTTTCTGCATAAAGGGGGAAAGTCATATAAATCTCTTAGGAGTTGAGAGGATTAAATAATTGCATGCACAAAAAAAGCATTTAGCACCATTTCTGGCACATAATGAGTGCTCAGGAAAGCTGTGGTAAGTGAATTTGACTTGCTCCTCCCTGCTGTGAGCTGGCCTGTGAGTGAAACCTCACAGACACAGGCTGCATGGTTGTTAGGCTTTTCCACACCCCCTGGTGCAGTGGATCTGAGACAATATTTGCCCTCTGAGGAGCCCTTCCTTCCCACCCTCTCCACTCTCTAATCCCTAAAGTAAATGCAGGGTTAAGAAGCAGATGTACCACTGACTCCAAAGCCTTACCGGATGAAGTGCCCCAGAGCTTGGAGAGGAAGTTGTGGGGGTGGGGGAGAGTCACAGCGGAGGAAGGCAACTCCTTGAAATTAGCACCAGTCCCTGCTTGCAAGGAGGGGTGATCAAGAGAAGGAACTTACAGGGATCCCTATGTTTTCTTTATAACCTGCTGCCACATTATATTTCCTTTTCTAAATTTAGTAGGAAGCCCTGGACTATAACTTCAGTTAGCTTTGGGACTAGGGCCTGTGAGGACAGAGATTTCAAATGCTGCTATCAAATGTTGGTATATATATATATATATATATTTCATAATATGCTAATTTGACTGGGTGTCCTTCTGGATGACCTGGACGAAGCTAGCTGGGGCTGCGAGGGCTGAGCCTCTTGCATGAATTTTGTGCATTGGGCCTCTAATATATATATATATATATATATATATATATATATGAAATACAAATATATAATATATATGTAAAATATATGATATATATAAGATATCTATAATAATAAAAGTATAATATGCTAACTAGACCAGTCAACCTTCTGGACAAAGCCAAAGCTGCAAGGGCTGAGGCAGAGGCAGCCGCCGTGGCTGCGAGGGCTGAGCCCCCTTGCACAAATTTCATGCATCGGGCCTCCAGTGTGATATATATGTAAGATATGTGATATATATGACAAATATGCAAGAAACCTCTTTATTCCTGTGCTTTAAAACTTTTCTAAAACTCACAACACCAGCACCTTGCTCAGATCTGGGCTTGGTGACTGTGGGCTCCATAGGAAGATCCGATTTTTCCATTAACAATTTCCACCCAGTGGGGTCAGAAGCAGCTCGTCACGGCCAGCGGTTCCATCCCTTGTCCAAAGGACACCACAGCAGCAGGTGGGGACCTGGGCCGCTCTGGAAGGTGGTCCTGTTTGAGCTTTCCCTATGGCTCCCCTGGAAGCTACAGTGGAAAAGAGCCCAAAACCGAGGCTCTAGCAGCCTCGCAGTTAGTTTCAGAAATGTATCTGCCTGTAAAATTGTTTCCAGGCTGCAGAGTTTTCCCAGCTCTTCCCGGACTGTGAGCACCAAGCCAGGCGGAGGAGCCCCCAGCTCTGCGTGCTCCTGACCAGGATCTGTGGGCCTGCTCTCTTCTAGGGCTCAGCATGGTTTGCCTGGGCTCTGTGCTCCTTCTCAGGGCTGCTTCCTTAGCATTCACCCAAAGACATCTCTTTGGAAGGGCATTTAGTGCTGTAGGAGACCAGAATATGCCAGCCCAATGTATGCCTTCTGGCGTAGGGTAATTTAAGCTGCTTGTTATGAGAAATAGCAGACATGAGAGGTACTGAAAACAGAAAAAAGGTAACCATTTTGTAAAGCGAATTTATATTCATAAAGGAAATCTCCATGTGTAAGGATGTCTCTGTGTTCTAGGAAAAGAAGAATAACAAAGTCACAAGCAGCTTATCACTGGAGAAGGCACCGACTTCAATTTGTCTGAGGAACCTTACCTGTGTTTACCTCATGTATGTACCTGGTCGCCTTCCCTTCCTCACACTGTCCATTCTAAGCCACCTCCTTGAGTTACTCATTATCTGGGTATCTCCCATGTATGTATGACATATACATGTTAGTAAAGTCTATTTGTTTTCCTTTGTCAATCTGCCTTTTGTTATAGGAGCCCCAGCCAAGGACTTAGAAGGAGAGAGGGAAAATTAGTGTTTCCTCCCCTATGGTATCAACATCATGAGGCGCCTCCCATTTAGGTGTTAAACAGGATTTCCAAATGAACTTCTAGCCTGAGATAAGATGGTCCAAGGTCAAGATCGATGCCCACACCATGCATCGGGTGTGTGTGTACCAAATTATTAATTTATTGTGAATGCCACAATTATATTACATTGTTTTGGGTGTGTGTGTGAAGTATTAAATTGTTAAATGCCAAAAAAGCATGCCACAACTTGTGTAACCCTGCCTTGGCTTTTAAAAAAAAATAGTACTTTAAAAATAGCAGCTTCAAAATTGAGAGTGACCTAGGACCTCTTTCAAGTTTGAGAGGCCTGACTGCACCAAAAGTGGCAAGGAGCTTTAATTGTGCGGACGATAAACTAAAAGGACACGACACCCAGTGTGACAAGCACGAGAATATTTATGGCATCAAGAGGGCAAGTTAATAAAAAATGGAAACTGTTTTGGAAAATCTGGATGGAATGTTGTCATAAGTAGAACATTTGTAAGTTTCTCCTGGGAAGTGTGCTCACTCAGGGACACCACGGAGGGCTCTAACCGTTCTTTTCCTTGGCAGGGAAAGACCATTTTAATCTCTTAAGAACATGCGATTTTTTACATTCACCCATTCCTCACAGTCAGACACAATGGATATAAAAGCAATTTGCACATTGTTTGGTTCTCTTAAATGTTCATTACTGTTAGCGCCGACTACACCCAATGACATAACTGTGGAACCGAGCGTTCACCTTTGTGCATAGCCAAGAATCTCAGGGACCAGACCCAGAAGTAACTAGAGATCTGTGGAGTGTTATCTCCTTATGTAATCCTCACCAAAACACTAGCGGGGAGGGCCGTTTCGACACAGCTCCCAGAGAAGAGGCCTGGAGTGTTTGCCCCTGAAGTGCACGGAGCTGAGCGTTTGGCTAGGAGAGGTGTTTCAGAAATATTTGAATTGGCCTGACTTCCCACGTCTGAGGCAGAGCTGCGAGCCCTCGATGTGGACTGTTTGTTGTGGTTGCAGTTGCCAACAGGGCTGCTCAAGCTTTAAAAGACACGTCAGTGGATGATGATACTGCTCTCATCTTCTGTGTGTGCTAGAGAAAAAGGAGACCCTCTCCTCTCCCAGCCCCCGCCCCCCAGGGCAGCGAGCAGGAGCAGGCTGACAGCAGATGTGTGTGTGTGGAGTGAGGGGAGAAGGAAAGCAGGGGTGACACCACCACTCGGATGGGGAGCTCCTTGGTACTTTCCAGAGAGAAGATGAAATGCCCCTAAGAGAACAATAGATCAGCCTCGGCGGTCAGCTCTGCAGAGATGCCTTGTACCAGAGGAGGAACTCCTCTCTATTTGGGGGAAACAGAATTGTAAGACGTCTCTGCTCCAGTTGCTGCCCTAGTCAGTCCCTAAGTAGGACCTGTGGTGAGCAGACCTCTGTGGGTCTTCTGAAGTGGTCAGTGGGCTGAAAGCCTTGGTTCAGGAAGATTAGAAATATAATCTTAAGTGGGCTGTGAGATCACATGCTCTGGGAAAAGATAGAGTGAGCCTGTGGATGAGGAATAGTCATTACATAACTGAAGGACCAAAAGGAGATGTCAAGGGAATTGGTCGGTGTACGCCCTTACAGACCCAGTGCCTTCCGGCTAACGTCATTCGCTTTCTTCTCTCGTTGGGTCTGTCCTGCCCACTGCAGGGTTATTCACCAAAGAGTGGATTGTGACTTGCCTGCGGGGGGGGGGGTCTCATGAAAACTCGGAAAGAAAGCCCCTCCTCTCTGAAAGGCTTCTCAGAAGATACAGAGAGCTTTGGTGTAGAGGTGATGCCAATGTCACACCTTCTCCCTCCCACTCTCTAACCTTCAAATGTCTAGAGCAACATCCTCTTGACAGTGAGCACTAATAATAATCTATATATATATATATATAAAAGGCTAAGTGACCCGCTGATCAGCCAGTAGCTATGATGCGCACTGACTAACAGGGGGCAGATGCTCAACGCAGGAGCTGCTGAGTGACAGCAACTTTGCAGAGTGCCCTCTCCCACTCCGGGACCCCTCAGAGGATGTCAGACTGCGGGTTTCAGGCCTGATCCCCGCAGGCCAGGCTGAGGGACCCCACCAGTACAAGAGTCCATGCACCGGGCCCTTAGTGGTAATGATATCAGATGAAAAAACAGACAAATAATAATGACTTGGGGCTAAAGAAGCCTGAGAACTAAAAAAAAAAAATTAATCTGCAGGACAACTTCAGCTTTGCCTCCTATGAGATGCTATGTTGTGGCAAGACTTTTTTTCTTGCATGATGTACAGTTACTAATTATGTAACTTGAGAATTAGACACTAGGCCAGGGGTCCTCAAACTTTTTAAACAGGGGGCCAGTTCACTGTCCCTCAGACTGTTGGAGGGCCGGACTATAGTTTAAAAAAAAAAACTATGAACTAATTCCTATGCACACTGCACATATCTTATTTTGAAGTAAAAAAACAAAACAGGAACAAATACAATATTTGTATTTGCATGTGGCCCGCGGGCCGTAGTTTGAGGACCCCTGCCCTAGGACATGTATCTAGTGTCTATTACCATCCTACAGAGACACAGAACCCTGAACTCTAGTCCTGAATGAATCATTTAAATGCCACATCAACTTTTCAAAGGGAAGCATGATTTCTAGGCCTAAAGAAGTAACTAAAATCACAGATTTCATAGAACTGTTTTACTGCTGCTTTAGTTAAGATGGGTCATTCTCCTGGTTTCGTTGTTGGTGCTATTTTCCTTTCTTTGCCATAATGATGGCTTACCTACTCTGTGTGTGTATGTGTATGCATGTATGTGTGCATATGTGTGTACGTGTGTGTATGTTAATTCAGTCATTTGCACTGTTGTGTCTGTGGCATGCTTGTCTAGTCACGGCCTCCTTGGGGTCATCATGTAGAGCTATACAGAGAGTGCCCTTCACAACCCCACTAGCTAGGACAGTGATGCTATGGATAAAAATCAGGATCATTGCTGTGGTGTATAGTACCCTCACAGGGTGATCTGATCATAAATTCCTAACTGGGCAGGCCATGGTGACTAATCATGCCTCAACCCTATAACTTCTTTAGTAAAAAGCTTCTCTTTGTCTTAAGCCAGCCTTGTGCATTGTTTCTGTGGATCTAGATTAACACACCTTTGAACTGCCTCTTTTCAGACACCCTCAAAAGCAAAAACCCACTCAAGAGAGCACATCACCTTAACTATCCTGTCATCCAATCCCTGCCTTGCTTGTTCCCACCTTCGTGTAATCTTCCTTAATTCCCTCCTTAATCTCAAACGCTTAAAATAAACAAACTGCAAAACTGCCACTCTCTGCAGCATTTGATATCGTGCTTTCCTCCAATTGTCATCAGTTTGGTTCAAATAAAATCCTATAAACATTTTCTACAGGTTTGGAAGTGTCTTATGTTGATGTTGTCAAGTCTAATATGACCCCTCACATACCAATGTTGCTTACGATGACTTACAAAATGCTTAGAATATGGGTTTATATCCTGATACACCACTGTAAATTGCAAATATTGCAAATCGAACATTTAATGTTCTGCACTCACAGAACATCATAGCTTATCTTACACACGCTCAGGACACTGACATTAGCCTACAATTGAGCAATTATCATGAGTTTCATCTCAAGAATGATTGCCTTCCTCTTCCCACCAGAAGTTGGGAGACAGAGATGGGGGTTTTGTAGACATGATGGGAAAACACAAAACATGACATCCAACAAGTGCTGGCAACCGGTGCTGTGGGTACTGGTTGCTTATTCTCGTGATGCTTGGCTGACTGCTGCTTTCCGGCATTGAGAATATCATACTAATCCAGGGAAATATCAAAATTCAAAATTTCAAGGATGGTTTCTACTGAATGCATATCACTATCACACCATTGTAAAGTTGAAAAATCCTAAATCAAACCATCTTAAGTTGAAAATGACTGAATAAAAAAAAAAAAAAAAAAAGCTACCCTCTGTTCTCTGTGATCACCCTAAGTAGGTTAAGCAGCAACAGAGTTGTAGATAAAGTGGAAGGGATTGGTAGAGGGAGGGAGGAATCCTTTAATCTTTAGTGGTGGCTCTGATCTTAACAAAGAATCAATGGTAGGTGCCAGGGGCCTTAGGTAGACCAGGTAGTTTCTCTACTTTGGGTGCCTGGGCAGGAATTTCCGAAGACCCCCAGGCAGCTATGGAATCTGGAATCCGGACAGAGCGCTGGGGCCTGAGGGTGGAGCGGGCCCTCTCGGTTCTGTGTCATTCCAGCTCGACCTTCATCTCTGGCTGTGATCCCCTTGGTTTAGGCCATGCCACCCTCACCCTCTGAGAGTGAGAGTGTGGCCAGGGGAACCAAAGATACTCATCCTCTGCATTAGCTTTGCAGTTTCTGCTCCAAAACTTTTTTTAAAAATATTTTTATTGATTTCAGAGAGGAAGGGAGAGGAGAGAGAGAGAGAGAGAGAGAGAGAGAGAGAGAGAGAGAGAGAGAGAAACATCAATGATGAAAAAGAATCATTGAAAGGTTGCCTCCTGCACACCCCTACTGGGGATCGAGCCTGCAACCCAGGCATGTGCCCTTGACCGGAATCGAACCCGGGACCCTTCAGTCCGCAGGCCGACACTCTATCCTCTGAGCCAAACCAACCAGGGCTGCTCCCAAACTTTTTACAACCTTACACATTCCACTAGAACTTTGGGGTGGTGGCAGAGATTCTAATTTGGTCCTATTTTAATTGTTCTGGAGGTTTGGCCCAGGCACCAGTACTTTTAAAAAGCTCTCAGTTGATACTAGGGAAATATTCAGCTTTCTCTAGGGCTGAGAAAGCCTGTGACGGAGCGGAGTGTGAGCTGGAGCTGGAGTCCAGAGGCCTGGTTTCCAGTGCACTCCCTCCCACCCCTTCATTCACCCCACACCTTCCCAAAATGCTACTGGGCATCTTTCACCAGGGAGACCTCTCTGGGCAACCAGGCAAATCTGTGTGGGAGAGGGCAGCTGGCGTGGCTGTGTGACTACCTTTCTGTGACTTGGTGCTCCTTCTTAGGGGCCATACAAGCCAGTCTCTCCTTGAGTTTTAGTCGGTGGCATCAGGCGAGTCCCTGCCTTTCCGGATCTTGGGAAGTCTGTAATTATGCTTTGGAGGTGAATTCAAATGTTGTCAGGATTGCAATTCAAATGGCAGCACCCGCTCTCTGCAGAATGCTGGATTCGAGCTAGGCATCTAAGCTACAGGGGAATTGGACTTACAGAGGAAACTACCAGAGAATGGACTTTGGCCAGTGAGAGGAGCCACGGTAGAAGTGACACTAAGGGGACAAAGTAAAGGAAGGGGATCTGTGGGTGTTCGTCGTCTGACTAGAGTGCCGGGGGTTTAAGGACCGCGACATCTGCACCAGGTTGCACACTGCGGGTCGGATTCCGTGAGGGACCCCAGCACACTGGAACATCTGGATTCAGTATCTGCGGCTCCAGAGGCCTCCGCATCACCAGCGCCATGGCCGGCCGGCCCTCTCTGCTCCATCTGTGTGCTCTGTCAGAGATAATGAAATCAGACAGGCCCCCGGAGACTTCTCTTCTCTCCTCACAAATTTTTAATAAAACTCTTTGAACAACAGAGCTGGGCATCTCTGAAGCCTGAAATTAAAGCGATAAGATGGAAGATTACTCACTTGTCAGTGTGCACCAAACTGCATCACCCGTACAAATGCCAGGGAGTGTTTCTAAATCTGCCGGCAACGTGCGGCTCCCCATCTGGAGGGCGTTCTCTCTCATTGCAGAGGAAGGAGGCGCGGCACTGAGGAAGGGAGAAGAACCACTTCGTTCTCTGCCGCGAACAACATGGGAATCAAGCCCCGAATCGGGTTTCCAGAGAGTCCTTTGTGGAGATTTGCTTTTGAATTAGCAAATGTCCCCATTTCAGGCTTACTGAGACAAAACATAACCCCAGTTGTTCGTTGGGGTCACCCCCCACTCATTCATCTGGATCCCCAGGTCCGTCCCATTAGTCTCCATGGCGCCCTCCACCTGGCCCTGCTGAGAGGACAGGGCACATCTGGCCGCATGGGGCTCCAAGGCCAGGCGTCAAGGCCAACCACAGACCAACACGTGTGTCCCTCTCCGTGTAATGACAGGTAGTGTTAGTGCCATGAGGAAAACTCACACGCGTCGTGAGGCAGAGGATCATGGAGGACCAGGGACGTTTTAGACGGGGCACTCGGGACAGGCCTCTGAGCCGGGTTGTAAATTAAGTATCTCTGTAGCCTGGCCCCTTCCCAAGGCAAAACTCTTGGCATTAATCCTGAAAGCAACATCACTCAGTTTTCTATAAAAGAGACTTTATTTAGCCTTGGCTGAGATTTAAGAAAGAATTAGTAGTAACTTTCTTTCTTCCCCCGCCCCCAAACCCCATTTTCTTTCCCCATTACCTTCCTCTCCTGTTTCTCTCTATTGCCTTTCTCTTATCTTGCCTACCAACTCATAGCCAGGAAGAAAATCAAATGATCGAATGTTTCCATTCCTTTATAAACTGCAGGATATTTCTAGAGTCATAAGCTCTCAACACCAATGGCAAAGCGAGCTACAGCGATTCACTGCGTCCCTGCACCTTCCCGCGGGGTTCCCCACAATGTGAATGTTATGGTGGCTCTGGCCCAGACCTCCTGTAACACCCATATGAAAACCACGGGCCTTCTGCCTAAAGAGAACAATGAGCGGCCACTCTGTGTCCTGTACTCATGTCACACCATTTCCCCACGAAGGCGGTGACACTAAGTGAGGCACCAATGCCGTAACATGGCCATCTGCCTCAGAATAGAGTTGTAGTCTTTTCTGTGAAAATGTCCTCAGGACTGTGTGGGCTGGTGTCCCGGCAGGAAACACAGTTCCACTCAAGTGGTTTAAGTGACGAGAAGGCTATGAAGGGGCTATTGTGAGAGGTGTGGGTGAGGGAAGGGAGCAAACAGAAGCATCCAGCGATTAGCAGGAGCAAAAAGCCATTAGCACCTCCAGGGCTGAAAGGCCAGGGGAAGGGGGTTTGTTTTCAGAGCCCACTGAGAGCTGGAGCCCTGCAGGCCATGACCTGTCAGAATGCTGCCTGCCAGAGGTAAGGGGAGGGGGAGGGACGGGCAGAGGAGTCCCCAAGCAGCCATCTCTCCTCTCGCTCTCCAGGCTCACCCAGCCGTCCAAGAGCATGGACAGTCTGCCCCTAGGACACAGAACAGGACAGAGGAAGGCAGAGAAGGGAGCCTGAGGATGGCAAATGCAGGATCTAAGGCACAGGGACCATCCCTAACACCCACCTGCTCATCAGGTGCTTTGTCCATATGCGAATCCACAGTGGCCACTGCAACAACTTCTTCCTCTTTTCTTCCTTCCGTTGTAACAGTTGGATATTGAGCCAAGTCACACCTGGTAGATGGTCTCTCCGATCAAGGTGCCAAGGTGACCTGATTCAATGCCAGCTTTCAATCTAACCCGTTTCCAGCAATTGGCCTGTGGAGATGCGGTCTGACCCTGGGTGCTCTGTCTCTGCTTCCTCCCTCCCCAAGTCCCTTTTTGGTACTTTAAGATGAAAGGTCATTTCAAAAGAATTTAATTATTTCCTTTCTAAGTAAACTCAGAAGAATGTCCTCTTCTAGATGATTTTTAGGTCCTGTCTACAATTTTCTTATTTCTCCCTAATATTTTCTTTCATAAAGAAATTTAGGGCTTGAAAGTCATGTTAAGGTCATTTCCCTGCAGTGGAAGCTATGAAGATGAAAGCACAGCTGACTGGGGATCCTCGTCCCAGCCCGGTTCTTGCTGAAGCCTTTGCAATGACTGCGTTTTCTGGCTCCGGATACAATTATTTCACGGGTTACGTTGCAGCCCATAGCAGTTTCTTTCTTAGCTGAACTAGTTTCCTTGGCCTTGGCTGAGAGGTTTTTATTGTGTGTGTGTGTGTGTGTGTGTGTGCGCTCACTTTTTTTAAAGAACTTTGCCAAAGGCACACATTCACACAAACCTATCCAGTAAATCTGTGTTTAGAAAGTGCAAGGCAATGCTAATATTTATTGTGAAAAATGGCCATTGCCTACATCTCCGCCCACTTTGAAGAAACAGAATCCCGCTGCCGCCTAGAGAGAAGCACTTCCTCTGTTGTGTTCCATGCGTGCACAGAGAAAAACCACCTTTAAGCTGATCTTGATCCGAGGGCTTTACCAACCCGGAGTCCTGCAAAGGGCATGTCAGCTCATCGTAAGCAGAACAGCATCACTAATTAGACCTGGGATTCGGGCTTCTGTTCAGCGGACGGCCCTTCCTACGTCTCCCCAATGAGCCCTCTTTGAAGCCTGAGACTAAGGAAGGCATGTGTGAAAAAATCTCATCAATATTAAATGATGTTTTATGGAGACCCACGAGGCCTTGCTGTGGCACGGGAATCATGTCACCTCTATGGGTAGCTCCGGAAAGTTTAAGTGGTCAACCTTAAAGAGAGGATCTCCACCCACAAAAATATATCTTCAGCCCATTTCCTATTAAATATAATTGATCTCCTTTCCTTTTACTCCTACCCCCACCCCAAGGTCATCAGGTAAGAATCCAGTGTAGATATTTTCATTTAAGTGCCAATGAGCTACGGTGTCAGAATCGGAAAAAAAAAAAAAAAAAAAAAGTCACCGATGGTAGCCAAAAGCAGAGGGAAGAGAATGCACCTGAAGTCCCGCTATCGAAATCATTGTATTCCGTATGTGCTGTTTTATTACAACAGTCTGTCCAGGCCTGATGTCTGACACAGGACAATCCACTTGTCTTCCCCTGTCTGGCTCTCTCTGTGCAAACCTAGCCCATGGAATGTGGTAATCAAGGCAAGGTCACAGTCCTCTATAACTGGGAGGGGAGTTCATCATCTCGGTTGGCGGCAGGAGCTATTGACTTTCTTGGATATAGTCAGAGAGGAAAGTCCTGCTGGTTCCTGACCCAGAAGTAAAAGAAAAGAACATTCCTACCTGGCATATTCTGGGATGTGCATCAACTCAGGTCCCTGGTGATGCAGAATTTTCAAACTTCAAGAGGCTGAGGCTGTGAGAGCCCCTTGAGCCGCTGAGATAATGTGCAGGCCCCCGGCAGGTATCTGGAGATCTGCATCGTCATCTCCTGGATGATAAAGCTGTAGTTATGGTTAGGGCTCTGTTTGGAAATTGCTGACATTTAACCCGGAGGTCAGATCACATTCTTTCCCTTGCTAACATCCCTTGCACGCTTTTTTATTGAAACTGGAATAAAAGTCTCAACTTCTCCATGGCTTATTCTGATCCTTCCCTACCCACCAATCTCATTTTTCTTCTTTCTCCCCCTGTTTTACTAGGCTTGAGCCATGTGCCGGTTTGTTTCTGTGCCTCAAACACCCTGAACTGTTTCTTCTACCAGCACCTCTGCACTTCTCCCCTGTCTTCACTCAAAATGCCTTCTTCTCAGAGAGGCCTTTCTCCTTGGGCCATGCTTCCAAAATAGCGCCCTCTTGCTGGCCCTCTCACTCACCCTCTCCCCTCCTCATTTCCTTCAGAGTTATAATGACAACCAGTTTTGTTTTGTTTTGGTCTGTTTCCTCCACGATAAGCTCCAAAGGGTAGGAGCTTGATTTTGCTCCCCACAGTTCCTCCTTCAGCAAGAACAGAGACGGACATGTAGCAGGCCTCAAAATCGAATTGTTGAATGAAGGGAATCCTATTGGTTAATATTAATTTCCAATGTAATTCATTTGTGAGTGTGAGCATGTCCGAGTCCACATTTTCTTAGAGCCCAAGACTGCTGAGATGCAAAGCATCAAAGCAGTAGCAACCTTTGCTTAAAGCATCTCTCCTAACCCGGGGTGGGTGCGACAGGTGAGCTGAAGTTAAACTGTGGCTTTGAGTTTATGAATTCGTGAAGGTAACTGACCACTCAAATAAGAATTCAAGGGAATTATCAACCTTCCTTTTTTTTTTTTTTAATTTGGGTTGCAAATATGGGCAGTGACACAAGTTCTAAAAAAGAATTTTTAATCTGTTTTATTGAAAATGAAGTCATGCTTTTTAAACGTTCCCAGTATTTTTTTTCTGTCCATTGGACATCATTTATTCCTTTTGTGATAGAGTCTATCGATATTTCACTTGGTGCAATATGAGATGTTATATCTTATTTTTTTATGCTTTTCTTCTACATTTCCTGACACTTTTTGGAGTACCTAGAGCAGGGGTCCTCAAACTTTTTAAACAGGGGGCCAGTTCACTGTCCCTCAGACCGTTGGAGGGCCGGACTATAGTTTAAAAAAACTATGAACAAATTCCTATGCACACTGCACATATCTTATTTTGAAGTAAAAAAAAAACAAAAAAACGGGAACAAATACAATATTTGTATCTGCATGTGGCCCGCGGGCCATAGTTTGAGGACCCCTGCTCTAGAGGGTCCACATTGCCAAGGAGAATTAAGATTATTGTATTCAAAAACCGTAAGAGCAAGAAAGAGTTAATTGCAGCTTTATTTGTTTCTGCCCCTAAATTGGTTCTTGTATCTGGAAACAGTTATTAATGGGGTTTTATTTGAATCAAAAGCTGAGGTTCTAAGGGGCACAGAGCAGCCCTCTTATGAGTTTATGCGGCAACAAAGCTTGAAAAGAAAACGAGGGTGGGTGCTGAGGGCAGTGGGGACAGCAGATCTTGCTCCCCCGCACCTTCCAGGAGAGCACAGAGAGGTTTGGGAGCTGTGGTTTGAAATGGCCACACTTGGGGCTCCAGAGGCAGAGGAGAGAGTGTAGAGGTGGCAGAGGACAGCCAGTGGCTTGAGAGCCCAAAAGTAGAGGAACTGAAGCCATGGGTGGCCTTCCCTCTTTATGCATTACCCAGGCAAGAGGTCTGTGTCAGCAGAGGTCCCACCTGTGTC
The DNA here is from genome assembly GCF_028538775.1 of Myotis yumanensis. Classification (NCBI taxonomy): domain Eukaryota; kingdom Metazoa; phylum Chordata; class Mammalia; order Chiroptera; family Vespertilionidae; genus Myotis; species Myotis yumanensis. Next base: position 149,360,821 of record NW_027223754.1, on the reverse strand, counting down.
AGCAGAGGTGCCACCTGTGTCAACAGAGGTCTCATCTGTGCCAGGAGGGGGACTGTCCTCCACAGCTGCCTGGAGCTCTGCCCTCAGCAGGACACCATCTGCAGACTGAGACTTTGCAGAGCCCCCATCAAACTGTCCCACTTGAAAACCACCCTGGACACATAGTGACAGTGGGAGCAGACAATACCTGGGTGGGGCTGGGACCAGGGAAGTTCACTCCATGTGCAGAAGCGGATTTCCCCAGGAGGAAGGTGATGTCCAGTAGAGTTTTGTCCGTGCCTTTTGTCGCAGATAAGCCCAACATCTTACTTCTACTGCAGAGATCTCCTATAATGTACTTCTCGGGGGACTCTGGCCTTGACAGAATAAAATGTGAAAAGCAGTTTGTACCATGTAGGTTTCCAAAAGGGAAACCAGCACACACAGTTGGTCAGCTACTGCCCTGTCATCACAGCAGCACAGGGAGCAGCGGGGCGGCCCACAGCCCAGATGCCCACGTTTGGCCCTTACAGGAATACATGCTTCATACTGTACAAGTGTCCCTCCCCTCCCTGGCAATGGAGTTGAACTCTCTTCCTTGAACTCTCTTCTTTGTAGACTGAGAACCCACCTACCAAATTCTGGAAGCAACAGGCAGCAGAGATGGCTTAAAACTAAACTCGGTTTTATGATACATCACCCCCTCTCCAAAAGGAACCTGCAGTCCTACCAGCCCTGCCGGTGGGAAGCTGCTACAGAGCTTCTCTCTTTTTTGCCCAAGGAAAAGGGGAGGGATATTTTTTGTATTTCACTCTAATACTCAGCAGGTTAGGAGGGGCGCTCATTGTCTAGTCACTGGCTGGCTCTACTGTCCTATTTCTGCAAGGGCCACAGTCCTTGGCTCTCCGTAGATGCTGAAACCCTGAATGGCCTGTCCTGGAAGGGTGGGTCCCCAGCTGGCTGGGAAGAATGCGGAGTGGCCCGGGAGCCGCCCTCTGCAGTCTGCTCACTGCTCGGGTTTGTGGTAAGAAGCCAGCAGGGACACCTGTTTTCCTCTTCTCTTGGGCAGCAGCTGCTGCAACAGAGCAGACAACACAGCCGTGGGGAGGGGGTGGCACGCACCTGTCAGTCCCTCTGCTGTCCTCTTTTCTACTCTCCTTCCCATCCTCCTGAGGATGTTTTTCCTTTTATTTTTATCTCCTGTTTCATTTCAGTGACCCATGGGCTTTTGGCCGTTCGTTTTGCCCTGATCCTTGACCTAATGCTTATTGTCCACACACACTGCCCTTTGGAAGGGGGGCTGGACCCTGGCTTGCAGCTCATGTTGACTTGATCTGTGATTATTAGTAACCAGAGGATCTGCAGTGACCAGTGGTCAATCTAGCTCCCGTTCTGCCATCCATGAAGGGGTTTACCTCAGGGGCCTGGAGCACAGCGTTGGTCTCCTCTGTGCTCTGTGCTCACAGGCTGATAAGTTGCTGGACTCACCATGTTAGGAGTGTGTGAAGTGAAGATTCACCTCTGGGGTGCACAGCCGGAGCGCTTCTGTCAGTCTGAAAAGCAGGCACTGTATTTAGTAACAGGCACTTGGGCTTCATTGCAGCCTCATGTGGGAGTGGGTTGCTGGAATACAGATGTGCGGGAGTCTCCACCAATCCCCAAGGCCCTGGGAGAAAGCTGGGCTTTCCCTCCCTCCACCTCCTCCTGACAGTTTGCATGGCAGCCTTTGCCAGTCAGGAAGCATACTTCAGTCCCTTTCATCTCAGCTGCTTTCATAACATGGAGGGAAGGGATCGTAATTGCTGAATGAACCATCACTCAGAATGTTGTGAACAGTGATTTTTCTCCCTTCAGCCCTCACCTCTTCTCCCACATCAGATTAACTAACCACTAATACGATGAGTGGAATAGTTTATTGCCTCATGACTTCTCTACTTAGGAAATAAATAAAAGGCATCGCCTGCCGCTGGGTTTTGCAGGAAATGTATCGTTGGTACTAAAAGGATTTTCTTTCACACTACAAAATCCCTTGGGTCTAAAAATATATCTTCCTTTATAAAATGTAATTGTATAAGTAGAACATAATCATTATGCATGAATTGATTTCTTATAAATTCAGACAAATTTACATAATAAATAAATTTCTCATGGAAAATTTCTATTTTCTATGAGAATAGAAATTAATAAAAAATTGTCTTGTAGTTAAAGTTAATTCATTTGATGATATGGAAGTAAGTGCCTGTTTAACTGACTTATGGTAGCTCCAATTTAAGGGTAATTTGTTTATCCAGGAAATCAGTTCCAGGGGCATCTCTCTCTCTCTCTCTGTCTCTGTCTCTCTCTCTCTCCCCCACCTCTCTCTCTCACTCTCCTTCTCTCTTCTTTCTCTTCTTCTTTTTGCTAAATTTGTCCTTTCACATGACCAAGACATTAGGTTAAACAGATTGGTCATTTCTAAATGTGAGGCTTTGGAAACATTAGAATATGGAATCTCCTTATTTCCACATATTTGCATCTGTTACAAACCCACTAATGTCCTCAGATTATTTTGTAGTTGGGTTGAGAATTCTTGTACAGTCAAAATATTGTACAGGGTTGAAGTTTCTGGTTGAAAAATTCATTTGAATAAAGCACCAAACCCACAGCATTTTTAACCGCCATCCACTGCAGCTGGAATGCTTTCTCCCCAGAGCTCCAGCTGGATGAAATGATTGGGCCATTTAGCTGGCTTTGGTTAAAACTAACAAATTGCAGTATCATGTAATATGTGTGATTTGCTTAGAACTGACAATAGTCTGGTACATGGAAGATCTTTTGGATACTGCAGAAGGATATCCGGGGAATCCGTGTAGGAAAGAACTTAACTGGGTCAGCACACTCTTTGTGTGCAGTCACAAAACTGATCATTACTGTTTGTCAGAAGTGTGCACAGCAAATATAAAATGTACCTTATGGCCAGATATGGAACTTCAGTGCAGATCAGAGGGGCCTGGAAAAGCTGGGGTGGGGCAGTAATTGGATATATTGGTACATACTGGCAGAGTCCATAGGAGGGAAAGAAGACTGAGACTCCTGTACTGACAGTGAGGGACCGAATCCCAGGAAGCGGCTGGCATCAGGAGGAGGCCCCACCGGAGGTGAAGGTGCCTGCAGAGGTGCACAGGTGGAGTGTGCAATGGGGAACTTCACCAGGTACCTGGGGCCTGCCCCTAGGAGACCAAACATCTTGGGGTGGGATGGTAGTTTGGAAGGGGTAGGGAGTAGACGGAGGAGAATATAAGACAGAGATACATTTAATCTATACTAATAAAAGCCTAGGTGACCGTCATGCCCTCATGTCATCACCAGATGGCCACCCCACATCATCACAAGATGGCTGCCACAAGATGGTTGCCACAAGATAGCCATCAGGGGAAGGTAGTTGTGGGCTATCAGGCCAGCAGGGGAGGGCAGTTGGGGGTGACCAGGCCAGCAGAGCAGGGCAGTTGGGGGCCAGCAGGCCAGCAGGGGAAGGCAGTTGGGGGCGACCGGGACAGCAGGGAGGGAAGGCAAGGCAAGGGCATTTGGGGTGATTGGGCAGTTGGGGGCGACCGGGCCAGCAGAGAGGGCAGTTGGGGGCGATTGGGCCAGCAGGGGAGCAGTTAGGGTGTGATCAGGCAGGCAGGCAGGTGAGCTGTTAGGAGACAGCAGTCCTGGATTATGAGAGGGATGTCCGACTATCGGCAGTTGGACATCCCCCAAGGGGTTCCAGCTTGGAGAGGATGCAGGCTGGGCTGAGGGACACCCTTGTCCCCCAGTGCACAAATATTGTGCACTGGGCCTCTAGTCTATATATATAAAAGCATAAGTGACCGGCCAACTGGATGACCATTCAACCGTCTGACTGATAGCTATGATGCACACTAACCACCAGGGGGCGGACGTTCAACGCAGGAGCTGCCGAGCTGTGGTGACTTGGCAGTTGCGGTTCTTGGGGTGATGCACCTGGAACCAGACAGGAGGGAACCCAATTCTAGGGTGTGTCACCCGAGAACCACCCTCTCACAATCCAGGACCCCTCAGGGGATGTCAGAGTGCTGGTTTCGGCCCAGTCCCGGCAGGCCAGGCCGAATGCATGAATTCGTGCACCAGGCCTCTAGTGAGAAAATAAAATAGTTAAGGTTTTAAGACAAGGGTTCAGGCATAGGTGAATCAGCAAGATAATTAAAGTTCATAATAATGATTTTGATAACTAATGTTTATTACCCATGTGTGCCAAGCTCTGAAAACATTAAGCTAACCACATTGCATGCACTGCTTCATCTAATTTTATAGTAATCCTATGAAGGTGACTCTTATTTTCATCATTAAACATATGAGGAAACTGAGACACAAAGAAGTACTCGATTAATAAGTGATGAAACCGAGATTCAAATTTAGGTCTCTCTGACTAGAACTACCAAAATTAGCTACTTCACCATACCAATTTCCCAAATGCTTCAGATCTTGACACAAGGTCAAAGCTCTGTTCCTAGAATTGTTATTTTTCTCTCTACAAGTTGGATCTGATGCTGTTATTTATTAAACAAAGTGCTTATCATACACATGCAAGGGATTGAGCTAAGTGGTGGACCTACAGAGATAATTTTGACACAGTCCCTCAAGGAGTATTTTGCTAGACAAATACATTACTCACAGCACAATGTGGTAACGCTTATAGAACCACATATTAAGTGCTGATGGGGAAGCTAAGGATGAAGGGAACGAAAGAAAGCTTGAAGAGGTGATATCTGAGGAGCCTCAAGGGGATAATAACAACTCCCCAGGTGGACGAGGCAAGGAGTCACCAGCAGCCTGGTATAGGTTGAGTGGTAGGAAATGAACCACAGTATGGGCCATATATAAAAGGCCTCTCACTCCTGAGAAAGGAGGTTAGGGTCCATTGAGTTTGAAACTAGAGCTCCTAAAATTTCCTTGTACTGCGATCAGGACTGATCTCAGGAATGATTCTGCAGGCCAGTGCTAGAAATGAGAGCTTGGGATTAAAGAGAGATCCTGAGATAAGCTACTAGCGTATCCTAATAAGATCCAGATAAACGGGGTGCAAGCTGAAGAATTTGTCCTCCAAGGTCATAACTGTCTTATGAAATAAACAGATAGATAAGCCATCCATCCTCCTTTGTCCTGCAATACCCTTCGCCCATTAGTCTGAGTTTCTAATGAAAACTGTCTCAGTACTCATGAAGATTTCCAATTTCCTTTCACTCTGCACGAAGCTGATTAAATTAAGCACTATTGACACCAGGCTCTTAAAATAGAAACTCATTTAAAGGGATCAGCAGTCAGAATAACACATAGTGTCACCTTTCTGCCACCTTCCCTCGGATAGGATAGGCTATTTTTCATGGGTGAGGCTCTGTAGACTTGAAAGTTTCCCTGGTGAACCCAACTCTACACCATCTTGTAGCTACTTGTGGGAAAAAATCAGAACCAGACTGACTGCTTTAACTTTAAATTCTGGATAAAGACCTCAAATGGGCACTTGACAATGCAAGGAATCCCACTGCACACTTACCTGTTCTTTAAGGGTATTTTATGTGTACAATTCTATAATACATCATCTTTATAGAATTGTATGCCTGAAACCTACATAATTTTATTAACCAATGTCAACCTAATAAATTCAATAAACATGTTTAAAAAGATTATTTCTTTATTGCCCTCTTCTCAACAAAAGATGTCATCTTATTATCATTAAACAAATAGAAGCCCTCAGAGTGGACCATCTAATCTTCCTGCCAATCTGCTCATACCTGTGCCCATCAGGGGTCGGTTCCTGCCCTTGTGCTCTGGGTTCTACGTTCTTTTACCTCCTAAGGACTTCACCTGTCCCATGACCCCCTCTCTCGTCTACACCATCAGTTACTTCTTTACCTGATCAGTCTATGAATGTACAAGCATACTCTAGTGTCTCCCACCTTTAAAAAATACCTTACATCTCTCAATTCCACTTTCCCCTCCAAATATGGCAGCATTTCTGAGCCATGTTTTACACGAAGACTTCTGGAACAAGTTGTCTAAATCTGGAACCTTCACTTTCTCACCTCTTATTTCCTCTTCAAGTTGTCACAATTTTTTTAAAAAATTTTTATTTGTTGTCAATCCACTAAAACTGCTCTTCGGTCTGTTCTGCACCTGTAATGGTGAAGCTAAAAGGGTTTGTTGAAAAACACACAACCATGCTGACTGACTTCACTTTAAATTTGTGGTCATTGACAATAGTGTGCCATTAATGATGCCCCAGAGTTAGACTACATTCCTCTAGTTTACCTAGTTTATCACACTCCAAGTCTCAAGTATTTTATCATTTTTCTTCTCTCCTTGGACCTCCAACACCTTCTCATTCTCATTCTGGTAGATGACCCTGCTTCCTACATTACTTTCCAGTTTTTCAGAAAACTGTTAGTCCGAAGGCAACTTCCACAGTGCACATAGCTGCATTGATCCATTACATGGACCTGTGTCTGATCTCTGTCCTGTTAACTCTGAGCTCCATGACACTAAGGTCCACCCCTCCACTTGTGCTGTAGATCCCACCTTTCCTCACCTTCTCATTGTCTCAGCGATTCGGCCACATCCTCTTGCAACATCAATGTTTCCCTCTCTACCTGATTATCCCCAGCAGCCTACACATATGCATCACTTTTTCTGTGAAACACAATAGTAACACAGCAACAACTAAAACTTCTCTTGGCCTAATTTCTCCAGTTACTACTTCTTCCTCTTCTCTATTTTATAGCAAAGTTATAGGAGAGGGTAGGCTGCACTTGAGGTCTCCTGTTTCACTCGTCCCATTCCCTCTAGGATCCACTGCAGTCAGACTTTTACTCCAGGCTCCTAGAAAACTCTTCCTAATGAGACCAATGTCTGTCCATTGTTAAATCAAAAGGTCAATGCTCTTGTTTGACCTCTCAGTAGGGATTGATCACATTCTGCCCTGGGAACCCTTCCTTCACCTGGCAGGCAGGACTTCACACTTGTCTAGTTTTCCACCTACCTCTCTGGCAGCTGCTGCCAGATTCCTTCTGTGGTTCTTGTTCATTGCCCCCGACCTTAGACATTGGAGAAGATCAGGGGTCAGTGTGAAACTTGTCCTTTTTCTTTCTACCCTTTCTCTCTTGGGGGTCTCACCCAGTCTCATGGCCTTAAATTCCATACATGTTCTCTGATTACTTCTGATTTCATATCTTACTTGAACTCACAATGCATTTGTGTCCTAATGCCTGTTCAACTTCCTCAGGAGGATGTTTAATAAGCACTTCAAGCTGAATACATCCAAAATTGAAATTTTCATTTTCTTTCCCCAAACCTGCTTCTCCTGCAGCCTGTCTCATCTCAAATAATGACAACTTCATTCTTCAGGTTTTTCAGACCTTACACCTTGAAGTCATCCTTGACTTCTTTCTCTCTTTCACATCTCACATGCACTTCACCAGCAAATCCTGTTGGCTCAACCTTCAAAATATTTCTAGAGTCCAAACACTTTTTACCACCTCCACAGTTAATAACCTGGCCAAGCCATCATTGACTAGGTTATGCAATAGCTTCTGATCTGGTCTCTGCTTCTTTGTTTGCTTCCTCCACTTCTGTTCTTGCTTTCTTATAGTCTACTGTCAACACAGTAGCCAGAGTGATCCACTTAAAACACTGGTCAGGTCATGTAAGTCCTCTGCTTAAAACCTTCCTACATCTTTCCAGCTGATTCAGAATAAAATTCAAAGTTCATGCTATACCTACCAGACTCTACCTGTCTGATTCCATTCCTTTCTGCCATCTCTTGATACTCTTCCTCCTTCCTCTGCTTCGGCCATTCTGGCCTCCTTGCTATTTTTTTCACTCACATGCCAGGCACATGCATTCTTGCCTCAGGGCCTTTTAAATGATCTTTTCCTCTGCCCAGAAAAATTTTCTCCAGATATCTGCATGGCTCACCAATCCCCGCCCTCCCCCACCCCTCCGGCCCCCATGTGTCTTACTGAAATGTTGCCTTTCTGTTTAGGTCTTCCCTGACTTACCTGTCTAAAATCGCCTCCCCCACTCCCAACTCCTGGCACTGCTTTATCTTTATTCACCTTAGCACTTACCACTATTTTACGTATCATATATTTTATGTATTTATCTTATGCTCTATTTCTCTCATTGGAAGGTAAGGTCCAAAGGTCAGGGATTTTAAAAATATTTCATTCTCCACCACATCTTCCGTAACTAAGATAGTGCCTGGCTCCAGATGGATATTTGCTCAAGTGTTATCAGGTTGAGTGAGATATGGACAGAGATGATCTAAAAGCTTTTAGTTGCTTGGGTGCAGGCACTGAATACACAGAGAGTTGGACTTAATCAGGGTTTGATTGAACCCAGCAACCACTTCATTCCCCCAGGTTCCCACTTACTTTTGTATAAGCCTTTGGAAAAAATTAACATCTTTGTGTCTCAATTTTTCTAGCTATAAATACAAAATCATAAAGTTTCTGCCCTCTATTATTAAGGCTACAGGTTAATACATAGGAAGTACTTAGAACAATGCCTAGGAGAATAGACAGTGCTCAGTAAGTGCTATCAGTCATGCTCTTGTACTAATGATGACGATCATGGAAGCACTCTCCCTTCTGCTTCCACGGTACCACACGCTTCTGGTTTCCTCTCACTTAGCTGGCTACTCCTCCTCTCTCTCCTTCACTGGTTCTTCCTCCTTTGCCTGGATCCCGGAGCTCAGTGCTGGACCTTCTTTCCTCTGCTTCACTCTCCCTCTGAATGATTTCATTCAGTCACCCAGCCTGTGTAACACCACTTATGTTGGTTACTTTCAAAGTTGTATCATTCCCATTTATGTCGACTTTCAAATCTGTATCTCTAGCCCAGGCCTCTTTCCTCTCCTTTAAGACCAGTATTTCCCACTGCTTATTTTGTCTTTCCACTTACGTATCTCACAAGGACATATTTAAAATAGCATGTCTGTGCTGTTTTTTTTAAAGAAGGCCACAATTCTTTGATAGTCCTCCTTCCCCTCCCATTGAGTGCAGGCTGGACTTAGTGACCTCGCTTCTAATGACTAGAATATTGTGGAAGTGATGGTGTGTGGCTTCTGGGTGGAAAGGCATTGTGGCTTCCTCTCTCCTTTAGATTCGTCACTCTGGGAGACCAGCTGCGTGTCTTAAAGGCACTAGGGAAGTTCTATGGAAAAGTCCATGTCGGAGACACTGTGGCCTTCTGCTTGTAACTGGTAAGGAATTGAGGCCATGAGAGGGCAAGTGGGTTTCCCCACCTTGCTTTCAGAGAACTGTAGTCCCAGTTGATGTCTTGCCAGCAACCTCATGAGAACCCCTGAGCTAGAGTCATTGGCTAAGCTGCTTTCAGAATACCTGCCTTACAGAGGCTATGATAGAATCCATGCTTGCTGTTTTAAGTTGCTAAGTTTTATGGTAATTTATGTGTTAACATTTCCAACTATGATTTTGGATTAGTATATTTTTTCTTTTAGCTTTGCTGATTTTTTTGCTTCATGTATCTTGAAGTCATACCTTTATCTCTTTCCTCCTAACAGTTTCAAAACCATGCCTGGTGTACCTACCTTAGGGCTTTCCCACTTGTCGGTCCTAGATTACAATGCTCCATTTCTGACTCTTCACATGGCTGGCTTTTTCTTCTTTATCAGGATCAGTTCAATTGTCATCTTCCCAGAGATGCCTTCCCCAGCGGTTGCATCTAAAGTAGACACCCTTCCCTCCACAATCGTTTTGTATGCCATTATCTTGCCTATCTTCTTCATGGAAAAGATCAAGAACTGTAACTGCATCGTTAGCTCAATTACATGCTTGTCTTATTGTCTGGTTCCCACATTAAAATGCAAGCTTCCTAAGAGCAGGTGACCTGTTCATCTTACTTCCCCTCCCATCTCCAGAGTCTGGTAAAGTCCTGCCACAGAAAAGAAGCTTCATATATCTTGGGTGATGAGAGAATGACCCAGAACAATGTGGATGAGGTGGAATTCTCTTTTCTTGGACCAAGTCCTGGAAGCAGGTATGGCTCCACCTGGATAGCTTAGCATTGGAGTCTTTGTCTCTGATACACTTTAAATATATAGAATTTAAAATAATTCTGTGATAATCTTCTAAGTGTAGTGTGTTTCTTAAAATAGATACCACAACTTCACTACACTATATAGAACAAGGCCTAGCAGGGAGGAGCATTGAGATAGCTATAACTTCAACTCAGAGGAATATAAAGAGAAATGAATCCCCACTTAGAGGAAAATCCACTAATGTTGTGTAACCACTTTTTATTGAACAACCTCTGAAATTCTTGCCTAGGAAACCAGATGTCAAACATGTGATCTTGCTTCCTGGGCCCTCATACACGTACATGCAGGTGGCCTATATGTAGCAGGTAGGGGGTGCTGGCACACTACAGGTTGCCAAAATGCACATATTTTCCAGTGGCAGACAAATGTCAGCTTGGACCAAGATCCCAGGACTTACTCAGCAGAAAAAATAGAGACTGGCCTTTGGTAAATTCTTTCCTCAGACATAGATCAATGATACCTGGAGAAAGGTATTTTAAAAAAATATTAACCAATTGTCCCTCACTAAAGTATATTCACCTAATGGTAAAGAAATAGAAATAGATTCTGATCCCAAATTTGTAGTGCATGAGACTTTTGAAAGCCATGAAAAAAATTAATTGATGTGTGTAAGTAAAAAGAATGATGAAAAATTAATGTTGAATATTGAAAAATAGAAGCCTACCAACTAAATTTCACTTGGGGCTTTTTTCATTGTAGTCTTTGGTTTAACAAAAATTTAAAGCTCCTCTCCATAGAGGTAAAAGAAGTTTTCAGCTTCCTGTCTGTATTATACAAAAGGATGTCCTAGAGCCTCTGATCTTCCCCAGGACATGACCCACCCAAGTCTCCAGGGAAAGGCCTTTTGTCTTAGATTCCAAGCCTTCCCTCTGCGGTTTCCCCCTGACTTCACCTTCAGACAACTCCTTCCTTTCTCTCGGGCCTTCTGTGTGCTCTTCCTTCCTCTCCCTTCCCAGAGACCCCTGTCCAGTCAGATTTGCCATAAACATATGCATCCGGAAGTATTATTGATTAATTATACTTATTGTGTTGTTTTTAGATATTTTGCATTTTATCAGAGAATAAATCAAATTTATGGTTGACATCATTGAAATAAAATTTTCATCTGGTGAAATTTTATCCATCTGCCTTCTCATGGCAAGTGTTTCTTTGGGTGGGAGAGTCTCCCAGAAAGTATGGCATTTGGGAAGTACAGCGGCTTTGGAGCAAGTGGGCTGGGATTAATACTCCCATTCTGCCAGCTGAGTGTACCCATGGATATGACTGAAGTTCACTGAGTCTAGGCTTCTTCATGTGTAAAGAAAAAAATTGAAATGTGTATTTCACAGGGATGCTGATAAGATTAGGAGGCCTACTAGCACAGATCCTGACACACAGTTAGTATTGGGAAGATGCTAGTCTCTCTTCTCCACTTTTTCTTATACCATCAGACTTGGATCCATGGCATTTCTTAGGACTCCTGCCAAGTCTTCCATAATTACTTAGAGCTCCCTAGGGAGAAGCTGAATTGAAACTAGGCTGACTTCTGTAGTAGGCAAAGGTCTGAGTGAACTGCTGGAGTGGTGGTAACTTATTCTGAGAGGCAAAGATGATCCTATCAGCAACTACTAGCGATTGAAAATAAAAGATAGAGTAGGGGAAGGTCCTACTGGGTGCCTAAGACAGAGAAATGAGTAGGTAGATAGAAAACTACGTATCTTCTCAAAAACATTAATTGAAAACCTTATGTGTGCTAGGCACTGGGCAAACAAAGAAGAATAAAACATATTCTTCAAGAAGCCATGGGAAGTACTGTAACTGAGGGACAACTATGGAAGATAGAGAGAAGTGTGGGGGAGCAACAAACTTTACTCTCAAGGTTCTTCTGGCTGGCTTAATAATAAAATAGACATGAGACAGATTAGCAAGATAAAATAAACAAATTTAATTCATACATATGGATGGGAATCCGCACACACACATGAGAGAATCAGAGACCCCACATGCAGGAAGGTTCAGAGCTAGAAGAGGAACATGAGTCTATAAGACATCCTGAACGAGAGATGAGTAAGGTGCCTTGGGAGCTTCAAAAGGTCATTGCAAAGTGATAAGCACAGCAGCTGTTTAGTGAAAGAAGTTTGTCTTGTCATGTAGGTGGGTCAAAAAAAGATTATTGCTAATTATCTCTTATTATGGGCAGGGCTCCTATTTCAAGTTCTATGTAGTTAAAAAGAGGGGTGAAGTTCCTCTTGAGCCTGTAGCTAAAATTGCCCTTAGCTCAAAATAATATGCATATCATAAAAGCACATCTTGGGGTGAGTAGCTCCGAACTCCAAAAATTGTATCTTAGAATTGAGTATTCCAGATAATTAAATATTACAATGGGATGTTTCACTATTTACTGCTATGTAGCAAACTACCCCAAAGTTAGTAGTATAAAACAACATATATGATTATGCTCATTGATTCAATGGGTCAAGAATTTAGAGAGGGCACAGCAGGGAAGGTTTGTCTCTGCTTCATGATGTCTGGGGGCCTCAGCTGGGATGGTGAGGGGCTCAGACAGCTGGGGCCAGAATCATCTTCTTCATTATGTTTGGCACCTGGACTGGGCTCAGCTGGGATCACAGCAGCTACATGTGACCTCTTCATGTGACTTGAGCTTTTCACAACATGGGTCTCAAGAGGGAAAAAACTGAGAGTTAGCATTCCAAAATAATCAGACAGGAGCTGCATGGTGTTTTATGACCTGCACAAAAGGATAATATGGTGTAGCCCATTACCAAAAAGACAAACTATTCAGTGTGGCCAGCCTTCCATATATAGTGGGTGACGTGTTGGAACAAGGGTCTAGAGGAGGTGATCAGGCTTGACCAAGAGTGACTTTACATGCTTTACTGAGGAGTTTGTATATTTTTTGTACATAATAGAGAATCAGTTGAGAATTTTGAATTTAAGAGTATTTTATGAATAGTATGAAGGCAGCATGAAGGAAGGTTATCTGAAAGAGGTGAGATTGGATGAAGAAAAATCACTTAAGGTACCATTTCAATAGTTAAAGAAAGGAGAAAGACCTTAATTGAGGCATGGGGAGTGAGAATTAATAGATACAGCTTCAAGAATTACTAGGAGGTAAAACTAATAGGATATACGTAGTGACTCCTGAAATGTGGTGTCAGGGAGTGGGAGGAGCTAGGATGGTCTCCCAGGTTTCTGTTTTAGGTGTTAGAGTAGACAGTAGTGTTACTTGAAGAAAGTGAGAATATAAAAAAATGGAACAGCTTTGTGGGAAAGATGAGTTCAGTTTGAGGTACTTTAAGTTTGATGCACTTACTAGAAGATGTTCAGTAGGTAGGTTTATAAATCCAGGGCTCAAGAAAGACCTGGGCTGGTAAAATAAAATTGAGAGTGATCAGCCTATGGATAGTGGTTGATAGCATGAGATTCCATTAAACTGTCTAGAAGAATAAAGAAGAGGAACTAGATGGCACTAAGTAAATGTTGAATCAACTCCATGTTGGCTGCAAAGATGAGTATGGTCTCAGAAACAAAAGAGAGCAGATTTTTCTGCTCAAGGCTGAGGATAAGTGAAAAGCCAAGGTGAATTCATACAAAGCTCATAATTTCCTTAATCTCTTCCATCCTGGGAGCCAGAACCAGGGACAAACCTGCAAGTGAGAGTCAACTGATAAGCTTTGGGGGAGCCATCTTTTCTACTTACATTATTTCTTTGCATCTCTAATTAGTCAATGCAATTTGGATTGAAAGTACCATAAAATCAACTTGAACTAACTAAAGGGAAAAGAAAAAGTAGTAGAAGAATGTTGGTATCTCTCATACACAAAAAATTACAGGAACCACTGGCATGCAGCAGAGAGAACTGAAACTATGAGTCAAGCATGGCTGGGATCCTTTCTCAACTGCTTCTCTGTGCTGACTTCATTCTCTTTTCATAGACCACTTCCTCACAAACAGCACTCAAGTGTTAGATCTGGTAGTTCTCACTACTACAGAGGGCCCGTTCTAACCATATCCCAAGGACAGCTTCTGATTGGGTCTAGTGCCCACGTAGAATGAATTAAGAGGGACTGATAATCACAGTTCTGGAATGGAAAATGTGATGTGGGGAGGAGCACTTTCCAGGAGTGAAGGAGGGGCTGGTTGACAAGCCAATTTGATCCCCAGTCCACAGAGTCAACCACAAAGAAGATTTATTGCTCTCAGAAGGCCTGCGCTTTCCACTGCTCTAGAAGCTTATTAATAGGGCGACCAGATGGCCTAATCTGTCTGGACAGTTCCTTCTTACACCTGTTGTCTTGATGCAATTATTAATAGCACCCTTTCACTTTCCAAATGTCCTGATTTGGAAGATAGATTATATGGTCCTCTTATATATATTGGTGAACTTGCCAAAGTACTGGAGGAAGCAGACTTTAAAGTGTGGTTAAAATGACAGATATTGACCTCCTTTAGGGTAAGTGATTCCTTATGGAGCACCTCAGTATCCAGCACATAACTGGCACTAAGTAAATGTTGAATCAAGGGTCAAATACTACAGAATGTTTTTCTCTAAGATATTTATAAAGTTACACATGACAATTTTTTCCATTTCTATGTGATATCATGTATAACAGAGTATATTAGACGAACAGTATCATAGGATTTCAGGACTAAGGAATTTGAAAGACTGTTTAGTCCAACCCCCTTCCATTGAGTAGATAAACTCTGTGAGGACAGCACTTGTATCTGTCTTGTTAGTGAAGGCTGGGATCCCAGGAGCTGGCGAGTAGTAGGCATTCAATAAGCATTTGATTCTCTGTTTCCAATGCTTGCTTTCCTTCAGCCACATTTTCTTTTTTTTAATTTCTTTATTGATTGAGGTATTACATATATGTCCTTATTTTCATCATAAGGATATCTCATAGTGCTTGAGCGCTGCTGATATTGGGGGACTCCTTGTGCTGGATAAAGTAGCCCTCCAGTCCCCGAGCCGCTTCCCAGTTAGAAAGTCCTTGCTTTGCAGTGAGCTGAAATCTGACTCCCTGATTTTTCATCTGTGACCAAGGTTCACTGCTCCTGTGGCCAGCTTTTCTTCACAACACAATCACCAGGTTAAACCTTCCTTCTCTGGGTTAAACCACTCAGTTCCCATTGCACATTCTGAAACAATTTCTAGCTCCTTTGCCATCCTGATTGCTCTCTTCGGGAAACTTCAGTTTGTCCAAAGACCCCTAACGTAGAGTTCAAGAATGTGTTTGACCAAGTTTTGGGCTTTTTAAAAAGTGATAATCTCACTTCCCTCCTTTAAGAAAATTATGTTTCTATTAATACCAAGCTAAGACTGTTCAGACTTTTTGGGCATGTCACACACTATTCTCACATGTAGCGTCTCATTATTTTTAATTGGATGCAGCCTCAGGATTTGAAGTCTGAATACAAAGAGAAGCAGTTTTTTAACACATGTTTCTGCCTAGTTGAATCTCCTCTATCATTCCTTAGGCAACCGGTTTATTGAATTGTGTTACACCCTTGCATTTATCCCTGTTAAATGTCACAGTGTTAGAACCAACATGTCTTATAAGACTTTGAAACGTTTTGGGATGATAACATTGATACCCAGGATTTTCTGTGACTCTCTCATCTTGTTCTTGTCCTCATATCTAATGCATGGAGAACCATTGAAAGAAAGTAGCAGTTACTAGACATGAGCCTAGGTCCCTTAAAGAATGCTTTCACAGATCTAGTAGCCTGGTAGGCAACCAGGGAGTTACAAGAACATACATCCCATCAGAAAGAAAGAATTTTGAGAAAAACTGAGACTTCCACAGTGAATGAGCTGCCTTCTAAGGTATTTCCTGGTTGCTGGTAGGTTTAGACAGACAGGATAACCATCTGTCCAGGATGTTTTACTAGGAATTTTTGCATTGGGTGGGACTTCAGACTAGACTATCGCTAAAGATATCTCCAGCAAATAGATTCCATGGACAGTACACATTTACTATTAATAGCTTGCATTGTATTTTTTCTCATCCCATGTCTGAATGGGACATTTTTATTCACTAAAAGATAGAACAATAAAAAATGAACTAGTTGTAATAAAAAAATCATCCATACTATAGTGTTTGGGGGATATATTTCTGGATAATTTAAACCACTCTATGTTTCAAATGTGTTTCTTTTAAAGTGGGGATTAAATTTTATCAAATAAGAGAAAGTAAAGGTATTTGTTGCTGAATACACATTATTAATAATCACTATCATGGGTGTGTACACAGTGAGTTCATGGGTGTTCATTTACTCATAAGTGAACAAACTATCATGCCTCTTATAGGATTTACTCATCTATCTCTATGCCTATCCACCAATTCATCCATCTAGTCACCCTGGTAAATTAGGACACTGTTATATATTGGACTGAATAATATAACCTTCTCAGATAGTTAGTAATTGTATAACTAGACTAAAAAATTGCAACCCCAAGCCTATGTCAGCATCCTGAAGTCTAAGAAGCTGCTTTGAGGCTCGGAGGAAAAAGTGTCAAAGCCCCTCTAAGGAAAGTGCCAAATTCTAGCCTGTTATTTATTATGTGCTCTAATGTAGAACTCAGAACTTCTCCAGATGAGGCTGCAGTTGATTAAATATAACTTTTGAGTCCGCTAGTAGATTAGTTGGGTGGTCCAGCTGTCTTTGAGACATACGAATGGATTCCTGTTATCTCTTGGAGAAAGGCATTCAGGCAATTTAAGACAGGTGATAAATGAAGCAAGAATAATATTTGAATTGAGAGCAAGCATAAATAGCTCTTCTCAAATTCTACCATTGGAGGCATTACAGCAAAACATTTAGAGATTTATATATTTTTTATTATTTAAAAAAATTAGCTTTTTCCAGAGAAAGCCAATTAGCTAAACATGAAAGATGATAGACCATTTTGCATTAAATAAACCCCCATACTGTAATTTTTTTTCCAATTGTAGAGTTCTATTTTACACAAACGATTTGACGCAGTCCATTGGAACACTCCTATTTTTATAGACACTTCTGATGACTTTTGGACTGCTTTTTATTGGGAGGTGTGGGAGAGAAGAATCTTAGTAGAACTCCAGGACTTCTCTGTGGAAAGCTTTCTTTTAATTTACTTAATTCCTGTGTTATGAGGATGCCCAAGGATTTATTAACATTTCATTTTTCATAGGAAATATTTTCTTTTCATGATTGGCCATGAAAATTCAAGGATTCATCCAAAATAAGTTGTTAACATTTTTGCTTACTTGAGGCCACAGAAAATTAGTAGCCTCAAGCTCTCAGAAGAGGAATTTCTTTTTCTTACTGGCAGCCAAAAATATTTCATAGCCTGCAAAACAGTCTCTTCCTTGGTGATTGTCTGTATTCTAATTGTGCTTATGAGGCTTGTAGATTGTAGTTGGAACTAAAGGACAATGAATATTATGCATTTGATACATTACCAGCCATGCAAACCAGCAGCCATCAGTGATACTGATTTCTTTCTGTGTCCTGATACCCAATAATATCTTTGTACAACATAATTACTCTAACAGTTTTACCACACAATGGCATCCAGGGTTCATTTCTAGCACTTGCTCTCTTATTCCATGGTGAGAAAGTAAAGGTATTTACTAGGATGGGATGCAATATTTTGTAACCTGATTTTCATTCACATGCACATCAGGGCTATATCAGGTCTATAGGGGTGGGGGACATTCCACTAAACAATACCTAAATTGAGTATGAGGAATGAGGAAAAATGTGTCTATAGTCTTTGGTCTGGAAAGGAAAAATTGGTAGATAGATAGCAGGGATGATTTAACCTTGGCAATGTCTTCTGTTCAGAGCATGGCTAATTTGGAAGTAACAGGCTAGAGGATTTTAACTTACGTATTTTCTTAAAGGAAGTCTTCTTTCTGAAATAGAAAATATTAATTTGTAGATATAAGCTTCCAAAGTGTATGAGCCATGAATGTTTAACCTGCTGTAAAGGGTGAGACTTTTATACCTAGTTTAGAATCAGAAAACTTGCAAAAAAAACCAAAACCCCAAAACACCCAAAAAATAAAAAACACACAGGCAATCTTGGTCTTTTTATACCTAGTTCTTTTCTAACTAGAATTTCTGCAGAATTTCTGAATGAGACATTGCTCTGCTGCAGATGAGAATTTGCCATAGCACATCCTAATTGTGCCCCCAAGCTCATCTATAACCCCTATTTGCTTTTGTGAGATTAGGCTACCTCCCAGGTGTAGCCCCAAATCTGCCCCTTTCTAGCATATCACCCACTACTCTCCTTCCCTTTATCCTCACCCCAGCTTTGGTTTCATGTGGACATTGTTCAACCTCAGGGCTCTGGATGCCAGAGGATTTGTTCACACTTCCAGTGTAACAGATACAACATTATAGCGGGGCTCTAGTAGTTTTTGAGCTTACGCTATTGTTAGCAAATATTGTTGCGCTCTCATCTGTAATGTATGTATACTTATTTATAAATGATGTAAACACATTCTAACATAGCACATTTTTATACATATAAAACATATGCAAATTAAAAATAAAATTAAGAATAAATATAATTAGAAAATTTTTTTATTTTCTTCTGTACCCCTACAGATCATCTTGCACATTCCAGAATCCACAGGGTTTGCACTTCACATTGGAGATCACTGCATTATAGCACTGGTATTTGTAATTATGCCCTTGAACTAGACTGTGCCCTCTCTAAAGTTACACTGTGTGATGAATCCATATTTGCATCCATGAAAGTTAGCAGAGCACTTTGGACATAAACATGACTTTAATGATTCCTTATTTTAAATGCATCAACCAACTTCCACCTCTGCATCTTTTCTCTCATTAGAGCTCACTCAAAAATGTTTCTCCTTCCCTTCCTTTTTACCTGACCAGTCTACCTGTCACTCAATGACAAGCCCAAGTTCCTTATTACCATGAATCTTTCCTGTCATTCTATGTGTCATGACATCTTTCTTCTCTCACCTTTAGAAATTATTGACTTTGCTCATCACTTGACAAATTTCATTCATTGTCTGGTGACATCTCTCAGATGACATTTTCATACATGTGTGTTTCCAGATAGATTGCAAGTTCTTCACCTCTAATACAATACCTTTCTCTTGCTATATTTACGTAGAAGTCATTCCATAAGTATTTATTGAATGGTTGACAAAGTTATCAATTCACACAGCTACACTTTTGACTCAAAAGTATGGTCAGCATTTTGATTTCTTGTAGACATTTTAAAACAGCAATTCCTCCTCCAGAGCTTTCCAACTGGCTCATATTCTCACAAGGACCAAATTTTCAAAACCCCTTGGCCATAAATTTAGAAAAAAATTGGAAAACACAATATGTCTCTCAAGCATGCGCATAAAATCATGGCGTGTAGTTACAGGATTAGTGGGCATTAGGCTCCTCAAAACACAATCATGCATATTTTAAACCACCCTGATGGAGCAAATCAACGCTTTGAAGCCTGACCAAAGAGTCCGTGTACCTGGTTTGTGTTAAAACAATTGCTCATGCCTTTCAACATTGTTATGTTCTGTTTAAGATCTAAATTCTTAAGCTCTGAGAACTCCCTTCATTCAGAAGATTCTGATGTTTTCTTTGGGCAGTTTCTTGGATTTGAGCTCTCAACATATGTGATCTATAGATTAGGAATTCAAGAGCTTTAGATATTGGCCGCCAAACTGAAGGAGGCAAAGTTCACATAAATCAGACTTCAGCAAAATCTTCAACAAAAATGATTCCTGTCTGATTACATGGCCATGATAATGAGTTCTGGATTTAACTCAGCCACACTTTATACAACCCTGGTTCATGCCCATATAGAGAAAGAAGGGAAGCATTTTCCAGCTTAACAAAAATATTTCTAGTTGTCCAGAGCCCAGAAATGATTACCTTCATGTCATACAATTGCATGATTTCTTTGCATAAAAAACCTGGTAGCATTTTTTTTGTTTTATATAGATAAATCTTAACAAATGTGTATTGGATGACTCAGAATAGAAAATAAACGTGTTTATTGGTGAGGGAGTGAAATTCATACTTTACTAAATATCCCATTTCCCCCCTCATTATGTATATATTGGCAAAACTTATTAATATATCCCATCTGTTTCTAAAAAACATTTAAAGATTGATTCTTTTATTTTATCCTTATAATAACCCTGAAAGGTAGTGGGGCAGGTCTTATTCTTCAGTAGACAGATGACAACACTGGGTCCAGAAAGACTTGCAGATTTTTTGTCTTCACCTTTGACCCTCTTTCTCTAAAAACTATATAAGTGTGTATGTTGGGACAGTAAAAGAGGAGAAGGAAATAAATGAGTGTGATGTGCTGATGGCTCTTAGAGGTACATATACAGCAAAACCAGGATTTCTCAATCTTGCTGTTATTGTCATTTTGGGCTAAATAACACCCTGTTGTAGGAATCGATCCTCTGCATTTTATGGTGTTTAGCATCATCCCTGGTCTTTCCCCTCTCGGTGGAGTAACATCTTCCCTTTTCCCAGTTATAACATTTAAAAAGTCTCCAGATACGTCCCCTGTGGAACCAAAAGGCCCATCACTGAGAGCTTCTGAGCTAAAGGGAGAGAGAAATGGCTGGGAATTGTATATTAAACATAAAATAAGCCAGAGCCTGTTCTCATAATTTGGTTACTCATTTTGTTCACCAATATTTATTGTGTGTGAGTTATCATAAGGCACTAAGGGAGGTGCCAGGATAATCAGACATGACCCAGGTCTCATGGACAATTGAATTTGGGTTTCTTGATTGTCTACTACGTGGAAGGCTCTGGGCTGGTTACGTCCCATATTGTGGTGAGACCCAAATGGGGATAAGATAAAGCTATAATGATATTTTCAGTGTACAAAGGCTTTAAATACTGGTTGAAGAATAAGGAGATAAAAGGAAAGAATTAGAAAAGAAAGACTAACATTGAGTCCAAAATGAAATGTGACCATTTTTTTAAAGTACAATAAAATGTGTAATGTGATTTTGAAAATTGGTGTAAAAGGAATTTCCAACAGCAGGGTTAGAGAAGTAAGAGAAAGCTTCATGCATACCGAAGTAGGAGAGGGCTATGGGGAAGGAATTCTAGACTAGAGGAGCAAAGACAGAGGTTCCCCAGGTTCAGTCCTTTGGATTTTCTCAAATTCACTACATATTTATTTCAACAATTCCATTTATTCTATTTTATTTGCATTTTGGGTGACCTTAAATCTATCTGTTGTTCAGCATCATGATTTTTCTTCTCTTCTGGCCATGACATCTATTTTTATATTTTTCTATTAATTTTTTCCTTATTACAAAAGCACACAAAAAAGTCAGAAATTACAGATAATCAAATGAAAATTGTAAAATACACACCATGCAGAGGCAACCCCTCTTTAGGGTTTACCAGCATCATTAAACTGCTTTGTAACCTGTTATTTTTCAGTTAGCAATATATTGTGAACATTTTCCCCTTTCAATAAATTGACATCTGCAGCATGTTTTAATGATGGCTTAGTATTTGTGCTATATAGGTCTATCATAATTTATTAACAAATCCAATACTGGTCTTTTATGCTGCTTTAAATTTACCTTATCACACGTAGGGCTGGGGTAAATTGTGTGTGTGTGTGTGTGTGTGTGTGTGTGTGTTTAGGCACATTTTCCTCAATTATATCTTTAGAATAATTTCTCAGTAGTTTCCAATATTCTCATCCTCAAGAACTTCTTTTGTTATGGTCCCCTCCTGGGCCCCATATTTGGAAACATACAACCTACCAAACTACATTGGATATGAAAAAAATTTGTTACATCGCTTCTTACTAATTAAAGAGTCAGATAACTGCTAATCAAAATTTGGGATCAGCATGGGTTTTTTAAGAGAATATTTTCTACATTACAATATAAACTCCAGCCTGAAGCACAGACCCTGATGTGCTAGTGAGCATCTGCAGTCTTATCTGGGGGAACCATATTCTTTCTGGGAGCGCTTCTGAAATCTTGGAATTCCTTGATAGACCCTCTTCTCCCCCATTTGCAGCCGCCTGATGTATGGAGCTGAAGGGGGCAAACATTTGGAGTCAGTGAGTTGCTTTAGGGCAGTGGTCGGCAAACTGCGGCTCGCGAGCCACATGTGGCTCTTTGGCCCCTTGAGTGTGGCTCTTCCATAAAATACCACATGCGGGCGCGCAGGTACAGTGCGATTGAAACTTCGTGGCCCATGCACAGAAGTCGGTATTTTGTGGAAGAGCCACACTCAAGGGGCCAAAAAGCCGCATGTGGCTCGCGAGCCACAGTTTGCCGACCACTGCTTTAGGGTAACAAAAGAAAAATATAGGCATGATTGTTTAAATACATCAAATGTTAACCCTGTTCTGTGGCCTGGTGGTAGATTTTACATGATTGCTTTTTACTTGGAAATACCTTGTGCTGGGAACAAATTGCTAAAGACAGAGGCTTTAATCTGATGTGGTTAGAAGAAAAAGTGACCAAACTAGACCCTTTCTGATGGTCTGTGACCAAGGGAGGCCAAGCATAGGGAGTGTTGAAGTCATCCCAAAAATGTGTGCTATTGCTACAGCCTGGCTCTGTGGCTTGCCAGTGAGTGACAGCTGCTGGGCTAATCTCCGGAGGAGTGGAGAGCCTCGCTGTTTCCCAGACTGCACTCACTTTGGCCATTGCCCCTTGTCAGTTACCCTGCTTTGTTAATGGTGTGGTGTCCCGAGCAGCTCTTTGGACCCAAGCAGAAAGAACTTCAGTGTTTACTTGGACGTTCTAAATTTAGTGCATTTTCTGAACTGTTGGATGCCAGTGGGTGAAATGGTTTGGCTCTCAGACTGTGGCTTGGGTTACAGAATGCCTCGGCGGGTTCTCCCCTGTAGCATTCTGAATCCAGATGAGGCTGCGCAGAGGCTGTGCATACGGGCGATGGCGGTGGTGGAAGGGCTCCCAGGACGTGCCAGCAATAGTTGCAGGCCAGATTCCTCAGTGTGAGTCTCCTACATGGCGGCGAGGCAGGCTGTGCCGTGGCAGAGAGTCCGTGTGAAGTGGCCTGAACCCGAGCTGTGAGTGCAGTCTTGCCACTGTGTCTGATGACACAGACTGTCTCCACACTGGGGCACCCTACATCTATGCTATTGGCATTAATTCCTTAAAGTTTATGGAAACATGAGAGACTGCACTGTAATCTTGCTGTTCCTTAGAGAGTAAACTCAGTCCAGAGGGGGCTGATTCCTGTTGGAGGGATCTCCATCCTTAAGGGCCCCCAGAAGGCCATTTAGGCAGCACAGGCATCAAAAAGCAGGCTTACTGCATGGCATCTCTGAATGGTATCAGAGTGAGTCTTCTCGTCATAGAATCGCTAAGGGACAAAACAAGGGCAGTGAAATCAAATTGGAAAGGGCTGAGTCACTAGCATCTAGTTTTCTGAGATCCCTTGGAGCAGTAGCTGCCTAATGCAGTGAGCTCTGTACCATAAGTGTCAGGCACCATCATCATGAGAAAGGCATGGCTCTTTGGAAAAGGCTGGGAAAAATAAAAGCCACAAGAAAAGAGGAAGAGAAAATAGGAGATGGATTGACTTCATAAAAGAAGCCCCTCTACAGGGGCTGAGCAGGGCCAATGGGGACATCACTTCCTCATAGAGTCACCAGGAGTCGAAGCCGGTTCAAAGGCAGTAACACACACACACACTCACACACACACACACACTCACACACACACACACACACACACACACACAGAAAGAAATGGAGTCAGCCCCCCAAAGAGTCAAACATTCACACATAAGTTCAAAGACTGCAAGTTTAAGGGCCACAGTTGGGACCTAGAACTCAGACCTGACCTAATTCTTATCCACAGCCCTTTACAACATTTTACCCCCGCCCTCTTCCCTCTTTCCTTTCCCTCTTCTGTACCTGCTCCCTTCTCTCCCTCCTGTCACTCCTCTCCTTCCTCTTCTTTGTCCTTTTCTTATTTCTCTTTTTCTGTGGAGGCTAAAACAAAATTGATATTTTCCCTTCCACTGTCTAAGTTCTTCTAGCTGGGCTAATTATCAAATTAACACACAGAGATTAATAGGAGAAAACCAAAGTGTTCATACACGCTCATGGGGAATTCACATATGCATGAAAATTTCAAAGACAGTGGGGCATCATTGGGTATATGACATTTTTGGACAAAGAAGAAAAGGGGGAGTGGGGTCTTAGATGTTAGAAGTGACAATGGGCATTTACAGGTAGTTGAGGAACAGTGGAACACACATGGAGGGGAATGCTTGCTAGGATTCAGAAACAAAGGGACGTAGGGGGAGTCCAGCTAACAGGCCCCTGTGCGAAGCCCTCTGTTTACCATACTTCATTCAAACCAGGCTCAGGTGACATCCTAAGATTTCTTTCCTAAGGCAGGTTTCTTTGTCTACATCTCTTAGGCTGGAAAGGCTGGAGGATCTAAGGTCCTTTCTGAGTCTTGTTTCTTAATAAACAGCTTAAAATCAATATCCCAGAACGCAGCTTCAGGATGGCAAAACTTCGGTTCCCTTCACTCACCATCTTCTCCCTCCCCTCTTCCTCCTCCAGGCCCTCTTTACCACCCCTCCCCCTCTCCTATTGCTCCTGTACCTTCTCCTTTTGCAGCTTATATATGTACTTTTATTGTCTGTGAAGGTAGAAAAAATTAGCTAAATTGTGGTGTGAGATTTATGTAGACAAAGATTTGGTCATTGTCCCATCTCAATCCCAGTTCATCTTAGTGTTAGCCAGGTTTGAATAGAAAGATATTTTGAATAGTTTCCATACCAGCTTCATATTTCCTCATTGCAGCTGATTTGAGGATTTTCATATAATAAAAAGGACTGATTTTCAAGACCTATTACTGTGCACACACACTCGCACACATCCTTCCCTGCCTTTGTAAGAGTTGGTGGGTTGTTAGCTCAGAGTGACCATTGCTTCCCTATTGTACTTTAATCTACAGAACATTTCCTAGAGATTTTGACAGATGAAATCTGAAAAAAAAAAAGATGCCCTTGCTGATGATGAGTGGTCAAGAGAACACGACAAGGTGGGGCAGGCCTGTTGGAGGGCATACTGAACACTGATTCACCCCAAGGCAAGCAGAGCCATTAAGAAACAGCCCGCAGGGTGTTTCTGGCTGAGCGGCAGCAGTTGTACGAGGCCTGGGAAAAGGCCTCTTCTCAGAGCCGGCTGCGTTCAGATCCAAAGCTGTGATTCTCAAGCGGACGACAGCCGGGGCTTCTCCAGCACAGCTTCTGCAGCCGTGTCAACAGCAGCCCTGCCTTCCTCTCAACTGTGTGTTCTGGTCCGTGAAAGCTGCCCTCACATGACCCCTTTCAACCCCTTTCTCCTCCCCTTTCCACATTGGAAAACAACCTCATTCTCTGGGCAGTTGTTTATTTATTTTTCCTCTCTCCTTGATAGTTCCCATACATCTTTCTACCAATGTTCTAGTCTGAATTGTGTCTCCTCAACATTTATTATGTGGAAATCCTAACCCCCAATGTGACTGTATTTGAAAAGAGAGAGGATATTGCCCCCTTCAGCTCCATACAGTTCATCTGTATTTGAACTGAGAGAGAGAAAGAGAGAGAGAGAGAGAGAGAGAGAGGCCATGAGAGGGTCTACAAGTCAGGAAGAGAGGTCTCACCACAAACAGAAATTGTGGGCACCTTGGTCTTGGACTTCTATGCATTGGAACTGTGAGAAAATACATTCTGTTATTTAAACACCCCCAGTCTATGGCATTGTTATGGCAGCCTGAGCTGACTAATAGAACTACCTCACAAAAATTTTACTAGAATTTTCTGAAGGCACTAGGATGTTATAAAAGCACCATTTTTCATATGTCTCACTTGCTTCAGAACAATAAAGCGCTGTTAATATTTCCTCATGCCCCGCAGGCCTCTGCGTGTGTGTCCAGAAACTCAAATGCATCTGTTTTTACAACAATATCTCACATTAACTGAGCACTTACTACATGTGACAAACTCGGCAAAATATTCCACATGTATTACTGGTATCTTGTAATCCTCACAATAGGCCTCTGCCAAAGAGGTTCTTATTCCCTTTATTTTATTGATGATAACACGAGTGTGTGAAAAGGAAAGTTCCCTCTTTTAGGTTCCCACAAAACTCCAGAGCTCATGTTCTTAACCACCGCATCGATGTGCTTCTCATTTTTCTTTATACCCCCTTTTCCTTTATATTCTGGAATTTTCCAGGAAGAAAAGAAAAAAAAAAATCTGAGGTGATTTTCAAAGATATGCAAAATGCAAAATAGCACAAAAAGGTGAAGGAAAAATAAGACTGAGACTAGAACTTGGACCTAGAAATGAAGAGAATGTACACTTGTATTTAGCTTGGTGATTTCTGGCAGCCAACGCAAAAATGGGAATCTTGTCATCTTTACAATGTACTGTGTCCTCAAGTTAAATGGTGTCTAATTGCTCAGCAGAAGCACATTGCTCTTCTTGTCATGAAGCCCAGGCAAGAGTTTCTCCTAAATATGTCTGATATAACAAACAAAAGGGCAACATCCTGCCCTAACTGGTTTGGCTCAGTGGATAGAGCCTCAGCCTGCAGACTGAAGGGTTCCAGGTCCAGTTCCGGTCAAGGGCATGTACTTTGGTTGGGGGCACATCCCCAGTAGGGAGTGTGCAGGAGGCAGCTGATCGATGTTTCTCTCTCATTGATGTTTCTAACTCTCTATCCCTCTCCCTTCCTCTCTGTAAAAAATCAATAAAATATATTTTAAAAAACCAGAACAAACAAACAAACAACAACATAAAAAACCAGCAACATCCTGAGAGCAGATGAAAGAATGAGTTCCCAGGACTGTGACAAAGACACATGTGTGTGTATACACACATAACTGCATCCTCATGTAGCTGCTTATCACACTACTTTTCTTTTTCCTTTCACCTAATTATTCTGGGTCAAAAATTAGCAAAACTTAATGACAAAAGACAGAACTATGAAACTGGGGGAGGAGCCAGGATGGAGTCAGGAATCAGAAACCAGTAGGAACCTGGAAGTAGGGACCCACAAGTGGATTGTGAAATCAAGCTGATGGATCTCAATCAGCGTTTTAAAAACCTAAGCAGGATAGCATAGAAAATTTTAGAGTGGCCTGCAAGTGGGAAAAGTAAGCATTGTTTTATGAGCTGTTTCAATACATGTACATTTATAACTAAAACAGTGCCTCTTGTACCAAAAGGTAGCCCTGTTTGGGTACATTTACAAAACTAGATATTTTTGTTCTACATATTCAGATTTAGGCATTTTAATTATAAAATAGATAGAGAAGGGATCCTATAGCATGATTGGATCCAGCAAATATTCTTAGAGAACATAGGTATAAGATTTGAGGAAAATTTCTATGGCAATTGATGAAGAAAGGACTCTGGATCAAGAAGGAGTTAATTTTGAATTGGACATGGGTGAGCTGGATAGAAACCGAGGCCATATTTCCAGGACATGGAATAGCACCAGTAATGATGGTAAGCTGCTGCACTTAGTTACCATGACAACTTCACTTAAATATGTACAATATAAAGTCCTAGCACTTTAGGGTAAAAAAAAAAAAATTTTTTTTGAGAACATAAGTATCTCACTTTGTTCACTTAGCATGCATCCTCTTATAAGGCATTAAACATTTTTGCATCAGACTTGCATAATGAAAAATCATATATTATGTACTTTATAAAGGAGCTCTTTTTATTATTTTACATTTTGAATTTTTGTATTAATGTTTGTATCTGATCTGAGCAATAAAAAAAACAACAGTTGACAGATTCACTTCCCATCTTATCATCTCTCTTTGTTTTTAAGGTCCCTTAAGAATCTCCATAAAATTTCTATCTGGGACAGTGAAAGCACTTCTCATTCCCAGGAGTCATAATTCACACGGTTAATTAACACCTATACAGAGACAACCCTCAAATGCAAAATCTCCAGTCTAGACCTCTACTCTGAGTTATTAGACTTGTGCATTTATATGCTTACTTAGATATTATAAAGACAACACAACATGGGCATGCCTTAAATCAAAATGATGAGCATTCTCCTTGAAATCCGGTCTTCCACTGTCGCATTCTCACCCAATGCTGCATGACCACAACCTCCAAAAGAAGAGGTTACTTTTGACATTTCAGTCTCTCACTCCCCCCTCCCCTTCCATATTGATTCCATCACCGGATTCTGTTGATTTCACATTCAAACGTCTCCTGAATCCTCCATCTTCACCTTTATCAATATATAATCCAAGCTCATCATTTCCCCTCTGGACCACTACAGTAATCCTCTAACTGATCCAGCTGTATGTACGCTCATCTTCTTTCAACCTGTTTCCCAAACCATAGCCAGAATCACATTGTTGAAATTCAAATCTAATTATGACTTTACTCCCACATTTCTCCCCCAATGCTTAAAACATTTCACTGGTTTCCTGACATACTTAAGATAAAAATGAAACTATTTCGTATAGTGTATCAGTTACACGGCACACTCAAAGTGTTTAATGAAAACAATTTACTGAATGGGTGGGGAAGATTTCAGGGGATCAACAAGGAATGGTGGGGCAGCCAAAACTGTGGGATTGTACTACCATCCTGAGCCCCAAAGAGGGAGGGAGAAGGACGCTGGAGATGTGGAAGGAGCCGTTGTCATAGCAGCCTGTGGCCCCTGCCAGAGTCACAGTACAGCGGGATGGTCTCTCACTGGCTGAAGAAAACTGGGAGTCAGAGGATCCCAGGTGATAGTCACAGGGGTGGGCCTTCCAGAACACAGACCAGGGGAAAGAAGAGCAGAAAAGGGACCTGGGTACAATGATCGG
Organism: Myotis yumanensis; assembly: GCF_028538775.1. Lineage (NCBI taxonomy): Eukaryota > Metazoa > Chordata > Mammalia > Chiroptera > Vespertilionidae > Myotis > Myotis yumanensis. The sequence continues at coordinate 149,331,868 of NW_027223754.1, read as the reverse complement.
ACAGAATTGTTTCCTGGGTGATACGAGGAAAATTAAATTAGTCTAAATTATTTTAAATTGGTTTAAATTTTTTTTTAAAGATTCTGGTGAGAAACCACTGTCCCTGACCTAGTTCTTTAGACAACAGAATTATTAAGCTGCTATGGAGGACTGAGAAATGATGGGTCTTCTCATGTTTGCCTCAGACAGAACTCTAGAGAATAGGCATTGCTGAAAGAAGCAGGAGGCAGGAATAATTATTTTCCATGAAAACACATAGCTTTCGGGCCGGTAGCAAAGTAAGGTGGCTAATTACTCAGTTGAATGGCAAGACACTATGCTGGGCAATCGCCAGCCTCCTCCATGCGGCTTTTCTCCCTGTATTGGTCCTACTGGCTCAACAGTGGACAACAAAGCTGGAAACACTGACCTTCTCTGTTGACTGGAAGCCAATCTTGCAACATACTCGCTGATATCCTTGCTTTCTTCACCTCTTAGAATCTTTTAATCTGACACATTTTACAGAAATTCATTCATCACACATTTGTGAGCATTTGTTATGGTCCGTGCACTGCATGGACTGGATACTGGGTGGGGTGCCATTGCATGACCCACATGCTTTGGCTTTCATTTTTATATGAACTTTGAAGTAAATGTTCCCATTTTTTATTATTTGATAGGAAAGGCTCCCAGGTTTAGTTTTTGCTTGCGTCCTTAGGCTGTTCCCTTCCCCCCCCTTTTCCTTTTGCAGCAGTGAAACCATCCTGTCTGTGGATGGGAATCTGTGGAAGGCAACAACACAAGCAGCTGGCATGACAGTGACAAGTTTCCAGGGCAAACTTGTGGTTTGGAAGGCATCTGTGCTTTATGTGGGCTGGAGATGGGCTGTTTATTTCTCGTCTCCAGAGGCAGGCAGTGGCAACAATGGAAATTATTGACTCTAGGAATCTTGACAACTTATTAAGACACTGTCAGACTATTGACTTGATTTAGCCACGGTGGGTAGCTCCTGTCCAGACCATTCCCTATTGGGCTGCTTTTTTTTTTATTTCCTTTATACCTTCCCACAAAAGGAGGTAAAACAGTTTTCATATCATTGAATCATAATAAATATTTCTTTATACATTCCTCATAGTCTTTTCAGCCAAGCTCATGTCTGATACCATGGAAATAAGTTTCCATGTGATGTTCCCTGACCAGAAGGGAAGGGCCACCCAAGTTAAAGAAAGTGTGCATGTTATTAGTGGCTGCACGGTGACCTGGAGTGCTCTCAACCAACGAAGGATGGTCAAGAAGGGATTAAAAAAACCTGAAACTAAGCCCACTGGAATGGGGGTGAGGCAGTTGCCTCATGGAACCATAACTTTTTTTGTGTGTGTGCGGTCTAGGGAAATGTTACTCACCTTCTTTAGTTAGAGAGGGCAGAACTGAAAAACAAACAACTAGACAAGAGCAAAGCCCTAAAAACAAAACCTTGTAATTTTAGAATTCTGAACTGAACTGTTCACATGTCACAAAGAGCTGGAGACTTTCTCTTTGGGGCAGACCATCCCAATGGGTAAGGTGTACATGGAGAGAAAAGACTGTGGAGTGACATTTGAGCTCCCATGAACTATGTAATTTTAACAGTGGACAAAGGTGCATCTTTGCAGATTATTTTTACACTAGAAGCCAGGTACATGAAAATTCATGCACTGGAGGGGGAGTCTCTCAGCCCGGCCTGCCCCCTCTCACAGTCCAGGAGCCTTCAGAGGCAGGAGGCAACCCAGCAATCAGGGGAAGGTGACTCCCCATTACACTTCGGCTGCTGCCACTGCTGGCAGTGCAAGCCTCAGCCAGCCCTGGTTACCTGAGCCTCGGGAGGTCCTGGGTCGCTGGGAAGCCGCCATCCAAGGCTTGCCTGTGCCTCAGGCTGGCCCTGGGCAGCTGGGCTGCAGCCATCTGAGGCTTGTCTGCACCTCGGGCTGGCCCTGGGTGGCTGGGGAGCTGAGGGGATTGGGTGCCGCCATCTTGTGCCTGTGGGCACTGCCATCTTTGATGACGTGGCAGTCAATTAGCATATTTCCTCCTTATTGGCTGTGGGCTCTGTCATCTTTGAGGGTGGGGCTGTCAATTAGCATTTTCCCTCCTTATTGGCTGTGGGCTCTGTCATCTTTGAGGGTGGGGCAGTCAATTAGCATATTCCCTCTTTATTAGATAGGATAATTAGGAGCTACAAAGGAAACACAGTGGTAAACGGGTCCAAGCTTTTTCAACCAGAGTGCCTAGACTCAAATCTCATCTCTACTTCTTACTCTGTGAACACTTCTTACTCTGTTATTGAGTGTTGTGACTTTGACAATTTTATTTTTACCTTTTCTGTGCTTTAGTTTGTTCATCTACAAATTTGTGTTAATAAGTGTACATGACTCAGAACTGTAGTAAGAGCTACACAGAACATGGCTCATGAGAAGCACTCCGAATGTTGGCTCATTGTTACTGTTGTAGACATCTCTCTTCCCCATTTGGAGCTAGACTCCCTTTAAATGGATTATAAATTATTGCTTTTCCCTGGGGAGATTTCTGGTTTTGTTCAGGCAAATTGCTAAAGGAGTGTTGGGAGGAGAGACACGAGCCCACTGGGCAGGGAGAGATGAGCTACTAAATGAGCTATGTCCCCGTAGGGAGAGGAGACATCAGTGGCCCGGAGTTAGTCAGGGTGGACATATTAGCCACACGGCAACTTCACTTGCTCCAGATCCTCCGTGGAGAAAACATGTCACTGGGCCTCTGGGGGAAAGGTATGCTGTGGTCCCTGCGTAGAGATGGCAGGAAAGAATGTTCCCCAGCACGTCTGCCATCTTCCTTCTGCTTCCAAAATGTTAAGACAGAAGTGAGTCAGGCCAGAAATAAAATTGCGCTCTTCAATTCTGTCATTGGAGATTAAGCAGATGATGATTAATCATCTGTCTTCCTCTCAGTTTCTAAACTAAATGAAAAGCGTTTGAAATTACCCAGGAGAGCTCGGGGGCTCGGTACTCATGTAATGATTATATATCTAGACTTTGCCGCTCAGACCAGAAATGATGAGCTTGTCTGGTGTTTGAAAATATATTTGTAAACTCCTGAGGGAACACTTGAGGCCAAATAGATTCTGGGTTTATCACCTTATTCTTTTGATTGAAAATCTAGACCACATCCTTCTACTTGACAAAGCTTCCATGTCTCCGAGTGTATATTATGCTTATAACATTATTCACTCTTTCCCCAGTAGGTATAGTCAATGGACTGGTGTTTGACTAAAAAGAAAGAAAGAAAAAAGATTTCTGGAGCCTTTAAAAACAGTCCTTAAAAGTTCTGCCATCTGTTTCTGAATCACTCAGAAAACCAAAGGGAAAATGCAAAATTTTCTCATAAAATTGGAAACATACTGGTCACTCTACTTTCGGAGGTGGTGTGGCCTGTTTTATCATGTGGGTGCCTCAGTTTGCAGAACTCTGGGCTTCCAACCTCATCTCTGATTCTGATGAAAATGAAAAGTGACATGATTCCATGCCATTTTGTCACTTGCACTTTGACGAGTTCCATCCTCACAGGTGTGTCTCGGGCATTTAGAAACATGCTGACATTGTCAGAGAGCTATGGGTTGGTGGAGTGTTTTCAGAGAACGTCATCTGTAAGGCATCTCTGTTTTTGCTTCATTTTGCCTCTTCTTGTAGTGTTTTTTCCCTGATATCTAAGCTCTTTTATATTTTATCCGCAATTCAACCCTGGAAGGTAAATATCTCTCTAAGATCCACACAGAAAATACAATGTTGCTTTAGTAATGGAGATCTCTGACCTTTCTCAAGAGGACAAGGTGTTCCTTTTCTCAGTTTCTGAGCACCTTCTCTTTATGTGTGAGATTTTGCAAATGATGCTTGACAGATCCTTCCCCATAACTTCTATTAAAATGTCCTTCTGGTGGTGTGGGTTGTTTTTAAACTTCACTTTGGGAGTTTTAAACTTATGGTCAATACCCTAGAAAAAATGAAGATTTTCACAATTGAAAAATAAAGCCTACTTCATGCAGAGGGCAAAAGTCAACACCACACAGGTGCCATTCGAGGCCTGATACCTCAACGCATCGGCAGAAAAATGTGCAGCGCCATAAAAACCTCATGAAACATCTGCTCTGCACTGCACCGTCGTCACTCAGATTTGACTAGTTGTGAGTAGCAGAAATAAATTATGACGAGGTTAAGCAAAAGGAAAAATAAGAAATTAAGTGAAAGAAAATTGGAGAATCATAAAAATATAAAGGGATAATTTAAAACAAAAATATTGGAGAAGAAGGTATGAAGGCAGCTTCAGGATCTCGACATTTGAGCCAATGGGCTTCTTCTCCAGGAGCTCTTGAATATGCCTGAGCTCCTTGGACCCTCAGTCATTACATCTCTGTCCTTTAAACTTCACGTTTCTGGGACTCTGAATCCCATGGTCCCACTTGGGTCAGTTGTTCAGTCCTGTAGCAATTATGCCTGGATCCTAGAACACATACTTAGTGCTTGCAACCCCCCTTCTCCATAGATGTGATCTTGCATTATTATATTTGGCCTTTTAAGAAGCAGACATCAAGACAACATTGTACATGCTTCCCCATTTACTAGGGGAACCAGCTGTAAAGGATAAAGGGGGCTTGCAGAAGACACCATAATGCAGGGATAATCCCTGCAAGGGAGAGAAGGAAGGAAGGAAGCAAAGCTGGATCAGCAGACTCTAAGACTGTCGCATTAAGAAAGTTTTGGCTGAGCCAATGGGAGTTCTTTTTTTTTTTAATATATATTTTATTGATTTTTTACAGTGAAGAAGGGAGAGGGATAGACAGTTAGAAACATCGATGGGAGAGGAACATCCATCAGCTGCCTCCTGCACACCCCCCACTGGGGATATGCCCGCAACCAAGGTACATGCCCTTGACTGGAATTGAACCCGGGACCCTTCGGTCCGCAGGCTGACGCTCTGTCCACTGAGCCAAACCAGTCAGGGCACCAATGGGAGTTCTTGAGTCAAAGTCAAAATCAGAAAATTCTTGCAATCTTGCAGGAAGTCGCCTGCCTCAATATCCCCACCATACTCGGTAATTGGTGGAAGCAGCTCATGGGAAAGATGGCCTTGCGGGTGAGCGTTGTGGTGGACTCACTGTTTCCAGAGGTGGCCATCCATCAGTTATAGTCCTCACAGGAGAAGATCTGAGAAGTGCATTTTCATGGCTGCCACATAGCTGTTCCTGATAAGAGAGCATCATGAAGAACTGGGAGGCCACCCCAAAAGATGTCCTTTGCATTAACCTTTGTAGACAAACTCTTGAGAATTGAGAGATGTCTCTATTTCAGGCTCTATTGGTACTAAGCCATGAGTCTGATCATACCCTGTAAGTTCTACATTCTTACAATATCCATTCATCTGCAATATCTTGTTTTGACACATTCTGTTTTAAAATCCTACAGAGATGAAATAGAGTTGATCAAAAGTCCTCTATAGCATCATAGGAAAGTCATCCCTTGGGTAACGATACCTACAGTGAACAGCCTTAGGTTGTTTGACTTATATAATTGCACTCACTCCTTTTTTCTCCACTCCCTTTATTTACCGAGAACTATGTCTGTAGAGTGACACTTTGGTTGCTATTTTTGCCGGTAGACCATGACTTTAGTAGCAAAAACACCATCACTCACAGGGAGGAAACAGGGGTTGGGAGTAGGAAGGATCAGGAAAGGGGCACATTGATGGGAGGAAAGGCCCCCTGTGGGCAATATTCTGGGGGAATCCCCCTCCCCTGCCAAACATATTTTATTCTGCATTTCCCACTAACACAAGCCGGAGGATTCACTTAAATTATAGTCTTTGTTTTCTCCCTCACTGCTCACCAAAAGAGCCAGCAAGCTGCATTTCTGCTGACTCTGTAGCTACACAGGCCCTACGGGTAAGATAGAGAGGCTGGTAAAACCTCTGACACCACACACACCCAGGGCCCTCTGAGTATGCACCCCATCTGGTCTACTCCATTCTGAAATGTTTTCCTTTGCAACTTCCAGTTTCTCTTTTATGAACACGTTACAGTGTAAAGATTTAATAAGTGCTACTTAATTGAATGATTCTCCCTGAAGGCCTTAAAAGCTTCATTTTCTAATGTCTGTGGAATCTTGTGTAAGAACAATATGGGCGCAAATAGAATTTTTATTTGACTATATTAGTCATGATAAATGACACAAGCTTCTGTAATAAGTAACCCCCAAATCTCAGGGATTTAACATCCAATGCGGATGTTTCTAACTTGGGGTCTCTAGGCTAGCGCTTCCCCAAGCAGCAACTCAGTGACTCAGGCTACTTCCATTTGGTGGTTCCACTGTATTACGGTTTCAAAGTCACCTTGGCATCATTCAAAGGCAGATAGGAGAAAGAAAGTAGGAGTGGAACACTTCACATGGGGGATTTTTCTCATCCAAGCTTTTTGAAAAGTAGCTTACACCATTTCTACAAATATTCCTTTCCCTGTAACTCATCATATGACCAATCAAACTGCAAGTAAGACTGGGAAACATCATTTGCTGAATTCTACAGTCTCCACCAAATTGACTAATAGTGACTTGGAAATAAACTATTGCATTTCCTAGAAAAACAGCCCCCAACCCCCATGCTAAAAAAACAAATAGTTGATATCTTCCTTAAGAAACAGAACTGATCATTATTAATTCAAAAAGTAACTATTAAGCCCCTCCCTACTATGTTGCAGACAATATGCTGAGTGATATAGTTTTAAAAATTTAAGAAGTGCTACTTAATTGAAAGTGAGGGTTCAATAAGATGTGATCTGTGTCTTCAAGGAATTGATGGTCAGGTAGGAGAGAGAGAAAATGCAATCAACAATTACAATGAAAAAAGTGCTCTGATGAATCCAGAGTTCTACTCTCTTTACCTAGGCCAGGGGGTCCGAGAAGAGTTGTAAGAAGAGGTGAGGCTTTAAACTAGTTTGAGAATAAAGAAAAGTTCATGGAGAAAAAAATACTGTATATGAAGAGAGAGAAGATGTAAAACTGAATGATAAGTGAATGAATGCTTTAGGGCCTTAGTATGACTGAGGTGAAGCTAGTCAGATGGGTGAATGCAGAGATAGGGCTAGGGATAGAGATATTGAACAAATCATGAAGAACATTTGGGACTGAGCTATGGACTTCAATACACACGACAACTCATTGAGGAATTTTAAGCGTGGAGTAATATGGCTAAAATTTCAACTGATGACTATTTTTCCATAAAAATTATAAATTAATTATCATATGTATTTTAGTATTATTGTCTTGTATGTACTGAAAATGATGCTCCTGTTAAGAGCTTGAAGACACGTTGTATGTGGCCACAACTCTCTGTGCACTGTAGACATGTAAATATTAATTTTCAAACATCGCCGTCTTTAAAAAAATTCTGTCATTGTGATTCAGACTTGTCCTCAGCTTCACAGTGTCTAAAAAATAACCTCCCTATTTTAGCTGCTGTGTGCCAAGTTGGCATGTGTCCTGTTCATTAAGTCTGTAAAAATGGTTACCGAGGACCTGTTTTGTGCAAGGCACTTGCCGGGAACCGAGTGGTGCTATAAGAGAAAGGGCATAGTCTGGTGGGGAACGTTCAGGCTTGAGGCCCAGTTCCGTCATTTACAATGGGGAGTGGGACTCTGACAAGCTTACGTAACCTCTCAGAGGCTCAATTTTTCCATCTGCAAAATGGGGAAAATAATATCTACTTCAGAGTGTTGTTGTGAGGGTTCAATAAGATAATATCTGTAAACATTTAGTGCTTTGAAAATAGTCTTCTTGCCTAATTGATCATGGCACAATTTCCTGCTAAGCCCAAACACAGCTTGGGGTAAGTAATTTTATTATAAGACAGTTTCAGAATCATGCTGCACGAATGATTGGAAATAGCAAGGATTTCAGAGGTAATAAACTACTCTGTATGCAGTAATCAGAAAAGAAAGACCTCATGCAAAAGGCAGGACATGAGTGAGCCCATGAGACGTTGGTAGGTCTCTTTGAATTCCACAATTAGATCACATTTCCAAAATTTGGTTCCAATGCAAACTTAGAGTGTTTCTCCCATCTTCTTAGCACTTGTTTTACTCTCCATTAGCTTGTTATATTGAAGGTGCTAATCATTCTCCATGTTGAGCTAGCCTAATAGAATGACCTAGTCCTACCATAAGCAAAAACTGAGGTATGATTCTAAGACCCCTCTTTAAACTGGCTATAGAGATTCACTTATTTTCTGAAGTAGCCATAGCAACAAAAATTCACACAAATCACAATTCAGCAACTGGTACTGGCTGCCTGGAGTGCTATGTTGACAAAGAATCAGGGATCTGGGCTCCTCAGGAGGTTGGTCATGATCAATTAGTGACGTTTGACATGAGCAGGAAATAGAGTAGAAGAGCACACGAGGTAGTTTGTTATTTGTCTGTAAGGGGCATTAGAGGACATCTAACAAGCACCTCATTTTTTATATAAAGAAACTGAGATCCAGAGAAATTGCCTCTTGATAGACAAAATTTCTACAGACAGAATTGGATTAGAATCCCAAAGCCCTGGTTCCAATGATCCAAGTCCTGTTTTCTTTCTTTTTTAAAAATTAATTTTTAGAGAATGAGGAAGGGAGAAGGAGAGAGAGAGAGAGAAACATTGATGTGAGAGCGAAACATGAATCAGCTGCCTCCTGCATGCTCCCTACCAGGGACGGGCCTGACCGGGAATCAAACTGGCAACCTTTTGGTGCATGGGAGGATTCTCCAACCAACTGAGCCCCACAGGCCAGGGCAAGTCCTGTTTTCTTTTACATCTCTTATTGCACAAGCATATGACTAGGTCCTGGAGCTAGTCCTGTATTTTCTATTTATTTTTACTTTATTCCCCTGCTTTATTGAGGCATCAGATATTTTTATGAAAACGCACCCACTTAAAGTATACAGTGCGATGCGTTTTGCAATTGTATGTGGTCTTATAACCACATTGACTGTCAAGACATAGAACATTTCCATCACCCGAGAAAGTATCCGCATTCCTCTTTGCAGCGGATTCCTTTCCTTGAACCCCATCACCAAGGCAACCACTGATCTGCTCTCTGTCCCTAAAGTTTTGCCTTTTATAGAATTCATATAAATAGAATCATAAAGTATGAAGTCTCTTGTATTAAAAACTTTTTCATACAACCAAAGACTCTTAACATTTTAATCATTTTGTTACCCGTCAGTATTTTATTCTTTTTACTGCCAAGTAGTATTTTATATATATACCATGATTTATTTACTCATTGAGCAGTTGATGGAAATTTGAGTTGTTATCAGTTTTTGGTTATTATGAGTGCGGCTGCTATAATCCATTTATGCACAAGTTATTGTGTGGACATATATTTTCATTTATGTTGGGTAAATACTTAGGGGTGGGATTGTTCAGTCATATATATGTTTAACTTTATAAAAAGTGGCCAAATGTTTCTTTTTTTAATTTTACTTTTCATTATAGAATATTAGGTTTTGATATATAAAACTCTATATAAACCCTGTAAAAATTACAAACAAGATAGAAAGCAAAATTTTTAAAACAGCCAAACTTTTCTAAAGAGGCTGTAACATTTTGCATTCCCACCAGCAATATATGATAGCTCTGACTGATTCAGATCATTGTTAGAATTTGGTATTGTCAGTCTTTGAAATTTAAGCCATTCTGCCAGGTGTGAAGTAATTTCTCATGGTGGTTTTAATTTGTATTTCCCTGATGACTCTTGATATTCAACATCTTTTCACTTGCCTTTTATATATATATATATATATATATATATATATATATATATATATATCTCCCATTACAACAAAATATAAATATTTTGTCCATTTTTTATTTTGTTGTAAGAGTTCTGTAGATACTGGATACAAACCCTAAGATTTGCAAATCTTTTCTCCTAACCCATGATTTGCTTTTTAGTTACTTTAAGTGTATTTTTTAATAGTAAACCTTTAAAAAATTGTTGAAGTCCATTTCACCTAATTTTCTTCTATTTTCATGCTTTTCTATTGCCTAATTCAATTTCACAAAAATTTCATTTCTTTAGAAGTTTTATAACTTTAAGCACATCTCTTATATCTGTGACTCATTTTGAGTTAATTTTGTGCCTGTTGTGAGGTGAGGGTTGAGGTCTTGTTTTGTGTACCCAGACATCCATTTGCTTCAGCACTGTAAGTTGAGACATCTATCATTTTTCCCCATTAAATTACCCTGACATCTTGGTAATAAATCAATTGACCTTAGAAGTATAGATGTATTTCTCTCTATGTTGTTCCAATGACGTTATATGTCTACCCTATGCCAATATCATACTGTATAAGTGTGCAATCAGATGATATAAGTCCTTCAACCATTGTAAGTCCTTAAATTGCTTTAGGTATTCTAGGTCCATTGCTTTTCCATATAAAATTTAAAGTTTTATCAGTGTATTATAATAACTATGTATGGTGCCAGGTGAGTACTTGAAATATCAGGATATCGTTTTGTAAAATATAATTGTCTAACCATTATGCTATACATTTGAAATTAAGGCAACATAATATTGAATGTAAACTGTAATTTAAAAATATTGCTTGCAAAAAAAGAAAGTCTGGTAGGACTTTCAAAGGAATTGCATTGAATTTATAGATAATTTTGGGGAGAACTAGAGTATTGACAATATTAAATCTTCTAATTTTTGAGTATTGAATAGCTTTCATTCACTTAGATCTTCTTTAATGTCCCTCATAATGTTTTATAATTTCTAGTGTGTAGGTCTTACATGTCTTTTGATGAACTTATTCCCGTGTCTTAATTTTTTATGCTTTTGAAAATTGTTTTTATTCCTCTTTACTGTATTTTTTGGATTATTTGAATTTTTTAAGAACTCCATTTTAATGTTCATATTGTTTTTTAACTATATTTCTTTGCATTTTTGACTGTTCTAAAGGTTATAGCTTTATCTTTTCACAGACCAAGTTACAATTAACATTATGCCACTTCGTATAAAATATAGAGCCCTACCAACCCATAGCTCCATATCTTTAACTTGTCCTTTATGCTACATCTACATCCATTATCAACAACTCAAGAAAATGTTATAATTTTGGCTTTAAACACTGTGCAGTACAGAATCCATCTTGCTCAAAGGGAGGCCTAGCTTTTTCCTTGGCTCCTGTAAGGTGATCTCTCAGCCTTTGGAACACCCTGCCTGATATGAGTGTCTGTTTACCTGGGGGCTTTAAGCCACACCAGATAGTGACAATATGATTTATGGTGGGACTTAGGGTTATATGGTTATCACCCCAACTTCTGGAAGGGCTGGAAACTAAAGTTAAGCATGCAGATGGTCTACCATTCCTACGCAACAGAGCCAAAATAACATGTTTAGACATCAAGGCTTGGGTGCGTTTCCCTAGTTGGCAACATGCCATGGGTATTATCACAGCACTTCTCCTTTGTAAGGGTTTGTATTTCCATTTGGAATCATTTCCATCCAGCATGAATAACTTTCTTTAGTTTTTGTTTTGTTTTGTTTTTTGTTTGTTTGTTTGTTTGTTTGTTTTTTGTAGTACAGGCCTAGTGGTAATGCATTCTTTTAGTTTTCCTTTATGTGATAATATTTTAATTTTACCTTTATTCTTGACTTTTTTCTCCCCACCAGATATAGAAACCTAGGTTGACAGTGGTATATTTTTCTTTCTCTCAGCATTTAAAGATGGCTTTTTGACTCTTTTCTGGTCTCCATAGTTTCTGATGAGAAGCAACTTTTTAATCAAATGATTGTTATCTTGAATGTATTTTGTCACTTTTCTCTTTTATATTCAGGGTTCCATTGTTTAATTATGATGTTCCAAAGCAAAGCCTTCTTATGTTTGTTCTGTTTGGTGTTTCATGAGCATATTGAATTGTAAATATATGTCTTATCAAATTTGGCCATTATTTTTTCAAATTCTTCCCCAATTCTCTTTCTTCCTTCTTTCTGGGATTCCAATTACATCTATATTAGACCATTTGATATAATCCATCAGGCCCTTGAAATTCTGTTCATTTTAAAATCTTTTTCTCTCTGATATTCACTTTGGAAAATTTCTATTGATCTTCTTCAGATTCACTTACTCTTTCCTCTGTCATTGCCACTCTGCTCTGAAGTCCAGATGATAATATTTTATTTCAGATTTTATATTTTTAAGTTTTGGAATTTCCATTTGGTTGTGTTGTTCTTTTTTTATTTTTTTATTTTTCGCTTAAAGTATTACGAAGGGTATTACATAAGTGTCCTTTTTTCACCCCCGCCCTTGACAAGCCCCTGCCCTCCCTTACCCCCCAGTGTCTTATGTCCATTAGTTATGGTTATATGGGTGCATACAAGTCCTTCGGTTGATCTCTTAATCCCCTCTCTCCTCCCCCCCAACCCTCCCTGGCATTCCCACTGCAGTTTGACAATCAGTTTGAGGCAGCTCTGCCTCTGTATCTATTATTGTTCAAAAGTTTGTAATGGTCTTTATTATCCATGAATGAGTGAGATCATGTGGTATTTTTCCTTCATTGACTGGCTTGTTTCACTTAGCATAATGCTCTCCAATTCCATCCATGCTGTTGCAAATGGTAGGAGTTCCTTCTTTTTAACAGCAGCATAGTATTCCATCGTGTAGATGTACCACAGTTTTCTAATCCATTCATCTACTGATGGGCACTTAGGCTGTTTCCAGATCTTAGCTATGCTGAATTGTGCTGCTATGAACATCTGGGTACATATATCCTTTCTGATTGGTGTTTCTGGTTTCTTGGGATATATTCCTAGAAGTGGGATCACAGGGTCAAATGGGAGTTCCATTTCCAATTTTTTGAGGAACCTCCATACTGCCTTCCATAGTGGCTGCACCAGTCTGCATTCCCACCAGCAGTGCACAAGTGTTCCTTTTTCTCCACATCCTCTCCAGCACTTGTCGTTTGTTGATTTGTTGATGATAGCCATTCTGACAGGTGTGAGATGGTACCTCATTGTTGTTTTGATTTGCATCTCTCGGATGATTAGTGACTTTGAGCATGTTTTCATATGTCTCTTGGCTTTCTGAATGTCCTCTTTTGAAAGGTGTCTATTTAGATCCTTTGCCCATTTTTTGATTGGATTGTTTATCTTCTTTTTGTTAAGTTGTATGAGTTCCCTATAAATTTTGGAGATTAAGCCCTTATCAGATATGACGTTGGCAAATATGTTTTCCCACGAGGTGGGTTTTCTTGTTGTTTTGTTGATGGTTTCTTTTGCTGTGCAGAAGCTTTTTATTTTGATGTAGTCCCATTTGTTCAGTTTCTCTTTAGTTTCAACTGCCCTAGGAGCTGTATCAGTGAAGAAATTGTTTTGGCATATGTCTGAGATTTTGTTGCCTTTGTATTCTTCTAGAATTTTTATGGTTTCCTGTCGTACATTTAAGTCCTTTATCCATTTTGAGTTTATTCTTGTGTATGGTGTAAGTTGGTGGTCTAGTTTCATTTTCTTGCATATATCTGTCCAATTTTCCCAACACCATTTATTGAAGAGACTATCTTGGCTCCATTTTATGTTCATGCCTCCTTTGTCAAAAATTAATTGAGCATATTGGTTCGGGCTAATTTCTGGACTCTCTATTCTATTCCACTGATCTATATGTCTGTTCTTGTGCCAGTACCAGGCAGTTTTGAGAACAGTGGCTTTGTAATACAGCTTGATATCTGGCATTGAGATCCCACCTACTTTGTTCTTTCTCAGGATCATTGCAGCTATTCGGGGTCTTTTTTTATTCCAGATGAATTTTTGAAGAGTTCGTTCTAGATCTTTGAAGAAGGCCATTGGTATTTTAATGGGAAGTGCGTTGAATTTATAGATTGCTTTGGGTAGTATGGACATTTTAATGATGTTGATTCTACCAATCCAAGAACATGGTATGTTCTTCCATCTGTTTATATCTTCCTCTATCTCTTTTTTCAACATCCTGTAGTTTTCTGAGTAGAGGTCTTTAACCTCTTTAGTTAAGTTTATTCCTAGGTATCTTAATTTTTTTGGTGCTATGGTAAATGGGATTGTTTTTCTAATCTCTCTTTCTGAAAGTTCACTATTGGTGTATAGAAATGCCTCAGATTTCTTGGGGTTAATTTTGTATCCTGCTACATTGCCAAATTCATGTATTAAGTCTAGTAGCTTTTGGATGGAGTCTCTTGGGTTTTGTATGTATAATATCATGTCATCTGCAAATAAGGACAGTTTTACTTCTTCTTTTCCAATTTGGATGACTTTTATTTCTTCTTCTTGCCTAATTGCAATGGCTAATACTTCCAGTACTATGTTGAACAGGAGTGGTGAAAGTGGGCATCCCTGTCTTGTTCCTGTTCTTAGGAAATGTCCTGTCCTTTCATCTATAATAAACTTTTTTTCAACTTCATCATAGAGAATCATAATAGCTGCTAAATTCAACATTTGGATTCTTTTAAGAGCATGTTCTCATAAGAGTATGGTAATGACTTTTTAGTTTAAATAAGTTGAAAAAATTTCTTTTGCTAATTTACCACTAACACTTTACATTTGAGCAAATAAAAACAAAAAGTCTTGCTCTTAAAAAAAAAACTATTTTCCATTTTCTTGGTTCTTCAATTGTCAAGTGATGTTGCGTATATACAGTACATTAATAATGTTAAATTGTGAAGACTGGATTTTGATACCTTTCTCTGATAAAATTTGTTTATTTCTGCCCTGCCAGTATGGCTTAGTGGTTGAGCATTGACTCATGAACCAGGAGGTCACAGTTCAATTTCCGGTCAGGGCACATGCCTGGGTTGCAAGCTTGATCCCCAATAGGGGTTGTGCAGGAGGCAGCCGATCAATGATTCTCTCTCATCATTGATATTTCTATCGCTCCTTCTCTCTAAAATTGATAAAAACATATATTTTTTAAAAAGTTGCTTACTTTGTTTTGGCAAGCAACCTTCTTGGTTTGTACTAGAACTGAAAACTCAATTTCTTATGTAGCAGATACAAACTCAGTATATATCTTTTGTGTTAGCAGAACTGTTTTGAGTCTGTTCTGCACATGAGTGGTTCAAGAATTATTGAGAGTAAGAGCAGATGGAATTTTAGAACCCCTATTTGATCATTTTTCTTATAGGGATCACCTCTCTTGGTGACTGGTTTCCTCAGATTTGGTCATTTGCATTCCCAGGAAAAAAGC
This sequence comes from Myotis yumanensis, assembly GCF_028538775.1. NCBI lineage: Eukaryota > Metazoa > Chordata > Mammalia > Chiroptera > Vespertilionidae > Myotis > Myotis yumanensis. Next base: position 149,316,639 of record NW_027223754.1, on the reverse strand, counting down.
CTGCAATTTTCCACTAATTCGCTTACTGTCACTGAGGTCCGTACTGAGTATACCTGGTCCCAGGCTGAAAGAACAATAATGAAAACTCACTCTGTACAACTCTTTTCCTGTGATCATGAAGTCCCCATCAGAATCTGTTTGCAGTCCTGGACGGTGTGACTCAGTTGGTTGGGCATTGTCCTACACATCGAAAAGTTACTGGTTCAATTCCTGGTTAAGGCACATGTCCGGGTTCTGGGCTCCTTCCCTGGTAGGGGGTGTGCAGGAGGCAGCCAGTAGATGTTTCATTCACATTGATGTTTCTCTCTCTCCCTTTCTCTTTCTCTCTCTCTCTCAAAATTAATGAAAAAATCTTTTAAAAATTAAGAAGGAAAAGAATCTGTTTGCAGCACTTACTGTCTAGTGACTTTTTACATCATATCCAGAGTTTATCACTATTATCTGCAGGAAGATCTGTATCTTACTCAGTAATTATCCCATATTTTATTTAGAACAAGCTTTTAACTAGCAAATTGGGATTTTGCCCGTGTGGGTGGTATCCCCTGGTTGCCTGCAGGGATCACAGCTTTACAGGTATTGATTACTCTTAAGTAAGTGACAATGAGGATTTCCATTTAAATTCTTATTAAATTCAGTACAAATTGATGCAAAAATACTTCCTCACATGTACGATAACGCTATACTAGCTATGACTTACATTTAGAATGTAACTAAAATTAATTTATACCTTTTGAAATGAAATAAAATCAGCCTAAGGAATAATTCCACTTGGTGTTGATATCTATTTAAATTAAAAACTAATATTTATATATAAGCTGTACCTGAGCATTTCTTCACTTTCATAAGGTTCCAAAACTGTTATATTATCACTAGGTACATCAGTGCCTTGTCCTATCTCACCCTATTTTTTTCCAATTTTCTCATTTTAATTCAGTAAATTGTGTAATGATATATTACAAAATAATAGATACCTAAAATACTTCTTTTCCATGAGATTCTCCAATACTGGCCATAGAAAGAGTTTGGGAGCCACTTCATACTGATTTCCCTTCTCTCAATATGGTCCTCCATGTCCGTGCTCCCATTTCATGACACAGATGTATCCAGTGTCTCTTCTCTCACTTCCTTCCAGCCAAAGGTAATGGGCTTTCCATCTATTCCCTTTAAAATTTACTAAATAAATATAATTTGTTACTATGTAATATTAAAATTACAATCCCAAGATACTATTTTCAAGGTCTTTCAATTCTCAAGGTATTATTTTGATATTCAAATCATTTGATTCTTTTTCATACCTTTTCTGCTATGTAAATTTTTTACCCAGTTTTATTGAAAATAACTGACACACATCACTGCACGTGTTTAGCATGCTGGTTTGATCTACACGTATTGTGACACTATTATTTTTAACAAGAGCAGGGATAGGAACTGCATGATCATTATCAGTTGCAGTTAGTAGCTAGACCATTTAAGAGAGGGATTTTAACGCTACAGAAAACCTGGTAACGTAGACATCCCAAAACTTAGCTGAGTGCTTCTTCGCTTATAAATAAATCTCATCTGACCTTGGCCAAGTTACTCAAGAGGAATTTATTTCTTCAGTTTCCTCACCTGTGATAGATAGATAGACTTATGGAGCTGTAGTAAAAATAGACGAAATAAAGAATGTAAAACAGTTGGCACAAATGCTGAGCCCATAATATCAGTTTGGCAAATATCTCTGGTAAGAAAAAAAAATTTGGTAGTTTTGTAATGTGTCAACAATTGGAGGGCTGAAATATATTTCCCAGAATTCCCTTTCCTGTACACTTCCATTTGGGATGACCACAAGAGTTCAGTGGGATATTTGGAGAGCACGTGAAGCAACATCATTTTGTAGTTTACACATATTTTATCTATCTGCTAGCTCTCCTCACTGGTGGGAGGCAACAGATGGGCCTACAACTGCCCACCTTCTCTTGGAGACTTCTTCGGCTTCTCTGACTCCTGAACCATTTGTGTGTATTTAGTTCCTTGACTAGAGGTCTCTAGTTCTGCAAGGCAGCCATTCAGTCAAGGTCAAAAAGAACTATGAAAGTTGTTTGTTCTTGTGGGTCCAACTCATATTAGTGGGTTCCAGCCTGCCCTTTCTCTCTCTGCCTCTACATGCATCTTCCCTTCCTGTCTGGTCGTCTGCTCTGGGCCTACCAGCTCCAGTGTCAGACAGGTAGACAACAAGCTTACAGAAACCACTGAGCCAGATCCCACAGTATGAAGTCAAGTCTCTATGACAAATCTCTATCTGTCTCCTACACACACACACACACACACACACACACACGCACACACACAATATTTCTGCTTCTCCAATCGAATGTTGCCTGATACAAACAATAGCTGACAGTAATTCAACTTGTAATATTCTAATTAAGTTTAAAAAACCCTCATTAATGGCTTGTGACCGTGACTGACTATTAATATAAAACCATGGTGCTCTTAAAATACTATAGTATTATGTTGCTAAAAGCATTTGAAGAGCACCAGCCCTTCTAATAATAATAAAAATAAGAGAAATGAATGTTTCTTGAGGATTTACTGTACTCTGTGTCAATACTATTTCAAATATTTCATAACAAGCCTGTAAAGTATGTTGTATGATCTCCATTTTACAGATGAGGAAACTGAGGCCATGGATAAGTAAGTTCCTGAACTCATACATTTAACTCAGAGCCAGAATCACACAAACAGTACAGCTTCCAAAGCCCGTGCTCTTAAATACGACTCCACAGGACTTGCTCATGCCCAGGTCCTGTGAAACTGTGCAGCGGTAAAATCAACTAACAAAAAAGAACTGGGTGATTGCTTAATTAAGGAAGATGAGGACATGTGTGGGCGGCAGTTGCTTGAGATTAAGACCAGCACACATTGATGACTTTCCAGCCTTCTCACTTAAAAGATTATGTTCTTTGCTCAACAGTTTTGGGGTGTGTCCCCCCTCCTTTTACTATTCCTTTTCTTTGTCTACTATTGTCCTCAACTCCTAGCTTTCTTCTTTTTTTTTTTTTCCTTGCCGGTGCTCCAGACTGGAAATATTTTAGGAGCAGCTTGCTACATGATATTTCACTAAAAATAATGCAAGTCACATTATTGGCACTAGAGTTAGCCTTGGAGGAACATCCACTGGGCAGAGCCTGGAAGGTGGGCTGGCAGCTCCCTCCTGGTTTCTCAAGCAGGACTGATCTCTAATCACTATCAGGTGGCGATGGTGTCCAGACTAACGGAGGTGAGCGTAATCCGGCTCCCCCATGGGCTCTGCTGGCTTCCAGGTGTGAGGCCTTGCTGGACAAACTTGTTGGGACAAATGGATCTTGTGAATTTGTAGACGTGATCTGCCTCCTTTGCCAATTCACTCTCCTCTTTTGACCTTTAACAGACTGAGTTCCTCAGAGCTCTGTTCTTTCTTCTCATTAGTCTGTAGCCTCGCTCACCACCATTCTATTCCTGTGCCCAACCTGGCACCCTGGGGAGGAAGAGTGTGAGCTCTGGAGCCAGAGGCCTGGGTTTGAAATCTGGCTCTGCATGTCCCAGTTGGGTGAATTCAGTAATTCCGAGCCCCCATTTTCTCATAGGTAAAATAATATGAACAGTTGTACTTGTAACAGAGGGTTGTTAGGAAGATTAAACAATTTAGTATTTATAAAGTGCTTAGATGGTGGCTGTTAACTAGTAAGCATTTACAAATATATCCAGTTTAGACTTTTCTGCAGTATTCCAGGCCCAAATAACTGTCAATTCCTTACCAGGATCTTCACTTGGATATGACACAAACAACATTTCCAGAACTGACCTACCTGCATTTCTCTCCTGAAACCTCCTCTGCCTCTGGAGGCCCCAGGGCCAGGGAGCACCCTCCCTGCTTCCACCCAGTCTAGACACATGGGCGTCACTTTCACTCATTTTACCCATGAAATTATAGATTCTGCCTCCTAAATATGTTTCAAATCCCTCTATTTCTATCAACTTAGATGCTACTAGTGGGCAAAGTCACCATCATTGCTTTCTGGACCATAACAATAAACACAAATGGTCTCTCCATTCTGTGCGTATACCTCTCCAACTAATTTCCCAAACTGGAAAAGGGGATCTTTCAAAATCAAACAATTAACAATGACATGCACTTAAAAAACTCTCTCATGAATTTTCATTGTTATTGGTTTTCAAAGCTTCACATCCTTATGCCTTCAAGACTCTTATGTGTTCTGTTCTGCTTACCTCCCCAGTTTCAGCCCTCACTCTCACCTTGCCTTCTTCCTATGGACCTTGTAGCTCATTAAACATGTCTTGTTATTTTCCATCTCAGAACTGTCAGAGATGTAGTTCTCTCTGCTTAAAATAGTACTTCTTTCTATTCTCGCCATTAGCCCTGTTCCCTCCCACCTCCGCCTATCTAACACTACTGGTGGGCCATCTCCATCATCCACTTTCTGGACCATAACACTAAACACAATGGTCTCCCTATTTCTTCCTTCAAGATGCAACCCAGATGTCACTGCTTTCATCCCAAACCACCTTGGTACCCTAGTTGGAAACACAGCTTTGCTTAGCTTGTAAATCACTTACTATATTCATATAATTTAGTATTTTTTATTTAACTTCTGTCTTCCCACTACACTTCCCATGAGGCAAAGACTTTATCTTGTTCAGTGACATATTTTGACACATAGAATGAGTCCAATAAATAGCTGTTCAGTGAGTAAGCAAATATGTATGTAGCTTTACTTTTGCCCACCCTGTATATTATTGTTATATGATTATAAATAATACTAGAGACCTGGTGCATGAATTTGTGCACGGGTGGGGTCCCTTGGCCTGGCCGGCGATCGGAGCCAATTGGGGTTGTCTTGCCCAGTCCTGACTGGGTAGGTCAGGGCTGATAGGGGCTGGCCATGGGGGCGGGGGGCAAGGGACATTGGTCAGCTGCAGATGGTTGGCTGTGGGAATGCACTGACCACCAGGGGACAGCTCCTGTGTTGAGTGTCTATCCTCTGGTGATCAGTGAATGTCATAGCAACAGGTCATAACGGTCATTTAGGCTTTTATATATAGAGATATTAGATAATATAAAATATTTTATTATTATTATTATACATGGTCTTATAGTTGATAACTGACTATTCTATAAGCAAGGGCACTTTGCTTTTTTTAATCTTGTGCTCCTGAAATAAAGGTCTGAAAAGTTTCTGATTCATTCACTGTAGCTTGTTTCATCAAAAAAGCTAGAAATTCTTAAGATGTAGATGTGTCCTTTGAGTAGGCTTTCATTTCTTTTCTTTTTTGTGTGGGATATTTTTTCACTTTCCTGGTGATTTAGCCACTGAGGAACGATGAAAAGAATTACCTATTTCAATGATTTGTGGCTCATTATGGGCACTGAGGACAAAGTTAAAATAAAAGGTCACAATGAGAGTTGATTGTTATTGAGTTCTGTCACAGATAGGAATAAAGGCACACCTTGGGAAAGAATCTGTATAGGAACAGAACTTTCCTTTGTAACTTATGCAAAAAGCATATATAATGTGCATTTACAGAAAATAAATGTATTTCAGGGTATCAAGCATGGTTCAAAATAATGCCAAGATAATATGGACATTGCATTTCTAGATGTTAGTGATCTATGAACCCAGGATACTTTTTTATGGGGTAGGGTCAGACTGGGGCAGTTGCTTAATTTATTCCTTTCCTATGTCCATTGATATAATCAGAGGTGTGGGCAAAATTATGAACATCACAGCAACAACAAATACATATCTATCAACAAGTGAATCTAAAAATAAAATGAATAAAAACCCTGATGAACAGAATAAACTGGTGAATGTAATAGAATCAGGGGCATGGAAGTGGAGTGGACTGACAATTCTCGGGGGGGAAGGGGTGTGAGGGGTGCGGGAAGAGATTGGACAAAGATATTATATGCTGGTATGCAGTACCTATGGACGCGGACAGTGGGGTGGTGAGGGCCTGGGGTAGGCTGGGAACCGGGTGGAGGGGAGTTATGGAGAGTTATGAGAGAAAGAGGGACATCTGTAATAATCTGAACGATAAAGATTAAAAAAAAAATTCATCATGCCTGTTGATTTGAACAGTATTACTGAGGGGGGGTGGACTATATAGGCATCAGAAAATACACAGATTTCTCCCAAGGATCATTTAGCTCTGTTTTCAAAGGGATTCATGGAAATTTGGGGTGTTTCATCTCTTCTCTACATTACTAACTTGGGCTTTCTTCCCAAATCTTTTGAATTAATTATGTTTTTCATATTTTCATGGGATTCTAGGTGATAAAGAATCCCACGTAAATATTGCCTTCTATATAAAGAAGCACTTCTCACTACTAAAATAACTTTCAAAATTCCCAAAATGGCATTTTTATCATAATAATTAAGGTTTTGAAGTTCCTTCATATAAAATGCTTATAGCTTTAAAGATTTCCTTTGGGTGGTTTCTCAGTTCCCATCTTTCCTAACTAAAGAGTTCCAGTCTTGTTATTCTATTATCCAATGACTCATCGGCTTTCCCTAGAGGAGTAGATATTTGTTAGTTTTGGGCCAATCAGAATCTAGTTCACACCAATTGTTATTGGGATCCATCACTTGCCACTCTCCTATGATATCGTTGGCGCTGCCTTCAACCCTGGCCTAGGGATGTTGCTTAAGCCGATCTCTGCCACCTGAAGCCTCATAAATCTCCTGTCCATAGTGACTGGTTTAGAGATAGACTTGACCATATCAATGCCACTGACATGTCACTGAAATATATCTTAAAACTTTTGGAAAAGAGACTAATGTCCTTTTTTGGTTGTGTTTAAACATGAGGAAGATGCATATTCAGAGGCTGTTGCAGACCTCCTTCTGTCACAAAGGGGGAACCTTTCTGAGAATGGGACAATTGTAATTCAACTACTGTTGGATCTCTCAACCTTTTACAACCTGTGGGTAAGGTGGAGCCTGGGACCTTAAAATGTCATGAATGTCCTATGTTAATCAGTATTCAGTCTCTGAGAGGATAATGTGAATTCTTTTTATAAAATGTCTGAGATCTCCAAAGATGAAATATATGATGGGAAAACCTCAAGAACTTTGAAGGCCGTGGAGCCAAGTCTTACCATTGGTCATATAAACAAGGTACAGTTGTGGGAAGAAAAGCAGATGCATTTTTTTTTTTTAAACAAATTCACATTTTATTTACGTCGAAATAAACTGTACAAAATTGACTTTCTTCACCAAAAATAACAGCAATATTTTCTGTATTATTCCTAGATAAACTACAAAACACATTTTTGTAGGTTGTCTAGGTTTTGCTTATAAATCAAGACGAGGCAGTAGATATAATCATGGGAAAAGACAGAATAAAACAGACCAATCTGTTGTCAGTATCCATAGCCTCTGATCCAGTCTTGACCATGAAATAGAAGTGTTCGACATATACTTGCTAAAAAGCTTATGAAGATATAGGCTCAACAAAGGAATGTAAACAGCAACACCCAGATGTGGAACAATGGCAGGTTCTTCCTTCAACGTTTAACAGTAATTTAAGATTATCGAATAAAGACAAAATCTACACTGAAATCCTTGTTTGGCAAGCTCACGTTTCTTTCACTATCTGGTAATTTAACTGTTCATTAAAGATTTTTAAAGGCAGATGCATGTTGTAGTGCAGGTTTCATGCTGACACAGGCTACACTGCTTCATGTAACCATTAATTAAATTAACTATCCCCTCATTGAATTGACAAAATTAATACATGGTTCCCTCACATATGCTAAAGAAGGACTTCAGCCAAGTAGAACCTGGTAGGATTTTCATGGACTGAGGAACTCACTGGTGAACTACAGCGAAATATTTCAATATCTCCAGCTTATGTACACTCAGGCTTGGTTAACCAGGGTTGAAACCTTGTGTTATAGTAGAGAAAGAAGGAAACCCAGCCTGAGATTACGTATCTGTATGACCCCAGGCAAGTCATTATTTAAATGACCTCATCTTCAAAATGAATGAGGTAAATAAACATCCTCTAAAATATTTTACATTTTTGGTTTTGTCTATTTTAGCATTTTAAATAGCTTTCTCAAATCTTTTATACTTAGCTAACATTTAAAAAAATAAACGTTAATTATTAATCTTATAAATAAGTGAATGATACTCAACATGGAAAGGAGAGCATTTCATAACCAAAGGTGGGTAGTTTTCAAATTCTCATGCCTACTCGCGCCCCCTCTCCTGGATATACCAAGGTCTTAGAGGCATAAAAGCACATACTATATTCTGAGAAAGCTCCAGCTGATCCCCAACATATACACCCTACCTCCACTGATAATTTCTATACTAGATTAATGATTTCTTTCAGTTTAAGGATTGAGATTCATTTGATTATCAAATTGAGTCGTCGAATACATTGTTAATTAACAAAAATTCTTGTACATCCTACCATGCTACCTTAAGTATTCAGAGGTAGAATATTGGAAAGTGTTTTATTGAGTATTTTTCTTGATGTGCAATTTATTTACTCTTTCTCCTGAAGAAACATACAAACAAAAGTAATTGTTATTATTAGTGATGTTGATGGCAATGATAATAGTAATCATTTATTGAATACATACCAAACAACATACATTGTGCTAATTTTTTTTAACTGAATTATATCACTCAATCCTCTCAAAAATGCTTTGAGATAGATGCCATAAGTGTCCAGGTTTTGTAAATGTAGATGCTGAGCCTTATAGAGATTTTAAAAACTTGCCCCAAATTATATAATTATCAAGTGGTTGAGCTGGGATTTTAACTCAGGCCTGCCAGATAAACCATGATTGCTCCTATAACCACTTAAAATATTAATTTGGCACCTACCTTCTACGGCCCAGATGTATGTTAAATGAGTTCTGTACATTATCTCACTTTCTCTATACCAAAACCCCATATGGTAATATTAACATTACTATTGAGTTGCAAGACAGAGGACTTTGACCAATTTGGAATTTTTATGCCTCAAATAATTTTTCTTCATACATTTATGAAATGTATCCATTGTTGCATGGATGTGAATGAATGTCAGCCCCCAAAGAAGATGGCAGCTTCTGGGTAAATGCAGCAGAATGGCCCCATCTCCTGAAGGCAAGAACAGATGGGGATGAATCTATTACACATAGACAAATCAAATTTTTTTAATAAATCTTATTGAGTATCTTACTTTGATTTAGGAAAGAGATATAGTGGTTTATTATTCAGAACTAATAGACTTTGAAATATTTTTTTCAATAGTTTCTAAAAAAAGTGATATTCTTTGTTTTTAAAATGGCAACATTCTTCTTACGGAAATAGTAAACCACTTTAAAAATAATAATTAGGCCCTAACCGGTTTGGCTCAGTGGATAGAGCATCAGCCTTCAGACTGAAGGGTCCCAGGTTCAATTCTGGTCAAGGGCATGTATCTTGGTTGCGGGCACATCCCCAGGAGGGGATGTGCAGGAGGCAGCTGATTGATGTTTCTCTCTCATCGATGTTTCAAACTCTCTATCCCTCTTCTTTCCTCTCTGTAAAAAATCAATAAAATATATATTTTTAAAAAATAATAATTAGTTCAGCTGGTGTGGTTCAGTGGTTGAGCATAGACCTATGAGCCAGTCAGGGCATATGCTTGGGTTGTGAGCTCAATGCCCATTGGGGGCACACAGGAGGCAGCTGATCAATGATTCTCTGTCATCATTGTGTTTCTATCTCTCTCTCCCTCTCCCTTCCTCTCTGAAATCAATAAAATATATTAAAAATAATCATAATATTTTTAGGTTTTAACTTGTATATTCTCTGGTTTTCTATTGAAAAGTATTCTTTTTTTTTAAAATATATTTTATTGATTTTTTACAGAGAGGAAGGGAGAGAGATAGAGAGTTAGAAACATCGATGAGAGAAACATCGATCAGCTACCTCCTGCACACCCCCTACTGGGGATGTGCCCGCAACCCAGGTAGATGCCCTTGACCGGAATCGAACCTGGGATCTTTCAGTCCGCAGGCCGACGCTCTATCCACTGAGCCAAACCGGTTTCGGCTGAAAAGTATTCTTGTGTAGCCTTGTAGCTTTTATGAGGTGATGAAGGTATTTCAATTTGGCCTAGCAGATGTGTCTGGCTGGTATTGGGTTCCAGACATGACTCTGGCCCCTGAGAATCACTGAGGATTCAGACTCAGTCCCTGGTCTAGAAGATTTTATTCCATTTTTAAACACTTCCCACTAGAGACAAAGTTGCCTTGTAAGTCAATTAGCTGCATAACAACTATTTTAAACTTAAAAGCCTTTGGAGAAAGTTTAATCTTCATTTAGTAGAAGGAGATAATACATATTTTCTTTTCCTCTGGCTTTAATATATATCTTCCATAGTTAGAATTCCAATTAATGTTTTAGGGTCTCCTTTGCCCAAGTGAAGACAAGGCCCTGTCTTCAAGCAGGTTAAGACCCCGTGACACACTAGGTGTTAACCGAGTTCTCCAAGCACCTCTGACAAATGAGGTGCAGCGAGCGCTGGGTTTTACAACAGGCACACCAGGACTTGACAGGGATCTTTAGGTTTATGAAGGGTTGTTCCACAAATGGGGATTCGACAGCAGTGACATTTTTCAACTTCCATCCAACCAATAGTGAGGAAAACATATTTTAAAAAGTGAGATAAGGCCAGAATGACAAAATTCATAGATTTAAGAGACTAGGAATGTGTAAGCTGCTGGTATGGTAAGGGAAATTGAGGCATACCTTTGAAAAAATAAGTATGTGCATATGGCTTCCTAGCATGCATTTATAAAAGAGAAAACAGAGGCTCCGAGCTATTAAATCATCCAGGGTCGTGCTGCCTGTGAGAAGCAGACCAGGAATTCAAATCCAGCTCTGTCTGACTCCAAAGCCTGCACTCTTTCCATGATATCATCCTACAGCCGCTTAGGGGTGATTTAGTTGCCAACTGGGGATAAAGGACATGGCCCTCAAAATTCTTTCCATTGCCTCGATTCTATGCTACCTTACTTGAACTCAATATTGGCCATGCCACTAGCTAGAGATTTTTATATACTGAGAGGATGAGATGGGAAACAATGCAACTTGATGGTTTAATGTAGCTTTTCAAATTTAAGTTCTGTTCACTCTTACTGGGTCATAAAATCTCAGTAAAAAGAGACCTTGAAGTTCACCTAATATAAGAGGAGTCCAATGTTTAATTCAGTCTCTCTTTCTCTCCCTCTTTCAGCAAATATTTATTTAGTGCCACTTTGTGTTAGGTGGTGGAATTAGAGCAGTGAATAAGTCAGACAAGCCCCTGCAATCATGAAGCTTTTTCCTTATTTGTATTTTGTAGCTGCTGGTTCCCGCAGAGCAGGATAGACACTGGGTAATAAAGGAGAGAGGAAAGGGCACACCATTTCAAAGACTCTCTCCCTTCCATAACTCATTACGGATCCCCTGGTGCACAGTTGACATCTAAGTGGTAATTGGGTACATAAAAGCCAATCTCAGTGCTTTGCCCTTGGTCTGTGGTCTTATTAACTAGTTTAAATGCATTTCTCCCATGTGGCTTAAAGATTGTTAAAGACCTAGAAATACTTCTGCACTCTTCTGAGCAGACAAGGAGACAGATGGACTTAGAGAGTAATGGTTGGCAAGAACACATCACTGGTAGACTGATTTGAAGGGGGTTCTGAGAGGAAGCTCAGTAATTTCAGTGGGTGTCTGAAAAGGGATTCGGGCAGGGAGAAAGGAAGAGGCTGTAGAGAGAGCCCAAGAAGAATTAATTCACTGAAGGAAGAGGCTGAGAAAACCAGGAAAAATGTGAAATCACATGTACCCCAACATTTACCTAATGGGATTGGTAGAGAAGCGGGGCAAAGCCGCCAGGCAAGAATGGCACTCGTGTCTTTTAACAGAGTAGCTAAATGCCTACATTTTGCTACTTTGCCCCCATTTAGCTGTTTGAGTTAATCTTGTGTGTGATTAGTTCTATATCTATCCATCTCTCTCCATGAGCGTGAAATTTTAAGAGCAATGAAGCAAGGCTTAATCATATTTAAAACCCCCAGTACCTGCCCTGTGCATCTCTCCCAGAGCAGGTGTTCCAAGTAGGATTGGTGACAAGCATTTTCTCATTTGGTAAAGGGCCTGTACTTGGCAATCGTTTTTTTTTAATTGTCTAAAGTTTTACATATGTCTCCTTTTTCCCCGTTTGACACCCCCCTGCAGCCATTCCCACCCCAGGCAAGCCCGCACCACCGCAGTGTCTGTGTCCATTGGTTAGGCTAATATGCATGCATACAAGTCCTTTGGTTGCTGTCTAACCACTGCCCCCGCACCCCCGCCCCGCCGTTTTTCTCTGGATCTATTCTTGTTCATCAAATTATGTTGATCATTATATCCCACATATGAGTGAGATCTTGTGATATTTATCTTTCTCCGACTGGCTTATTTCACTTAGCATCATGCTCTCCAGTTCCATCCATGCTGTTGCAAATGGTAAAAGTTCCTCCTTTTTTATAGTGGCATAGTATTCCATTGTGTAGATGTAACACAGTTTTTTAATCCACTCATCTGCTGATGGGCACCTAGGCTGTTTCCGAATCTTAGCTATGGTGAATTGTGCTGCTATGAACATAGGGGTGCATATATCCTTTCTGATTGGTATTTCTGGTTTCTTGGGATATATTCCTAGGAGTGGGATCACAGGGTCAAATGGGAGTTCCATTTTTAACGTTTTGAGGAAACTTCATACTGTCTTCCACAGTGGCTGCACCAGTCTGCATTCCCACCAGCAGTGTAAGAGGGTTCCTTTTTCTCTGCATTCTCTCCAGTACTTGTCGTTTGTTGATGACAGCCATTCTGACAGGTGTGAGGTGGTACCTCATTGTTGTTTTGATTTGCATCTCTCTGATGATTAGTGACTTTGAGCATGTTTTCACATGTCTCTCCGCCTTCTGTATGTCCTCTTTTGAAAAGTGTCCTTTGCCCATTTTTTGATTGGATCATTTATCTTCTTTTTATTAAGTTGTATGAGTTCTCTGTAAATTTTGGAGATTAAACTTTTATCTGAAATATCATTGGTAAATATGTTCTCCCATTGAAGCATAGTAACCTCCATCCTGTATGAAACTGCTGTTTGAAACTCTCTGCTATTCTTAGATAGTCCCTAGTCCTGTAAACTCTGTCATTATAAACTCTGTCACTTCAAGACAGTCTGTTATTCTGTAAAATGACTTTGTTTTTTAGTTCAAATAATAGAAAAAGATAAACTTAACTGTCTGACCTTGCAAGGAATCGTGATGACTGGCATCTTTTTTCCCTGGCACTGCATGGCCGATATAGAACTTCAGGCTGCCTTTCTGGGCACAGTTTCCCATGGCTGTGGGCTTATATCTAGAGTCCCCTTCTGCCAGCAGCCCTGTGGACCCCCTTCCACATTGGAGGGCTATACTGACCCCAAAGGCCACGGATTTGGTGGGGCGCAGTCTCCCTCTGGGACCCTACTCCCCATTGCATGCGTTTCTCCCTCCAGCCTGGATCCCAGATCTCACCTCTCTCTAGACCAGTGGTTCTCAACCTTCCTAATGCCGCGACCCTTTAATACAGTTCCTCATATTGTGGTGACCCTCAACCATAAAATTATTTTTGTTGCTACTTCATAACTGTAATTTTGCTACTGTTACGAATTGTAATGTAAATATCTGATGTGCAGAATGTATTTTCATTGTTACAAATTGAACATAATTAAAGCATAGTGATTAATCACAAAAACAATATGTAATTACATATGTGTTTTCCGATGGTCTTAGGTGACCCCTGTGAAAGGGTTGTTCAAACCCCAAAGGGGTCGCAACCCACAGGTTGGCGACCCACAGGTTGAGAACCGCTGTGACGATCTCTGGCCTTTCCATCCAAGGATTGCCTCACCAGCTGTGTTTAATTCGCCAATTCTGGGTGGATGTTATTTGATTCAGCTGTTCCTTCTATCTGCTCTGTGAGAAGACGCAGGGCCCGTCCATGTATTCGGCACTGCTTGGTCTCCCCCTGGACAAACTTTTTAGGCACCCGCGGCCAGGGAGGCTGGAGTCTCGGTGTTCATGGGTTCACAGCTGAGGCAGCTGGTCCCTGGGCGATGTGGTTTTAGGGTCTTGGGAGGTATCTGAGGTCTCCCCGGTTGAAGGTAAGGCTAGACTTCTGATCACAGCTGCTCTCCCCTTCAAGATGGTGCAGCCTCTACGGCAGAGCTGGCTGCTCCCAGAGAGATTTCAGCAGTAGTAGAGGCTGCCCGGCCAGGGGAACCTGGTCTGCCAGTTCCCCACAGTCCTGTGGAATATACTTGGCAATAGTTTTGGAATAATAACTGAGGTTAGGGGATAGAGTGGCAGAAATTTTTCTGTTCCTAAGCAAATTCAAAGTGACCATCGAGGCCAGTGATGGCGAACCTTTTGAGCTCGGCGTGTCAGCATTTTGAAAAACCCTAACTTAACTCTGGTGCTGTGTCACATAGAAATTTTTTGATATTTGCAACCATAGTAAAACAAAGACTTATATTTTTGATATTTATTTTATATATTTAAATGCCATTTAACAAAGAAAAATCAACCAAAAAATGAGTTCGCGTGTCACCTCAGACACCCGTGTCATAGGTTCGCCATCACTGACTAGGCTATCATCCGCCAGGAGCCACTTTCCTCCTCTCTTATTCAACAGCTCAGAGGTTGCCAAGAAGCCAGCAGAGGCTTTAGATAAGGGCACGAAGGCATCAGCCACCCATGCCAAGTGTACTTACATTGCAGATGGTGTCCCACATGAATGACTTCTCAGCCTACAGTTCCTAGTCCATGCTCAATGGACTCCAGCTGGTCTTGGTGGGTGACAGTACTGCAATGTGGTTAAGGGTACAGCTTTTTTTTTTTTTTTATAAATTTACTTTCATTTTTATTTATTATTATTATTTTTAAATTTGTCTTTATTATTGAAAGTATCAGAGATTTGAGTTAAATTCCAGATTTACTACTTTTTAGCCACATGTCCATAGGCAAGATATATATTCCTTTTAAGCCTCAGTTTCTTCATCTATCAATTGCAGAAAATAATAACCATATATGATAGGGCCACTGTGATGATTATAATAATGTATGTTAAGTATTTAGTAATTAGGAAGAGCTCAATAAATGTTAATTATTATTATTACCATCTGCTACCCAGGTTCCAAAAATGCTTCTTTGTGCTCTCAATATCTAAATATATTTTTGGTAAAACAGTTCTTAAGGTTTTTATTTATTGTCCCCACTCCCAAGGGGACTGAATGGGGAATAAATGATCCGAATGATCACGTTTTGCCCAAATAACATCTTCCAATCCTGTCCTACTGTTTTGAAACAAACATATTCCATTCCACTCTCTCCCGTCTTATAATGAGCTATTTCCTAGAGAGACCTTCCATATTCATGAAAATAGAGCTCAGAGGGGCCCACCACAATGAGCCTCCAGGCGCCTCTGAATCCTGGTATGAACCTAAGATATAAGGAAGGATTTGGCAATGGTTAGCTGTTAGCTGAGAGTATAAAGGAAACAACGTAAAAGAGAAGAAAGGAAGAGAGAAGAATTCAAGTCCTCAAGAAATGAAGAAAGCTGAGTAGTCAACAAGAGAATACTTTCTGGAAGTCAAAAGTTATATTTTAATTCAGGTTTTCCTACATAAAATTAGTAAGTATGAGCTAAAAACATGTTTTTATTGCATTCTGAGTAATATTCTTCACAAAAGATTAAGTGTTTGGAAAACACTGGCAGAAAATCTGGGACCTGTTAGATGCCTCGGTTAGAAATGTGAATCGCGGTTCACCAGGCACAATTCAATTTGAAATTACCCCCTTTTTTATGCTATTCAATGGAAGAAAAAATTAAGCTACTCAGTAATAAATGCATAGTCTATTATAGTTATTGTGCTCTTTTTGAAAAACAATAATAACATGTCAGCATTATTCACTCCATGTGGCCAACCAAATTGCTTCAAGTGAAGTGCGAATAAGACAAACACTAACATTGAATTGTTCCTTTCTCTTGTACCCAGAGGCATATAGTATGGTTATAGTGCATAAGTTAAAACGGCAATAATAATATTAATAGTGGAAAAACAAATGAAAATATTAAACGTGGTGAGACAACTGATTCCAAGGGGCAGCAATTGTCATGCTCCATGTACTTGCAGAAAATGTGCTGTTAATAAGCTCTATAAAGGGTGCGGGTGTGGGATTCCATCTCCTGTTAAAGACAAGTTTCTGAACAGCGCTGTGTCACTTATCTCTTCAATCTGATTTGCTAGCAGGAAGCCCCAAGGGAAATTGGTCAAATAAATGCTGGTTACTGGATACTATAGCAAACAACAATGGAGAGTTAAATCAGCATTGAAAATCCAAGTTAGAATTTTTTTCTTTTTTTTTAAGACAACAAGAAGCTTTATTTTTTTTTTAAAGTAAACAAATTCGAACCTAGATTATCCCTATTTTAGTTGATGTGGACTGACCCTAAGATTTATAGTTCAATCCCAATTTCAAATATTTCGCATTGATTTCAAACATTTTCTTTTTTTTTTTTTTAATTTTTCACTTAAAGTATTACAAAGGGTATTACATAAGTGTCCTTTTTTCCCCCCCGCCCTTGACAAACCCCTACCCTCCCTTACCCCCCAGTGTCTTATGTCCATTAGTTATGCTTATATGCATGCATACAAGTCCTTCGGTTGATCTCTTACTCCCCTCCCTCCTGCCCCCCAACTCTCTCTGGCCTTCCCACTGCAGTTTGACAATCAGTTTGAGGCAGCTCTGCCTCTGTATCTATTATTGTTCAAAAGTTTGTAATGGTCTTTATTATCCATGAATGAGTGAGATCATGTGGTATTTTTCCTTCATTGACTGGCTTGTTTCACTTAGCATAATGCTCTCCAATTCCATCCATGCTGTTGCAAATGGTAGGAGTTCCTTCTTTTTAACAGCAGCATAGTATTCCATCGTGTAGATGTACCACAGTTTTCTAATCCATTCATCTACTGATGGGCACTTAGGCTGTTTCCAGATCTTAGCTATGGTGAATTGTGCTGCTATGAACATCTGGTTACATATATCCTTTCTGATAGGTGTTTCTGGTTTCTTGGGATATATTCCTAGAAGTGGGATCACAGGGTCAAATGGGAGTTCCATTTCCAATTTTTTGAGGAACCTCCATACTGCCTTCCATAGTGGCTGCACCAGTCTGCATTCCCACCAGCAGTGCACAAGTGTTCCTTTTTCTCCACATCCTCTCCAGCACTTGTCGTTTGTTGATTTGTTGATGATGGCCATTCTGACAGGTGTGAGATGGTACCTCATTGTTGTTTTGATTTGCATCTCTCGGATGATTAGTGACTTTGAGCATGTTTTCATATGCCTCTTGGCTTTCTGAATGTCCTCTTTTGAAAGGTGTCTATTTAGATCCTTTGCCCATTTTTTGATTGGATTGTTTATCTTCTTTTTGTTAAGTTGTATGAGTTCCCTATAAATTTTGGAGATTAAGCCCTTATCAGATATGACGTTGGCAAATATGTTTTCCCACGAGGTGGGTTTTCTTGTTGTTTTGTTGATGGTTTCTTTTGCTGTGCAGAAGCTTTTTATTTTGATGTAGTCCCATTTGTTCATTTTCTCTTTAGTTTCAACTGCCCTAGGAGCTGTATCAGTGAAGAAATTGTTTTGGCATATGTCTGAGATTTTGTTGCCTTTGTATTCTTCTAGAATTTTTATGGTTTACTGTCGTACATTTAAGTCCTTTATCCATTTTGAGTTTATTCTTGTGTATGGTGTAAGTTGGTGGTCTAGTTTCATTTTCTTGCATATATCTGTCCAATTTTCCCAACACCATTTATTGAAGAGACTATCTTGGCTCCATTGTATGTTCATGCCTCCTTTGTCAAAAATTAATTGAGCATATTGGTTCGGGCTAATTTCTGGACTCTCTATTCTATTCCACTGGTCTATATGTCTGTTCTTGTGCCAGTACCAGGCAGTTTTGAGAACAGTGGCTTTGTAATACAGTTTGATATCTGGCATTGAGATCCCACCTACTTTGTTCTTTCTCAGGATCGCTGCAGCTATTCGGGGTCTTTTTTTATTCCAGATGAATTTTTGGAGAGTTCGTTCTAGATCTTTGAAGAAGGCCATTGGTATTTTAATGGGAAGTGCGTTGAATTTATAGATTGCTTTGGGTAGTATGGACATTTTAATGATGTTGATTCTACCAATCCAAGAACATGGTATGTTCTTCCATCTGTTTATGTCTTCCTCTATCTCTTTTTTCAACGTCCTGTAGTTTTCTGAGTAGAGGTCTTTAACCTCTTTAGTTAAGTTTATTCCTAGGTATCTTAATTTTTTTGGTGCGATGGTAAATGGGATTGTTTTTCTGATCTCCCTTTCTGAAAGTTCACTATTGGTGTATAGAAATGCCTCAGATTTCTTGGGGTTAATTTTGTATCCTGCTACATTGCCAAATTCATGTATTAAGTCTAGTAGCTTTTTGATGGAGTCTCTAGGGTTTTGTATGTATAATATCATGTCATCTGCAAATAAGGACAGTTTTACTTCCTCTTTTCCAATTTGGATGCCTTTTATTTCTTCTTCTTGCCTAATTGCAATGGCTAATACTTCCAGTACTATGTTGAACAGGAGTGGTGAGAGTGTGCATCCCTGTCTTGTTCCTGTTCTTAGGGGAAATGGTGTTAGTTTTTGACCATTGAGTATGATGTTGGCTGTGGGCTTGTCATATATGGCTTTTATTATGTTGAGGTATGATCCTTCTATTCCCACCTTGCTGAGAGTTTTTATCAAAAATGGGTGTTGGATTTTGTCGAATGCTTTTTCTGCATCAATTGATATGACCATGTGGTTTTTTTTCTTTCAATTTGTTTATGTGATGTATCACATTTATTGATTTACGGATGTTGTACCATCCTTGCATCTCTGGGATAAATCCTACTTGGTCATGGTGTATGATCCTTCTGATGTACTGCTGGATCCGATTTGCTAAGATTTTGTTGAGGATCTTGACATCTATGTTCATGAGGGATATTGGCCTGTAATTCTCTTTCATTGTGATGTCTTTACCTGGTTTTGGTATTAGGGTGATGCTGGCTTCATAGAATGAGCTTGGAAGTGTTCCTTCCTCTTGAATTTTTTGTAGTAGTCTGAGGAGGGTAGGTTTTAGTTCTTCCTTGAATGTTTGGTAGAACTCCCCTGTGAAGCCGTCTGGCCCTGGGCTTTTGTTTGCTGGAAGCTTTCTGATGACTGCTTCAATTTCTTCCATAGTTATTGGCCTATTGAGGTTTTTAGATTCTTCCTGATTGAGTTTTGGAATGTTGTATTTTTCTAGGAATTTGTCCATTTCCTCCAGGTTGTCTAATTTGTTGGAGTAGAGTTGCCCGTAGTATTGTTTAACAATCATTTGTATTTCTGTGGGGTCTGTTGTTATTTCGCCTTTATCATTTCTGATTTGGTTTATTTGGGACCTTTCTCTTTGCTTCTTGGTGAGCCTGGCGAGGGGTTTGTCAATCTTGTTTATCCTTTCAAAGAACCAGCTCTTGGTTTCATTGATTTTCTGTATTGTTTTTTTGGTCTCTATGTCATTGATTTCTGCTCTAATCTTTATTATCTCCTTCCTTCTGCTCACTCTGGGGTTTTCTTGTTGCTCTCTTTCTATTTCTTTGAGTTGTAGAGTTAGATGATTAACTACCATTTTTTCTTGTTTTTTGAGATAGGCCTGTAGAGCTATAAACTTCCCTCTCAGGACTGCTTTCATCGTGTCCCAGAGGTTTTGGATTGTTGTGTTTTAATTGTCATTAGTGTCCAGGATGTTTTTAATTTCTTCTTTGATGTCATTGGTAACCCAATCAATATTTAATAACATGCTATTCAGCTTCCAAATGTTTGAGTATTTTCGGTTGTTTTTATTGTAGTTTATTTCTAACATTATGCCATCGTGGTCTGAGAAGATGCTTTTTATGATCTCAATCTTCTTGAATTTGTGGAGACTTTGCTTGTGACCCAATATGTGGTCTATTTTTGAATATGTCCCATGAGCACCTGAGAGGAATGTATATTCCGCAGCTGTGGGGTGTAGTGTTCTGAAGATGTCAATTAAGTCCATCTGATCTAGTGAGTCATTTAGGATTGCTGTTTCTTTGCTGAGTTTTTGTCTAGCGGATTTATCCAGTGATGTCAGTGGTGTATTAAAGTCCCCTACTATGATTGTGTTATTGTCGATCTCTCCCCTGATATCTTCCAGAAGTTTTCTTATGTATGTGGGTGCTCCTGCATTGGGTGCATATATGCTTACCAGGGTTATATCTTCTTGTTGTATTGATCCCTTTAGTATTATGAAGTGGCCTTCCTTATCTCTGGTTATGGCCTTCACTTTGAGATGTATTTTGTCAGATATAAGTATTGCTACCCCAGCTTTCTTTTCCTTTCCATTTGCGTGAAAGATATTTTTCCATCCCTTCACTTTCAGTCTGTGTGAGTCCTTTCCAATGAGGTGGGTCTCTTGTAGACAGCAGATGTATGGGTCATGTTTTTTTATCCATTCAGCCACTTGATGTCTTTTATTTGGAGCATTTAGTCCATTTACATTTAAAGTTATTATTGAAAGGTACTTGTTTGTAGCCATTTCTTTTTTGTGTGTGTGTGTGGTTGTTTTCTTTCTGAGCTTGATATTTCTTCTTTTACACCAGTCCCTTTAGCATTTCTTGCATGGCTGGCTTGGTGGTGATAAACTCCCTTAGCCCTTTTTTGTCTGTGAAGCTTCTTATTTCCCCTTCAATTTTGAATGATAGCCTTGCTGGATAGAGTATTCTTGGATTCAGTCCTTTGCTTTGCATCACTTTGTAGATTTCCGTCCATTCTTTTCTGGCCTGATGTGTTTCTGTTGAGAAATCATTTGATAATCTAATGGGAGATCCCTTGTATGTTACTTTCCGTCTCTCTCTTGCAGCCTGTAAGATTCTCTCTTTATCCTGAACATTTGCCATGGTAATTATGATGTGTCTTGGTGTGGGTCTTTTCGGGTTCACCTTGTTTGGGACTCTCTGGGCTTGTGTGACTTTTTTCTTCCCCACCTCAGGGAAGTTTTCTGATATTATTTCTTCGAATAGGTTTTCTAATCCATGTTCATCTTTCTGTTGTTCTGGCACCCCTATTATTCGTATGTTGCTTCGTTTCATGTTGTCCCAAAGTTCCCTTAGGCTCTCCTCCTGTCTTTTAATTTTTTTCTCCATTTGCAGTACAGTTTGAGTGTGTTTTGCTTCCTTGTCTTCTAATTCACTGATTCGGTCCTCCGCTTCTCCCAGTCTACTGTTGATACTTTCAATGGTGTTTTTTATTGCAGCTATGTCGCTCTTCATTTCTTCTTGGGACTTACTTAAGTTGTTGATTTTTTCATCTGTTTCTTCTAGCTTCTTGCATAAGTAGTTGAGTTTTTCATCTGTTTCTTCTTGCTTCTTGAACATCCGGTGCATGTACTCTAGGAACCTTATTCTGAATTCTTTTTTCGTCATGTTGCATATCTCTGTCTCACTTAGCTGCTTTTCTGGCGAGTCCTCCTTTTCTTTCCTTTGGGGGTTTCTTTGTCTACCCATGTTTGATCTCACTGACATTACTAGTTGTTGAATCGTTCAGTGGCTGGACCCTGGGTGGCAGTGGCTGCTCCCTGGGTGGCAGTGGCTCCTCGGTCTGTGGTTGCTCCTTGGGCGGTTGTGGTAGCAGCGGCTCCTCTGTTGATAGCAGGGCCTCTGATGGGTGCTGTTCACAGTTGTGGTGGCTCTTCTGGCTGGTGGAGGGAGGCTTCAGACGCAGCAACTGTTCCCCAGGCAGAGCGTGTGGTGATCAGGAGGCCGCTGTTGCTTGAATCTGTTGCGTTGATTTAGAGGCACAAAATACAACACAACAAGGCACAACGTACCAGGCACTGAACACTATTATATTTACGATATTACTAACCCCAAATAAAGGTGGCCACCCGAGCTAAGAGAGTTGGGAGATAAGGGGGAAAGAAGAGAAAAAGGTAGAAGAGAAAAAAGAAAGAAAGGAAAAAAGGAGTGCAAAAATGAGATTGGAAAAGGGAGGGGAAAAAGAGGAGGGGAAAAAAAAATAAAGAAGAAAAAAAGTAAGAGAGAAAAGATAGTGAAGTGTAAAAGGGGGAGAGACTATTTATGTGAGGAGAAAACTCCTATAGGTCCGCCACTAATACCAACAAATTGCAGCAACAGATTCCTGGAGATGAATACAAACTACAAACAACCAATAATATCAAGCGACGCAAGGGGACAGAGAAGCGCAGAAATAACCGGGGGGGGGGGGGGGGGGGGGGGAGAGGTAGGGGCAGGAAAATAAAAAGAATAAGCAGTCTAACCTCACAAACAATCAAAAAAACACAACAATATACTCGTCAATCAGGCAAACAACGATAAAACAATAGAGAGAGAAAAGAAGAAGAAGAGAGAGAGAAAAAAATGGATAGTGAAGGAAGATAAGGGAAAGGTGTATAAGGATTTAGAACAGGGGATTGGACATAGGATATTTAAGCAGGGTTAAATTTTGACAGAGGGTAAAAAGAATAGGGAAGATCTAAAGCTGGAGTAGGGTAAGAGAAACAGGACAGCAAAAGGGAAAAAGTGGGGAAGATTGTTTAGCACAGAGGCAAATTGAGGTAGAGAAAAATGTTGCTAAAGGAACGATGAAAATAGAATGGAGAACATTAGTCCCAAAATAAAATAAAGACAAGATAAAATGACACTTTAAAAAATGGTAAAATGGTAGCGGTAATAATACTAGTTAAAAATAAAAATGTAGTAGCTGAAAGGGCAAAATCGGGTGATGGAGAAAAAGAAAAATGAAAAAAAAATGTTTTCTTAGTTAAAAGGAGAAAAAGTAATTTAAAAAAATAAAAATAAAAATGTGCAGTAATGCAGGTGCTTCAGATCTTCTACTCTTCTTATTGGCACGCCCGGAATTCAGGAGAATGTTGACTTTCCCTCTGATACACTGTTCCTCCTTGTTGTAAGCCACAGTTTTTATTGCCTTATCTGTATTTACAGAGGAGTCAGTTCGTGGCTCTGCCTCTGGGTGGCAGTGTGTCTGGGTTGACCTCCGAGGCTATAAGTTCTCTCCGACCAGGAGCTGCCTATTGTACCTGAACCTGCTCCGCCCAGAGGTGGTTCCCCCGGCGCCACTCCCAGCTCTGTTTCCCAGGCTCCCCAAAAACAATCTTCCCCTACAAGCTCTGCTAGTGACCCCAACTGGGCACTCACATGTACTGGGCTCAACAATCAAACTCACAGAAGTAAGAGGAAGTGTGCAAACAAGAGCCTGGGAAGCTGTTCGAACTCGCAGGGTTCCACCCTCCAGAACCGCGCGGAGTGTCTGCGCGCGTTCAAGCCCCTGGCAACAACAAGTAGCCGGCTATCAGGGAAACTCTGAGGCAGCCCTTTTGCATCCAGTCCAACTATGGGCTCATTTATAGTGTTACCTTCTGGCAGCAGCCCTGCGGGAGCCCTCCCCACTTGCGAGACATGCTGGCCTCTATGGGCACGGATTTTGGAGAGCGCGGATTTTGGCGGACGCAGATTTCCCCCTGCGCGCGCGCGTTCCTCGCTCCAACCTGAACTGCGAACCGCACCTTTGAGGTAAGTCTAACCTTTCCGTGGAGGGGTGCAGGTCTCCCCTTGGCTCTTGCAGTCGCGCTGTTTGCGAATCGTTGCCTCCGGGTTAGTAGCCGCTGGGTTAGTAGCCGATCTCTGGATGCCGGTAAACGCTGCCTGAGATGGCGCGGTCTCGCTGCTGCGCTGGCGCCCAGAGAGAGGTTTCAGCCTCAATCTCTAACCATCCGCATTTTTTTGGAGTTTTCTGTCTTTCCTGGCTGCAGACTGTCTCTCAGCTGAACCTCCCCAGCTTGATCGGGCTGATTGTTACCCGTTTCAGCTGCTCGCCCCTATCTGGTCCGGGACAAAGCACCAACACGTCCGTCTAAGCCTCCGCCATTTTCTCCTCCCCCCAAGTTAGAAATTTTGATGTTTTAATTTAGATGTCAACTGGGGACTACCCCTTATCACTCTGCTGGGGAGGCTTGGTGAATACAGTCATGGAAGATTTAAATAAAACCAAATCTCAATAATTTGCTTTGTCTTCTTTTCCAAAAGATTCTGTACATGTTTAGAAAATAGAAAATTCTCGTGAGACTTTCTTTTCCTCGGTCCTATAAACAGTTCTACTAAGACCAATTCTATTGTATTGCCATTGCCTTTATGTTACAAGGGTTAATGGAACATGTGACTTAGATGAATATGCAATTTGTTGGAAAGCAAAGAGTAGAGAAACTAAGTCTCTCTTCAGGTTCCATTGTTATTGCTATTGTAAAACAGTGGTGGAGAGAATGGGCTTTGGATTCAGATGGACACACCACTACTTAGAGTCCAGCTCTGCCATTTGCTGGCTCTGTGACCTTGGACAAGTTAATTAACCTCTCCGTACCTTGGTGATCTGTTCCGTAAAATGGGTACCAGAATTCCTTTTTCACAAGACTGTAAAGCATAGTAATTGGCTCATGATGCATAGTTTACAAATAGTAGCTGTTAACATTATTCTTAAGCACTTTAATTTAAAATTATGTGTTCAGTTCCTTTAGGGAAAATTGATTTATTTAAGCTTGGATATAATCCAATAGATATAAATCTAAGTAGGGCAGCCATTGTTTGCTAAGGAAAAAACCTTTGCTAAGAGTGAATCTTTCAGTACATTGCTTGTGACATGTACATAATCAGGCAATGGAACTGACCCTAGGACAAGGGATCTCAAGCAGAGGGTTTCTCACCGAGCAATGGAAATAGGTTTATGTCACCATGGGTTAGAATGCACCCACGATATCATTACAAACTTAATGATGGAATGAGCCAAATAAATATCTACTTCCTGACTCCTAAATGCCAGACACCATGCTAAGTACCCCACATAGTTAATAACCTTACCGTATAATTATTATCATCATTTTAGAGATGAAATCATTAAGGCTCAGAGACAATAAAAACTTGATGGAAGTCTCACAGCTCTAACGGTGGAGTGTTGGTTTAAGCTGGGCTTGCATTTTCCATTAGCTTATGTTTTGCTTTTCTAAATAAGCTTCACAGCCTACCCTGATAAAGAGGTCTAGGGGGCTGGTAACTTGCCATCTAGGAGAGATTCATGTTGTAAGAAACTCTATCCAAAGCAAGAGAAAGGTGCAGGAGGGACTGTGGCTTCAGGACTGTGAGTGGGCATGGGGGGTGATTCTCATACACCTGCTGCCCAACTGTCCCCTGCCCCAGCTCCATAGGCTCATGCTCCGTGCGGCAGTAGGAGACCGAGGGACAACCACAGCAGCTGTTTGGTTCATAATCCGGGAGAGGGAAGTGGCAGGTGTGTGGAGGCCTGGACTCTGGAACCACACTGCCCAGGTTGGAATTCCACTCTGCTGTGGACATCCTCACTGATGTTGAGCAAGTTACTTGAACTTGTCCAAGCCTTAATGTTTTCTTCCAATCTGTAAAGTGGGAATAAAATCCTACTGTTATGATGATTCAATGAGTTAATACATGCAAAGTGCTTAGAGAAATGCCTGGTATCTAGTAAGTTTTTAATAGATGTAATCTGGTGCTATTTTATGAGTTATCAAGATTGTGGCAGATAAAAATTTGATTTTTCTAAGTATTTTTGTATCGTTGCATACCTTGCCATCCTCTGCATTGTCACTGGCATCCTTCTGTCCCCCTTCACGGATGTCATAGCTAAGGAGTCAAAAGCAATAGGCCCTTGAAGTTCCCCGTCAAAAACCACAAATACTGTATGATCAAGGCTTTTTCTTTCTCCAAAACAAGATAATGTTTTGAGTAGGATCAGAAGAAGAACTGGTGGGAAGCAATGAAGGCAGATGTTGGATGTCATTCTGCCCAGCCAGCGTGGCTTAGTGGTTGAGCATTGACCTCTGAACCAGGAGATCACGGTTCGATTCCCGGTAGGGGCATATGACTAGATGTGGGCTCCATCCCCAGAGTGGGGCGTGCAGGAGGCAGCTGATCAATGATTATCTCTCATCATTAATGTTTCTATCTCTCTCTTCAACCCCCTTCCTCTCTGAAATCAATAAAAAAATAAATATTTTTTTTTAAAAAGGGACTATGTCTGTTTCTTAACTCTAAGCTAGACTCTCCAAAGAGAAGAAAGTGGACAGAACAATCCAGGTAAGTGCAGAAAGCTGAAGCAAGGGCATCTGTGCTGTTCTCAGAGCATGAGAAACTAGCAAGAGTGGAGAGAGCTGCCTAGGTGGCCAGATCATCTGTGGAACGTGTTCCCCTGCATTCACTTGGGGCCAGTGATGGTTAAGGACTAGAGCCAGTCCCTGAAGATTCTCTTGTTACTGAAGATCAGAGAAAAACCAAGCCATGCTAGGGAAAGGGAGTTACATTTTATTATTAAATTCTGCGCAGGTCCAGAGAAAAATGTGTCTTTCAAATTCTGGACCCCCCCAACATGGAGGAAACTTTCACTATTTATACTTTTTCCAGTGATTTGTCTCCCAAATTTGGAATGAGACTTCTGGGCCTTCTGAGAAAGAAGGCCTGCATGCTGGGAAGGGGCCATGAGACCATATCTCAAGGCCTGGCCTGGTGCCAGCACTGACAATTCTGTCTGGGGCATAGTTGATGGCCTCTCTGGA
Organism: Myotis yumanensis; assembly: GCF_028538775.1. Classification (NCBI taxonomy): domain Eukaryota; kingdom Metazoa; phylum Chordata; class Mammalia; order Chiroptera; family Vespertilionidae; genus Myotis; species Myotis yumanensis. Next base: position 149,289,850 of record NW_027223754.1, on the reverse strand, counting down.
ATGGGGGAGTCTTATTTTCCTTATTATTTAAGCAAGCAAGTGTTTACAGAAGCCAAAATAGCAGGGTTAAAATTTCAAACAGCAGTTTTTATATAAGATGGATGCTTCACCCTGAGGCTCTAGAGTGGCATGCAAGTAGCTGTCAGAGGGCTAGGTCTGAACAGCCTTTAGTTTGAGAGTCAAGGGGATGTAGCAAGTTAACTTTGTTGATAATGAGGACCCTAGAGAAACAAAAGTACATGGGGGGGGGGGGGGACCAAGTACGAGGGGCCACTCCTCCCACCCCAGACAACACAGAGGTGGTGTGCAATCTCCTGGAACGTACATGCCACCTGGGAAGTGGGACTCTGAATTCCGAGTTGCTGTCACCACTCAGAATGGGTGTTTAAAGTAGAATGTAAGTGGAATCATAGATCAAGAGAATTATGTTAACTGTTCGCTTGAGTGAAATGTCACCCTAGGCAACAGCAGCTTTGTATTGATGGGAGAGGGCGATATGCACAGGCAGCAGCATTTTGGGTGTGTGCACTGGCATGGCACGTGAGATCTTGTTTTGTTTTTGCTAATATTCTGAAAGTTTATCAAATGCTAACTACGTGCTGGGCACTGTGTTAGCCACATTTCATTTCATTGACATGAAATGGTCTCGTTTCATCATCACTAAAGCACTGTGGATAAATGCTATTATTATCTCCCACTTACAGATGTTAAATTTGAGGCCTGGAGAGGTCAAGGTTATACTTTTAGTATGTGAGTCAAGTCCAGGCTGCTGTTGATACAGCCTGTGCAGTTAAGTGCCAGGGCAGCCTGCCTCACTCAGGCATTATCAGCAGCAGACCCTCTGGCAGACATTGGTATTGGCAGTAACGAGAGACCTCACAGAAGGGGTCTGTAGGAGAGATGGAATGTGTGGGTACATCTTGGAGCCAAGATGACTGACTGAGCTGCAGGTCATGCCGGGGGAAATATTCTGGAGGCATTTGAAGGCTAGCTGGAGTTCTTGCTGAAGAGGGCCAAATCATTGCCATTATGCTCTTATTTTTGTGTCTGGGCTGAGGTAGCTGAGGAAATAAAGGCCATACAATCAGCATCCCCACTTGTTACAAAGGTGAACAGATGGTACCCCAAAAGCATCACTTCATTGTCTGTTAGTATCTAGTGTTGATTCCAATCTGGGTCTCCTTACTTTGCTGTTAACAATTAGTCTCATTGGGTTTTTGTTTTATTTTATAAATCTTTATTGTTGAAAGTATGACATATGTCCCCTTTTTCCCCCATTGGACTCTTCTAGCCCACCCCTGGCCCTCACCCTACCAGTGGTCAGCAAACTGTGGCTCAGCAAACAGCAGCTCGCAAGCCACATGCGGCTCTTTGGCCCCTTGAGTGTGGTTTTTCCACAAAATACCCGCTCTTCCACAAAATACCAACTTCTGCACATGGGCCACGAAGTTTCATTCGCACTGTACTTGCGCGCCCCCATGTGGTATTTTGTGGAAGAGCCACACTCAAGGGGCCAAAGAGCCACATGTGGCTCTCGAGCTGTGGTTTGCCGACCACGGCCATAAGCCTTCACCACCCTATTGTCTGTGCCCATGGGTTATGCATATATGCGTACAAGTTCTTTGGTTGATCTCTTCCCACCCACACCTGCCTTCCCTCTGAGATTCCACAGTCTGTTCTATGCTTCTATGTATCTGGATCTATTTTGTTCATTGGTTTATTTTGTTCATTAGATTTACATATGCATTAGATCATGTGATACTTGGTTTTTATTTTAGGATCTTCTCTTAGGCCTCAGTATCCTGAAATTCTCTAACGATGTCAGCACTATGGACTTCATTCCCTCATTTGGCAGTCACCAGACCATTTCAATCTGAATCGTTAAATCCTTCCTCAGCCATGGACATGTCTTCTAATCTCTAATCCTTGCTAACACAAGTACCATCCATTCTGCCTTTATTTTTCTAGCACTCATTAGTTATATATGGAACCCTTATAAATTAGCCATATAAGGCTTTATTTTCTCCCTCTCTTAGTTGCCTATCTTATTGTCATCATGCTGATTTATATTTTGGGAAATATCCTTGACTTTAACTTCTAGCATGCTTTTGATTTTTTTTAACTTTCAGAAATCATGTTTTTACTCATAAGAAGATGCAAAATTTTCTCAAATATCTCTGATAATTCTAATTGGAGTTTGTTGTTGTTTTAAAACTTTTCTTCTTGCCCTAGCTGGTTTGGCTCAATGGATAGAGCATTGGCCTGGGGAAGTGAAGGGTCCCAGGTTCGATTCCGGCCAAGGGCACATGCCTTGGTTTCGGGCTTGATCCCCAGTAGGAGGTGTGCAGGAGGCATCCAATCAATGATTCTCTCTCATCATTGATGTTTCTATCTCTTTCTCCCTCTCCCTTCCTCCCTAAATTCAAAAAAATATATTAAATAAATAAATAAATAAATTTTTCTTCTGCTCCCTGAATTATCTTCAATTCCTCTGGGAATTGAAGATAATTTTTTGCTATTGGTAACTGAGGTGATGATTTTGTTAACTAATCTTACTGTGGTAATCATTTTGTAATACACACACACACACACACACATACACACACACACAGGGTGTGGCAAAAGTAGGTTTACAGTTATGAGTATGCAAAAACAGCTTATTCTTGTATTATTATTATTACTTATTGTATTATTTTCCATATGAACAACTGAAAACCTATTTTGCCTCACCTTGCATATCAAATCATCACATTGTACACCTTAAAGTTACAGAATGTTGTGAGTCAATTATATCTCAATCAAGCTGGAAAAAATGAAATAATTACTTTGACTACTAAAAAAATTAAAAATAAAATTTAAAAATGAAGATGCTGGTAAATTCTGCTTAGTGATCTTTGATTTTCTATTCAAATTTAACAAACTCTTGAGTAGTTGGGTGGGTTTACTTTATCCTATGTGTTCCCTTTCCTCTAGTGGGAAGCCCCATGGAGCTGGGGAGGAGTCCTCTAACAGGACTGTTTCGGCTGAGTGGGCAGGATCCAGCAGTCAGGTACTCGTCCTCTAACTGCAGAGAGAGGAGCACTTTACTTTCAGACTCCAGTTCCCACACCATAAGCACAGATGTTCTCCTGGGGCTTATTCAAGAGGTTTTATCTGGGTGATGATGATGCTAAAGACAATAGCTAATATTGGCATAGCATTATATACAAGGCATGGCCTTAAAAACATCACATACATAAATTCATTTACTACTTACAACAATCCTTTAGTTAGGTACTATTATTACCTCCCTTTTACACACAAGGAAATGAGGCACAGAGAAGATAACTAGCTTGCCCAAAGCCAAGCAGCTTAGTTAGTGACAGAAGTAGGCTTTGATTCAAGGTAACCTTGTTCCACAGTCCATTCTTTTACTTTTTACTTTTATTTATTGATTTCAAAGAGCAGATAGGAGAGAGAGAGAGAGAAACACATTTGTTGTTCCACTTATCTATGTATTCATTGTTGATTCTTGTGTGCCCTGACCAGGATAGAACCTGCAACCTTGGTGTACCCTAACCAATTGAGCTATCCAGCCAAGGCCACAGTCCATTCTTTTAATCTCTAGGTTATATTCCTGAAATGATTGACCTCTATGAGTAGAGATGGGGATTAAGGGGTGATTAAAACAGCTTTTCCTTATCGATCTTAGTTTTAACACACAGACTTAAAGAAATGTTATCAGCCCCATGTTTTCCTCATCCCCACAAACTCTGAGCTTGGGATTGTCCCAATGTTGCTACTGTAGAAAGCTCCCACCTCACCTCACTGCAGACCTTCTTGCAGGGAATTTTGTGCTGTTTCATCTGCTTAGAGGGTTCCATCTGCTTCCTGTCATCCAGAAATGTGTTGAAACTTCTCATTCACTAATGACCACTGTTCTTCACACACTCATCTAAAGTACTTTGCTGTTATTGTTTATCCCTTTTTTGTGTATTTTCTATTTCAGCAGCCCCTCAGAGGCCTGGGTTGTACATTTGTGCTCAGGCTGGGTCTTGAAGTGCCTTCAAAACTAAGTATGTTGCTATGAGTATTTTGGCCATTTTTCTAAATTTTAATATTGGCATTGCGAAAAGAAGTGTAGATTCAAGCTGTACTATTCATTTCCACTCATTTATTTTACATTGATATACAATTAACAAAGCTATACATTGTCACATCGACGTAGACATTAATAAGGATGGATTCTAAGCAAATTACTCTGCATAATTTTCACTAGGATTGCAAGTAGATATTTAATAGGCTGGAGAAAGGCTCATTTAAGCTAAAATCAGTTTGAATGTTCTGGGTGCTTCAGTGAAGCAATTCTTCAGAGGAACATGAAGGGTGATAGCTCCTACTTCAGACTGAGTGAGTTCCTGAGAAATCATCTGAAGTGGCTTATGAAATGCTTATTCTATGTTGGCAAAATATTCAATAGCACAGCAAAAGAGAGGGTTTTCCTCACAACATGTTCAATACTTTTCTTCTATGGTTATTGTAAGGATTGACCCACCCAATAAATATATGTAAAAGCACAAAGACTGGTATGTTGTAAATGCTTGATAAACATTAGTTTCCTCTGAAGTTGTGGAGTCTCAAACCAAACTGAAGCATTCATGTTAGAAGCTGAAAATATGGTTTCAATATGCAGAAGAGAAGGCAGTATAGAGCTATAGTTAAGCTCACGGACAATGGAGTCATACAAACAGAGGGTCAAGTCATAGGTCCACCTCTTAGTTGCCTGTTTTCGTATGCCTCAGTTTTATCAACTGTAAAATGAAGCTCATAATAATTATATCTACTGTGTGCAATCATTAGGAAGATTAATGTGTGTAAAGTACTTAATGCATTATAAAATGGATATAAAGCACTAAGCCTATTATGTGGCCTGAAGTCATGCTCAATAAATGTTATTGGCTGTTATAATTATTGTAACTCCCATGTTTTAGGGATATATTTTAGGGATATATTTTTGAAAAACATGGAACATAAAGGCCCACGGAGTATAAAAATGGTAGCTTGAGCACAAATTTACAACCTAGGCCAAGTCATAAAGGCACTAGGGGGTAATACAATAGTTGCAGCAAATGAAGCTTTAGAGCAGCAATTTTCAACACTTTCATCTCATGGCACACATAAAGTAATTACTAAATTTCTGTGGCACACCAAAGACTATATTTTTGCCTATCTGAAAAAAAATAGGTATAACTCCTTGCTGTCCTAATAGCTTCTATAATTTGCAGCATCAATATGTTATGGAAATTTTTTTAAATTCTGCTTTATGTCTTTAGGTTTAAGAGGGTATAGTTTTGTTTTATCAAGGTTGTCGCTCTTAGTGATTGTTAGTTAAGCTTTAATTTCCAGCCCATAATTGTCTAAATATATAAAATGATGAATATTAGTGTTTTTATAGAAAAGTAGACACAAATTTAATTATTTCAGAAAAGAAAGTATATAATCACTCCAAAGCAATATTGATGGATATTTTGGGGAAGTTTTCAACTGAAAAAAAAGATTAGGTTAAATCAATTATATAGATAAGAAAATTCTTTATATTAAAGAGACATTGAACTATTCTGGAGAATTGTTGCGTATGTTAAAGTACATCCCAAAGATGATTTCAAATGAACCACATCTTCTAGTATTCATTCACTTCTGTATTAAGTCTGGGCTAGTCCTCAGTACTGTGTTAACCAATTGAATTTGAAGTTCTACACCTAAGTCCGAAGAAGGCCTCGTGGCTTCTGCTTTTGTGCTTTTGGGAGCTCTGAGTCTCCATGGAAGATCTACTAGAGAACAATGTGGAGAGTAGAAGAGACCATGCAACTAAGGAGAGAAAGAGAGAGAGAGATGCCCAGCTGTCTGAGTGTCCCAACTCAGATAGATAAAAGATAGATAGAAGGCATCAGCTTTTGGACCATGCTTGTCAAGGCACCAGGCATGCAAGTGAGCCAACTTGGACTTTGCAAACCAATTGAGTCCTCAGATTATTGTAGCCTCAGCCAAACTCACGTGAAGCAGAAGAACCATCCAGCTAATCCCAGTCAACCTAAAAACTCAAGAGATCTAATAAAAGGATCATTTTAAGCCAGTAAATTTTGCAATTTTGCATTGGTTTCTTACACAGTGATACATGATCAAAGGACATGGATGGGTAGTGTAGAGGCATGCGCAGGAAAGTATCCAGACGAAATGCTCTTTACTTCATTTTGTTTTCCTATGCACTGGTTCAGTATAGTGTTTAACATTTGTTATCAGTTTCCCTCTGACAATTCTATGCTTATTGAATCAATAAGAGCTGAAAAGGGCAAAAACATCACAAAAATAACTTTCAAAATACTGCAGAAAAATATTTTCTATAGCCACACATATCTTGTGTCAGAACTTTTCTCCTTTTGATAAAATTACTATAAGATTTAAAAATAGATTTTTTCATCCAACTTTCCTTTTAAGGTTTAAAACTAATAAACAGAAAAACAAAAGCAAAGAAGCTGTCTGTTTAACAAGGGGAAAATATTACTGTACCATTAGCATAGACTTATTTTCAAGTCAGCTTCTGACCTTTCTTTTATCTACAGGTTGATAATTCTCATTTTACAAGTGGTCAAATGAGAAATGAAACTACAGTTCACAGGGAGGCTTTTCACAGTGAGAAATTGGAGGAATGGGAGCAGAAAATGAACTGTCACAAGTTGGGAGCGTGATACCCAAGGGCCAGACAGGAGTCAAATTTATAAAGAGAGTAGGAGAAATTTTATTTTGTTTGCTTGTTTTGTTTTTTGTAATTGCTCTGGGTGTGGAATTTTGATGAGAAGGAATGATAACCAACACAGGAATTGGGGTAAATTTCTGGATGGAGAATGCATGATACCATACTTTACAATAATGGAGGTATACATTTTTATCTTGAGTTAGGAAGGCTCACTTGTGTTTCCTCTCCATGTGACTATTGGAAGAGACTGTCATATTCCTTGGGATTTACCAGAATTATACATACAAGGTCATTATCAATTTAGTTAAATAACAATATCTGAAACCCTATTTTAGGTAGTGTGTGGGAATGAGAAAATATAAAATTTACAAGTTCTTAAGTTATTGGTAATCTAGTAGAAAAGCTAAGAAATATATTTAAGTATGTTAACAGAATGTCATAGCAGAATGTCATAGCTAAATCAAGACTAGCATCGACAGCTTAGCTATTTGTGAAACTGGTGGGTTTATGATCTCTCTACAATCGCTTTGCATGAATGATTGTGCATTAATTTCCACATACTATGAAATAGTAAGGAAAATATTTGTTTGTTTGCTTTTCCGTGTTAGTCTGCTTGAAGAACTCCAATAGAGAAGAAAGAGATGAGGCCAGTGAGTGATGGAATGTTTTTCTCCTCTTCCTTGGCTGGTTTTGAATCTCTGCTCACTGAGTTCTAAGTTAAAATTAAAGAGATTGGTTTCATAAAGACCTTTCCAAAGTACTCAGCCCAAGTAGTGCTCCTTAAGGGCCCCAGTGACAATGTATGGCACAGGGGTGGTGAGAGTGCCTTCGTGCCCACACAGTGTCTGGAAAACAATGGGCAGTTGATAAATATCTGATGAACAAACAAAACCCTGAAACATTTGGATTGTTGGCTTTGGGAGCTGCAGGAACACATGCTCTTGGCCTGAATGCTCTTGGTCATGGTGGGCACCTTTAACTCTAGCAACAAGAAAGAAGCGGGGAGTCCTTCACTGGCTTTATGGGAAGAGGACAAGAGGGACCTAAAAAGATACGCGATGTCACATAGGGACTAGAGCTGCCATCCTGTTCACGATATATTTGAGACACTCGGGAACTCACAGCACCCGTGGTGATGGCGGGGGAGGGAGAAGGGTGGAGGGGGAGTCGATTTGCACATTCCAGCAGCTGTGAGCAAGAGTAGGAAATCTATTTCATGAATATTAAAATCACTTCATTTGTGTCTACTTTTAGTGGACTCTGAGGACTTTTGGGTTATACATGGCACAATGTCATGAAAATAAACCTAAAAGTTTTCTTGTCTGTGAAAGCAAAGAACAAAGGTAGACTAATCCAGACAGGAGCAAATGTTCCACCTGGTTGTAGTACGATTATGCTTTATAATGCTGTACAGGCTGGGCTGTGCAGAAGTTAATGCCAAAAGGAATGGGCCAGCTTCACACTATTGACATTTAGTTTCAATAGGTGACCTCTTTCAACAGTGAGCATCATGTGTTTGGGAAAATGCTTACTCTGGGGTACGGTGGGGAAGAGTGTCTTCACCATGCTGAATAGCTCCTCTAGTAATGCAATTTCTGATTCACTGTCTAGCCTTAAACACTTGTCAGTGCACCTTATGAAAATCAAGGCCAATTTAGTTTGAAGCCGAGCCCAGAAAAGTTCTTGCACATTATATATTAAGAGGGTTTCTTTGGGCAAAAAATAGTTACATGGTGAGTTCTGTTCTCAAAGACATCCTTTCCTTCCAAGGTTGTGTGGCAGTGACTTGATGTGGCAGTTTTTTACGCTCTGGAACAAAACCTGAATCTGTACAGAAGCCCACACAAAGAGGTAAATCACATTCTTAGGGAAATTAGATGCTCAAATATCCTTAGGGCATCAAATAAAGAGAAATTACACTCTCAAAAGTGAGAAATATCTAAACCAAACTTATTTCTCTTAGTCTTGTCATATTAAAAATTGTATGATAAAATGTATTAAAATAGCCACAAACTAAAATCATGCAATATACTAATGATGTTTCAAGTGTTTTCATATGTGGATGCATGGATGAGAACCTTATTTGGATTACAGTGGGGCCTTGACTTACGAGTTTAATTCGTTCCGTGACGGAGCTCTTAACTCAAATTACTCGAATGTCAAATCAAAAAGTGAACAAGTGAGACACGTGATGCTGGGCTGATGTTGTGGCGTTCACTGTGACATTCGTTGCACCAACTAGCGGTGGGGTATCTGAAGCTGGCTCGTAACCTGAATTTTAGCTCGCAACTCAAAGCAAAAAATCAGCCGAGAGATGGCTCGTATCTCAAAAAACTTGTTAGTTGGGACACTTGTAAGTCAAGGCCCCACTGTACTTCTCTTTTTACAAATATGTTCCCTTTGACATTTCACATTCTTTTCTTTTTCTTATTGATTAAGGTTTTACATATGTGTCCTTATCCCCCCTAGACATTTCACATTCTTCACGTCACTTCAGTTCCCTTCCCATCTTTTTCCTGGATCTGCCTGAGTTGCCTAAGGTGGTTTTTCATCTCACAGAGTCCCACAGCTGAATATCCACTGTAATGTCTTCCACGTTAAGACACCCAGGTGATATCTTCAGCCCTTGGTGCCTCAGCCCAACCTGGTCTTCAAAGGCCTCCCTGCCTCCTGCTGTCTTTCTCTCTGCAGCAGCATCCTCTTTGGACATAGCTTTCAAAACTGCCTTTATTTTTCCATATTGGTTGTGAAAAATCCCAGCCTGGTAAAGACAACTTGCCTTTTAGAATTCCCAAGATCTGGTGTGGTTTACTCCTCCTTACAGCCTGCATGATAGACAGTCCTTTCTCGATTCTTATGCTGAGCAAGTGTTTTAAATGTTACCCTGGGCTACACTTTCTTTTCCTATTACAGCCTCCTGGCTGAGACTGAAGGAATGATATCATGGATTAAAATGCCATTTCTCAAAATCTATTCCTGACTGGCATTAAACTAGCCAAGAAGATGGCATCTTAAAAGATGAGTTAATGAGTAATATACACTGTATTTATGTTGCCAGAAATATAGCAATCGATCTGCATACTTTACCCATCAGCATATTAGTGGCTTATGTTGATTAACTGTTTGGAAGGAAACTTCCTAAATCTTAATTATTATTTTAAATATCACATACAATGAGAATATTATTTTAATGATGACACTAGTATCTTACCAGGAGGCAAGAAAAGACCCTACGCTAAATCTAGCAAAGGACGGTAGACAGCAGGGGGAAGGCAGTGTAATAGCATGGCTAGCCATGGGCCCTGTGGTCAGCCTGATCTGGTTTGAAAGCTCAGCTGTGAAACGTATTGCCTATGGGACCACAGAAAAGTTACTTAACCCCTCTAAGTCTCAGTTTCCTCATCTGTAAAAATGGAGTAAGTTTATTATGAAAATTATGTAAAATGATGTTTGGTCCATTTTCAATAAATGGCAGTGAGGCAGGCACTTGCCATTATTTTTGGCTGTCCATTAACTTTAATACTTTACTACATTTGTCAGATCCTTCCTTTTCCAGCCTCCCTGTGGCCAGTGTGGCCATGTGACCCAGATTCAGGCAAACAGACACTTGGACACAGCTCTGAGTCAGCAGCTAGAGTCACAGAGGGGCAGGATGGGAGAATGTGTCCTGACGCTGAGAGAGGTGGCTGTAATAGCTCATGTAGGCCATGAGAACAACGGGGGTAGCTGAGGAGGCTTTCAGAGTTATGCCTCTGGTGGGAGCACTGGCCCTGCCCTCCCCTCCCTTGCTCCTACCCATTCTAAATCTGTTTCCCAGCCTTCTCAGTACTTCTGGGAGCTACCTAATGTCACTCCAACAAATCCCTTTGCTTTTTAAGTCAGGAAGAAAGGGTTTCCATTACTTAGCTTTAAGAGCTCTAATTAGGGAGACTGTGATTATGTCAGTTTTTAAGCTACATACTTTTAATGACTTAATCTGGAAACATTTTCTGGAATAACTCTTATTTGTCTTAGTTAATAAACACCATAAGGACAGGACATGTGCCTGCCTTGTTCACCCTAAATTCTGAGTGCCTAGGAAATTATCTGGTTATGTAGTAAATGCTGCATAAATAGTGACTGAATAAATGGTGAGTTATGGGTACAGACAAAGCAGTCATAATGACATGCTATATTCTCTTTGCCAAAGGGGTAACAAACTACACCTAAAGCAATCACAAGGTGGTATCTCTGCTACAAGAGAAAACAAAGAGTGGGAGAATATATTGCTTGACACCTCTTCATTCATAATGATGAACACTTTCTAGAGAAGAAGGGAAGAATATCCCAAACAGGAATTTCTATACTTAAAATTTTTGTAATGCCAAATTAGGAAAATCAAAAAACCGTTCTCATCATAATAACTGGCTGAATGCAATACATGTGTCTCTATTTCTATCTCTATATATCTATATCTATACATATATCTATAATTATTTTTATATACCTAGTAAGGAAAGGTACTTTAGACAAACAAACTCAAGGAATGTGCCATAAATCCATCTAAACTAAAGGACATTTTAAGGTATTTTGGGGAACAGAGGAAAATGATCCCAGATGGACAGTCAACGGTATAGGAAGGAATAAAGGGCAAGGAACATGGTAAATATACAGGTAAATCTAAATGAGAGTTGGCCATGTAAAGCAAAAATAATGTCTTGTTAAGATTACAAAATAATAAGAAGAGAATAATACATTTGCACATAAATAGGGAGGAGTGAATTAAGTTAAAGAGTTTTAAGATCTTGGCATTATTGAGAGGAGGGTAAATGAACATGAAACTTTGACATTAGATTTTGGCAGGTTAAGGAAACATGCTGCAATTTCTATAATAATTACTAAAAATGATAAAAACAAATAAACTGTGTGACTCTAAAACTCATAAAGCAAAAAAAAAAAAAAAAAATAGAATGGTAATAACTATTCCAAAAACTAGCAAGAAAGGGGAGGAAAAAACATAAAGCAGTTGACAAGATTTAAAATTGCATAAATTAAAATCCAATAATTGCATTAAATGTCAATAGACTACATACACTTGTCAAAAGAAAAAGCTTTTCGGAATGAATTGAAAATGACATAGTCAAATATAGGCAGCATATAAGAAATATATCTAAAACATGAGGATATTGAAGGGCTGAAAGTAACAGAAAGAAAAAGGTCACCATGAAAGTAATAGAAAGAAAAGATGCTACCATGAAAGCATTAACTAAAAGAAAGCTGGTATAGCCAGATTAATAAAGGACAGATCTATACTAATAAAAGGATAGTACGCTAATTAGACCGGATATCTTCCGGGTGACCTGGACGTCCTTCCAGACAAAGCCACAGCGGCTGCTAGAGAGAAAGGGCCTGGCAGCTCCAGTGGCTGCGAGGCCTGGAGAGAGCCACAGCAAGCAGGAAGTCCCACCTCTGCATGTGAGCAGCACAGGAAACACCTTTTCTGACCACTCATTGACTAAGCTTGACGTACGCCACTCGCTTGGGTAATACGAATCCACGGGAGAACATATTTCCCAATGTTATCACCGATAAGGGTTTAATCTCCAACATTTACTCATACAACTTAGCAAAAGGAAGATAAACAACCCAATCAAAAAATGGGCAACAGACCTAAATAGATACTTTTCAAAAGAAGACAGAAGGAAGGCCAAAATACATATGAAAACATGCTCAAAGTTACTAATCATCCGAGAGATGCAAATCAAAATGACAATGCGGTACCATCTCACACCTGTCAGGATGGCTATCATCAACAAATAAACAAACAACAAGTGCTGGCAAGGATGTGGAGAAAAAGGAACCCTGGTGCACTGCTGGTGGGAATGCGGACTGGTGCAGCCACTGTGGAGAACAGTATGGAGTTTCCCCAAAACACTAAAAATGGAACTCCCATTTGACTCAGTGATCCCACTTCTAGAAATATATCCCAAGAAACTAGAAACACCAATCAGAAAGGATATATGCACCCTTATGTTCATAGCAGCACAATTCACCATAGCTAAGATTTGGAAACAGCTTAAGTGCCCATCAGCAGATGAGTGGATTAATAAAAGGTGGTACATCTACACAACAGAATACTACACTGCTGTAAAAAAGAAGGAACTCTTACCATTTGCAGTGGATGAACCTGGAGAGCATTATGCTAAGCGAAATAAGCCAGTCAGAGAAAGGTAAATATCACATGATCTCACTCATTTGTGGAATATAATGAACAACATAAACTGATGAACAAAAACAGATCCAGAGACAGAGAAGCATCAATCAGACTATCATACCTCAGAGGGAAGGTAGGGGAGGGTGGGGGTAAAGGGGAGAGATCAACCAAAAGACTTGTATGCATACATATAAGCCTAACCAATGGACACAGACAACAGGGGGGTGAGGGCATGAGTGGGGGGTAATGGGGGGATAAGGACACATATGTAATACCTTAATCAATAAAGAAATTAAAAGTCAAAAAATAAATCCAAGAAGGTGATCTAGGGTTTTTCCACCTCACTCCTAGAGGAAAAAAAGGAGGTCTGCTGCTGGAGGGGCTAAGAAATGTCATATCCTGCCCTAGCCGGTTTGGCTCAGTGGATAGAGCCTCAGCCTTCAGACCGCAGGGTCCCAGTTAGATTCTGGTCAAGGGCACATACTTTGGTTGCAGGCTTCTCCCTGGCCAGGGTCCAGGTCAGGGCTCATGCAGGAGGCAACCAATCAATGTGTTCCTCTCACATTGATGTTTCTTCTCTATCTTTCTCTCTCTCTTCCATGCTCTCTAAAAATCAATGGAAAAATATCCTCAGGCGAGGATAAAAAGAAAGAAAAAAATGTCATATCCTATGAAAGAGACATGTTGAAAATGCCTAAAGAAAGTTGTCATTTTTTCATGGTGAAGGGACTGAAGTCTGTGTTGATGAAAACACCTTGGCAGCTGTGAGGGCCGAGGGCTGGCAGCTGTGGCAGCCGGCAGTGGCAGCAGCAGTGGGGTGATGGGGCAATGCCTTCCCCTGATTGTCTGGTTGCCTCCCGCAGAGGGAGGCCAGACTGCCGCTTAGGCCTGCTCCTGCAGAGGGCTCCCAGACTGTGAAAGGGGGCAGGCTAGGTTGAGGGACACCCCCTCCTCCCAGCAGGCTGGGCTGAGGAACCCCTACTAGTTATTAAATAATAGGTAGTCACCTTACAATGATTAAAAGTTCAATTTATCAGAAATATAGGAGATTCCTATTTGTATCACTTAGTAACATGAATAAACAGGTATCAGAAAAAAATGGACATATTCACAATCATAGTGAGAGTTTTTTTTAATACAGTTTACCTATTATACATATAATAAGCAGACAAAAATTAGTGAAATATAAAAAATTCTAAAACATGATTAACAGACTTAACCTCCAGGTATTTTACCTCACCTAAGTGAGCCACAATCTAAAGGTTGTGGAAACCCCTAACTATCCCACACTATGCGAGACTTCTTCCTATTTTACTGTCCTGCTGGTGACTGTCAGCTGCCAGCTGCCAGCTGCCTAGGAGAGAAGTCTGGGAGTCAACCAGACTCTTCCCTCTCTGATTCCCATGCTGCCTCACATTCCTAATGTGCACACTGCTTCTTTGTCCCAGAAGAGACAACTCTTTCACCTTAGCATGCAGCTTCCCATCACAGACCTCATATGGCCACACGAACTCCTCCTCAGCTCATATATCATCCCCAGCAGGAAACCATGGCTGACCAGGCACCTCCATAGGCCCAGGCAGGCCAATTCCACAGCCTACACTCTTCACTCTAGTTTTAGTTCTACTGACTCAAAAACACTATGCATTCACGTTAGGATCTGCATACACCTTGCCATACGACCTTCCAGAAATGAAAAATGAACATTCATTTCTAAGAGTTTGTGAGGAGGCCCAGTTCCCCAAACTACTGAAGACATTAGCTGTATTTATAAAACACAATAACAACATAGCAATTTGAAGAGATGGATTAATGAGTTGTTTTAATCCTGTGTTTTAATCCCCAGATTTTAGATAACTGGTGACCCAGAATTGATTTTTTTCTCTCAAATTTGTATTAAAAGCAGTTTTTCTGGGATGCTTAGTTTTTCTTTACTCATCCATATACATCTCCTCAAAGACTAAAGTTATTAGAATGATAATTATAGTGTAGATTTCAAATACTTTCCCCCAGTTTGACACTGTATCTGCGTGATAGTGTGTGGGTTATTTATTAATTTGCTTGTTTATTCTCTGTCTTCTCCTGTTAGAATGTAAATTTTATGATAGAGAAAACATTTATTTTGCTACATCCCTAGCACCTACTACAAGGCATGACACAGTAGGTGATCAATAAGTATTTGTCGAATGAATGAGATACACGAACACCCACTGTGGACCAGAGCTGTGATGGTGCTGAGGATGTAGAGGTAAAGAAACAGTCCACAGCACTCACAGTCCAAGAGCTGACTCTCAACATATTCTGAGAACCATGAATTTACAGGCTTCCAGGGCTGGTGAGATTCTTACACAGAAGGGAATGAGAAGAGGGAACAAACTTCTTAGATGTCCCTCCACCTTTACCCTTGCCCCCTGCTATGCAGGTTTTGGTGAAATCCCCTGCCCTTGAGTGTAAATTAATCCTAGTGACTGGCTCCTAACAACAGAACACAACAAAAACAACAGATGCCGCTTGCAAGCTTAGGTTACAGAAAGATGTTGACTTCTCTCTTGCTCACTTTCTCTGTCTCTCAGAGCATTTGCTCTGGAGGGAAGCAAATTGCCATGTTGTGAGGCCACGGGGGAGGAGCTGAGGGAGCAAAGCAAGGGGAGAACTGACCTAGTGCCGGAAGCCAATTCCAGCATGTCAGCAGGGCTGAATCATTTGGAGATGGCTGAGGGCATTTCCCCAAACCTGAAAAGGATGCATAAAATGATTGCTTGCTGCCAGGCAGCTGAGGGCATCTTAATCTACATGTTACTGCCTCCTACTGGCCAAACACCTGAATAGCCGTAGGCAGTTTTCCCCCAATCTGATAATGGATTCTGTATACCTAACCCTACCCTTTGATGTGTATATCTACCTTGCCTTAGGACAAATTGTGTTAATAAAATAGCAAGGGGTCCTGAGACAAGGAGAACTTGGTTTCTTTAGCCAAGCTCCTCTGGCCCCCTAAATGCCTTTCAAAATTATGTTTTGTTTCTGGACTCTTATTTAACCTACACATAGCACCTTCTCTAGATTCCTGAACCCTTCTAGATGCTGGGACAAGATCATTGGCATTAATCTAGGGCACCACGGGCCCTATAACTGTCTTCAGTCTCCTCCCTAAAAGTCTTGTACCTGAGGCACCCAGTTAGGCCTGATTCTTGAACCACAGAGATGGTGAGAAATAAACATTTGATGTTTTAAGCCACTAAATTTGGGGGGAATTTTGTTAATCCACAATAGATGACCAATACAGAGACCTAGCGAGTTCATGCATAATTTTACCAACTTCATATCCACAGTAAGGTAAAGGTGAGCTGTAGCTAGAATTCCCATTTCTTACTTCCCTGATTCCCAGGGCAATTATCTCCTCTTGGGAAATGGAAAAAGAAGCAGAGCAGTAAAAGCAGGAAAGACACTTAGGAATGGAAGTGCCCATCAAAGAGGAAGCATCAGTCCTGCGAACCTTTGGTGCTGAGTGGTTAGGACTTCAAAATAGAGAAATAACTGCAGTACCTTCAGAGATTTCAGTGGTGATGGAAGAAGAAAGCACCAATTTTTCACACTGCTACACCTCCCCCCACCCTCCCACCCCACCCCTGGCTTTTCCCCTCTTGCACCTCTGACATTTTCCCTAAGGTTCTCACCTCTGCAGAAACAGCTGCAGAACCAGACACACACCAATAGATAAGAACAGGAAGGAAGAAATGTTAAGTGCATGTTAGGTACAAGTTAAATAGAGTAGAGAGTTTAATACATTTGTCTTTATAAAGTAGTCTTTTGCTTCAGGCTACCCTTGCCCTAAACACTTTTTATGATTCTGGCCCAATCCTGATAATGAAAATCTGAGCTCAAATAGGTTGGTTTTCCCATTCTGTATGCCTTGCCCTTTGCTTTAAAGACAATAATAATGAAGCATTTACTGGACCATATATTTTGCCTGGAAGGTCTTCAAATCACTGGAGTAGCATTTCTCAAACTATACTTCATAAAACATTATTCACATAACATGTCTTGCCAATAAGAAAAAAAGTTTGTGTTAGCTTGAAATTAGTTATTCATACTATATCCTTTTTTAATCCCCACTGGGGATCAATCTGCAACCCAGGCATGTGCCCTGACCAGGAATCAAACCGGCAACCTTTTGGTGCACAGGACAATGCTCAACCAACTGAGCCACTCCCGCCAGGTCATACTATGTCCTTTCAATGCACATTAATACGTTAAAGGTTCAGAGAAGTCCTAGTTACAAAGCCCACATAATTTTGATTAATCAAGAGTTTCTCAACTCTTTGGAACATAGAAACTTCCCTCCCTTCCTTCTGCCTTCTTTCCCATTCCTTCCTCCTTCCTTCCTTCCATTTGTTGTTGTTTCGGCTGTTTCATGTAATACTTATTAAAACATTTTAGGCATTGCTTCTTTAGGGATAAAGAATGATGAAGTGTAGTGAGTTCTACCCCCTCATCTGTCTTCTTAACTATATGGCCTTGGGTAAGTTAACTTTTCTGGTATGTTCATTTGTAAGAGGATTACCAATAAGTTCTACCTCGGAGAGTTGTTGTCAGCTTATGGATAAATACAGCTTTTGTTTCCCTTTTCTTGGAGAATTAACTTTCCCCTTCTCAGACTTGCCGCAGTACAGATCCTTGCCCCTCATATTGGACCAATCACAAACTGTGCTCCTCAAGGGATTCTAGACCCAAAAGGAAGTAAAACTTGACCACATTTTTCTCCTTGCCTCCCTGGCAAGCAGGGACTATGTTGGAAAGGCAGAAGCAAGTAGTGATTAAGCTCTTAGCATCTTGATCCAGACTGTCTGGGTTTAAATTCTATTTCCACCATTTATTGCTGCATAGCCTGGGTCAGAGACTCAACTCTCTGTACCCCAGTTTCTCCATCTGTTGAATAGTAGTAGCTATATACTAGGATTGTTTTCAATATTAAATAATTAATAGTTTGAACAGTGTCTAGAATATGACATACTAGCTATTACTACAGGTTTATAAATAGAGAAGTAGATACACAATGAAATACCTAGCCCTACTTCAGATCTAAAATACCCAATAGTTGAGGCAAAATTACTTTGGCAATGTAGTGTGCTTTCTTTTTAGAATTTCCACTTTGCTAGCGTATACCTGGCCTCAGAAATGACAATGCCACCCTGACATTCCTCTTGAATCACTGTGACTTATTCACCATGCTCTTTCAGGCTCTCAAGCCCTGGGAGTAAAAAAAAAAAATCAGATACATTTTTCTATATTACTCCCACAGACTCAGACTCTGTTAACCCTAACAGAATAAGGTGATGTCTTCTTAATGCATAATGATTGGGTTTAATACAAGGAAATTTGTCTGAGAGTGGTGATCACTATGAATATGCATAAAGGTCAGTAGGGTACAGAATGGACGCCATGAACATTTCACAAGGTTGAAACCAGGGCAGAGCTCAGCATGTGGGGTGAGCTGGAGGAGTGCTCTTAGCATAGTGGCTATTAGTATATCTGCTACACAACTTGACCTTTGTTGCTGTAAACAAGAACAGATAATTACATGTCCATTCCAAGAGCAACTTTGAGATGGAAATTGAGGCATTTGTCAAAGGGAACAGGAAAGTAATTTGAACTAAAATGAAACATGGAGCTTTAGTGTTAATATCTGACAGCTTTGCCCTTGTCATGAAAGATTTGTTACTTTAGGTAATAATTATAATTAGCATTCTCGCTCAGGAAGCCTCTGATTCTCTCATTTTCTAGAGGAAGAGGCTGAAAGGAATGTGATATGTACAAATAGTCTTTGGGAAGGACATACAGTGTTTCCTCTCCCCCCTTTTTGGATGGGTTTGCTGCCATGCTTACCTCAATTATGTATCTAAGATGAAAGAAACATTGGGGTCACAGAATCAAGGCAAATAAGGGGACCACCTCCAGTCCTGGAGCCCCTTTACCCCTGCTGACTCACAAGCAGGTGCACCAACAAAGGAAGCCCGGTCTGTTTGTGGGCACAGTCACCCTGTGGTGCCCTGTGCCCGGCTGATCCTGGAGGTAAGAGGTGTTTTCAGGGAGGCAGTTCATCAGAATTACTGTTTAAAGGAATTCTTTTTAAAAATATATATATTTTATTGATTGTTTACAGAGAGGAAGGGAGAGGGATAGAGAGTTAGAAACATCGATGAGAGAGAAACATCGATCAGCTGCCTCCTGCACACCCCCTGCTTGGGATGTGCCTGCAACCAAGGTACATGCCCTTGACCGGAATCGAACCTGGGACCCTTCAGTCTGCAGGCCAATGCTCTATCCACTGAGCCAAATTGGTTAGGGCTAAAGGAATTATTTTTAGCACAACACTTGATTCCCACTCCCTGACTCTTTTAGTTGCATACACAAGGATGTATAGACTAATGTGAAAATGACATGATAAATAACTGAACTGAGAAAAAGGATCACTCATTTCCAAGTGAAATGTCATTTTCTTTTTTCTGAGTTATATCCTGTCTCTTCCTCCCCCCCCCCCCCCCCCCACCCCACTTCCCCACACACACACATTCTCAGCCTTTCAGGTTACATGAAAGTTAGCACCAAATCAATGAAATTACTGAGACTTTCATCCAGGTCAAACAGTCAGCAGGGGGTTATCTCTGTTAATAGGTTGACATTATTAGAGAAACATACCTTGTGGCTGGAGCTATGATGCAGTGTTGTTAAAGAGACATTGCCCAAGATCCTCAGTGCCTGCTGCCTGCCAGGCAAGACATTTTGTGGAGCACAGGTGATTTGAATGGGTGTAGGAGGAGATTCCTCTTTAATTGGGATCAAATAAAAAGGTTTTAAATAGTGCACTGAGGCCCTGAAGTAGACATGCCTCTAAGTCACAGACATTAATTGGCAAATGAGCTACGCTGACAATAATTACTATGAAAGTAGAATGTGAAAGTAAGTACTTCAGTCGGAATTTTACAGATGATCTAGGAAGTGAAGTTTGAACTGGGTTCAATAGGAAGCTAAGCAACAGCTTTAAGGACAGTTAGAACTGGGCACACAATTCAGGCAGCAGGCAAGCACTTGGTGTTTCATAAAGGGAAACTGTTCCATTGGAGGAGGGATTATTAAAAGGTGGTCAGAGATAAGACAGAAAAGTGAGCTGAAGTCAGATTGTAGAGGCCTTTCTGCTTCCAACAAATGCATTTGGATGTCTAATTCTGGGTAATGGTGAGCCATTGAAAGTTTATTAATATTCAATAGCGAGGGCAAGATCGTTTGCAATCAAACCTAGTGTAAGAATGAAACAGGATTTTCAATTATTCCGTTTAATCATGGATAGCAATTCGATTGCTGCCAGGCATGGACGTTCAGGGCAAATTTGCCAGGCTTCCTTCCAGCCCAGCAGGCACAGGGAAGGGGCAGCTATAATGGAGTGGGCCATCTGTAATTTGGCTACACACAGACCTGGCTTCTACTTACTTCTCAGCACTTTCTTGCTATTTGACTTTGGGCATTTTCTTAACTCCTCTGAGCCTTGGGTTTTTCATCTGTAAAATGGAGATACAATATCTACCTCCTAGTGTTGTTCGCAGTAATTAGAAAAGATACATGAGTTCCTGGATCATAGTTTGTACTCAATGAACAGTAACTGTTTTTATTTCTACTGTGATTATTACCATCATCAGTCATCTCATATACAAACTTCAAAATTGTGGCCGGATCCGTTCTGAGCTGTTAACCATTTTGCCCCAAAATGCTTATTTTAAAATGTCTGATTGGCAGTGAGCAGCAAAGCCATCTTTACATCTGAGTGTTGGCACCTGGTAGGAGCAGAAACACGCCCTGTTTGGAAGTGCTTTGCCTTCTCAGAGGGAAGTAGCAGCTGGGAACCCAGTGTCTCCAATGATACCCTTCCTGGCTTCTCGTTTCCTCCCCGGGCACAGAGTTGTTGATTCCATCTCCATCTCTGAGATTCTGTGAAGAGGAAAGCAGGAGTGAGGGCACGCCTGCCCCGAAGCCTAATTGGCCCTCACTCTCACTTCTATGGAGACAGCTGTGTTGAGCCACCCAGACCTGGTGTCAAATTCTAACTCTGCAACTTAGGAGGCGGGTGTTCCCTAGACTCTCTGAGCCTCACGAGATCCATCTTTAAAATAAAGATGACCATCCTTTGGTGGATTGTTGTGCAATCAGATGAGCTAATGTGTATGTAGATCCTGATTTTAAGTGGGCCCTTGATACATGGTAGCAATGACTAATCTCTTTTTTTCTCTCATTTCTTTCTTCCTTTCATCCTTCTTTCATCTCAGTAGTCTTTCTTTCAGGAAAGACCATGATCCAATGTAGTCCACAGAGCTGGAAATGAAGGGAGAAATTATAGCTCTGTTCTTATCCCCCGCCAGGACTTGGTGGTAATCTGCTGACTCAAACAGTTTCTATCCTCTATCAAAAGGGGGAAAGTCAAACCAGGCACGGTGCTGTTCACCAAGATAAAATCCGTAGGTTATCACCCAGTTGATACAGAACTAGGCAGAGTAAAATGCTTAATAATGAGGTAAATCTGCCTTGGAACCTGAAGAAAAAGAAGTGTGTAAGTGAGAAAATAAGAGAAGAAAAATTCTCAAAACTGGGAGGAGAAAGTAAAAAAAAAAAGTAGGGCCTTAACCAGTTTGGCTCAGTGGATAGAGCATCGGCCTGTGGACTCAAGGGTCCCAGGTTAGATTCCGGTTAAGGGCATGTACCTTGGTTGCGGGCACATCCCCAGTGGGGAGTGTGCAGGAGGCAGCTGATCGATGTTTCTCTCTCATCGATGTTTCTAACTCTTTATCCCTCTCCCTTCCTCTCTGTAAAAAATCAATAAAATATATTTTTAAAAAATTAAAAAAGTAGGGCAATGTTTTAAACAAGTATTTATTTATTTGTTAACAAGATACTGTGACTTTTAAAGCCAAATGCTCTTAGAAAGTCACCATATTATGAGTAATAGACAGCCATACTCCTTATTCAGATATAACCCTGAAAGGGGAAATTTGACAGCTGTCTATTCTGGGGCCTTGTGAGAAAAATGGTATTTTGTTATCCAGAGTCAGCTGCTGAGAAAAACAAAACAGAAAAACAGCAGGACTTTTCCCCTGTTGTTATTCAAATACAGCCCAGTTCTCCAGCTGACTGAGGAGTAAGTTATAAGCAGGCAGTGAGCACAGACTAATGCCTTAATTGGTTATTAATATCTGGTCACTGCTATTTTTAGAGGTCACTGGTGTTTGAATAACTACTTCAGAAATAGAGTCCTGATTCCATGGCTGTGTTCTATCACACATCAAACCAGGGACAGTGGATGGGTGATAAGTTGGGCCACGGTGCCATTTCCGGAAAGCCCGGTTACGTTTGTTTTTGCATCAAAAAGTCATGCTGGCAAGTTTCCTGGTAACTTGATTCATCTTGTATATTAACAATTAATCCACCAGGAACTGCCTTGACTATAACTCAGTGTCAAAATTGAACACCTCTTTGATCATGTGAGCCACAAAATGATGGTACTGGGGTTGGAAACAAATTTGTTAAATTTATTTAGAACATGAATCTGATAATGTGTTTGGGGATATTTTAGATGTCATTAAAGGATAGGAAGGATGTCGTTTTTTAGGAATGGAAATGGGCATTCCTTTCTTAACTCTACATAATATTTGTTAATTGGTAAACTCTGATGAAATCTCAGACTAAAAGTTCACTAACCACATAATTAGTGGGAGTACTTATTATTGATAAACCAAGACTACTAGGGAGCTATCAGTTGCATTCCTAGAAGGATAGAAATAATCAGCAGGAATGAAATTAATAGAGAACAAGTTCTGAGTGTTGAATTTACAACCTGAGGACCTGGTAACTGTCCATCACCGAACAGTCTCCGCTCTGGACCAGGAGCAAGCTGTTCCAGGTTTGTTGAGTGCCCATGTGGGAAAAATTCTGAGCTATGGAAAAAGTTTGTCCCTGTGGCATTTCCCCAGTGGCACCTGGTTGGGCTTCTTCCCCTATGTGGATGCTTTGGGATGTCACAGAGGTAATCAGTAGCAAAGGCCATGGAGGATTTGAGAGCTAAAAGCAAACACCTTGGTTTGAATCCAGACACACTCTCCTAAATATGGCTGGGTCTGAAAGAGCAGCTGAAATAGCTTCCTCCTCAATTTGGCCCCAAACCTGCCCAGACGGAGGACTCCTCTGTTTCCACTAGAATGAGCCAGGAACAAAAACTCCATCCATCTGAAAATGCTTGGAATAATTTCAGTGTTGGGAAAGACAAGAAGGAAAAAAAAAACACCCTGATGGTTTCACTAATAAGGATTTAGGTCTGAGGATGGGAAATGGCATTCATCGGAGATCACCACTTCTGGTTGTCACTCAGAGCACCAAAGAGTTGCTAAGAAACAATCCATACCTCAGCCTGTGCCTTCAAATGCCACCTATGGTTAGAATATTTCTCCCAGGGCAGACCTGCTCGACTAAGCTACAGAAATACCAGCGGGGCCCAATTCTGATGATGATGGCAATGGAGCTTTAAATTATACAATCCATCACGTTTGCGTTATCATTTAGAAGATGGACCCCTAATTTATTTATTTTTGCCACAACTGCTATGGAATTTAGTCATTTGGTTGAGGATATAAAATAACCAGTGGTGATTATCTCTTTAATTAAGACATTATGTTCAAGATGGGACATATCAGTTCACTTCTCCAGAAGTGATCTCAGTAGTGTGGAGCAGAGCCAGGGAATAAGCAAAGGAGTCATTTCTCTCTAAGCGATGTGCGAGCAGCTGAGATATATGTTGCAAGTCACATGCTCTCCTATGCTCTGCACTCCCCAGAGAGGGCCTAGGGCACCCCTCAGTATCTATTCACTTTTATTTCTGATAAAATTCTAAAGGCAAACTGGAAGCAGGTGACTGCAAAGAGAGAAAAAGGATGTTGTTAGAGTTGTCAGTTGTCAGACACCTGAAAGCTGCAAGAGGTGACAGATAAGTTAGAATGTCAGGAAAAATAACCATCCACACTTTATCGGTATGAGATCCTTCTGTGTAGGCAAAATAAGAATACTTCAGCAAAGCACACTAGTTGGTGTTCACATTGATAACCTTTTGATACCAGGAAATAGGACAAGTGACGTATTTTAGAAACAGTTCCAACTGAAAAGGTTAAATTATTTTAAATTCAGCCATCTTAAAAAGTCACTTATGTGCAAAGCTAAATTCTCGGATTGGTCTGCAGAGATAACGAAGAAGCAGAGGAGTATCCCAGTTAAAAGAGTGGCTGCAGTTGCCAGCTGCCTGGATTCGAATCCACCTACTCTCTGTGTGTGCTTGGGTGACTCACTTTACCTCTGTGTGTCTGTTCCCCCACTTTAAAATGGGTAGGAGAAAGGAGTTAATTAGTTAATGTGGGTAAGCCTTAGAGCAGTGGTTCTCAACCTTGGCCGCACATTAGAATCACCTGGGAATCTTTTTAAAATCCTGATTTCTGGGCCTCATGATTTTAAAAAGATTCCCAGGTGATTCTAATGTGCAGCCAAGGTTGAGAACTACTCCCTTAGTGGAATACCTGGCCCACAGTAAGCTCTGGTACCGTCTACCACAGTTAAATATAGGTATAGCATAAGAGGAATGAAAGCAAAAAGTGACATTTTTGAGTATCAAAAACAGTATTTTCAACATCTACAAAATGCTGGCCAGTACTCTTGGAAGGCTGTCAAAGTAATGAAAACCGAAAGGCTGAGGAAGTGTTCAAAATCGAAGGAGACAAAGGACGCATAGATGTGTGCAGATGACTGACTGTAATGTAGTGTCCTGGATTAGTCCTGGAACAGATCAAGATCATCAATAAAAAGCAGGTGCAATTTGAATAAGTTCTAATAATAACGTACTGATGTTAACTTTAGGTGTTGATAATTGTATTACTGAAAGTTAAGATGTTAGCATTGGGCAAAAATAGGTGAAGCGTACAGGAGCTCTCTGTACTATCTTTGCACCTTTTCTAAAAATTAAAAAATATTTCAAAATAAAAAGGTTATTTAAAAAAGTATTTTCAGATTCCCAAGTGGCTGGTCAGTGGGAACAGCTTGGGTGTCTTCATATAAGATTCTTGCTTCCACCGCCATCCAGCAGGGTGACTTGAGGTGACTCGGTTAAACGTCTTGTCTCAGTATATACACTCAGAGAGCAGGGGTGAAAAAAAGTCCTACCTTACACAGTATTATCAAAAAGCACAAATGCCCTCACCCCCCTGGGAAAGGGGGTACTATGGGGATAAGGACACATATGTAATAACTTAATCAATAAAAAAATTTTTTAAAAAGCACTAATGGAAACTCATGAACCCACAAGTACAAACATTTCACAAAGCCTCTTTGAATTGCGGCATTAGTCCAATCTTAAGACACTTCAATGACACAACACATGCATTTTTAAATTTTACTTTTAAAAAACAAACAATAAATTATCTATGATACCTTCAATAGAGAAAAATTAAGTCAGATGTTGATCTCATTAGAGAGCTTATATTGCCACCACTGCTTTCCCTTCAAAAGCAGTACCAAGTCTGTTGGATTTGACAACTAGTGATTGTGGGAGATCTGCGCTGATTCTGCACGAGTAACCCTGGGTGTGTATAGAGACTTGGGCAAGAAAGAGCTCAGTCAAAATCGGTGAATTTGATGTGCTATTTTGTGGTTGTCTGATTCTAACGGACGGTGAGCCAAAATAAGTTTCCAGCAAAGCATTTCTGTGGACGCTTAGGGGAAGTCCTGGAGGAGAGGCAGCAGGGAGGCTAGAGGGAGTGTCCTTCATCCTCCGGAGGCCGGGTCGACCAGGTGGCTGACCATGGGCTGACCAGGGGTTAGGAGCCAGGCTTTTTATTCAGACTCCCCGGACAGGAAGTTAAGCTCTGACTCTCACGTTGTAGAGCTGGAGCAGGTGACTTTACTTGTGTGTCTTGTTTGGAGAGAATTAATAAGGGCATGATCCCATTGATGTTTTGGAAGCGGTGGAAAGCATCCATTAGAGCAGTAGTCGGCAAACTGCGGCTCTTTGGCCCCTTGAGTGTGGCTTTTCCACAAAATACCGACTTCTGCGCATGGGCCACGAAGTTTCAATCGCACTGTACATGTGCGCCCGCACGTGGTATTTTGTTCTAACGGTTAGAACAAAGCCAGACTCAGGGCAAGCATGGCAGTTGGGAAATCTGTAAGATGATCTTAGGAAGAGGCGATGAGGACCTGAGCTGTACAAAGGGCCATGAGAACTGGGATGAGGGGTCTGAAAGGGGAGAGGAGATAGGCCGCAGGGAGCTGGAGTCCGGAGGAGGAGGGGGATCTGGGAAAGGAATCCAGATGCACTCTCAGGTTTCTGCAGAGGGGGATGTGGTCCATTAACCAAGACAGGGAATTACGGAAGAATGAGGAAAGGTAATACTTATGGTTTGGGACATATGACATGTTTGCATTTTGGGACATTCACATGGAAATGCCTATCTGGTATAGGAGCTTGTATTTTATCTTATATTCACTCTGAGTAAATGGGAGCTTAGAGACAGAAAGTATGAGATAGTGCAAGGTAGTGCTTAAAGATGCTGCTTCTTCTACTGATCACCAGCTGTGTAACTACAGGGGCAAATTGCTTAACCGCTCTCTGCTTCCATTTTCTCATTTATAAGATGATGATGATGATGATGATGATGATGATAACAGCTATTTCACAGACTTGGTCTGAGAATTAAACAAGATAATGCATAGAAAGAACTAGTCCTGCCCCTTCCGGATTCATTGTAAATCCTCAATCCATTAGCTATTTGTAACTTTAATGGCATATTTTATTAACAATTCATAGCTAAAAAATAGGTAACTTTCCTCAAGCTATATAGCCAGAGAAGTCTGAGGTGCTACTTGAACTCAGGCCTGCCTCTTTGCAGTTAGCACATGGATTTGGAGAGTGAGCTGTAGCCACTGATGTCAGTGGGCTGTAGTTTCAGGAGTTGCACAAGACTGAGGAAAGCGATGGCCCTCTACCTCCCACCCTCAATCCCAGCGGTTCTCAACCTGTGGGTCGCGACCCTTTTAGGGGTCGAACGACCCTTTCACAGGGGTCGCCTAAGACCATCCTGCATATCAGATATTTACATTACAATTCATAACAGTAGCAACATTACAGTTATGAAGTAGCAATGAAAATAATTTTATGGTTGGGTCACAACATGAGGAACTGTATTTAAAGGGCCAGAAGGTTGAAAACCACTGTATCCTTTCCACTTGGAAATGCCAAGGTCAATGGTGACCTTTGCCAGAGGGTCTCAGGAAGGTGGCACACACAGTGGAGAGTTTAAAAAGTGTGTGGTAGCTGAGGAAGTCTAAACAGCAAGTGTAAGCCTTCGTTTTTTCATTAAAGGGAAGGAGTCACTAGAGTGGACACAGGTGGAGATGGAAATGTAAGACAGGGAAGAGTGGAGCACATTTATAGACTGAGAAGAGGGAGCCAGCAGAAAGTGTGACTAAATAGAGAGCAGATAACAAGTGAAGGCCGGTCCTGAAGAAAGCAAGTGGGGATGTGACAGGAGTAGAGGCGATCGCTCTTCCACGGAGGGCCGGGAGGGAAGTGAGGACAAGTGCTCAGGCATTCGAGTGTCAGAACAGAGCTTTGAAGGGAATAAATGTCTGAAAACGTCTACTTCTCAGTAAAGTTTGAGTGAGGGTTGAACATCACAATGGGGAGGAGGAGAGGCAGAGTGGAAAGTGCGGGTGCATTGCTAGAGGCCTGAAGTACCCATTGGGAGGCAGCGGAGGGGAGGTTAGACCAGAACTTGTGCAAGGATGTAAAGGCTGAGACTCAAAGACCAAGTGTGCAGAAGCCTCAGTCTGCACTGTTACATGACTTCCTCCAACGCTGCTGAGCACTGGTTTGGGAAATCCACAGAGAAAGCTAAGTCCTCATTTATTTTGTGATATTTCTAAAATATATCCATGGTTTAAAAAGCGTTAAGGTCCTTAAACTAAAGCCACCCATTTTGCAGGATGATTCACTGTGCAAAGAGTTTCAAGTCCCTTCCCGAAGAAAGGGCAACATTTGCACTGATTAGTTTACATAAGGGAAATCCAGACGCTTCCCCAACATGCATGTTTGGGATCTAACAGTCATCCTTCTTTTTCCAAATTAAAATGCAGCTGAATTATAATTATACTTCTGCCAACATATGTATTCCTTTAGCAAGAGGATTAATTAAATCATGTCAGAAGAGACTATTGATTACATTAAGATTTGGCTAATAAAAAATTCTTGCCAGAACCTGTTTAAAGTGAGGTTCAGAATGTGGTCACTATCACTCATGAGAAAACCTTAGGAAACCAACAAAAAAAGTGTGTTCAGCAGGCGTGTCAAGATGCCCGGGTCGGGGCAGCCTTTGGTGGAGGAGATGAGAGATTGACAGCTTTCCCGAGAGCAGTGATGGCGAACCTATGACACGTGTGTCAGAGGTGACACGCAAACTCATTTTTTTGGTTGATTTTTCTTTGTTAAATGGCATTTAAATATATAAAATAAATATAAAAAATATAAGTCTTTGTTTTACTATGGTTGCAAATATCAAAAAAATTCTATATGTGACACGGCACCAGAGTTAAGTTAGGGTTTTCAAAATGCTGACACGCTGAGCTCAAAAGGTTCGCCATCACTGCCCTAGAGAAAGTGGAAAACGTGTGGGGCTCACAATATTGGGTGGTTACGTGGCAGGGGGTGGGGGGGGGCAGAGTCTGAGAAAACTGTGAAAGGAAGTCTGTGCTACGGAATGAGGTGTTAAAACAGATGACTGATTAAAAAAACAACACCCAGGGGTTGGAGGGTGTGGGGGCTTAGAGTGTGTGTTTGTAGCTTCCATTTGCTCTCTGTGCCTCTAAGTGGCTCCCTGCATGGACCCTGCCAGGACTCACCATTATGTTGACTCTCTTTCTTTGATTCTCCATTCCTGCCAGTTTCTACCACATTTTAGCCAGAATATTCAAAATCTCCATACCTACCCATTCATCCGTACAGCAGGTACAGGCAGGCAGCGTCTTTGAGGTGTTGGCATGTAAACGGGCTGTACACAGGCGGGGCTTTCCCTGCGTCTGGTCCCGGAGGACTGAAGGAAGAGGAGCTGGGTCATCTTTTTCCCTTCTTTTTTAATTTAGCAAACCTGCACGGCTGCCAGCGAGGAGCTGACAGATTGCATACTGCCATCATGTAATCTGAAGACTAAAATTCAATTTCCCTTTCTCAGCATCAGAATTGGGAACGGGGGAATAGAACACCCCGAAGACACAAGGTGACCTGTCTCAGTGGGGTGACAAGCCAGCTAATGACGCCCTTCTGTCAGCTGGGCCCCGGGGAGGAGCCCGGCCCTGACAGATGGCGGTGGGTGTGCTGATTATAGAGCTCAGTTGGACCCAGACTCCATTTCTCTCCCTGCATCAAGGTCCCTTCCGAAAATGGGCTGTTTACTTAAAACCTATTCATTCCTGTTTCTGTTCATCAGATTCCTAAGATAAAAATGAACATGAGCAGCTGTTGGATTTTTGCGACTAACTATTCAATTCCGTTTTTGTGTTAAGGAAACTCAGAATCCATTTTACCCCATAATTACTCTTTATAAGTAAGGAATCAAATCGGAAGTGGCAGCAGAGAGTGGACACTAGGGAAAGAAATTCAAAGAGGCATCGCCGCTGGCTAATGCTATTTCCCTGCATGGGAAATTCAGACTTTTGTATTATCTCGCTAAAAAAAGAAACTGCAACCAAATTTAGCAAGCTGGTGTTTTCAAGCCAAAGAATGTCAGCCCCGGAGCTCGGTTCTTGCTTTGCCTTCTGCTTGAGAAATCCCCGCTTCCCTTCTCGGAGCAGTGCAAAAGGAGCTTTGGGATGTTACTCCCCAAAGTCACTGAACTTCACACCCAGTCGCATATAAACATGTAAGACCAGTGGAAGCCAATGTCCAGCGGTGGGTGGACACAAGGTCCTAACGATGAAAAGCAGCCCTTGGGAATGATCGCAACCCTCTGCCACCCGAAACCCCAGGGAGGAAAAATGCTATTCCAGGCGGCAGCTGTGAATTACAACATGTCCCAGAACTTCCTCTGGCCCCTCTGGGCCAGGTCTCATGCTGTTTGGGAAAGTGACAGGAGTTATATTTTCACACCCAGCTGCTGCCTTCTGACTTAGTAAGCATGAAGTTGTGGAGGTTTCTCCGGCTACCCAGGACTGACTTATTTAGAACTCCCGTGGAAAGGGGGCTGCTGGCTGTGGCTGAGGGAGAAAGGGCCGCGTGGCAGGTGTTCTCGACAGACGCGGATTCTGGAACGAGTTGTGTGAGGTATGGCATGAGACACAGTCTCATTGTCCAAGGCGAGGCTGTATAATCCTGTCGGCCAGCTGTCTTGGGAGCCTCATAGGCTGTTCCTTTTTGGCATTGCCTTAGAACAACAGCTCCTCCATGTTCAATAATTACAGAAGGAGAGGCGTGAGGAGAAGAAGCAAGAAGCTGCCCTCCAACCTCCTTTCCTAATTAGCATCTCGGTTTGGGCTGGTAGATTACAAACGCTCAATTAATTAGCTTGGTTTACAGAAGAGAGCACTGGCTAGGGAATCTGAAAGTTGTAGTTTATTCTTGCCTCTACCTTTAGCCGGGAGACTTTGGAAGAGTTACCTTGTCTTGTTGGACTTGAGTTTCTACAATGATAAAACAGAAGAATGGCAGTAGACAGTGTTCACTGTGGCCTGGGGTCACTTCACCTGTTGAGTCTTTGATTTATCAAAAATGGGGGTCACCCACTAGCAGATTAGGAATGAATAATCCACCTCCATGTGCTGTGAATTCATTAAAAAATTAATGGGTCAGAAGTTTATAATTCTGATGATCGAGCCAGATTGGAAAACATAGAAATGTTCAATATCTGCCCTGTCCAATACAGTAGCCACTTTCCATTTGTATCTGCTGATCACGTAAATTGAAACTAATGGGACTAAGAAACTGAATTTTTAATTTTGTTTCATTTTAATTAAGTTTAACTAGCCACATGTGGTTAGCAGCTACCATAATGGGCAGCACGAATCCTACCATATTCTCCTGCCATAAGCTAACAAGTGGTGTGCTGTGATGAAATGTGGAAAAAGGGTCTTTGTTCTACTCCCATTTCTATGTTTCTGGGTAGTCGTGGGCAGGGGAAAAGGCGCTGTGACTCAGTTTCCTTTTCTCTCAAATTGCAATGATAACATCAACCTCACAGTATTGCTCAGATTTAGTTAAACTTGATATGTGAAACATCTTTGAGAACCATAAAATGCTATATAAATGCAAGGTATTATCATGAGTAATTCACTGTTGAAATATGATCTTGTTTCAATGAAAAAAACACACACCCACAATGATGTCTAAGAACGTGTAACTAAAAGTGAGGAGAGGTTGGTAATACCAGATATGAGAGGTTGAATATAAAGAGGAAAAACTAAAAAGTCACCTCTGAAGAAGGCAGAGTGGAAAGGAAGGAGTGGCAATGGAGGGGATGGGAAAGTCAAGACCTGTGATACAGGGACAATGGCGAGGAGGTGTGGTGGACTTGTCTTTTGGGAAGACATTCAGGGTTGAGATTTACTCGTGATGACAGGAGCAGAGACAGATGTCAATTCTGAGTGGTAATAAACAGGAAGATCATTAAACTGAATCAGAACACGTTTTGCCCCCACTTATATGACTGCCCTAGAGGAAGGTATTTGGAGGGATTTGAACAGCAAGCCAAATAGACCAAAAGGAGTTATGTGTTAGAATATGTTCAACAGTAATGTAGATGGTTTGGCGTGGAAAGGAGTTGACAACACTGGGTTATTTGTGGTGAGCTCATAATCCTCTTTAGATGTGAGGTGAATTTTGAATGGAAACATATACTCCTGTAGACCAAGGAAGAATTGTGTGATACAGAGGTGCTGCAATCCTATCAGAATCATAAAATGTAACACATCACTGCGAAGGCAGTTCAACCGGAAAAGGGTGATCTTGGGCTGGGCTGGGCATAATGGCCCACCCCTCGGGGTAGAAGAAAGGAGGAAGGATGCAAGGGAGATATTATGAGTTTAAAAAATATATTGGGATTCCTTGGCACTTTACCAAAAAATGGCAGTTTGGCATCCATCTTATTAACTGTTTTTCCCTGTTCTTTTATCTCAGTCCCTAATAAGGATCAGTTCTGGAGCATGCCCGGGTTCAAATCCTAACACTGTCATGCAATAGCAGTGACATTGGACTAGAAACAAACTCTCTGAGCTACACTTTCCTCATCATGAGGAGTTCATGGAATAATTTATGCACAAACTAGCATAGTCTCTGGGCACTCAGAAAAACACTCAAATGTGTAAGTATTTTAAAAAAAAAGTTACATTAGGATGTTTTAAACTTCTAAACATATAATAGAAAAAGAACTAGAAGCCTTTCATTGGATGAAATCAGCCATACAATCAGAAACACTGATTTCTATAGATCAATACTTTTTATTTTATTTTAGAAAGCATAGTCCATTCAAGTTAAGTATTGCTTTAAATCATTCAATCAATCAATTCATTTTTTCTCAATTTTTAAATCAAGGGCCTGTTTTGTTTAAAAGCTTTATTGAGGTATAATTCATATGTTATAAATTTACCCATTATAAATATGCAATTTATTCATTTTAAAAAATATATATATTTTATTGATTTTTACAGAGAAGAAGGAAGAGGAATAGAGAGTTAGAAACATCGATGAGTGAGAAACACTGATCGGCTGCCTCCTGCACACCCCCTATTGGGGATGTGCTCATAACCAAGGTATATGCCCTTGACTGGAATTGAACCTGGGAACCTTCAGTCCACAGATCGACACTCTATCCACTGAGCCAAACCAGTTAAGGCCAATTTATTCATTTTAACTAATATTATTGAGTGCTGCCAAGCCCAAATCCTATCCAAGGTGCTGGGGATACTATGGTGAATCAAGTGGATGAGGTCTCTGCTTTCCTAAAGATTCCAGTGTAGTAAGAAAGAGAAATAATAAACAAGGTATATAATTTAAGGATGAGGAAGGAATAATAGAGTAGGATAACACAATAGTGACAGGCTGTTCCATTTTAGATAGGATGACCTCCTCTCTCTGAATTGGTAATATTTGAATGAAGTGAATCATGTGACCATCTGGGGAGAGCACACCAGGCAGGAAATAGCAAGTGCAAAAGCCCTCAGGCAGAAGCATGCTTGTTATGCTCCTTGGACTTGAGAAAAAGCTATAGGGCAACGCCACTGAATCAGAGGAAAACAAGACAGGAAGGAATCAAGGTGGAGAAGAACCAAGAGCCAGGTCAGACAAACTCTTGGCTTCGTAAGTAAGGCTTATTAACTTTATTCTAGGTGCAATGGGAAGCCTTGGAGGAACGAGCAGGAAATGACACAACCAGGTTTACATTTTAAAAGAGGGTATTGCCCTGGTCGGGTTGTGGCTCAGTTGGTGTATGGTCGTCCCATACACCAAAAGGTGGCAGGTCTGGTTGCTGGTCAGTGTGCATGCAGGAGGCAACCAATTGATGTTTCTCTGTCACATCAATGTTTCTCTCTCTCTCTCTCTCTCTCTCTCTCTCTCTCTCCCCCTCCCTCTCTCCCTTCCTTTCTCTAAAATCAATAAAAATAAAAATAAAAGAAAATCTCAAGCAGTTTGGAGAACAAACTCCAAGAAGTAAAGAGTAGAGACAGGGAGACCAGTGAGATGGTCAGTGTAGTGGCCTAGATGAGAGACAGCAGAGACTCAACCAACAGTGGCATTGGTGAGAAGAGATGAAACCTCAAGTGCATTGTGATGACTCGATTTCCTGATAAATGAATATGGGGTTTGAAAGAAAGAAGGATCAAGATGATGGAGGAGCCCTGGCCAGTTTGGCTCAGTAGATAGAGCATCGGTCTGTGGACTGAAGAGTCCCAGGTTCAATTCCGGTCAAGAGCATGTACCTTGGTTGCGGCCATATCCCCAGTGGGGGGTGTGCAGGAGGCAGCTGATCAATGTTTCTCTCTCATCGATGTTTCTAACTCTCTATCCCTCTACCTTTCTCTCTGTAAAAAATCAATAAAATATATTTATTTAAAAAAAGATGACTGAGGATATTGGCCTGAGAAATCCTTTACTAGGGGTGCCCTTTGCTAATGTGGGGGATGTCAACGGAGCAGGCTTGGTGGGCGTGAGATGGGTATGAAGCAAGTGGATATTATGAGAGTAGTCTGTTGTATGTACTTTGTTGGAAAATAAAGGCTTTGTACTGAGGACTTAAAGAAGACCAACAAAATGTCCTAGAAGCCTGAATCATCAGAGCTCAGAGCTGCACTTCAGGCATGTCCCATGGAATTCTATATAACAAAAGAGCTGAAAACTTCTAAGTCTATTTGCAGAAAAACAAGCTATACAGTGAGTAAGACAGAAACTATGTGTGATAAAAATGAGTTTGTCCTATCTCTTTCATTTGACAATTTGGGAGGGGTGTGTTAGAAAGAGTTCTGATGAGCTGATAGATTGATGAGAAAATATACCAAGCATCAGATATCTTGAAGGCAAGAATGAAGAGAGATCTGTTTAAACAAACACCCCCTCACTGTTTTATTGCAAGAAAACACTCCAGACAATTCACAGCATGCAGGCTAGAGGATTATTTTTCATTTAACACCAGGGAGCACTTCTTGAATTTTTTAAAGTCTTGCTACAAGATCCAAAGATGGTTGGTAAAACTGGCTGTTTATTGAGAAGGATTAAGTACATTTCTGTGTTTGTTCATATCTCAGCTCTGTGGTTGCCTGTTCAAGATCGATCTCTATTCTAAAGTATATCTTCAGTGGTTTTCAACTACTAGGAGTTTATTTATCTGGAAGGTCAGAAATATAAAGCTTCTTACTCCTTATCTTTTCAGAGATCAGCTTCCGGAAACTTTACCCAGGAGATCTGACAAATGTCTCCACTGAGTGGACGAGTGCAATAGTGTGATATATACAATATATACATATTCAGTGGGACATCAGAAGTTCTTAAGTATGTTTAGCACCATATGAAGCAGTCCACATTCTATAATTAAAGGAATTCTACAGGATGCAGAATGTCTTTGATGCATCTCTTGGAGGGGCAGGGTGGGTTCAAGCTTCTTCCTTTTAGTAATCATGTAGCTGGAAGAATAATCCTTGAACCTTAACTTATAAGTTGACCTAAAGACTGTTCCTATCAGTCTACCAATGTGCTCTGACCATATGCATTGGGTAAAGCATTAATTGACACTTATTTTGAAAACAAAAGAGAATTTGGATAACCACTCTGTACACTCTGTGATCAATCTAAACAGTATACTTCTGTGTGTTGGTGTGATTCCATCTTTAGGTGGGAATTGGTGTTCTACCTAAACATTTTTTTAATATACAAAGTAAGAGCAAAAGTAGATTTACAGTTGTCCATATGGAAAATAATACAATAGTAAGTAATACAAAAATAAAACTCTGTTTCGAGTACTCACAACTGTAAACCTACTTTTGTCCCACCCTGTATATCCTACTACCATAGGAAAGTAGATTGTGTATGATTTTGCCAAAGCAATCAATGGTTCTTACAGGAATGTGTTTAAATGACAAGCATTTCCTGTTTCTTTGTTATCCTTCATATTTATATTTCTAAAATAGTTAGCCAGAAAGTAATGGAAAATGTTGGTGGAGTTTATCCTCCATAACTCATTTAATTCATTAGTCCTCTATATCTTGATCTTTAATTTCCAGAGATTCTTCTGAGATAGGCAAGATCCACTATTCTCATTAATCTGCCTAGGACATGTAATAACACAATATAGCATATTGATATAATACTTAAAGCACAAAGTAATGTTCTGCTATGTAGTCTTGAAAACCCTGATCAGTCCACTCCCCAAAGGAAATAAAACATTGTGGTCAATTATATATATACTAGAGACCCGGTGCACAAAATTTGTGCATGGGGGTAGGGGGGTTCCCCTCAGCCCAGCCTGTACCTTCTCCAATCCGGGACCCCTTGGGGGATGTCTGACTGCCAGTTTAGGCCCAATCCCCAGGCAGTCAGACATCCCTCTCACAATCCTGGACCGCTGGCTCCTAATCACTCACCTGCCTGCCTGCCTGGTCGACACTAACTACCTGCCCTGCTGGCCTGATTGCCCCTCACTGCCTCCTCTGCTGGCCTGATAACCCCCAACTGCCCCCCCACCAGCCTGGTCCCCCCCAACTCCCCCCCCCAGCCGGACTGGTCACCCCATGCAGCCTGATGTTCAGTCATTTGGTTGTTCCTCACTAACACTCCTGCCAGCCTGGTCATAGGCAGCCATCTTGTAAGGGTGTGAGGATCAATTTGCATATTACCTCTTTATTATATAGGATGTATATATTTATACGTATACATATATATGTATATATTATATTAAAATGTTTGTATAATATGTATTAAAATATGTGTCCTTGCTTTATATGTATGCATATGTGGATATATATGTGGAGCTATATATATAAATATATAGTATATACATATAGATAATGTATAGAGATAATCAGTAGAGTTTTATGTAGAAGGATTTCTTTAAGTTGATTAATATTATGTGTATAACATTGAAAGTTTTATATAACTTGACTCTGAGATCTTTTAATGTGCTTACATATGCGTGCACATCATCCTTTTATAGATTGCATGGCATTATATATTTGGATATGCCATACTTTGTTTCATGATTCTAACAATAATGGACATTGTGGCTGATATTTTAATCATTAAA
Source organism: Myotis yumanensis (assembly GCF_028538775.1). Taxonomy (NCBI): domain Eukaryota; kingdom Metazoa; phylum Chordata; class Mammalia; order Chiroptera; family Vespertilionidae; genus Myotis; species Myotis yumanensis. Next base: position 149,253,075 of record NW_027223754.1, on the reverse strand, counting down.
ATGACCATGAAATGAATTTCCTTGTCAAAGTCTCCCTCTGCACATGTATAAATACTTCTCAGGATAAATGTGTGTAACTCAAGCGTGCACAGATACATGTGGTATACACATGGTTATTTATATTTTTGTGAATGGATAATCAGTTATGCCAACACCATTGCTGAGCTGTTCATCCCTTACCCAGAGTTGAGACGCTACCATTCTTTACCCAAATCATATATGTAGCTATACATATGTGCCTCCATCTGGACCTTCTGCTCTGTTCCATGGTTTTATCTCATTTTTTTTTTTTTTGCCAGAAGCATACAGTTTTCATTATAATACTTTTTAATAACATTTTAGAAAATCATGTTGGCAATTTTTTCATATATACTCTTCCATGAGAAATACTGTGGGAATTTGATTGGGACTGGATTGTATTAGAAGATAAATTTGAGAACTTTCACCTTTATAATATTGAGTCCTTACATTCATAATGCTTTTTCCATTTACCCAAAACTCTTTTATTTCCTTCAGTATGCTTTTATAGTCTTCTCTATAAAGTTGCTGCATGTGTATTAAGTTTATGATTGAGTACTTTTTAGTTGCTGTGGCTATTATGAATTGAAAATTCTAAAAATTAGTTTCTAATGGTTATTGCTGATGGATAGAAAAGCTAACACTCCTACCCTCATTACAGCACTATTTACAGTAGCCAAGATGTGGGAACATTTCTAAAATGTGAATAATGATACCTACATAACACATAATCCCTACATAACTGGAGGGATTTAAAAAGACAACATATTTTAACATGAATTTCAATGGCTGAAATGTAGTATATAAACATTAAGGGTTAGTTTCCATAACTCACCTTTTCCCTTAAGACTGTACTGTAAGATTGAAGGGAACAGAGAGTAGCGCCCAGGAAAATGCTGACACAAAATTGTTGTCTGAAATTAGGCACAGCATTCTGGTGCTGTTATCACATCTCTAGATACTTGTTTGAAATATTTCTTGGTGGGGCGGGGGGCGGAGGAGGAAGGACATTTTTTATATTGAAACTCCAGTGATACAATGTCAGCATTTAATATCTGAGTTCTTGATGTTTTTTAAACCAAAATTTCTGCTTTTTCTGATGCCCTTTCTTTTAAGGTGTTTGTTAAGATAAAGGCTATTTCATGGGCATCTTAAAACTCTCATTTTAAAACAGAATTGTAAAGAAGATGGAGTTCTGAAATAATTTATTGGATAATCTTAAAATTTTAAACTTTATCATACATATCAGAACTTATGATTGACAACCCTTGTTGCTCTTACAACTGCATCCATTCAGAAGTCAAGGATATCTTTTTAGCTTTTGAAGAATCAACTTCAAAGTTGTCTTGAGAGGTCAGAGTATCCCCAGGTTGCCAAGTAGTAGATGTTTTGATCTTGGTTTCCCTGCTTTTCTCTTTACCATACACCTGCTGGGCTCAAGAATACATATATAGTGCTAACCTGCACCTGGCAGGCAACATACCCTGTAATTATAGCAAATTACCTAAAAGTAAATAAGAGACTGGAGTCTTTGAGTTAAAAATGTAGCTCTATAAAGTGACATTGCCCTCACACGCTTTGGATTTGGCACTATATTTGGCCTTTGTCTTGAAATTCTCCAAAGTATGTTTTCCAGTTGACCACATAGACAACAGAACATCGTTAGGTGTTTTCATTCTTGTGCATGGCACAGCTATGTCTTATCTGATTGTAGTGAATATTCACTGTCAGCTTTCACCAAAATGCACAAAAAATTATGGAATCCCATCAGACTTTCTGCAAGCTGAAAAACTGATTGTGCTAAACTACTTATCTAAATCATATTTCAAAAGCATAAGCTACACATTCTCTCAATTTAAAAGAAATGAACCTAGTATTAAAACCTCAAATGGCCCTGCATGGATTCCTCTTAAAATAAAAAATTCACCAGTGAATATAGGCCAAGAAACCAGTGTGCTCAGGCAATGAAACCTTTGTAGCACTTCTCTTCATGTTGAGAAAGTCTTGTATGTGAGAAAGATGACAGTTCTGACAGGAGGCTTTCCCACATTCATTGCTTTTATAAAGTTTCTTTCTAGTATGAATTACATCATGGGAAAGTTAGTTTCATGACTCCCTTAGAATAGCTGTGGTCTTGAATATGGAAAGCCAATTAATCTACAGTGTAAAGCATCATGGTCAAGAAATTATATGTGAAAGTTATTTGAGAACAATAATGTAATGTATTATTATACAGGATAATACCTCAGGCTGTGAGCTAGTTCAAGGAAACAATCATGTCTTACTATTATTAAGACTTTTTGGTACTAGCTTTAGCGCCTGCCACAGCATAGAAATCTTAGATGTTTTTGAATGAAAAAAATAAACATTAGAAGTAACAAGGTGATAGCTAAAGCTAAGAGAACGTTTAGCAATGACAATGAAAACGAAGGAAGTATTTGTGTCCTACAGTTTTGACCATTGAAACTGAGGCTTGGTAAATGGAGAAATAGGTCAGAGCCTGATCCAGAGACCAGGAAACCCTATTGGGCTGTGAGAGAGTCAGAGGAGAGCAAAGGACTAGACCACAGACCCAGGTCCTTAGGCGATCCTGCAGGAGGTTATGGGGCTTTGGTCAGGTGATCTGAGTCTGGGGGAAGTTTCTATATCTAGAATGAGGACAGCCCTAGCCAGTTTGGCTCAGTGGATAGAGCATTGGCCTGCGGACCTAAGGGTCCTGAGCTTGATTCCAGTCAAGGGCACGTACCTCCCTTGTAGGCTCCTCCCTGGCCGGACCCTGGTCGGGGCTGGTGCAGGAGGCAACCAATTGATATGTTTCTCTCACATCAATATTTCTGTCTTCCACTCTAAAAATCAATAGAAAAATATCTTTGGGTGAGGATTTGAAATATAAGGAAGGAAAGGAAAGGAAAGAAAGAAAGAAAGAAAGAAGAAAGAAAGAAAGAAAGAAAGAAAGAAAGAAAGAAAGAAAGAAAGAAAGAAAGAAAGAAAGAAAGGAAGAAAGGGAGGAAGGGAGGAAGGGAGGAAGGGAGGAAGGGAGGAAGGGAGGAAATGAGAGCAAAACTGAATCACAATCTGAAAAGAACTTACTAACACCCAGAGACCAAGCACAGAGGCACAAGACAAAAACCGGTTGTAATAACAACCTAAAGGGGCTGATTTAATATAAACCTGTTAAATGAGCTACAGGGCAGAGTTTTGTTATTAATGTGTCCCTGACCCAGAAGAGCCAGAAATAATGGAAACTAGGAAGTGTTCATTCATAATGAAGATGCCATGGGGACGTTAGCTGGAATGTGGGGCCAATGGTGGGAGAGCAGAGACAGCTTGTTGGGTCTCTGGTTTTTCAAACTATGGGTCTTATCTGAATTATCAGAGTCATTCAGAAAATGGGAAACAGAGAGTGTGAGTCCCCAGCTATTGTTATATTACTAAAAAGTATAAAGAACCAGGAGTTGCATGTATTACTCAAAATGCCTGACTTTTCTGGAATCCCAAATTTCTCAGCAATCACATTCAAATGCCACATCATTTTGTAACACCACATATATACAGTTGTTTTCCTTTTTTAAAAAATTGAAGCCAGCACTTGGCCTCCTGAGGCAAATGAACGTATTCATTACCATGCAGAGACTATTTTTTAAATGACTTTCCCATGTCATCTGGTTCATACATAAAAAAGAAAGCAGTTCTCTAAGCCCCTTGGATAGGGATTCACATGGCACATGGAGCCGCCCCTCCTCCTTGCCTGTTTGCACACGCGTCCAATAGAAGAACAGCAGCGGCACTGTCTATCATCGGGTTATATACAGGGAAGGGCTTTGTCTGGGAACTGAGACATAGAATAGGCATTTCCCACTTTGGAAATGAATTTCTCACATTGGTGTGGATGAGTGTGTGAGTGTGTGTGTGTGTGTGTGTGTGTGTGTGTGTGTGATGATACACAATTTTGGATTTCCCCACTGATGGAAGACCTCGCTTCTTGTCAACATTCAGTATCATTGATAGCATCCTCAGTGCCCGTGCCCCTGGGCTTCGTGGCTGTCATGCAGACTGACGGAGCTGCCAGGTGAATGTGCGGCAGGTCAGCCTTGCAATGCCAGCTCCCTGTCAAGCTCTGCAGACCTTTGCCTTATTTCCATTTTTAACTATTTATCAGCATTTAATTACCAGTGGGCACTTCATCCTGAAAGTTGCCCCCACCAGCTAATTTTAAGAATACAGGAAGCTCCAAGAAGGCCCCTCTACCCAAGTGCCTAAAATACCTGCGATGTTCTCACCTGAGTATTCACGGTAAGAGAAAAAAGTTCATGGTGGCCACGCTGGAGGTGGGATTGTGAAGCCAGACTCCAGTGCTTGGTGAGTAAAACAGAAGCACAGGCCTCTCTGTGGTGGCAGTGTGGCCGTGCATGGACGACTCCTCTGCCTTTGGAAAATGCTTAGGTCTGTGACTATAGGACTCTTTTCAGACTTCAAGTCATACATCCTGTTTGGAAGAAGGAAAGCATCTATTCCCGACACATCAGAAAGTGTCCCAGGCATGCAGGACAGGCTGCCTCCTAGCCCATTTCTTATCTCTGGTTAGATAACCTACTAGTATGTATCTCCTCCTGAACATGCCTTCTACTCACCCACTCATTTCCAAACATTGTCTTCCTTTCTGTTGGGCCAAATTAAATGCCTTCCCTGCCCCTCCCAGAACCCCCAATTTCCTAAATCATACTGGTTCTCTGGTTTGAGTTTTCATTGTCCCTGGCGCCCTCTGAACACTATGACCAAGAGTATTCTCTTCCTCTTGTGAACACCTCAAGTTCTTATCATAGGCTATCTCCCAAGTTATGACCTGGGTGAGCATTTGTTCACATAAACAACTAGTTGTTGAGAAAACTTGCCTGGGGAAGGGAAAAGTGTACTGGGCTAAGAATCAAGTAGCCTTGAGCTCTTGTTTCAGTTTGGCCTCATATGTGACTTTAGATAATTCATTAAATGTTACCATGCTTTAGTCAGCATATATATATGCCTAAGTGACTATTACAACTACGCTACTGAACGACCAGTTGACTGGGCGCTATGATGGACCCTGACCACCAGGGGGCAGATGCTCAACACAGGAGCTGCCCCCTGGTGGTCAGGGAACTCCCACAGCCAACCTCCCATGGTCAGACAACCTCCCACGGTCAGACAACCTCCCCTGGTCCCTCCCCCTGGCCAGCTGTTCCCGATCGGCTCTGATCACTGGCCAGGCCAAGGGACCCCACCCATGCATGAATTTGTGCACCAGGCCTTTAGTCTTGAATAAGATGATAAGACAAGGTAATTCTTTTTTTCACTTTAGTACACTGTGAATTAGGCTTATTTAATGGCAAAAAATTCATTTATCTTTTTATTGTTATTGCTACACTACATAATATTTAGTATTAGTCACTAACATAAAAAATGTTTTTTTAAATTTTTTTATTTTTATTGATTTGAAAGAGAGAGAGAGAAACCAATTTGTTGTTCCACTTATCTATGCATTCATTGGTTGAATCTTGTATGTGCCTTGACCGGAGGTGGTACTTGAAACTTTGGCACAACATTGGTGTATGGGGACAATGCTCTAACCAACTGAGCTACCCAGCCAGGGCATAGAAAATGTTTTAAAAAGCACCTACTATGTGCCAGGCACTATTTCTGTTCCGTTATATCTTCCAATATTTCCAAATCCTCTTCCCCAGTATTACATAAATGTTGATGTATTAAAGAGGTAGAGTTGTGGTAATATAGAAAAAGTTTGAAAATAAACCTTAACGGAGTAAGACATAATTTGTCAGAGAGGAACAGGAGATACGAAATATACAAAGGAAGAAATAAGCCAATCCTGTGCTGGAGGAGACAAAATACAGATTGGATTGACAGACATGAGTAGTAACAGTGATGGCTGGGACTTGGACAAAGTTTTGGAATGTCAGGCTATGGAATTTAGATGTGATAGGTCAGGTAGCACAGAGCTTCTTAAACAAGGAAAGTAATTCAATAAACTATATCTTATTTTTAGTGTTATTGAGATTATTGACATGTGACATATGTAGATTTAAAGTGCATAACTTAATGTTTTGATATGCGTATAATTTGTAAAATGTTTATCAACTTCTCACATAATTACCCCTTTTTGTAGTAATAACATTTAAAATCTACTCTCTTAACAACTTCCCAGTATATATAGAGTGGGACAAAAGTAGGTTTACAGTTGTTCATATGGAAAATAATACAATAATTAATGAATAATACAACAATAAACCGTTTTGTGTACTCGAGACTGTAAATCTACTTTTCCCTGCCCTGTAATACAGTATTGTTAACTACAATCACCATGCTGTATATTATATCCCCAGAACTTACTCATCTCATAACTGGAAGTTTGTACCCTTTGACCAACATCTCCCCATCCCCCGATCCCCATCCCGTGGTAACCACCAATCTATTCTCTATCTCCATGAGTTATGAATATACTATCTCTTAAGAATAAGATACCCCTGTAGCATAATGGAATATCAGTGAGACTGGCAGAGACTAGGACGGAAGACAAGACGGCAGGAACCATGCATGACATCATGCACCAAAGGAGGACATTGGAAAAGAGGCTGAAGGCGCAGACATCAGGACAGCACCTCTCAGTGATGCTCCCTGTTCTAGGGGTATTGGCAGGTGTTCTATCACATAAACACCACCCACAACACCAAAACAACACAAAAGCTATGGGGTAAATTCTGTGATAAAATAAGTTTGGGAAACAGTAGTCCAAACAATTAAAATAAATTCATTTTCTGTAGTTGTGTGTTGTTATTCTCCAAGAAATAGACACATTTGACATAAGACTCCCCTCCTTTTCCCCCCATAGTATCTTTAGAACTAGTGTTCCACAGCACACGAGTTTGAAAACGAGTTTCTCAGAAAAAGGGAGAGATATTAAGCATATTATAGAAACCAAAGAGGAGAAGAACTTCAAAGCCCAGGATGATTGAAAATATGTTTGTATATAAATCAAAACTTGGATAAAAGACAACTGAAAAGGAAGACAAAATATGGATAAAAAAGGTAGGTTATATGTGTGGAGTGCCTCCATTTTGATCTAAAGAAAATGACCTTGTTGTCAGTCTGCAGGGTTTAGAAGGTGGTAGGACACCCAATGGGAGGTGTCACGTCCTTGCTTTTGAACACATGTTGGCAAACTTCATCCACCACAACCAGTTTATAAGGCCTTCATGACCTGACCTGTCCCACTCTCAGCCCCGTCTCATGCTACCTTCCCTCCTTCCCCTCTTGTTCCAGTCACCCCTGGGTACACTCTGGTTTTGAATAACTGTCATTTCAGTGCTATTTGAATAGCATACTTCTGTGTGATCCTGCACCCTGATCTAGAACACACCTCCCACCTTCTTTTCCTGGATAATGTCTAGTCATCATGCAAGTTTCAATTTAGATGTTTCTTTCTCCAGGAAGCTTCCCTCTGCCAGCAAATCATGAGGACCTGTCAGACTCCTGTGCATGCTCACATTGCCCCTGAATTTCCATTCCATTTGATTGTAGTTGCTGCTCTGCCCCTCCGTGTCCTCCACTGGAAGGTAAGTTCTGTGAGGGCTGAGTGCCCAAGGTGGCAGGGGATGAGGGGTATGAGCTAATCTTACTCACACTCTCCTCCCAAATCTCATGGCAGTGCCTGGCACATAGAAGGCACCTGGTAACTATCCATTAATCACCTTCGCAACCCCTTTGACAAGCTACTTTAATAAGATCCTGTGATGCAATGAGGCCCTAACACTTCCCCCTGCAACAAGCTTGACAAGCTTATGACAGCTTCCCTCAAAGGACTCCGGGCTGTTTCCTCTTTATTATGCCCCTTAAGCATCAAGGTCCCTCAACTGCTTACAATTTAAAAGATGTTTGGCCAAAGCCAAGGGAGTGTTGTGATACAATGTACATACAGATGGACAGGTTGACAGACTAACTGAGTCATTCATCGACTAGCATGTAAGCTCCAACAGACCAAGGATTTTTGTTCCTTTAGCTCACTGCAGCACCAGCAGCAGCTACATTCATTCTTGGCTCACAGTAGGTATTTCATTGTAGTGGGAGATGTGGTGTCCAGCCCGATTCACTCTTCCCCTCGGACCAAATGTTGGTGGCTGACTGCTCACAACTGCCTCACCCCAGGAACTTCCCTGACTGAAGAGAGTTGAGTGGCCCAAGGTTTCATGCCCTTTCCAGGGGTATAAAGACCCAGCCCTCTTGCTGAAGGGCCATCCAAGCTCTAGAGCATCGGTTCTCAACCTGTGGGTCACGACCCCTTTGGGGGTCGAACGACCCTTTCACAGGGGTCACCTAAGACCATCCTGCATATCAGATATTTACGTTACGATTCATAACAATAGCAACATTACAGTTATGAAGTAGCAACGAAAATAACTTTATGGTTGGGTCACAACATGAGGAACTGTATTTAAAAGGCCAGGAGGTTGAGAACCACTGCTCTAGAGTTTCCTGTGGAATTGACTACATTGACTAAAGTTTTGTTATGATCACAGTACAGTTCAACTCTTCCCTCTGTCCAGTCCTACATCCTTCCCTGACCATTGTTGATCCCAAAGGACCCTATCAATAAACTACCTATCTCAAAGTCCATTTCATGGGGATCCATAAAATGTAAGACACTAATGATAAGTAAATGTATGAATTAGCAACTCTTATTGAGGACCTTCTATATGCCTGGCATTGTCCTGGGAGCTGAGAATAGAAAGGTGAATAAGACAATCAACATCCTTAATCTCAGGTAGCTTCCATTTTAAGAGGGAGGCATGAACAAATATAATTTCAGATAGTGATGTGGGCAATGGAAAAAACAAGTGGATGCGATAGAGAGGAGTTGAAGGTACAAGGGCTTCTTTAAAAGGGCTAGTTTTAAAAGGCCTCTCTGATTGTTATTTGAGCTGAAATTTGAATAATAACAAAGAGCCACACAGGAGTGCTTCCTGTAGAAGGCACAGCTAGTGCAAAGGCCCTGAGGCAAAAGTGTCTGGAACAGTGAGGAACACAAAGGTCCTATGCAGGCAGCAGTGAATGAGCAGCGGAGTGGCAGGATAAAGATGGAGATCTTGGTTGGAAACCCATCACATGGGGCCTTGTAAACCAGTAAGGATTTTGTATAAAGTATCAGGATACGACTTCATCGCACAAGTAGGTTTTAATGGCCAGCTTTTATAATTGTCACTTTGTAATTCTTCCTTCTTTCTATCACTAGTCCAGAGAGACAGTTTTTTTTTTTAAATATTTCTTTTAGGGTTTTTGTTCATTATAAAAGAAAAAAATATATATTGGGCTATTTTTTTCCTTCCCTTGAATTAAGGCTAGAGTGTATTCAGGCATCTCTTAACATGTTCTACCTCTATTTAGTCTGGCTTCTGATGCCCCCAACATATTCTGTCAGAAAAATAAATACACAGCTGAACCCCACCTGAGAATAGAGTGGAGAGCCTTTCTGGGCTCACGTGAGGCTGGGCTGCGGTGGAGGGTGGGGGTGGCTATTTCTCATCCAGGGAGGCTGAGCACCGGCCCCAGCCTGCCGAGAGCCATCGCTGTAATTATGTACCTCGGGTATTTCAAATAAAGATAATAAATGAGAAGGAGCTAGAGAAAGATAATTTTATCAAGAAGCAGAAATTAAACTATGACCACAATTAAGTACTAAATTAATTCTGAGCCTATGATTACCCAAGGCAAAAGAGCAGTGTCATGAGACTTCTTTGTCTGGTAGAAGGAAAGATACGGGTTTTTAAGCAGAGAACAACTTTTTCTAACGGGTGCTGAAATCAAGGACAAATTATTCATATGGATCCTAATTACAGAGGCTTTGAGAAATCTAACGGATGCTATCTGTTCTGCAAAATCATTTTTACATGTATTTCACATGGCCATTTCTTCTATCGGCTCTTGACTAAAAGTCAGTATAGGTCATGGTATACTGGTATAGCTGTGTTTTAGATGAGGCACTGGGCTTGTATGATCCAACGTGCTACAGTTGCTGACCAGAATGTTATTGGATGGATGGTTAGTATTCTCTTTGGCAGTTTGCAAATATCATTCATTTTTATCACGGTTTTGACAGTAGCTCAAGCACAGATCATCCATCTTGTCTGAAAAGAGACCTGTAGGAGTTTTAGGTGCCAAATGGTCAAGTTACACCTGAAGATACAATACCCCCCTGCTCCATGTCACAGAAATCTTTCTTGACAACAGTCCCTCCCTTCTGAACATCCGTCCAGAGGTGCATGTCATTTCATGTACACAGTACTCTCTGCTCCCAGGGCTACTACCCTCCATTCAGTTTCGAGATCCTTTGAAGGGTAGAGTCAAGTTACTCTCTGATTGTTTTACAAAATAACAATCAGCTTTGCCTCTTTTGAGTTTACAGGTGTAGTATATTTTAGTCTCCCTGGTTCTTCTGTGTAGAAGGGGCAACGAAAGGCTCTGATGGGGCTGGAGCCCAGGGTTCAGGTTAAAAACAGGCACCTGAGAGCAGCAGAGGAATGAGCCCATACAGGGAATTCTAGGAGGGGCTACAAGACACCTTGATTGAGCAGTGCCTCAGGTGCTCAACCAAACCAAACAAATAACTTTCAACATGTTGCTAGTTTTAATTGTGGAAGAAATTGTAAATGACTTGGAAATTATAGAAAAAACAAAGGAAAAAGAAATGGCCCATAATTCAACAAATGATCCATCTTTCTATTCCACATTTTGATGCATTTCCATTCATCAGTCTTTTTAGCCCTGGCCTACTCCCTACCACTTAATGTCCCAAGTCTCACAAGTCTGAGGCATGACAACATGTTATGTCTGCTTTTTATGTCTAACTGGCCATGATGTGAGTCCCACCCCCACCCCCACCAGCTAATTCCCAGGAACTAACTGCCTGGAGGGGTCTCCTGGCAGGTTTTCCTGGCAAATCTCCTACTGCTTCAGAAACACCTCCAGCACCCCTGTCCCCCGCAGTTTCCCCACACTGGCCTCTCACCTTGCCACCTCATTGTGCCTTCCTGCTCGCCATCTTCATGCATCCCTGTGCTGCAGGGACACCAGTTGGGGGCAAATACATCCTCACTCTAGCCCCGCTGAAGGGCTGCTGCAGGTCCCACCCTTCCGTGGCTATTAGAGGTAGCAATTCAGAGTCTAGAGAGCCCACTTCATGGCAAGCCCCCTTCTTCCCTGTGGCAGGGATAACTCAGCTCTACCCATCAGAACTCCCTAGGCATTTCCACACCTTAGAGTCCAGGTCCCGTCCCCCGCCCCTCCCCCTCCCCCCACCGTTCCAGCTGCAGGCAGCGCTAGTCACCAGGGCTGCGTGCTGGATGTTCGCTCTGATCGCTTCTAGCGTAAACTCCCCCTCTGTGTACAACCTGCCTGTGACTCTATTGTCTCATTGGGGAATCTCCCCTAATACACTCAGCATGTGGAAAGACAAAAAGTGTGTGAGTGACTCCTTTCGGGGATACTCCCTGTTGATGACACACCCACACAATTTATCCAAATAGAATATATCACTTGGAGTTAACTGAGTACATATTTTATTTACATACATATTTGAGGTGAAAGGAAAGTCCCTAGACTATTATTAGTCATCAGAACCAGATTTTGAATGAATTTGCCAGTCTCTCTACGTAGTCAACTTGAAGGAGATGGAAGTGCATTCAAGAACATTGAGTTCAGAAAAAGTAGAAAGAAAATGACCCTGAAGTATAGGGTGCTCCTCGTGATACAATCTTAGGGGATGTGACATGGCCATGCCATGCTGTGGGGCCTGAGGCAGGCCCAGGACATGGGGCATCTTGATATGGGAGAGGGGCAGAGAAAGAGTGTTCAAATTCGAGCACTTAACAGCCAGCAGCAGACAAACCAGGAGTTTCTGCAGCCTCGTTGCAAAGGGGAGATCAGAAGTGTCCGGGACTCCAGGTAAGCTCAGTTTTACCCACCTGGCATTTTTCACAATGAAAGGAACTTCTGAACACTGTATTGAGGTTGTGAGTAAACAATCAAGGTCCCATGAATTCAGTACTTTAAATGGAAGTCTCCGAGGCAAAGAGGAGACATGGAACCTGAATCAAAGAGAAAACTGTGAGATTCGTCCAGGCAGAACAGCCCTGAACGGTGGGAGATGAGTAGAAAGAGAATAATAAGAGGCATGGGCACGCGTTTCATATTGTATATCTCCCCTCTTTTCTCCTGGGCCATTAATTCCCATGATAGGAGATAATAAGCAAAACCAGAGACAAAAATCAACATTGAAAGAGAAAGTCACCAGCTGAATATGCAGTCCGGGGGTGCTGGGGCTGAGGGTCACGCTTCGCTCACTTTGACTTCCTATGTGATGGTTGTACGTTGACTGGAGCTGTCTAGACCCCAGATCTTTTTTTAGTATCAGTTGACAGTGCCTCTTCCTTTCTCCACTCATAGCTGTTAAGTCACCACCCAGTACCTCACCCTTGCCTAATACTCACTCCACCCACCCACTTTTATACGCTCACACACACACGGGCACACAAATGTACACAAACACACATGTGCACAGCTACACACACATGCACACATAAACATAGATGCATAACACAGAACCCAGGGGTGTTTGCTTCCATTTGTTGCTCTAATTCCTGGAAAACTAGTTTCTCACAGCAGGAATTAAATGGGGCCTTTCTGCCCTCCATGGGGAAAATCACGGGGTCCCAAATAAGGGTGGATTTCTAGGCCCTAGAGCACCAAGAGCTATGAGTTGCCTTCAAATACATTTCAGCAGAGCTTCCAGTGAACAAGGTCATTGATAAGCAATTTAGTTTATTAAAACCAAAATAAAATGCAAGTCATGAACTTGAAGCAACAGCAGGACAGATCAGGCAGAAAAATACCACTTACCGCCTTTCCTCCCCCACACGGGTCTTACTTTTGGAGTAAAGTTCTATTACCATGGGGACTGTGCTAAGAATATATGAGAGAAAGCAAAGGAGGGCTGTCACCAGGGCTAAATTATCTGGCAGATCTGCATGGGAGTGTTGCTTATAAAAGTGTGGTTGGAGGTCGTTCCCGGCTAGACAATGTGCAATGAAGATTTTTGCGGTTTCACTTCATCCATGAGCTGCAAGTCTGAATTCATATGAAAGTAATTTGCTCTGTAAACTCCCGCTTCCAGATTAATTTCAGCTGAGAAAACTCAGCAGACGCAACATGTAAAAACTTGCTGAGACACCGGAAAAATCTCTTGTAAGGCTTCCTGGCCCCCATGACTATTCCACTGCCTGGTGTCCAGTCCCTCTCAGACATTGAGTTGGTGCTTTCTGTGTGTGTAAGAAGATGTGCCAGATACTTGGGGGGCGTGAATCAGATGCATCTCTCTTTTCAAGGAGTTCACAGTCAAGGAAGGAGCTGAGCAAATACACAAATGTGTAGGATATCAAGTAAAAAGCCACAGGAGCCCAAGAAGAGGCAGCGAAATGGGGCTATGGGAATTCAGGGAGCGGGTGCATTCCAAATAGAGCTATCAGGTAAGGCCTCATGGAGGAGTAGGCTGAGCCCGAGGGAGATAAGGGCCTGCATTCCATTCAGAGGGAAGAGAATGAACAGAGCACACACCCCTGGACATGTGTCCATGGAAAGGCACTTCCATCTGGTGAGAGCAAATGGGGGTATGGAAGGTTCTCAAGGAACAGGTGCAGGGGGCTGAGGTTTAGGGTCAGGTTTGAAGAACCTTGGGAGATATGTGAGGATGTTTGGACTTTATTCTGAGAGCAATGGAGGGCCAATGAGGGTCCAGAAGCCCAAGGTAAAGGCTGGGCCTTATTGGTTCAAATTAACAAAGATATTGACACTGAGAAGGAGAGACTATTGTAAGATTATTGTAGGGATCCAGGTGCGAGGGCTGAGGGCCTTCCTTGGGAGGAGAGGGGCTGGAGAGCGACAGAGGAAGGGGAGAAACAAACATTGATTTGACACATTTATTTGGCCTGATGCTCCATGACCCAAAGGCCCACAGCTGAAGTAGCCAGCCTGGAGGGGTTTCTTCCTGCATCCTGGTCCTGCCCAGCATAGTAAGACCAGTCATGTGTGTGACTGGGGATGATTGACAACGCCTGAGAATTTTTTCTTTGTTCCAAATAGCCTGATTGAGGATGAGCAAAGCAAAAGGGTGGTTCTGCTTTCACTTCAACAAAGGATTCAGGTTGATAGGAAATAAAAAGTTGTTTTGAAATATATATGTTTAGACAATGGGTGTGTTTCAGCATACCTGCATCTTTCAGAAACATCGCTTAAATGGATTTCAGTAGAGGGAACATCTCCTTTTCACGGACATCTGTAAACTATCGATTGTGTCAGAGCCTGGAGGCTGGGAGAGTTTAAAAGACTGAGACCTAGACCTGGAGAACTGAGTTGGCTTAGCACCAATGCCACAATGCAGATGCTCCGTTTAAACATCAGTTGAGTGTGCCATGAATATCAGAAAACACATTTCCAAGAGAGCTTTGGTGCATCTAAACTAGTTCTCACCTGCATCCAAGAAAAAACAGTCACTCGGCTACATGAAGATCTGGGAATCTGTTGGGAGGTAGGAGTGATGGAAGGAGAAGGAACTTACCTCTTGGACATTCTGTCAGCTAGATGCACAGAACCAGGAAGGCTTTTGTTTGATCTCCTTGGTGGATCAGTTACCACGTTAAATCCAAACCAAACAACCTAGAGAAAAAGATTCACGAGATGTCAAATAGGATGTTTAATTTATACGATAAGGACAAAAGAGAAATATTTTGAAATCCTGTTTCACAGCCATAATTCATATTCTTTGTACTTGTATATTCCCAAAGGTTTCGGTCACATGAAGCAAATATGGCATTTAAAATTTAATGAGCTCTACACATGGTGGGCGGCAACAGCAGCCTCCCAAGGTGTTAGCTTTTAAATTATAGTGTATATTTAGGAAGTAAATTGATGGTTGTCTAGAACTCTTCAGCACTGAGTCACATGACATGGAGTCAGCTCTGGCTCCTGGACATCAAGCAATGCATGCATATTGGCCAGGAATAGAACCCGGGTCTACCACATGGCAGGCAAGAATTCTACCATTGATCCATCCTGGGTCATAATGTATTTGAACACAATCACATTTAATCCTCACAACAACCCTATGGAGAAGTAGTATTACCCCTATCATGCAAACGAGAAAAATGAGGTTCAGAGAAGTGAAGTGTCTAAGACAGAGCTGGGCTTTGGGGCCTCCACTCACTGTCTTTGAGGAGCAAGCAGCTTTGCTGTGCACCTCCTCCTCCTGATCTTCTCTAACACTGCATTCTCATCCTATTTTCCCTGTTAATCCTTCGTTTCCTCTTTCTCTTCAGCTTATCCTTTAAATGCAGGTTGTTATGAGTTGAATTTTGTTCTACTTCCACCAAATTCATATGCTAAGTTCCTAACCCCCGGACCCCATGATGTGACCTTATTTGGAGAGAGGGTCTTTAGAGAGATAATGAAGTTAAAATAAGGCCTGTAGTGAAGGTCCTAAGTCAATATGACTGGTGTCCTCACAAAAAGGGGAAATTTGGACACATGTACACAGAGAGAATATGATGTGAAGATGAAAGCAGAGATCAGAATGATGCTTCTACAAGCCAAGGAACTCCAAAGGTTGCTAGCAAACCACTAGAATTGAGGATAGGAGGTGAAACAGATTCTCCTTTACAGTCCTTACAAGGAACTAACCCTGTTAACACCTTGTTCTGGGACCTCTAGCCTTCAGAGCTATAAGGCAATAAATTTCTGTTTAAACCACCTAGTTTGTGGTACTTTGTTACAGCAGCCTCACCTCCACCCAAGTAGGCTGTTAGACAGACATGAGCAGAGCAAGGACCATGGGCCAGATAAGGTCACTAGGGCAGAAAGTCCCTCGTGCCTAGCAAAGGGCAAAACTGGGAAAACAGGGTCCTTGCCAGGGTGGCCTTTCCTCCCCTAACATATCTCTAGCCATGCAGTTTAGGCCTCCTGACCCTTTTTAAAAAATGATTTTAGGGAGAGAGGAAGGGTGAGGGAGAGAGAGAGAGGAATATGGATGAGAGAGAAACATCAATTGATTGCCTCTTGCATGCCTCCCACCTCCTGACCTTCTATATCTCTGGTCCTGTGGTTTAAACCCTTCCCAGACCTTTCCTCCCCTGGCATGTTGCTAGTCATGCAGATTAAACCTCCTCAGAGGGGAACAAACAAGGGGCGGAGAAGAGCCCTTAGGCATTAAGTCCCCAGGACAATGAGGTTCTGACCCACATCAAACACATCTAGGCCTCAGTTGTGTTTTAGCTCCAGGCCCAGAAAAGCAGCAAAACCAGACAAGTGATGCCATGGCTGACACCAGGACCAGCTGCATTGACTAATGACTCCCTTCCCTGGTGCTGACCAATCACTGGAGACCAGGACTCTGAAAGGACACACCTGAAAATCTGATGAATATTCTATTAAGGTCCTCCCCTGGGACCTCCCCTAAAATCCCCACCCTTAAAAGCCCTTAAGATAGAGAACCTAGCACACTCTCCCTCTCAGGAATATGCCTGCTGAACCTTTCCTGTCCCTCTTTTCTCTCCCCCTACCCTGCACCTCCCCGCTCCCGCCCCCACCGGCTTGTTACCTTTAACCTTCTCTCTTCTAAGCTCCAAGGGCCCTTCTTTACCTCTGTAACTTGTTTTCTCTATGACTCATTTCTTTTATCCCTGTGACTTTCTAAGTAAACTTTCTCTTATGGTTTGAATCTTGGCTCTGAATTCTTTCTTAGCCAGAACTCAAGTACCTAGGTTGCTGAACTGAGGTCCAATCACCAGTAATATTCTGGTGCCATTTCGCCACCTACATTATCATTCCACTTTACTGATGAGGCAGCTGAGGCACAGAGCAGATAAACAACTTGGCCCAAGAGCACAGACCTTAGGTTCTAACTCAGGGTGGCTCTAAAATCCATATGCTTAGTCACTATGCTAAGCTGCCTGTCGCACTCATTTTATGTTATTAAAATATTCCTCCTGGTTGAGTGTAAAGATAATTGTCACATTTTCCCAGATGCAATACATTCAAGTTGTGCAGTGAAGGTTTTTCCATAGCACAGGCAAAAATCCATAAGACCAAATCCTAGTCTACGGTCTACGATCATTTGAAAATGGAAATCCGATAAAACGTGAGGTAAGGAGCTTTAAAAGATTTTCAGTCTCTGAGATTCTCAGTAGCCTTGAAGACTTTGGGAGGTATGTTTAATTTTGCTTTCTCTGAATTCTCCTCCCAGCCCTCCAATCCAGCGCTTTTGTACGTGTGTGACCTTGAGCGTGCACTCTTGCACACACAGGCAGGCACACACTCATTGGCATCACAATCCCATTGGAATCCTGCAAATCTATTTCAGTTCCTGTGGGCCACCAATTATCACCAACAAGGCCATTCTGGAGTATGATGCTCAGTTGTAGCATGCCATTCAAAGAGTAAAATACCAAGCTTTTGGATTACTATTTCAAATTTTAGAGATGATAAAATCACCCTTGCCCACTTACATTTTTTTCCCCTGTAATAGTAGAAAAGGAAGAATTCCAACCAGAGATCTGGGAATTGAACAAATCCCGTAGCCCAACTCTGCCTCAGCTCAGAGTGAGCAAACTTCACTGCTATTTGTTCTTGATAGTCCCAAGGATTAAATTACTTCTCTGCTAAAACATTGTTAGGTCTTGGGTCAGATTGTCAGGTTATTGGGCTTTTCCTGACAACTTCTAGTTTTTGGTAGGTATGTGTTCCTTAGATATACTAGTAAAAGTTTATGATTAACGGATTCCTTTAGCCTTTTCCAAAAATTGATGTTTCATGGAACTATCTAGGCCCACGACAAAGCTTCTGGGTTGAAATAAACTCAGGAAACTCTGTCTACATATTTTTAAAATATATTTTATTGATTTTTTAAAGAGAGGAAGGGACAAGGACAGAGAGCTAGAAACATCGAACAGCCGCCTCTTGCACAACCCCCACCGGGAATGTGCCCGCAACCAAGGTACATGCCCTTGACTGGAATTGAACCTGTGGCCCTTTAGTCTATAGGCCGACACTCTATCCACTGAGCCAGTCAGGGCTATATTTTTTTCTCTTAAAGTTTCATAGTATGAATTGTCTTAAGAAAGGGTCCAGAAACCCTACAAAAAAAAGAAATCTGATTAATTTTACATAAAATGACCCTCGGGCCAAAGTCCCAGGATTCTGACTTTACAAACTAAGATTTAATCAATAAACCCTTAAGGTACGTTTGTGTGTGTGTTGTTGTTTTTTCCTTTCTATGCATATGATCATACCACAGAACGAATGTCCCATTAAACATTGGGAAATCTTGCTGTTAATTTCTAAAAAGACTCTCTTTTATCTTGAGAATTTCTCCCTGGTCCTTAAAAAGAAGTCAGCTTCTCATTGTATGGACCTGGAGACACAATCTTTACTTTGTTGGTTTTTTTTTTTTTGGTTTTTTTTGGGGGGGGGGGGGGTGCTGTTGGTTGGCAGGTAATGACCCAGCCCATAGAAGAGAATGAGGAAACTGTGCAGGAAGACTAAATGTCTGGTGTGACCACCATCATTTCAAAAGAAATGAAAGCTTCCCCCTACCTTCCTAACATTCAAAACTCCTACAGCTGGAGAACCCAAGTCCAGTTGGAGGAATGAACACAGAATAACCACATAAAGACCGGAGCTTATAGTGCTTACCATTTCTTCTGTACCCCTTTGCTCCAAGGTAATTTATTACTGCTATTACTAATGAAAACAACGCAAAGGGTGAAAGAGCTTGGCTGCCACTCTCACCACAGAGCTGTGCAACATCAAATGAAATGAAATGCTTCTGAAACTGACAGCTGGAGAAAATCTTGTCACCGCAGTCACAGTGTCAAGTGTGACGTAACACTTCCGTGCATGTTTCTTTTGTGCCTCAGAACCACTTTCCCAATGTGGGCTAAATAATAAAAGAAAACTGGCTTTGGCCGGCACAGAGAATTAGCTATACCGTTAAGAAAACCAGTGGGATATATGGCATGGGATGGTGATTTAAAAATTTCCCCCCCAACGATTCTGCACAAAGTATTTTTCTATGAAGGGTTTAAATAGAGTTACTTTTCTTCGTATTGGTCATGGAGAGAATTAGGATGTTAACTGGTGATCCAATTTATACTGCAATTTGATCCCATAAGAGCGCTACAGGACTTGGTTACTCATGGAAAATAGCTCTTGCCAGATCAAACACTCTCGGGCCAAAGTCCCAGGATTCTGACTTTATATGTTCTGTTCTGCCTCCATTCATTTGCCTCTTAGATTGTCATGACTGCCTCCCGCCCCCCGCTTCCCCCAGCAAGGAGGCCGTCTACCATGCAACCTAACCTCACATGAGAATTAGTAGTCACATCATTTACGTTCCTGTAAGGTCTTGCCTCATGAAGTTCTTCCCAAATGGAATCAAGATAGTACCTTGTTTATCTTTCAATCCTTGTCCTTTCATCCACGCCTTGGAGCAACACTGAAAGCTTAACTCTGTGTAAAGAAAAATTATCCTGATGGCATCTGGTGTATTTAGAGCTTTTGGGTCTAGTTTGTGGAAAGGGATGTGTGTGCACGTCACATGTTTATTTAGTCCTTGTTTCTGACAAGCATCCTTCTTTGTGAAGTGCATTGTGAACTATTTCTACGTGGGTGGGTGTTACTTCGGTTTAAACAGTCCTACAGCTGGATAGATGTCTCTAAGTCTAATAGGCATGGGATCACGTCTCTCTGCGTTTCTTAGAACATTGGTGGCCATGAATACTAGAAGTTTTATGATAAAAGGGCCCATTTTCAAATAAGCTTGAGAAACACTTTATTTTTAGCCCTCTCTTTTAAGAGACATAAAATTCTCTGGTGCTGCAAACACCTGTCATAGCCGTCATAAAAAAATCATGTTTAACTGTAACCCAGTGTGTCTCTAATTCAATTGGCTATGAAGTTCAAAATTTTTTAAAGAATCCATAGGCCAGATAAGACCTGACAACATTCAAAATCTTTGGGAAAACCCCCACATAACTGGGTAGTGAGGTGCTCCCCCTCCTTCTAATTTTCTTGCCTCTATTTTCTCCCCATCACCAGCATAATCACGCTGATGCACTAACTAGGATACAGGTTTATCTTTCCAATAGAGATACCAAGAAGCAGTAACTCAAACAGCTGTACATTAGCAGTCCAGGATTTGAATGGTTTCTCCAAAAAGTTAGAGACCCAGAGTCCCTATATCTTATTCCTCTACCATATGTAGGTCTTACAATCCACATGACCCAAGATGTCTCAAATCTGTCCATATACCAGGGTAGTGGGAAAGAGGAAAGAGCAGAGGAGGGAATTCTCTTTTCTTTCAAGAACATCATTTGAAAGTTACCACTCCTGCTCACATCCCACTGACCAGAACTTTATTGCTTGATCACATTTAGTTGTAAAGGAGGTCAAAATACTAATTTTTCTTAATCTGGTAGCCATTGGCACATTACAAAGTTTCTATGTTATAGGAGAAAGGAAGAACAGATATTGAAGAATAGCTCACAGTCTCTGTCACTCATATGATATCTCACTTAATCCGTACAGTGATATTTTTGAGGTGAGGATTTTTATTCCAAGTGTACAAATGAGAAAATGGAGGCCTGGAAAGCTTAAGTAATTTGCATATTGCCACCATGTCAAGAACTATTAAGGGATTCTATGTATTTCTATGCTCACAAGGTAACCTGCCACAGGTGCATGGATTTCTGCAGAAGACACCAGGCTCTTCAGTCTGAGACAAAGGACTCTGTTACTCATGGCACAGCAGGCAGCACAAGCTTCTGGTTCCACTGGTTCTTCTTGCCATCCAAACCCTATAGAGCAGTGGTTCTCAACCTTCCTAATGCAGTTCCTCATGTTGTGGTGACCCCCAACCATAAAATTATTTTCGTTGCTACTTCATAACTGTAATTTTGCTACTGTAAACAATATGTAATTATATACATGTTTTCCGATGGTCTTAGGCGACCCCTGTGAATGGGTCATTTGACCCCCAAAGGGGTCGCGACCCACAGGTTGAGAACTGCTGCTATAGAGTGATAGGAAGTGGTCCAGGTAGATGCTGCACACAGTGGGTTTGCATCACAATTGAGGCACCTCGGACTTAGGAAAAGCCAATCTTTTAAAGAGGCAGCAAGGACACCTTCCACTCAACCTTTGCCTTGGAGGAAAACATTTTTTTTTTTGGCATTTTGTTAAAAAAAAATACATATCTCTCTACCCTGGAGGTAGAAACCATCTCTAACCTCCAAGGTGTTTTGCTCAGATGCAACGTTCTTAAATGATATAGTCCAACAACAAAAGGTTGTCGGTTTCTCTGTTGACAAGGCCTACAGGAACCGAGAGAGCCATGGAGAATGTTCTCCCAACACACAGATTGTCTTGCCATTTTCATTACAATTTAGGCACTTCTTCAATAAGTCTCTCATAGTACCCTGACCATGGCTCCATCACAGCAAGTCTCCCTGTTATGTAATTGTTTACACGACTGGTTCTCCATACCAGGATGTCCGCTCCTTGAAAGCGGAGGCTATGGCTTTTACTGTTACACCCCTGGCAGCTCACACACTGGTTGGGATACAGAGCATGTTCAATAACTATTTTGAATGATGGTTTTGATTACAGTATGTGAGAATGAAGTTTATTTAAGAAATAGAAAATCAGCAAACATCATATGTTATTGAATCAGCTTAAGGTTCCCTTTGCATGGATCTCAGGACAGATGGCTAATTTTCATGATTTAGGCCTCAAAGACCACTCCCCTGACCCCTCTATCAAAAATGTCACTCTAGATAAGCCTTCACAGCATTTATTGGTATCTGATATTATCCTGCTTGCTTCTTTACCTGTTTATTGTCTGGATCTCCCTCCAGGAAGACAAACGCTATGGCTGCAGGGACCCACCTGCCTACTTGCCTATCGTACAACCTGAAATAGTGCTCAGCCTATAATAGGAGTTTCATAAATATTTTCAAATGAATAAATTCATCATTTACTAAGTTCATACTGTTTACTAGGAACAAAAGGATTTACAGTGTCTTAGTGGCTCACAAGGAATATTGTTACTTTGGGTGACTGAAACGATTCCTTACCAGGACTTGGCAGCATTGCTTTTGTTGAGGTGAGGAGCGTTGCATTCTCACTACTATAATATTCCACTGCCAGCATGGGCTACACCATGCACACTGCCCTCCCTCCCTGTGTCATGCTGGCTAAGGTCCTGTATCAGCAGCTGGCTTGGGTGCCTTCTTCTCCCAGGTACTCTTCCGGCTCCTACGATAGCCGTCCTTCTTAGTGGGCACTCTCAACCCTAGTCAAGTGACATTGGTTACCTTCCTGATCGATTCTGTGGGTCTCACAGATCCAAGGACACTGTGCTCCTCCCTGGGGGATTAGCCCCTTGTTCACGGCTCACTTTGCCTGGGGCAGTTGTGATGCTTGAAACCTTTTCTTGGCCCTTCTCTGCAGCAATCTTGCATCATGTCTTTCCTGGGGATCCTTTGAGAAACTCTGTTGAGTGTCCCAGCACTGCTCTCTGAAAAAAAGGGATCAATTTGTTTTGTAAAGATGTATCAATACTCATTTTTCATTATTCGCCCACTTCCAAGAATGATGTGAAGCAGAAAAATGTCAATATTGAACAACAAAAATAGTAGAATCCCTTGGTGGGGAAAGATCATTATAATTTGTTTAAGTACCGACATATATTGATATCAGTAGGAATGTGGAGATGGGGCAGGAGGGGAATGACCAGAGGGAAATTACTGGTATATTTAATTTTTCAAGCCATCATTGATTCTAAATGAATTATGATAGTAGAGCTTTGCATAGAAAACTGGATGAAAGAAGGTGAAGGGATTGTCCAAAGAACATATAGGCATAACTCATAAACACATGGTGATGGTCAGAGGGAAAGGAGGCGGGGGAGGGGATGGAGGTGGGCAAAGGGGGGAAATGGGGACATATGTAATAGTGTCAACAATTAAAAATTAAATTAAACATCTAATAGTAATAATCATTATTAATCATGTTCTCATCTTTATAGATGAAGATATTACTTTAGAGAAGTCAAATATTTTACTCAGAGTCACAAAATAAATAAATGAGATCTGGGAATCAATTCAGGTTTTACGATTTCATCTCCATTGAATTTGCCTGTCTCAGAAGGCACTAAGTATTAAGATGCAAACTGGAAGAGTTGGGAACAAAGTATGAAGCCCTGTGCAAGAGTGGAGGCACAAGGAAGAATACAGACCCTGGCTGGGGGTGGGGGGTATTTTTGGGTATTTTAATAATAAATATAATAAGGTTGTTGTGTTCAAGGTTGAATAGACCCCCAAATATCTCAATCATTGATACATATGCCAATTAAAATTTTTAAATTGAAACAATTCATATCCATTTTATTTGAAAACTGTGCCAGCTATAAGAATCATCTAATTATCAGGTATGTACAGTTCATGTCAGAGGATGAGCATTTTAAAAATCTCCAGTAAAGGATCCTGTCACTTAGAAGCACATTTCCCCCGAAAGTTACTATGAACTGGAATTAAAGGGGACATTTCTAAAAAGAAATATGTATAATAAACCTGAGTAAAACTCAGAGTTAGGACTTTTTAACAAAATTCAATGCATAATTTTGAGTTCATATTTGCTTATGTAATGAACAGAGGGTTTTTTTTATAACAACATCCAGGAGAACAAGGTTTGGCTTTATTACAGTATGTTAATTAAAATAAATTTGCCATTATTTCCTATAGTGATTTTTTAGCTTTTCCCTGAAGATTTTCAAGCACACACAAACACACACACACACACCCACACCCACACACCTTCCAGAGAAGAAATGCAGAAAATATTTCACCCTTCTTCATATCCTATCACTGAGAAGAAAACCAACTTTTAGCTTTGCAGGTCGAAAGGATCAAAAAATGAGAAGGAAAAGCAGGCCTTGCTTGCCTGCCACATAAAACGCATAGTCAAGGGGCACCCAGAAATCAATGTCTACATCTATCAGATATTCAGTCCCTCCCTTTTTCTCTTAAGAGTGTTTGGGTAGGAATAATTAAAACAACAACAACAACAAAAACCCACTTGGGACCCTGAGTTTTTCATTGTGGTGTTTTAAATTATAGGAAAATACATGACTCAATACACAATATCAAAATAGAAGTACTATTTTTATTTAAACAGAGCCTTAAAAATAAAGGCTCCTTTATTTCCATTCCTCATGGAACATTGAGATTTGCATTCTTTTCTCCCATTTAACAGCAGTCTGGCATCAAAATTTCAGAGTCCACTCTAGCTGTTGTCATCTATTCTGATAATGCACTTCACAAACCACAAAAGCATAGAAAGGGTGGAGGGAGAGTATTTTGTTTCAGCGAGAGCCATCCTTCACCAGGAATGACATGACAATGCCGGATTCTATTTCACAGGTAAGAAAAATGATGATTGTTGGGCTGTGTGGATGGAGTTAGCCTTGATTACTATTCTCTGCCAAGCAAAGAAATTACCCCAAACTTAAATGGATCCAATTGATAGGGTCCTGCTTAAATTATGAAGAAAATAGTTATAAATTCATTTTCTAGTCCTCAGAAATTTTCTGAGAAGGAGAATTGACTCCAGGGACATAAATGGCCTCATGGAATAATTAAAATTATAATTAAATTAAACCAAGTGATCCCAAGCCTACTTAGCTCTATAATTCCCTCTGGAATTATTCTGACATTTGAGGGAGGGGGGATGCTGAAATCACTTCTCTAGTTTTATTTCGTATAAAAGAGGCCTCCAGACTCTCGGAGTCTGAGAAAAGGCCAAGAAGAAATAGAAGCCAGGGCAGACGAGGCGGACATACCCTCCCTAGTCAGTTCTACTTTACTATCGATGGCTGTGTGGTCACGGGAATTGACCCTACACTCTTCTTCTTCAATTTCCTCAACTGCCAAATGTCTGGGACAATAAAACCCGCATCACACAGTTGTTATCAAGCTGAAATGATACCATGTGTAATAAGCGCTATGGGTGGTGCTTAGTGTCACTATTCATATGAGTAATGCATCAAATTGGGGAAGTAAAGGGTATTCCAGAACAGCTGAAGTTAATGATGGTGAGTACATTAAGCTGGTGCTAATGGTTTAAGAGCTTTTGTGTAGAGTTGGAAATTAAAATTGGCAAAGCCTCCAAATCTCTGAGAACAGGACTCTGGGAATGAAGACAGGAGAGGCTTTGAGCAGCTTCTCTCTCCTAAGTGCAGGATAAAAAAAACCTGTCACAGATGAAGAATAGGACAATGAACATGAGGGAAGCCCAGTGAGAAAAGGGGTTCTGTTTTATGTGCCACATAACCCATGCTCCCAGCTTAG
This sequence comes from Myotis yumanensis, assembly GCF_028538775.1. Classification (NCBI taxonomy): domain Eukaryota; kingdom Metazoa; phylum Chordata; class Mammalia; order Chiroptera; family Vespertilionidae; genus Myotis; species Myotis yumanensis. The sequence goes on along the minus strand of NW_027223754.1, from coordinate 149,227,564 downwards.
AAAGTGATCCAGCGTCTTTATATCTTTTTGTTACTGTTTAAAAGATATGAACCATACAGCTACCGCACTGACTAAGATGGCGATAGTCACAGTGATAGACAATGAAAGTGTTAGCCAGGATACAGAGGCACTGGAGCCCCCATCCGCTGCTCTGAGAGTCTAAGAGCACACAGCCTCTCGGTCACACAGTTCCAAAACGTTAAGCATAGAGTTACCCTGTGACTCAACAATTCCACTTCTGGGAATACACTCAGAGAATTAAAAACTGTGCACGTACTAAAACCTTTACATGCAAGTTCATGGACGCGTTCTTCACAATAGCCAAAGGGTGGGAACAGTCCAAATGTCTGTCAGCCAGCGGGTGGATAAACGGACTGTGATGTAGCCACACAATGCCGTGTTATTCAGCCCTAACAGGGAACAAAGCACTCACCTCAGAAACATCATGATAAGTGAAAGAAACGGACACAAAAGGCCGCATGTTGTATGATTTGATTTACATGAAGTGTTCAGAATAGGCAAGTCCATAGAGACATAAAGTAGATGAATGGCTGCTAGGGGCTGGGGAAGATGAGGGTGCCCCCCACCCAAAGTCAGATCATCTTCTTTCCCCATATATTAGGCCCCCCCTTCACTCCCACCCGCCGACCCCCTTCCCTCTGGCAACCACCACACTGCTGTTTTATGTTCTGGAATTAGATAGTGGTCATGGTTGTACAACTTTGTGAATATATTAAAAACCATGGAATTGTATACTTTAAAAGGGTAAGTGTATGGTATGTGAATTAGATTTCAATAAAAAAGTTGTCTGAGGAAAACCAGTTGCTGAGCTAACACATTATACTAAATTCAGTCGACGGCAAACGGGGGCTTCAGTTTTGCAAAGGCTTCGATGAACCTGAGTCACGTGACTCTTTCTGCTCCTTCATTTACCTCATATGGAGGCAGAAACAACACCTGCCACCCACATTTGTGATAAGACCTGCGTGTATTTTTGAAAAGCCTGTTTTCCAGCAGAAGGTGATATACAAATGCAAGGCAACAAACACAGGCAGCATCGAGCACTAGGTACTTTAAATAGAGTCACATGTGGCAGCTGAATCTGAAACATATGGGCAGGTATTCATTTCTCACAGCCAGGGAGCGGCCCATTTGATGCAGTGGGCTTGAAATGGATCACCCAGAGGGGCAAAGCCTGGGACACACACGCACACACACACGCGCGCACACACGCACACACACACGCGCGCACACACACACACACAGCTTTGAGATTCAAGCTCTAGGTTATTAGCTTATTATACCAGTCATCCTGGTGTCCTGCATATTAAATTTTGTTTTCAAAATAGACAAGCTTGACAAAGTTGTCAACTCTGACAACTCTTTTAGAAAATAACACAGAACACACTTCATCCCACTGGCAAGAAAAATGGTGCTTATGAGGTGCCGGTCACATCACTTTTGCTGTAATCAGAAGGACCTCAATCTTCTTCCTCAGATTTCTTTTAAGACAGTAGACAAGAGGAATAAGAGGCTGAAATGAGGCCAGGATGCCTCATGCCACTGTTGATAGCAAGTGTTGTTAGTGTAACCCTTTCACAGAAGAGAGAAGCGGTCTGGGAAGGGTGGGGCCTTAATCCTGCGTTCCAAAACAGCCACAGCAAATTGGGAGGGCCTGTCCTTAACTCACTGCAAATGAACACGTTTCTCACAAAAGAATCTTCCTGCTCCTTATGCATGATCTACACAAACGGGTCTGGGATTGGCACCGTGTAAAATCTAAAGCAGAGACACAGACCACAGTCCACTCTCCCCGCGTGGGTGCTTTCTGCCTCCAGCCCTCACTGACATGCAGATGCAGGTAGGAGAGAACCCATGTCCTTCATGGGGCCGAGAGACATAGCCTGCTTCCTGCACCTCCTTGTGTATCCTCAGAGCCACCAGCGGAAGGAGAGGTAGAGCTGAATTGCATTACATGCTGAAAGGCCCTGAATCTAGTGACCCACCTCTTCACGCCAATCCTTCCCTCCTTTTAAAACAGCTGAGAAAGCAGAAAGGACAGATAGGCTGAGACTGACATGGAAATGTAAACGTACATGAAGTGGAGGATTTGTCTCTCATCCCACAAAGAAAGGAATTTCCACTAACACTGCCCTTTCAGAAATAGCATGAGGGAAACGCCCACTCCTTTCGATTCCTCTTTACCTGTTCTTCCTTATGAAAACGGAAGTGATGAATATTCTGACAGGTGAATCTGCCTCAAGTGAAGAGCGAGGGCCCTGCTGCCATCTTGGAGACCTGAAAGAAAATGGGAGTGTAAGGCTGGCAAATGCTGGACACCTGTGTTCAATGTTAGCGGGCTTCCAATTCTCATGTGATAAGCAGATCAAACACTGGGTTCACCAGTTGGAGGTGAGAAGCTAAAAAGAGGCACAAAATCGGGGACTTGGGGTGTGTGAGGTGGGAAAGAGAAGGGGAGAGAAGGAGGCAGAGTGGAGCTATTCTTGATTATGTGACTTGTATATCTTTTGCAACAGGTTAGGTTTAACTGCGTTGAGTAAAAACCCAATGGCTGTGCTTAAAAAGATACAGGTTCACTACCACCACCACCCTACCCCACCCATAACTTTGAAGATGGGTAAGCTGGGACTGGCAATGTGCTCCACAACCATCAGGGATGAGGGTCCTTCTATTTTTAATTCCACATCCTTTAGCCTATAGCTTCAATGTCACCTTGAGGTTGCAAAATAGCTGCTGGGACGTCTCATCCATGTCCCAGGCAATAGAAGAGGAGAAGTGGTCAGAGCAAGGGACACACTTCCCAGCTGAACCTGATGTTCCCTGGGAAACACACTCAACAGCTTTCACTTACATCTCATTGGCCACCTCTAGCTGCAAGAGAAGTTGGGGTGTATAATGTATTATCTCAACATAGTGTTAATAAAATCATACAGATCACAGTGTGTTAGGCAGGAACAAGTGGAGAATGGGTGATTTGTCCCAATCACTCAATCCAATTAGCCATATCTCTAGCTTGGTGGTGTTGCAATTTTCGAATACTACTGCAAGGAGAGAATAGAAGATGGAAAGAGGAGGTAAGTTTCATTTTCCAGTGTATCTGTGAGAGAGCAAAAGAATTGGCAAACTTGTATTGCCACATGATCTGAAGGTAAGCAGAAAATTGAGGAATTTCTTTGAATAAAATAAGACCATCACCTAATCACACACAATATTAAAAAATGAACCCATTTTTTATGGGCAAATGCAAAGAAAGGAACATAGTTAGGGAGGAAAATGCTCCCCTTTATAGCTGTATCTCCTAGTCAAATATTGGTGTGTGTGTGTGTGTGTGTGTGTGTGTGTGTGTATAAATGCTGTCCAATCATACTGAGCTCCCATTATAAAAATTCATAATCCAATAACCCATATTTGCTCTTATACAAGGAAATTTCTGAAGAACAGATGGAGTTCAGCATTTCCTCTGGGTCCCATCACTAACTTAACTCTCAGAATTAGTACACATGGGGTGAGCAGCCCGTCACAGTGCAAGGCATTAGCATGAAGGCCAAGCTCTAGGGAACAATGGGATAGAGACAGAAAAGACAGGCCAGGCCATCCGGAACACTGTCCAGAAGAATTCCCACATGTTCAAGAATATGCCAGCTCCTACACTGCCCATGTAGGGGGATTTCTGCAGTCACACAATCGGTGGATTTACCTTGCAGGCATGGCAAGCTGAGAAGAGGCTAGAGAGACCCAGCTAAAGCAGCTTCTCTGGGTATTAAAATAGCAGCTTTCATAAATATAAAGTTGAGAGACTGATGTTAAAGCTTAGGCTATCGGTTATCCTTTTCAGGAAACTGATGGATGGTATTATGAACAGGAATAACAGAGGTTTCTGGGAAGAAATATAACAGAGGGAACCCCCTCATGACCTTTGTCCCAGCACTGAGGGAGCATCGCTCTGTAACTCTATTAATATAGACACATTAAAATGTCATTACTGAAAGTGAGGCGTACACAAACTGTGTATGTACAAAACCTGACCCCTTTTCAATGGGCAAATGCAGGGGCACAGTAAATTTGATTATGGACCCATATTGGATAATGTTTACCTATTTTTTCAAAATGACACAAACACTTAAATCTGTCTAACATTGATTGCACTTTAAGAAAACGCAGTTGTGAATTATAAAGTTGTATTTCTCACTCCCATTGGTTTTCTATAACTACTGATGTGGATGTTTTTAGGAGTATCAGCTTTTGAATTCAGGCTTCTCATTATTAAAGGAATAATAGTAAAAGCCCTGCCTTTGTGTACTTCAGGGTCTTCCCAAACTAGAATTGCTGATATAAATGTAAACATTTTACAGTGCCACTTGTCTCTGATAAGACCTTCACTGCCCCGGTAGCTTAAGGATTAGGGATCCTTTGCCTTTAGTTCCTTGGGTCATCTCAGGGCTGAGGGAGGCTGAGCCCTCTCAGTCACTGGTGTTCTCTTATCTCGCAAGAGTCAGCAAGCATTAGTGCTCCCAGCTCCCACCCTGGGCTACACCCAGGATTGTCCTCAGTCTAAGTTAACTAGCCACAGCAAAGGAGCTAGTGTATCAGAAGTTTTCTTCTCTGCATTTGGCTAAATCCCAACTGTCCATTTGCAAAAGGAGCCATTTGTACAAATGTAATAGATGCATTATATCAGCAAATGGATTACTTTTAAGAGCTGTCCCCCCTTGAAAATGCATGTTCAAGGGAACTCAATAACACCAACTGTAAGGCCTGGTGAGTGCTAGGGTTTAGATTTGTCCATACCTAATTTAGATTCGTCCATATTTCTTTCTGATGCAGGAATACCAGGAAAAGGCCTGCGGGCTGGGCAGAGATGAAAGACTGTCAGTTGTAGAAGTTGGCTCTCTACTTCTCTGGAAATTGAGTTGTCAGTAGCTAGGTCAGAGCTCACAAGTGAGAAAATCATCATCATCTTTTCTTTTTAATGGAGATTACTTAAATAATTATCTTGCAGGAAATGTGTTTTAAACATTGATCTCTGTGGAGCTGAGATAACCTAGACACACTCAAGGGAGTAAGGAGTAGATGGCAGCAAATTTATCACTGGTTTCAGCATTTATTGGATGTATGGCTCTGATTAATTTCTTAACCTCTCTAAACCTTAGTTTTACTCATCTCTAAAATGGGAATCTTGCTCTAGCTTGTTTGGCTCAGTGGTGGGAGCATTGGCAGTCGGATCCATAGGGTCTCAGGTTCCATTCTGGTCACAAATGCATATCTTGGTTGCAGGCTCAATCCCCTGCCCTCAGGGGCTGGGTGCAGGAGGCAACCAGTCCATGTGTCTCTCTCTTTGTCTCTCCCCCTCCCACTCTCTCTAAAAATCAATGGGGAAAATATCCTTGGGTGACAATTAACAGAAAAATAAAAATAAATCTGATGGAAATCTTGGTGGTGTTGCAATTTTCAAAAAAAAAAGAGACCCATATGCAGCCCTGGAACAAAAAAATAAATGTATAATAAATGTTAAATTTTCTTTTCTCCCCTCAAGAGGAACATTTGCTATGAAATTAGAAGATAACATTAATAACTATAGTATGCCCTGCAAGGCCAAATGTTACCTCTGATTTATCAAACTGCTTATAAAATGGTACTTAAACCAGAATCCCATGGAAGCCTTGTTAAAACACATTGCCTCCCCATACCAGAAAGTTTGGATGTAGTAAGTTTGAGGAGGAATCTGTATTTTAACAGTCTTGCTGATGATTTCAACGTGTGCCAAATCTTAAAACCCAGGAGGTTAGGGCAATGTCAACATGACAGAAAACAGCCATTTTGCTTTACTCTAATAACTTCATCTTTAAAGTAGATTAAAAGATACAGTCAATCAGTTGATAAACTTTTACAAATCTAGGCTTTTAAAAAACTCTGTGTAAATATTGCCTAACTGCCTTTGTGCATCAATTTAGCTAAGTAATCTAGTAAAAACCATAAGGCTTCCTGACTTCACAGATGGTAAAACTATAGTTCAAATGTGGTGCCTCCCTGTGAAATCTCCCTGACAATCTCATGTCCCTTGTGGAATTAACCAAATCTCTGGGTTCCTGGCTCTTAACAAACTGTATTTACATTCATTGTGTACACAGCCCCACCAACTGTGAGCTCCTCAGGGGGAGATATTAGCATGCTGAGATCTCCCTGCCCCTTCAACATGGTACAAGGCACATAGGAAGCATTACCTACATATGTGTTGCATTTCGAAGTTTCTTAAAGTAACTGTTGTACTTATTTTATAAAATTAAAAATATGTAGAAAATTTAAACATAACTACTGGTAGCATTTTGAAATATTTGTTTGAATTTGCAAGTCCATTAACCTCTTCAGGAGGAGATGTTTCCTAATCTCAAGTAATTTCTCTTAGGAAGGAAATGGTTTGAAACTTCCCCTTATGTTAAATATTGATTTAACATCTCATAAATACAGTCCCTTCTCCTCTGCTGTGTAACTGTTTTTAAATGAAATGTCAATGGGTGAATAATAAAGCAACTCCTTTTACAAATATTTGAAGATACTATCCCCCCTCAAAAAAACCCACCAAAATAAAATAAAAATCCTCTTTCAATGTCAATATAGTGAGTCCCTAATTATCTGTTCTAAGCACAAAATATTATAAAACACAGAACACACAACCGGATTTCCTCTTGCTGAAGCGACAAGAGAGAAGATGCCAGGGAAGTGCTTAGGAGAATCAGTAATTGCCTACTGACTTACTACACAATGCTAGTAGAAGAGCCAGAAGCAAAGAGCCAGCAGCAGCACTGAGTTTGTGGAGCAGTGGCTTACACACACACACTCACACATACACACACACACACACACACACTCACACACACACACTCACACACACACACTCACACACACACTCACACACACACTCACACACACTCACACACACTCACACACACTCACACACACACAAACTCACACAAACTCACACACACTCACACACACACACACACACACACACACACACATACACACACGTGTCCCAGTCCTTAGGGAGCTCACAGCCTGTGGAGAAGACAGATACATGAACAATCAATTACCAAGTAAGGTGGAAAATGCCTCCTGGAAGAATAGACAGCTGTGCTATGGGAGTGAAGATTAAGGAAATGCTGCCTGGGAACCTGACAGACTAGAAAACATTTGATCTGAGTCTGGAAGGGTGAATAGGAGTTCACCCAAATATATTCCCAAGGACAGGTATTCTGTTGATTGAACTTGCTTTTTGAGTGATTCAGGTCAGCACCCTCAAAAATAGTCTTTAAAAAGGTTAACAATAAAATACATGAACTGATGAAAGATCCGGTGAGTGGAGTTACCTCAGCAGATGCTAACAGCCCAGCCAATATGTTTAGACCAACAAAGCCTCGTCATGCTCATGGAAATGCAGGCAGCAGGATACCCAACTTAATAATAGAGAAAAAGGGAAGAACACATAAACTATAAAGGATGTATTCATTTTTCCCAATAAAGACTAAGCCCCTTCATGTGCTCTTGTTAATTCATGAACTTTCCAATTCATGTTGCAGAACTCATCCTGATGTTTTGAAATAGCTGTTACAGATAATCTACAGGATTTTATTTAGCCCACATGACCTTAATTTTTATTTTTGCTTCATTCAGCTCTGTCTACTAATTTATCCGAGTCCTAAATTGGGTATCTAATTAGATTGCTTAGCGACACCTAGTGGCAGATATTGGAACAAAAGACGATTTAAACGGGAGTTTGTATCTAATTTATGCTCATACTTTACTTCAAGAAAGCCTTCATATTCCAAGTTCTCTTTTCATCCGAATGATATGTGGCGATTAATTTTATGTGTCAACTTGACTGGGCCAATAGGTGCCCAGATTAAACACTCATTCTGGGTGTGTCTGTAAGGGTGTTTCAGATGAGATTAACGTTTGAATCAGTGGCCTCAGTCAAGTAGATCCCCTCTCAAATGTGAGTGGACGTCATTTCTTGAGTACCTGAACAGAACAAAAAGGCAGAGCAAGAGGATTTCTCTCCTTTTGCTTTTTGCCAGTCTGCTTGAGCACTGATCTTCTCCTGCCCTTGGACTGGAATTTACACCATCAGCTCCCCTGGTTCTTAGGCATTCAGATCTGATGAGAATTACTAGACCGGCCTTTCTGGAGACAGCAGATTATGGGACTTCTCAGCTTCTGTAATTGTGTGAACCAATTCTTCATAATAAACCTCTCTCTCTCTCTCTCTCTCTCTCTATATATATATATATATATATATTTTAAAAATGGCATTTGGAGAAAAACAATCAGTGGGAAACAAAACAAAATATTTCTATAATTTAAAACATTAATGCACGAGATTTCTTCAAAATTTTTTTACCAGATTTATTATCTACAATTTTTTTAAAAGTCAAAGACAATTTCAAGAGATCTTTCCTAGTCCTGAGAATAAATTAGGTCAACACAAGATGACTTTTTTATTAAAAAGAAAAAAAAAACCCACTTTATTTTAAATTCTCAAAATAAATCAGTTAAATACATACATATAAATATCTATGTACTTATGACCCCATAGGTATATATGTATTTGCCCGAAATATATGTATGAATGTATTTACCTGAATTACCTATAAATGCGTACATGCATGTTATACATATTCATATATGTGTATGTGCGTACATGTGTTTTAGAATATGTAGAGCGTGAAGAGGTGTTAGACAATAAGAGGAAGAACCGTGAAAGAATGCAAACACTTTAAACAGATCTGAAAGATGAGGTTTGACCATTTTAGATTGGAAAAGTAACCAAAAAAAGTTCTCCTAAATTATGTCGAACAAAAAAGCCAGGAGGAAGTTTGGCAACTATAAAGGTGTCAAATGAATATTAATGGGTGAGTTCCATGCTTCTACAAGAAAGCCCTGTAGGGCCAGGAGGACTTAGTATAGACTCATTCTCCCTGGTTGTGAATAGATTCACTGGGGAGGCTCAGAGAAGGCAGACTGATTCAGTGAGTCTGGGACTACACCTGGGCATCTTCACTGCTTCCAGGGCCAGAGAGAGCCCCATGCACAGCTGGTTTTGAGCACTATTTCCTTGCCCCTGAAGCTGCAGACAGCAAATTATTTCTTAGTCATGAGATCAGCGGACCTATAAATTTCTCTTTAAATCATTAGTCCTCGCTGTGGTCTCCTCCCATTTTGTTCAGCTCAGTTCCGTTAGTTGAAAGGATGTTATTTTCTCCAAGGCTCCAATAAACAGACATTTCACACTTGAAGAAAATCCATTTATAAGTTCTAATTGGGATCTTTTTTTTCCCCCAAAAGACTTGAAGTAAAGAAGAGGAACTTGGTCTCACAGAGCTTCCAAAGGGGAAAAGGGGGCTCCCATAAAGGATATAAGCATGTCGGGAGAGTGGAGGAGGAGAGTGACCAGTTTGCAAAACCCTGGGGAAACACTTTTGTGGTCATTTTTGAGAACTCTTCAAAGATTTGAGGTAGAAAATCATCAATCAGGTGGTCAGGTTCAGAAGGGTAGAGGGCCTTCATGCATTACAATTTGCTTGGGAGAGTCCTGGTTAGGGCCCACTTTGCCAGCATGATAATGTCCCTTTCCACTCTTAAACGGACTCTGGACTTCAAACAATAAATTATATGGTCAGCCTACGGTTAAGGAAGAGTGTTTTGGGGAGATTATAAATATAGATTTGTCAAGTTTCTTAGTCTCTGAGCCTTTGTAAATTGAGAATGCTACCTTGGATATCATTGTGAAGGTTAAATCAAGGTAAAATGCCTGGCCCCGAGTCTGGTACGGTGTTAATACCAGGGTTAAAACCATGGCTCAGAGGCAGCCTGCCTGGATGTAAACCAAGACTCCACCACTTCTGAGCAGTGTGACTTTGAACAATTTTCTTATCATCTCGATTCCTCAGTTTCTCATTTGTGAAATGGGTATAAGGAGAGTCCTTGCCTAGCAGAGCATATGGTAAGGATAAAATGAGGTAGACTAAACATCATATTTTAACAATATCTGGCACATGTAATACTTAGTAAATGGAAAATATTGTTATTAACCCAAATAAATTTAGATTTTTAATCTCACCTTGTGGATAGAATGACATCTCACTTAATTTGAAGGTGTCTTTTTGTGGTATAAAATATAAAACAAAGACTCATTAAGTGTCAAATTCCATTTTGGCCTTTGCCATTCTATTATTTTGCATTCTTCAACTCTAGCTATTTTCACTCGCCTTTATTTTTCCTTAGCTCTCAGAACTTGTTCTAGTTTGTTCTCTTACTGCCATTACTATTTTCTAGGAAAGTGGGACCCCACAGAACTACATCTGGGCATGACCTCAGGGTCCCCGCCTTCTTAATGAGATAAAGAGTTGGGGAAGGAACAAAAGAGTATGAAGCATGTGTTAAACAGAGACTGCGGATAAGTTAAAGAGGAGTTGACAGTAAAGCATTTGTTTCAACCAAACTTTCATCCCAAAGGAACTACAAAGAAACATAGCATCTAGGTACTGTGCTTGGGGAGGTATGTAGAGTAGGGGGCTTAGAATTTTTCATGAAAACATTGAAATTCAAAGTTTATACCTAATATATTATTCTTTACATAATTAAAATAAGATGGTAGGCAACTATCACAGATGGAGCAGTGTTTATTCATATAGGTATATCTTTCAATGGAAAGCAAATAAAATTAAACATGGCAATATTCAATTTGTCAGGCAAAACATTTTTTATATTGCATTGTTAGCTCACACTGAACTCTCAGTATCGTCACTTTTACTGAATCAAAGAAACATATGTAACTAATGACCAGTTTACTGAAAGACCTGAACTTAGTAGGATCCAAATAGAAAGCAACTCAATTTTTTCCCCCATTGATTTGTTTTTTCTTACAGAGAGAAGAAGAGAGGTGAGGAGGGATGGGGAGAGAAAGAAACATTGATGTGAGAGAGACACATTGATCGGTTGCCTCCCACATGCGCCCCGACTGGGGCGGGGATCAAATCTGTAACCCACATATGTGCCCTTGACTGGGAATCAAACCCATGACCCTACAGTGCATGGGCTGATGCTCTAACCATTGAGCAACACCAGCCAGGTGCAAATCAATTTTTTTTTTTTTACCTGTTCTCTCAACTTGTTCTTCCCCACCCTTGAATTAAATCTTGGTCACTCTAAGATAATCAATTTCAAGTTTCATTTTCAACACAATAAAAACCATCTAGTCGGAGTAATATGAAAATTTCAAACTCTCATCCAGTTGAAAACTTTTCCCTTTCCCGGGTCTGGATTTGCTTTATGTTTGGTTTGAAAGCCTGCCAAGGGGGAAGTGGGGCATACGAAGCATGTTAATAAGGCTCTATAATAGACAAATCCTGAAATATCAGTGGATTAACAGAATGGAAATTTAGTTTATTTAGTTTTTTCTCATAAAAAGGGAATCAGCTGTAGTGGCATTTGAATAATGTATTGGCCAGGGAGGGCTCTGCTCCATCTAGTCATTCAAAGATCCAAGATGCCTGAGGTTCAGCTATCTTCAATAATGTGGATCCCAAAGTTACCCTGGTTTTAGTTTGGGTTTCACTAGAAGCAGACCCTGAAATAAGAATTTGAATAAAAGTAGTTTTTATTTAAGAGGCAATCACAGCCAATCACTAAAGAGTAGGGAAGGGAGATGGGGAAAGGAAAGAAGAAAATAATGGTTACACAAGTTATAACTGAGAGCAAATAGAAGGATTAATCCTTCTGGAAATAGTACAGAATATGTGCCTCCATGTTATCTCACCCAAGGAGGAGGAAGCTGGGGTATTGATCTACCAACTCCCACAGGCATTGGTTTAGGATTGTTCCAATATAGGGGGTGGGGGAAGGTGCTAATTCCCTGGCATTTACAGCCTGTCATATACATGGGGAAAGAAGACTTCAGGCAAAGAGATGTAGATAGAAGCAGTTGGAATACAGGTTAGTGTGCATTTGAATATTAAAGGCTAAGGGCACATGGGTAAGGCATTTATAGTGTCATCCTGAATATCAACATTCAACTGACAGAGAGGGAAGAGAGAACATGGAAGATTTTATGGGAGGTTAATGTGGGCCAGGGTAGCAAGTAACACGTCATGTTCACCCACATCCACTGCACAAAATTCAGTCATATGTCCACACCTAGATGCAAAGGGGATTGCCTTTGGGAACTGTAACTTCATGGTGGGTAGTCAGTTTCCTGTATGGTATACTTCTGGACGGGGAGCACAATCCATGGTGGACTGCCAGCTATCTCTACCACACCTGCCTGCTTCTTCTCCGCTTATTCATCTTGTTCTTCTATGTTTGAGGCCCAGCCCCCCCCCTCCCCCCCGCCCCCGGAGTCAATCAGCTGCATTTAGTTTCTTCAGGATTGGAGTTGGAGGAAGGAGAGATCTGAGGGAAAACTGTCTTACTAGATTGATTCCACTGAAATCTGTCATTAGTGCTCTTTGAGTGTGCCAAACACTGATTTTTTCCCCACAGTGTAATTCTGTGGGTTCTTTAGATCTCCCATTGCTTATGATCTCTCACCTACCATTTCCTTGATGTGGGTTACAGTTTATAACTCCCTCCAAGCCCCGGATTATTCATGGCCCCCTCTCTATTGCATTTACCTTGCACAAACCTGCAGCATCTTGAGCAAAGGCCATCTAAGAACAAACCATCCATCCCCTTCCATGTGATGCATGTCAGGCTCCCCAGCATCTGAACAGGTGAACCATCCTCAATGCTGCCTTGTCCTCAGCGCTATAGAGTAGCTGGCTGGATACTCTTCTAGCTTTTTGGTTTGAGTTTGGTTTTCTGAAGCAACTCTCAGTTGAGGAAGGGGAAGCTCACCTCTCCCTTCTCTCCTCATAGGAAGTTAGGTGGAAACCCTTAGAATGCTGACTACGCTTACCTAAAAGAACCTTCTTACCAGCTGCTTCAACATCGCAATGATGATTTTTCTTTTGTCTCATAGAGCCTTATAGAAGGTGGGGGAAGAGCTTTTGCAACACAAATCACTTTGGATCATGTTCTCTGCATGTTCAGCACAGGTGCCTGGCCATCCTTCAGAATGTGGGAGAACGTGTCGCTAGTTGTTTGCAGCCTTTGGAGTCCCTGAAACTCCAAGACAATAGTAAAATTTGTATGCAGCATCCTGTTACACATGCACAGGAATTTCTCCCAGTGTCTACAGGTCTAGGACATCTTGGTGGCTACAATAATAATGAAGGGAGTTTGTCAAGGGCAGGGGAAAAAAAAGGACACTTATGTAATACCCTTTGTAATACTTTAAGCGAAAAATTAAAAAAAAATAATAATAATGAAGGGAACTCTGAGAATTAGTAGGCCTATTATTTAGATTTTTAGAAAGGCAAGTTTCAAAACCATACGTAACATCTCAGGGCAAGAGCTCTTAAGAAGGGACATGGCTCAAGGACACGTAAGGCTCTAAAATTAGTGAAATTTTGAATCTCAAGTCTAAATAAAGAATAAAATAAAGATGGGAGGGAATGGGCATTTAAAAAAGCAATGTAGTTACCCAGGGGTACCTCTCTGATGGGCTTATGTTTGAAAAGGACATCTTCACACACATACATCACAGCAGAAGGAGGGGATGAGCAAGCACAAATGCAAATGCAAAGAAACACATCTTTAGAAGTAGCTTTCAGAAAACTGAGGCACATCAAGAACCAAGGTTTAAGAAAAAAGGAGGGTGACTTTTAAAAGCTGCATTTGGAAAGTAAAAAAAAAAGAAAACAAGGCAGGAATAAGTTGGTGAGATAATACTATGTCAGCAAATAACAGAGTAAAAGCAAAAGGGTTGTATTATTTTTTGTTTTTATTTTAGTTTATTTTATCCAGAAAGGTGATTTTTCAAGTGAAAAAGGATAGTAAAGGCATTTCTAGAAGTAAATAGAAGACCAGAATAATGGCAAAATTATAAAGAAACACTTAGAAGCCTTAGATGAGTTATAGTTTCCAAGTTTTAGGGAATTATGTCCCCAAATACTCAAGAACATGCAGACATGGCCACTGAACTACCCTTAGGTGCTGGAGAGAAATCACCAGGAAGCTGACTCTTACAGGGCCCTTGCACCTGGTTTACTTTCTATGCTTGAGATACCTGTACCCACACACATCCTTGTTCACCTGAGGAATTAGTCCTCATACCTAGGGCCTTGCTTAAGGGTGCATCTTCTCTAGGAAGCCTTTCCTGACTCCCGAGGCTGGAATAATGCCCCTACTGCTACAAGTGCCCTGAGCTCTCTCATTACACTGCCCTCAAAAGACTCATCACAAGACACTGGCTGTGAGTTATCTGTCAGAGGACATCACGTTATGCCCCTGGCACCACCTGGGCTTGGCATAGAGCCAGAGACTATGCTACATGCTCAGTACACATTTCCTGAGTTTTTGAACTGATTGCATCACTGTATCTTTCTTGATCCTTTCTCATAAAAGAGTTTGCCTGCTCCACAACCAAAGCTAAACTGATCCTTTATTCTGTGCATGGAGACATTGTTATCTGAATGGCAGAATACAGAGAAAACTGGGTATACAAATAAATATTGTGCAGAACTTTCTGTTAGGTTTGAAGCTGCAGCGGTGATATCAGGAAGAATACCCACTTGGTATGCCAACAAATAGCAATTTCCCCTTAACCCAGCAGTACAGTGTGTCAGGGCTGGTGGTGAAGACTTTCTATTCTCCTAACAGTTCTGAAAGGTAGACATTATGCTCCCCATTTCACAGCTGAAGAAATAGGCTCTGAGAGGTAAAGCATCTTGCCCAGGACACAGAGATGGCGAGTGAGAAAAGTGGTATTCAACCCATATATGCTTAACCCTCAATCTTGCACTTCGTGGTCATTTCCTAAGGCTGCCACAACAAAATACAGAATCAGAGAGCTTATGGAAACAGAATTGATTCTCTTATGGCTCTGGAGGCTGGAAGTCCAAGTCAAGGTGTTAGCAGATTCATGTCCCCCCTGGGACTTTGGGTAGAATCCTTCCCTCTTCCTAGCTTCTGACGGTGGCCATTGACACTTGGCCTTCCTTGCCTTGCCACTGTGTCTCCCCAATCTCAGCCTCCACCGTCATATGTGTGTGTCTTCATATCATCTTCCTTCTTCTTATAAGGACCTTAGTCATTGATTAGGTCTCGTGCCTTAATTACCTCATCTTAACTAATTAAATCTGATATGACACTGTTTCCAAATAGAGTCACATTCTGAGGTAAAGGGAATTGGGACTTTTAACATATCTTTTCTGCAGACCCCGTTCAACCTCTGACATCGCTACCCACTACGATGCTGCCTCTCTGAGAAGTGTGGGCGTGAGTCCAGCATGATTCCCTTAACCTTGAGAGCACAGGGAACAAATTATTCTGGGGAGTCACAACAGGATGACACAACAAAGTAGAGAGGGAATTCCACAAAGCACATCTAAACACCAATTGCATTATTTCTGCTTTCTGCCATGACATTTTATTCAATAAAATATGTTCCTTAAACTATTACCATTTCAATAGAGATGCAATTGAAAAGCCTTACATTTAAACAATGTTGACTTTTCATTAGGGATTTGACTTCATTCTACAGAAAAGAAAAAAAAAAAAGGCTAATTTGACCAATGTTGGGAGTGAAAACAGACAAGCGAATCAAGTCTCCTGCAGCTGACTGTCTAAGAATAACCAAAGGCTTACATAGTATTTTGTGTAGAAAGTGGTAGGGTAGGTCAGCTCTCCACATACAATCTGTGCTTCCTCTTCTGAAGTATGGAGTTTGTCACTCAGCCAGGGATGATGTGACGGCTTCTCACCAATGGGGTGTGAGCTGAAATGATGTGTGTCACTTCTAAGTTACATGATCTTATTTTCCATTCATTGTCTGGGGATGAAGATATCAAGGCTCCAGAGGCCTAAGATAGAGGGAATCTGAGGTCTTGAGTTACGAAGAAAAGGAAAACTGTCTTCCAACAGGGCACTCATTGGAACATTATGTTAGGTAGGCATAACTAACAGGTTAGGATTTATATGTTACAGCAGGTAGTGCTATTCTAAATAATACAAAAAGTTGCACCTTAACACAAAGTGCTGTGTGTGTTACATGCCACTGAGTCAGCTCTAGCACCTTGTGAGTGACCGATGTCCACACTGTCCTGTTCTCAACACCCCTGCTCAGCTCCTGTAGACTCATGCCTGCCTTCTGTTATGGAGTCAGTCTATGTGCAGTAGTACACAGAGTGCTACTACAGCAAAATACAAATTACAAAGGCTTAGTGGTCAAATGGAGGGAGTGAGGACATCCTATATAATAAAGAGGTAATATGCAAATTGACCATCACTCCAACACACAAGATGGCCGCCCCCATGTGGACATAAGATGGCCACCACAAGATGGCCAGCAGCGGAGGGCAGTTGTGGGCGATCAGGCCAGCAGGGGAGGGTAGTTGGGAGGGACCAGGCCTGAAAGGGAGGGCAGTTGGAGGTGATCAGGCCTGCATGGGAGGAGAGTTGGGGAGGGACCCAGGCCAGCAGGGGAGGGCAGTTAGGGGTGACCAGGCTGGCAGGGGAGGGCAGTTGGGGGCAATTGGGCCAGCAGGGGAGCAGTTAGGTGTTGATCAAGTTGGCAGGGGAGTGGTTGGGGGTGATCAGGCTGTCAGACAGAAGAGGTTAGGGACAATCAGGCAGGCAGGGAGGTGAGTGTTTGGGAGCCAGCAGTCCTGGATTGTGAGAGGGATGTCCAACTGCCTGTTTAGGCCCGATCCCACAGGGATCGGGCCTAAACGGGCAGTTGGAGATCCCTCAAGGGGTCCTAGATTGGAGAGGGTGCAAGCTGGGCTGAGGGACAAACCCCCCTCCGTGCACAAATTTTGTGCACTGGGCCTCTAGTAGATAACATAAGTGGGAAAAGTGGAAACCAATACTATAGAGGCAAGATATTTGGTAAAATTGCCACCTGTCATAACTCGGACAAACTAAATGCCTATTGAGGCTACATCTTTAGAAGTGGTTAGAAAGAGTATTAATATGTGATGACTTTTCTTATACATTTAGCAAGGTATTACCAGACAATCAAAAATAATCTTATGCCAAAATTGGCTGATTTGAAATCACAGTTGGAAATCACAAGGGTGACAAAGCTAACTCCTCTAGAATTTAAGAAACAAAAAAACTGAAAAATAAAATCTTTGAGAAACTGAAGCTTGTTAGGATTTTTCCACTAAATAAAGTGATTCAGCTCCATGGTAAAACCAGTAAAAGGTTATCGAAGTCCCATCCAAGCCTATTCTTTTGAGTGCCTCTGAAGCAGACACTACATTGAAAGTAGAGACTGGAGGAAACAGGTAAAGCAGTCATAAATAACCCTACCTTCAGGAATGAATTTGAGATGTGTCTCTTGATATATGGGATGAATTGGAAACAAATAAATGAGAAGTCTGCCATATTTCTGAGGGATTTTTACTGCCAAAGAAACCCCTATAACAATTTACTGATTATTCAAGTCTCAAAACCCCTCAGACCCCAAACTTCTATGGGCAAAACATTAAGTACCAAAAACTCTGCAGACCCTTGGATAATTCTTAATGCCTATTTCAGATGAGCCATAGAGAATATTGCGGGGATGGGGGAGAGTTTTTTAGAGTTTGAAATTATGCTACACAAAGAAAAACTAAAGCAAAGTTTCTTTCAGAGAGCAGATTACCGTTCTAATCTAGGAACGCCCTTCCCTTCAAGCTGGATCTAGGATCTTTTTGACAAGTCTCCATTATCATTTTCTTAATCATGTTTGTTTTATCTGGCTCATTTTGTTCTTTTCCTCATAGGGCTTATTCACAGCCCTAGAATCAGATATTATTCCGAGGAGCTCAACTTCCTCTTATCGGTAAATGGCATTTAGTAGCCAAAATTTGGTGTGCTCATTGCTATAGTGCTGTCTTTATTGCCAGGCACTTTCTGCAGATAACCCTGTGGTATTGAAGGTGTGCAAGATACACACACATATATCTCTTTATCTCTATCTTCTAACTGTTATTTATCTTTAAATTCATGAGTTATGCTAATAACTCCAATTGCAGTGCAACACCAGATGGTTTAATCATCCTTCTATCCATATTGTAGCTCTTATTCAAAGTGAAAAAAAACTGGCTCCTACTTCCTTAATATATTTACTCGTTTGTTCAATCTCTATTTTACACAGAAAATTTCAGAATTGCTAACCCATAGTGTTGTGGAAATAAAGCTAACTGGAATTCGTGTCTGTTTACAATTCTTTTTACCTTCAGAGTAAAGATAATAAAATCAATGTACTATATTCAAGCTACTTGGTTATTCATTTTCTCCCTTTAGTATGGTTTTGTCATTAATTTGAAATAGAGGAAGGTTCATATGTTTCTGTTTATAGGCCACTTTGAAAAGCTTTTTTATATCCTTGTTGATATGACTAGATATTGTTTTTAAGAATGTCCCAACAGTCAAAACTGCATAAAAAGGTCCACCCGGAGAAATGTGGCTCTTTCCTCCATCCCATATCTTCCATCCTTTTGCCCTTTCATATAGGTAATCAGTCTCACTTTTCTGGCTTGTCCTTCCTCTGTTTCTTTTCACAGATGCATGTTGAATCAACTGTGGTATGTCATACAACTGGGTACTATGTGGGTATAAAAAATAAGGAATATCTCTATGTACTGACGTAGAGTGATTTCCACAGCATATTATGAAATGAAAGATGAAAAGTGCAAAAGAATAATAGTTCTTAATAAGATAATAAAATACAGTATGTTAACCTAGTAACAGAATATACTATGCTAAATTTTTGTAATAGAAATAAAAATGTACATGTTTCTGCAAAGAGAAATATAGAAAGGGTAAACCAGAAACTAATGAGATGATTAGCGTTGATAAGGATAGTTTCTTTGTTTTAAAGCTTATTTCTTCTGTTTTCAATCCAGCTACTTCACCTTACTTTTGTTGTTTATATATCTTTATCTATCTCTTCCCATCATTCTAGTTTCAAGAGAACCTACTGCAGGGAGGTAGTTGATTGACAACCTCTGGTTGCCACACTTTCAGATGCACCACAATATTCCCCCCCAGGGTCATGCCTCACCTGAGATCCTTTCAGCCAAGGACAGAGAACAACAGAAGTAGTAGGACTGGCCATGTGAATCCAATCTGGGATCAGTCTAGTGGTCAGTCTTTGCCATGAACTCTGTTGGTCTGGCTGAAGCTCTCTAAGAACAGGGATGCTGTTTGAGGCTCCTCCTACCTGATTCTCCTCTCCCCCTCCCTCTTTTTACATATATCAGACCTGCCTCACACCTGAAGGCTGTCTCACATTCCTATTCCCTCTCCCTAAATCTTTCACAGGCATTCTCCTGATAAATATCTTACACATTTGATTCCTTCCTTGGATCTGCATCTCAGGAAACTCTGACAGTGTAAAAACATGCTGTGTCCCTTGTAAAGTAATTTATATCTGGATTTTAATATCAAACATAGCATTCTTTTAACTGGCTGCCATGCTTTTATTACATTCCTTATGATAATTAATATATTTTGACTTGTTTCTATCTATTTGAATTTTGATCTCTAGATGTATTCTGCTTTTTCCAGGATTTTATTTTTTCCCCTATTTTATTTATTTATTGCCTTTTTCTGCCTATGTTCAGAAAATTGTACATTCTATCCAGTTGTTTTACCTTATGTTTTCAATCATTTACCACATCAATAGTTGACTAAAATGAAACACTACTTCATTCCCTTTCTTAAGTAAAGCAAGAATCATAAAACACTGTAAATCTTCTCACTCCCACTCCACTCCCAATTTACATACCGGTCCTGCCTAGCACTTGAGGTTTGCATTTTAATCTGTCAAGTAGCATGCAATGTTTATTTAAGATTTATGTCTATATTTATCATGTTCTTTGTTCACCCTTTTTCCTTCCATTCCCTGTGGAATCATTTTTCTTCTTCCCAGAGTACACATTTTATAAAGGTATTTTCATAAAGGTCCATGGATGAAAAATCTCAATTTTTTTAAAATCTGAAAATATATTTATTACAGCTTAATTTTTAGAAGAGAGTTTTGATGGGTATACTATTCTAGGTTGACAGTATTTTTTCTCAAAATATTAAAGACATTATTTAACTGGCTCTTGGTTCCCATTATTGTTGTTCAAGTTGGCCAAGGCTGTTGGCCTAACTATTGCTCCTCTGTGGTATTGCTGTTTTCTCTCTGGCCATTCTTTTTTATTATTTTGATTTGCTTATTTATTATTTTGATTATTATTTATAATAATAAATTATTATTATTTTATGATTTTGATTAGTATTATGATGATAATCTGTTTCATTATGATGTGTCTGGGTATGCATTTCTTATTTATCTTGAGTAAAGCTCTTAAATTCATAGAAATAATTCCTCTAAATATTCTTCTTTTATTTTATTCTCTTCCTCTGAGACTCTGAGTAGATATACTTATTCTATATTCCATAGATCTTATCTTCTTTTTATATATTTCATATCTTTGTCTCAGTATGCTCATGATTCTAGACAAGTTCATCTGATTATTTTTATTCACTGATTTCTCAATTGTGTCTAATTTGCAAGTTAACTTTTTTTTCCTGTGTTATTTTTTATTTTAACAAATATTTATTTACAGCATTCTATTTTGCTACAAAGAAATTTTCTGTTGCTTGTTCATCTTTGGGACTGTATCTTTTATTTTTTTTTTAAGTATTCCATAAGTTTCAAAATCTGAAGTTCTTGGAGGTCTAAATCTGTTACTTGTGTTTCTTCCTTGTGAGCTTGATGATCTCTTCCTGGAATCTCTTATTTGTCTTATTAGGTAGGAACCCTGAAGGCCTCAAGTGAATATATTCTGAAACAAAGAGCATATGTGTCTATTTCTGCCAGAATCCATGAGGTGCTTCAAATTTAGAACCACTTTAACTCCTTCCTGGAATCTTATATTAACGAAGGATCTTATTCTTTTACTAATTGTTGTATAGATAGACATTACCTTTTGATTTCTTCTTTAATATGAGTATTATCCAGGAATATATTTATTTCCAGGTACTAGAAATTTTTGGTCACCTTTTAATATCTATGTCTAACTTTACTGGACATGATCAGAACTGTGGCCTATAGTATATATATTAAAACTTTCATTAAGACTTTCAACATTTGCCCTAGCTGGTTTGGCTCAGTGGATTATGCATATCTGTAGATGTTAGATTGTTTTGTGGCTACAATGTGAAGAATAGTGCATCTTCTTCAAAGATGTGTTTTTTAAAAATCTGTGTTTTTGCTCATGTTTGTGTGTTAGTGTGAATGTGTATAAACTCTATCTTGAATTATATAATTATATCCTTATCTTTCATAATCAGATGCAAATTTCCCTATAGGTTTGAAATTCTGTTGGTGAATCAGTAATGTTTATAAAATGAAAACACACACAATTCATAAATTATTGTATATCTATTCTGTAATTTTTCCCTTCATTTAAATCAAATTACTAATTATGTTCCTATAATAAAATGACCTGGGAGACAAAAATTAAACTGTAATTTAATTTCAAATATAAAAATTGAATATAATTTCATCAAACATTAAAATAGATGAATAATATAAATTTTTTTCATGTTTTCAAAAATATTCAAGTATATTTAAATTATCTATTAAAATTTAAAATAAACACAATTACTTATTAGTAAAAGTTTTGAATTAAACATTTTAAAAAGCTGAATTTTTATATAATTTTAAACACTTAATAATCTTACTCTTTTTTGCAATAACAAAACTAATTCTCAATTTTTGTATATAGTATAAATGGTTTCAAAATATATATAATACTTTACTCATGTTATGTATAATCTACATATATACAGATTAAAAAGTAATTTGCATTGTTAATACTGCAAAATATTTCTTACCTGCAATGTGCACCTGTTGCAAATAGCATGCTAATTTTTTAGTAACTCCAGAGCCAGGACTTGCAATGGGAAGAGAAGGAAAAAAAAGTAGACTCTCAGTACTAGTGGAAAATGAGACTTCAATGTGGAAGAACTATTGCATTCGTGTTATCTGAGAGGAAAGATTTGGTAAATTATTTAATTTTTCTTTCCTGACCTAAGTATTGGTGTTGCTTATATCGTACATGTAATGGAAGAGCTCTGGAGAATGCTCATGTTGAGAGTGGATATTTGTATTGATGGTTTGCACTGTGCTGGCTATGAGCACTGGCTCTTGACGTCAAAGGGTATCCAAATGTTTTTCAATAAATTAATATTTGATCTGTTTCTGATCTGGGGGGGCCTTGTAGAGAGCTTGCGGCCCTCTCACCTAGGTGTAAGATTAAGGATGTCTCTATTTCCTCTCTTCTTCATATTCCATTAAGATAAGGAACATGCATTTTTCAAAATTCCTCAGATGAAGTATGTAGTGATATACCCCCTGAGTTCTTGCATAGCCACATAGTCATCAGGACAGAAGACAACTGGCTTGATATAGGATCTCTGAGTTTAGCTTTTTTAGCTGCTGATGGTTTTCTTCTGTCTTCTGACTTGCAGGGCTGACATAAAGAATCTAATAATAATAGTAACCATATATATTGCTATTTTGTGCTAGGCACAGTTTGAAGTACTATGTATCAATTAGCTACTAGTTGATTTAATCCTCATAAACTCTCATGAATTAAATACTAGTTAATTTAGTCATCATAAACTCTCATGAATCAAATACTAGTTAATTTAGTCCTCATAAACTCTCATGGATTAAATACTACCACTATCACTATTTTACATATGAGCAAACAGAAAAATTTAGTTAAGTAATAGACTCAAGTTCACACAGGCAAGAAATGGAGGAACCAGAAACCCAAACTGAACTGTGTATCTTAAATTGCTATTCTTAATCTCTATGATATGTTATCTCACTAAAAACTGTTCATTATTTCTCCCTATGGGGGTGTCTTATTTTTACTGTCTAAGAGCATGAAAGATTTTCTTTTCATGCTTGTAGTTCAAGAATTTTACTACGATATGCCCAGGCATGCTGTTTTGTTTTTATTACCAACATGGTTGGAATGTAGTATCTTCTTTCAAACTACAAACTCAGGTTTGCCTTTATTCTAGGAAATGTTTTCATTTTTATCTGTAAAATTATTGCCTCTCACCCATCATTTATATCTGTCTCTTTGTGGAAAACTTTTTATCTGTATCGAAATCTCTGGACCCATTGATGTCTTTCCTCCATCTTTTCCATCTGTACATTTTTGTTCTGTTCTTTGAATGATTTCTTTTACTTGGCATTTCTTGTTACTAATATAGATATCAATAGAGTCCATACTTTTCTTTAATTCACCTATTGCTTTTGTGTTTGTTTTGGAAATCACATTTGTTTGTTTGTTTGTTTTAGTTCCAGAAAATCTCCGGAGTGGACTCACCGCTGTCTCTTAAGGGGTCCTCAGGAATGCTATTTCTCTGGGCACCTACCTTTTCTGTTTGGTCTTTCTCTAAATGATGGCACCACACAGCTGTATTCTTGCTTATTCTGTTGTCGTTGGATCCTTTGGGCTCATGTCTCATGTACCGTAGGTGGTGTCAGTCTACCAAAGAAGGCAACGCATTTCTAAATCTGGGAGCCAGAGGGGGCAGAGGACAGAGCTAGAAGGAAACGCTCTGTTGTCTCCCCACTTCACACAGTACAGGTTTAGCCGACCTACTCAGTGTTCCTTTCACTTTTCGGGGACCAGGGAGAACAGATATGTGGAGACAATGTCAGTTTACCCTGGGGGTACACGCATTCCGCAGGGCTCCTTGGTTCCAATTCTTGCCCTGATGCTCACCAACAGATAAATTCACATATATTTTCCTTCTAAGATCATCAAATTTTCATTTTTCTGTTATTCAAACATCTTTTGAAATTCCAGATGCCTTTTTAACCTCTTCAAAATCAGAATATTTTAGTTATAAAACCTTTAATATACACACACACACACACACACGCCCCAAATAAATGATTTAATTGAAGCCAATTTTAAGGGAAAAGGTCACAGAAAAGAAAGAAGTACAGGATGAGAGAATCCAAAATAAAATCCCAATAATGCATCCACACAAATGTCTAATTTACTGTTTTGGGAGGTATCCTGCTCTATTCAGTTCCTTGGTAACCTTGTAACTTTGCTGTGAGTTATTTCTTAATACATAAAAATGGTAAAAGGAAAAAAAGCCCAGGTCATGGAAGGGCTTAACCTCCACATGTAGAAAATAGGCAGACTGTCAACAGCTGGACAGGTTTGAACTGCTATCAGGGTTCTTAAACAGTTTTCCCAGAAACCAGGCTGGGAATGGGCATAGAGGAAGGGTAACATAGATGAGGAGGCAGGCAGGAGGCGGGGAGCAGGGACCAGCAGTGATTGGGAAAGAGACACAAGGAAGAAAGCCGATAATTATTAGAGGAACACTTCCAATCACAGGCCAAGAGTGCTCCTGGGGGAGGGAAAGAAGCCATGGAGTGCACATTTTGTTTACGTATTCCCCACCTTAGTCACAGAAACGTTTAGGAAAGTCCATAAGAATACATTGAATCGAAAGAACTTATATGCATATATGCATACCTCATGGACACAGACAATTGTGTTGTGAAGGCCTGGGGCGGGGGGAGGAGGGGGAGGGAGGGCAGGAATAGGGTGGAGGGGACCAACTGGGGGGGCGGGGGGAGACATCTGTAATACTTTCAACAATAAAGATAAGTTTTTTTGTGTGTTTTTTTAAAAAAAGGACATTCTATGTCTTCAGCAGATTAAACTTTTTCGTTTAAGCCAGAAGAAGAAGGACAAGGAGGAGGAGGAGGAGGAGGAGGAGGAAGAGGAGACATTGAATCTATCAGGATCACATAATCAGAAGTAAATAGGAAAGAAAAAAGAAAAAATATACATTGAACATGTATTCTATGTGCTTGGATGCACAGACCTGAGTTTGGGTCCTGGGCAACCAGTTAAGCACTGAACTTTCTAACCTTGGGAAGTTGGCAGTCTTTCTAGGCCTCCATTTCCTCATCCGCAATGAGCCTATTAAAAGGACTTGTCCCATAAGGTGGCTGAAATCATGAATTGAGAGAAATTGACATAAAATGTTTTACATGTCACATTGCCCATAAGTACCTTGGTTCTTTTATCATTGTTCTAAATTTTGTTCCTTGGCTAGTTTCCTGAATGTAGTTGTTCTTATTTGCCAATTAAATGTGACTTAATAGAAAAGTGAGCTGTGGGAGAGCTGAGATCCTCTTGGAAAACAAACAAACAAGCAAACAAACAGAAGTGCTTATAAGGACAGCTGCCAAAATAGAAAATTCCTTAACTCTATTTGGAGGTGAATTAAGGTAATATCTATATGTCAGGCTGTGATTCTCTTTAGAAAATCATTTATTAAATCCACTGTAAGCCAGACTGTAAGCCAGAGATGAATGAGAAAACAAAGCCATAAAGTTCTATATCATGTTCATAATTTTAGCCTCAAAAAATTTTAAGGTACACATAAGTAGAAAACCTGTTTGGCTACATGGAATACCAATAAAACACTCATAGACCTGCTTAACTTTAAGCAATGATACTCCTGATAGAGTCTCTAAGAATGTTTATAACATGTATGCCATGGAAACCAAATGAGATCATTTGCTCTTTGTCACCTTAATCAGAAAGGCCTTTCCTAACCACTTCACTCCCACTCCTTCTGTTTTTCTTCCTAACACTGTCACCACCTAACACACACATTTACTAATTAGTTTGGCTGCCTCTCTATATATTGAATTTATTTTATTGCCTGTTTTAGATTATTACTTTCTAAAAGGTTTTCTATAGTATTTAGACTAACTAGGGAGTGAAGTAGAAAGTTAATCCCATAATTCTATTGAAAGGAAACTAAGAAAATTCTTCCCCCAAATTCAAATCCTATCGCCTATCATTCTGCCACTATAGTTTTGTTTTCTCACATTGTAAAGGCTTTGCCAATTTTACTAAGCATCACATTAGAGAATTAGGCTTACTCTTTAATGAACTAATAATACCTTATCAGTTGACACTACAGCAGAAGATTATGGGGCAGAGGAAGTGATGACAGGTAGGGGAATGGTGGAGTATGAAGACCAGGAAAGAGAAGTAAATAAATGAGGCTAATGGAAAATATGGGGAATTGAAAAGATAAAATTTGATTAATTTATCATTATTTCTCTGCCTAATACTTCCTTTATATAATGCCCAGCATAGCCTCAAGTCATGTTTAAATGGGTTATTTCAATGGAATAATGACATGACACTTTTAGACAAAAATATTTATGAAGGTCAGAATTTAGTTGGAAAGGACTATGAAGTTAAATCAAAATAGAAATATATTAAATACTCTCCCCCCCCCCCAAAAAAAAATACAATCTTACTTTTTTACTGAGTGGATTCACATCCTTACTTTGGCTATCCATCACCAAATGTAAGATTAAATAAACATTCAAATACACAACTTTCAGTAAAGTTCATGCATTTATTAGTTGTAAAGTTATTAATCATTCCCTCCCTTACTTATATAACTCCTGTCATTTTACTTCTAAACAAGCTATAAGTACTTCAAAGGAGAAGAGCTTGCTATTTTGAGCTTCCCAGCCATTATCACACAACCAGACTGCCACTCAGCATGCTGTCACTCGGACAGAAAAGAAATGCCAGCTTATCTGTGCAATTTGCCACCCATATAGCTCTCTGAAGAGTCCTTACTTCAAAGCTAGGGTGGAAGTTAACCCACCCAACAAGCCAGACATCGTTTTCCTAAAAAAGACAGCTCCATACACTCCTGACACAGGCCACAGCATGTACCTTATTCAGGAAGCAACCAACAGTGACCTTGATATTTTCCCAGCACAATCACTTTAGCTCATGATATAAGGAATTAGCTCAAGAACTAGTGTCAAATTCATGGGCTACCAGCTTTTTCTATCTTCATACAAAGAAACCATGATGCGAATGTCTCTCTTGGATCCAAGTTCTACTTGTGCAGTTGGTGTGACTTTTCAGTTGGCTTTCTGTTCCCCAATCATAGGCTGAAATCTTGGAACCATTTGCTTTAGCTCTTCAATTAGCACTCTTGAACTTTCTGATCACGATCATGCCTTTTGTCTGTCTCTCTATAATCACCATCTGAATTCTTTACACTAGGGTAAGGGGCAGGCAGAAGACTGATGGATGGAGAGAAAGGAGTGGCTTCCCAAGAAAGAAAGCCCCCCTTTCTCAGCTTCCTGGGCAGACAGATGTATTTACTGGAAGGTTGAAGCTTCAGGGGTCCCTTGTTTACTGGGCTGAGCCTCTTACAAATAAATATTCACTTTCTTACATTTGCTTATATTTATAATATTTTTTAGTTATTTTCCCAAAAGAAATGATATGTTAAGGACCCACAAACTTAGTTTCATGTCTCCTACCAGAGATTCTAGCAACTCTGAGTGGCCTTTGTCACCATCTGATTCCTGAATTCTCATTTCCATAGTGCTGTGTAGAAACAAGAAGCCATAGAGAGCAGTTGAGTTGTACAATTATCTGGTGAACTTTATTAACAGTGGGGATTGGTATGGATAATTGACTATCTAGTAAATGCTTTTTGTAACAAAAGCAATTTTTGAAAATCTATTTTACGTTGTCTATATGGAAGAAGGCTTTTAAAGACTTGTACTTGCGAAAAAAACTGCTTTTTAGGTTCTTTTATCCTATTTTATGAAATTAGAAACTTGAGAATTCAAGTTTGTAAAGATTGGCAATATTTTAAAAAAGATTTATCTTTTATACCATTGCAAATGCAATGGGAAGTAGTTAAAAATTTATAACAAAACAGAATTAGTAGATTAAGAAGCATTTCAAAAGTTACAAAATTCCAATGTATCTGTTTTACAGATTGACTGTCAGATACATCCTGATGGGTAAACTATTAGTAAAAAAGACATAATATGCTGACATTACATCCTATATAATAAAAGGATAATATGCAAATTGAATGAATAGGGGAACAACTGGTTGCTATGACACACATTGACCACCGGGGGCAGACGCTCAATGCAGGAGCTGCCCCCTGGTGGTCAGTGTACTCAGCCAGAAGCCGGGCTGATGGCTGGCAAGTGCAGTGGTGGTGGCCAGAGCTTCTCCTGCCTCTGCAGCAGTGCTAAGGATGTCCACTAAGGATGTCCGACTGACATCTCCTGAGGGCTCCCGGACTGAGAAAGGGCACAGGATGGGCTGAGGGAGCCCCCCTCCCCATGATGAATGTCGTGCACAGGGTCTCTAGTATTTAATATGGAGCAAGACTATTTAAAATTCTTCACATAGCATGCTTAGGATACATTTTAATTAAATGCCATGCAGAAGTGCTCAGCTTTTGAACTATGTGATATTCCCAGAACAATAGTAAATTTTCAGGGGAAAATTGAGCTGCTAAAAAGTAATTTCTAAAATTGTCATCTGTTTCTTATTATTTCAATGTAATGACCTTGCTACTCAAAAAAATCCATTCAAATATTTCTTTCTTTGGTAAGTGACTTCTTTGTTTGATATCAAATGTCTTTACAGCATAATAATAGCTAATACTGCATCACATTATGTTATTTTAAATGACTTTCACATGCTTTATCTTATTTAAACATCACTTCAGCCTATCAGTTTTACTACCCTTGGTTTTCAGGTAAGAACAGAGACTCAAGTGGTTAACTAAACCTAAATCTTAAGTCAATATACCACAGGGCCAGAATTTTAACCACATTTCTACAATTATCTATTAAGCTCTAACCCAACCTTTAGTTGAATTATGAATGATCTTTTAGCATAAACCAATTTTTAAAAATTTGCTGTCATAAGCACTGCTGACAGTTCCACAATACTGGTATTACTTTCCCTCATTACTTCACAAATCAAGGCTCAAAAAAATAACAACAAACTTTTATTCCCCATGTTATAGAAAAACACCAAATGAAAAGAGTCAGAAACCATAACACCAAAATAAATGTTACAGAGCTATTTTTTTTTTATTGCTTAAAGCATTACAAAGGGTATTACATATGTGTCCTTTTTTCCCCCCCACCCTTGACAAGCCCCTGCCCTCCCTTACCCCCCAGTGTCTTATGTCCATTAGTTATGGTTATATGGATGCATACAAGTCCTTCGGTTGATCTCTTACTCCCCTCCCTCCTGTCCCCCAACCCTCCCTGGCCTTACCACTGAAGTCCGACAATCGGTTTGAGGCAGCTCTGCCACTGTATTAATTATTGTTCAAAAGTTTGTAATGGTCTTAATTATCCATGAAAGAATGAGATCATGTGGTATTTTTCCTTCATTGATTGGCTTGTTTCACTTAGCATAATGCTCTCCAGTTCCATCCATGCTGTTGCAAATGGTAAGAGTTCCTTCTTTTTAACAGCAGCATAGTATTCCATCGTGTAGATGTACTACAGTTTTCTAATCCATTCATCTACTGATGGGCACTTAGGCTGTTTCCAGATCTTAGCTATGGTGAATTGTGCTGCTATGAACATCTGGGTGCATATAACCTTTCTGATTGGTGTTTCTGGTTTCTTGGGATATATTCCTAGAAGTGGGATCACAGGGTCAAATGGGAGTTCCATTTCCAATTTTTTGAGGAACCTCCATACTGCCTTCCATAGTGGCTGCACCAGTCTGCATTCCCACCAGCAGTGCACAAGTGTTCCTTTTTCTCCACATCCTCTCCAGCACTTGTCGTTTGTTGATTTGTTGATGATGGCCATTCTGACAGGTGTGAGATGGTACCTCATTGTTGTTTTGATTTGCATCTCTCGGATGATTAGTGACTTTGAGCATGTTTTCATATGTCTCTTGGCTTTCTGAATGTCCTCTTTTGAAAGGTGTCTATTTAGATCCTTTGCCCATTTTTTGATTGGATTGTTTATCTTCTTTTTGTTAAGTTGTATGAGTTCCCTATAAATTTTGGAGATTAAGCCCTTATCAGATATGACGTTGGCAAATATGTTTTCCCACGAAGTGGGTTTTCTTGTTGTTTTGTTGATGGTTTCTTTTGCTGTGCAGAAGCTTTTTATTTTGATGTAGTCCCATTTGTTCATTTTCTCTTTAGTTTCAACTGCCCTAGGAGCTGTATCAGTGAAGAAATTGTTTTGGCATATGTCTGAGATTTTGTTGCCTTTGTATTCTTCTAGAATTTTTATGGTTTACTGTCGTACATTTAAGTCCTTTATTCATTTTGAGTTTATTCTTGTGTATGGTGTAAGTTGGTGGTCTAGTTTCATTTTCTTGCATATATCTGTCCAATTTTCCCAACACCATTTATTGAAGAGACTATCTTGGCTCCATTGTATGTTCATGCCTCCTTTGTCAAAAATTAATTGAGCATATTGGTTCGGGCTAATTTCTGGACTCTCTATTCTATTCCACTGATCTATATGTCTGTTCTTGTGCCAGTACCAGGCAGTTTTGAGAACAGTGGCTTTGTAATACAGCTTGATATCTGGCATTGAGATCCCACCTACTTTGTTCTTTCTCAGGATCGTTGCAGCTATTCGGGGTCTTTTTTTATTCCAGATGAATTTTTGGAGAGTTCGTTCTAGATCTTTGAAGAAGGCCATTGGTATTTTAATGGGAAGTGCGTTGAATGTATAGATTGCTTTGGGTAGTATGGACATTTTAATGATGTTGATTCTACCAATCCAAGAACATGGTATGTTCTTCCATCTGTTTATGTCTTCCTCTATCTCTTTTTTCAACGTCCTGTAGTTTTCTGAGTAGAGGTCTTTAACCTCTTTAGTTAAGTTTATTCCTAGGTATCTTAATTTTTTTGGTGCAATGGTAAATGGGATTGTTTTTCTGATCTCCCTTTCTGAAAGTTCACTATTGGTGTATAGAAATGCCTCAGATTTCTTGGGGTTAATTTTGTATCCTGCTACATTGCCAAATTCATGTATTAAGTCTAGTAGCTTTTTGATGGAGTCTCTAGGGTTTTGTATGTATAATATCATGTCATCTGCAAATAAGGACAGTTTTACTTCCTCTTTTCCAATTTGGATGCCTTTTATTTCTTCTTCTTGCCTAATTGCAATGGCTAATACTTCCAGTACTATGTTGAACAGGAGTGGTGAGAGTGGGCATCCCTGTTTTGTTCCTGTTCTTAGGGGAAATGGTGTTAGTTTTTGTCCATTGAGTATGATGTTGGCTGTGGGCCTGTCATATATGGCTTTTATTATGTTGAGGTATGATCCTTCTATTCCCACCTTTCTGAGAGTTTTTATCAAAAATGGGTGTTGGATTTTGTCGAATGCTTTTTCTGCATCAATTGATATGACCATGTGGTTTTTTTTCTTTCAATTTGTTTATGTGATGTATCACATTTATTGATTTACGGATGTTGTACCATCCTTGCATCCCTGGGATAAATCTTACTTGGTCATGGTGTATGATCCTTCTGATGTACTGCTGGATCCGATTTGCTAAGATTTTGTTGAGGATTTTGGCATCTATGTTCATGAGGGATATTGGCCTGTAATTCTCTTTCATTGTGATGTCTTTACCTGGTTTTGGTATTAGGGTGATGCTGGCTTCATAGAATGAGCTTGGAAGCATTCCTTCCTCTTGAATTTTTTGTAGTAGTCTGAGGAGGGTAGGTTTTAGTTCTTCCTTGAATGTTTGGTAGAACTCCCCTGTGAAGCCGTCTGGCCCTGGGCTTTTGTTTGCTGGAAGCTTTCTGATGACTGCTTCAATTTCTTCCATAGTTATTGGCCTATTGAGGTTTTTAGATTCTTCCTGATTGAGTTTTGGAATGTTGTATTTTTCTAGGAATTTGTCCATTTCCTCCAGGTTGTCTAGTTTGTTGGAGTAGAGTTGCCCGTAGTATTGTTTAACAATCATTTGTATTTCTGTGGGGTCTGTTGTTATTTCGCCTCTATCATTTCTGATTTGGTTTATTTTGGACCTCTCTCTTTGCTTCTTGGTGAGCCTGGCTAGGGGTTTGTCAATCTTGTTTATCCTTTCAAAGAACCAGCTCTTGGTTTCATTGATTTTCTGTATTGTTTTTTTGGTCTCTATGTCATTGATTTCTGCTCTAATCTTTATTATCTCCTTCCTTCTGCTCACTCTGGGGTTTTCTTGTTGCTCTCTTTCTAATTCTTTGAGTTGTAGAGTTAGATGATTGACTACCATTTTTTCTTGTTTTTTGAGATAGGCCTGTAGAGCTATAAACTTTCCTCTCAGGACTGCTTTCATTGTGTCCCAGAGGTTTTGGATTGTTGTGTTTTCATTGTCATTAGTGTCCAGGATGTTTTTAATTTCTTCTTTGATGTCATTGGTAACCCAATCAATATTTAATAACATGTTATTCAGCTTCCAAGTGTTTGAGTATTTTGGGTTGTTTTTATTGTAGTTTATTTCTAACATTATGCCATCGTGGTCTGCGAAGAAGCTTTTTATGATTTCAATCTTCTTGAATTTGTGGAGACTTTGTTTGTGACCCAATATGTGGTCTATTTTTGAATATGTCCCATGAGCACCTGAGAGGAATGTATATTCCGCAGCTGTGGGGTGAAGTGTTCTGAAGATGTCAATTAAGTCCATCTGATCTAGTGAGTCATTTAGGATTGCTGTTTCTTTGCTGAGTTTTTGTCTAGCGGATTTATCCAGTGATGTCAGTGGTGTATTAAAGTCCCCTACTATGATTGTATTGTTGTCGATCTCTCCCCTGATATCTTCCAGAAGTTTTCTTATGTATGTGGGTGCTCCTGCATTGGGTGCATATATGTTTACCAGGGTTATATCTTCTTGTTGTATTGATCCCTTTAGTATTATGAAGTGGCCTTCCTTATCTCTGGTTATGGCCTTCACTTTGAGATGTATTTTGTCAGATATAAGTATTGCTACCCCAGCTTTCTTTTCCTTTCCATTTGTGTGAAAGATATTTTTCCATCCCTTCACTTTCAGTCTGTGTGAGTCCCTTCTAATGAGGTGGGTCTCTTGTAGACAGCAGATGTATGGGTCATGTTTTTTTATCCATTCAGCCACTCGATATCTTTTGGTTGGAGCATTTAGTCCATTTACATTTAAAGTTATTATTGAAAGGTACTTGTTTGTAGCCATTTCTTTTTGTGTGTGTGTGTGTGGCTGTTTTCTTTCTGAGCTTGATATTTCTTCTTTTTACACCAGTCCCTTTAGCATTTCTTGCATGGCTGGCTTGGTGGTGATAAACTCCCTTAGCCCTTTTTTGTCTGTGAAGCTTCTTATTTCCCCTTCAATTTTGAATGATAGCCTTGCTGGATAGAGTATTCTTGGATTCAGTCCTTTGCTTTGCATCACTTTGTAGATTTCCGTCCATTCTTTTCTGGCCTGATGTGTTTCTGTTGAGAAATCATTTGATAATCTAATGGGAGATCCCTTGTATGTTACTTTCCGTCTCTCTCTTGCAGCCTGTAAGATTCTCTCTTTATCCTAAACATTTGCCATGGTAATTATGATGTGTCTTGGTGTGGGTCTTTTCGGGTTCACCTTGTTTGGGACTCTCTGGGCTTGTGTGACTTTTTTCTTCCCCACCTCAGGGAAGTTTTCTGATATTATTTCTTCGAATAGGTTTTCTAATCCATGTTCATCTTTCTGTTGTTCTGGCACCCCTATTATTCGTATGTTGTTTCGTTTCATGTTGTCCCAAAGCTCCCTTAGGCTCTCCTCCTATCTTTTAATTTTTTTCTCCATTTGCAGTACAGTTTGAGTGTGTTTTGCTTCCTTATCTTCTAATTCACTAATTCGGTCCTCCGCTTCTCCCAGTCTACTGTTGATACTTTCAATGGAGTTTTTTATTGAAGCTATGTCACTCTTCATTTCTTCTTGGGACTTACTTAAGTTGTTGATTTTTTCATCTGTTTCTTCTAGCTTCTTGCATAAGTAGTTGAGTTTTTCATCTGTTTCTTCTTGCTTCTTGAACATCTGGTGCATGTACTCTAGGAACCTTATTCTGAATTCTTTTTCCGTCATGTTGCATATCTCTGTCTCACTTAGCTGCTTTTCTGGCGAGTCCTCCTTTTCTTTCCTTTGGGGGTTTCTTTGCCTACCCATGTTTGATCTCGCTGACATATGTACATGTTGAGATGTTCAGTGGCTGCTCCCTGGGTGGCAGGGGCTCCTTGGGTTGTGGTTGCTGCTCAGACGGTTGCGGTAGCAGCTGCTTTCCAGTTGGCAGCAGCTCCTCTGGTGGGTGTTGTTCACAGCTGTGTTGGCTCTTCTGGCTGGTGGGGGGAGGCTTCACGTACAGCTGCTGTTCCACAGACAGAGGGTGTGGTTATCAGGAGGCTGTGGTGATCAGGAGGCTGCGGTGATCAGGGGGCTGCTGTTGCTTGGATCTGCGGTCTGGGAAACGCTCCTCTCTTACCAGCACTGCATGGTCTGGGAAACGCTCCTCTCTTATGGGCACTGCATGGTCTGATCAGTTCCTCAGGATGCCCCCTTTAGTCTCAGTTCTCCGCAATCACAAAATCCAAATCTCAAATCTCCTGGCGCCAGCAAACCCGCGGAACTCCTTACCCCGGTCAGGGTCTGTGTCTGTCCCAAGAGACGCGGCTGTCTGCCATGCGGTCTCCCTCCGACCCTCTGGGCTCAGGTCTGGCAAACTTTCCTGCCCAGATCCCTGGTTTTTAGCCTTTCCAGGGGAGGTCTGCCCTTCCCGGCTGCAAACCGTCTCACCAGCTGAGTAAATTTGCCAATTCGGGGTGGGTGTTATTAGTTTCAGCTGCTTACTCCGTTTGCTCCGGGACAAGACCTGGGACGCGTCTGCCTATATCGCCGCCATCTTCCCTACAGAGCTATT
This sequence comes from Myotis yumanensis, assembly GCF_028538775.1. Taxonomy (NCBI): domain Eukaryota; kingdom Metazoa; phylum Chordata; class Mammalia; order Chiroptera; family Vespertilionidae; genus Myotis; species Myotis yumanensis. Next base: position 149,192,647 of record NW_027223754.1, on the reverse strand, counting down.
AAAAAACATGTTTTTAGGGGGTAGAAGAGAATGAAAAGTTATTATTTATAGGTATAGAGTTTCAGTTTTGCAAGATGAAAAGAGCTCCAAAGATGGATGGTGGTGATGGTTGTACAACAATGTGAGTGTACTTAATACCACTGAACTGTACACTTAAAGATGCTTAAGATAGTAAACCTTATGTTATGTGTACTGTAACGCAAACATAGTTCATTTCAAATTTTTGAACTCTATGGGAAATAAGACTAATTACTTGTTCCATGAAGATAGTTGTTTACATTTGGCTTGTATAATTACAATTTATTTAATTGATTTAAAAACTAATGATATGGAAAAATGCTTATGATGTAATATTAAAATGGGAGGGGAGCAAGATACAAAATCATCCTATATAATAAAAGGCTAATATGCAAATAGACCAAACAGTGGAAAAACCAGTTGCTATGACGCACACTGATCACCAGGGGGCAGACCCTCAATGAAGGAGCTGCCCCCTGGTGGTCAGTGTGCTCCCACATGGGGAGTGCCACTCAGCCAGAAGTCCTGAGCTGGGCTCATGGCTGACAAGTGCAGCAGCAGTGGCGGGAGCCTCTCCCACCTCCGTAGCAGAGCTAAGGATGTCTGACTGCTGGCTTAGGCCCACTCCCCCAAGGACATCCCATGAGGGCTCCCAGACTGCGAGAGGGCACAGGCCGGGCTGAGGGACCCCAGCCATATGCATGTTTGAGGTGACCAGGCCAGCAGGGGAGGGCCGTTAGGGGTGACCAGGCAGGTGGTTAGGGGCAATTAGGCAGTCAGGGGAGCAGTTAGGGACATTAGGCCAGCAGGCAGGTGAGTGGTTAGGAGCCAATGGTCCTGGATTGTGAGAGGGATGTCTGACTGCCCTGATCCCCTGTGGGGATTGGGCCTAAACCAGCAGTCAGACATTCCCCAAGGGGTCCCGGATTGGAGAGGGTACAGGCAAGGCTGAGGGAGCCCCCCCTCATGCGCAAATTTCATGCCCCGGGCCTCTAGTATAGAATAATATCACAGATTTTTTATTTCCTTAAAAATTTGTATAGGTAAAGAGGCACCAAAATAATAGTAGTTACCTTCTGGATCAAGAGTCTGGAAAATTTATCTGTAAAGTGCCAGATAGTAAATATTTTGGGCTTTTTGAGCCATATAAGGTCTCTGCTGCATGGTGTGTGTGTGTGTGTGTGTGTGTGTGTGTGTGTGTGTGTTGGTTGTGGTTGTGGTGATGGTGGTGCTCCTGCTCCTGGTGGTATTTACAATTCTTAAAAAATGCAAAGGAATTCTTAGCTCAAGGCCATACAAAAAAAAAAAAAAAAAAAAAAAAAAAAAAGCCCATTAGCAGGATTTGACTCTAGCTGACTTCTCTTAAATGGTAATTTTTATTTATTTCTTCTATGGTTTTCTACATTAGAAAAACATTCTACTATGGGCATGTAGTACATTTTTACTATTGTAAAATAAAATAGCATTTGTTATGATCTTAAAGATCTCCTCATATTCTGTGTGTAATTTTTTTCTCTTCTCCTGAGAAGCTCATAAAGTTAGTAGAGTGTGACTATCATCAATTATTCTTAAGGAAATTACTTGAGGTCTGAATGCCTCTTTCTAAGAAAATGGACCGTACTGAGGGAGGAGACAATAAATTCAGGCCGAATCTCTAATGCAAAGCCCTTTAGGAGGTTGTACTTATAAGGGAAAAGGGGGTAAGTGGGGGTGGGGGGGCATATGTCACCTTTGAGACCATGGAATGTTAGGTAAGGATGTTGTGATATAACCAAGAGCCTAGGAGTTCTTCCTGGGAAAAGATCTCCCCATTTGAAATAATGGCCCTACCATGTGCACAGGGCTTAGCTGTGGGGAGAGGGCCAGGTGCCTCTGTGAGAAGGAAGACATGTGAGGTCAGGAATCCTTGACTGTGTTGACAAGATTAATTATTTTATTGGCAGAGGATGGAAGCATTGGGCATAACATCTAACTTTAGCTTAGCATTACCTTTCATAATAAATAAATGGTCAAGAAAATAAGCCAGAATAACAAACAAACAAACAAAAAAACCACACACTTTGGTTGCTGTCTCATGGTTTCATAAAAATTCTCTTTTATTGTAATTAGAATACAAAAAATTGGTTTTACTTCATAGCGGAGTCATCTTTAATTTTGGCATTATCTTCCAGGTCAAAGTTCGTACTCCTGCTATCCTCACAGAAGGTACTAATCTGTAGGTAACTCAGACCTAGTTTGTTATCTCTTGTCCCGAATTTTCCCAAAAAATTCTGGTTCTCCTTAAAAACGTTCTTTCTTTCCTTTATTTTCTATTCTCAGCCCTTATTTTCTACATTTCCTTTTTTTATTTTAAAATTATTTTTATTTTTTAATTGCAGTTATATAACTTACTAAGAGATCATCCTGATAAGTCTTGTACCCATCTGACACCATACATAGTTATTAGAATGTTATTGACTATATTCCCTATGCTGTACTCTATATCCCCATGATTATTCTGTAACAATACTTCTGTACTTCTTAATCCCTTCACCTTTTTCACCCATCACCCCAACCACCCAGAAACTCTTGTATCTGGGACCTGAAATAGTTGTGATTACCAATTCCATTTTACAAAGGGATATTCTGAGCAACCTGAGTTCCAAGAAAGGAACATTTGACAGAAATGGAATAGTGTATTTGAGGCTCCTTGAGAACATGGGAATGCTCCGTGTGACTTCACGGCGCTGCTAATCAAATGGTGTCTGAGCCTTCCCATGTCTCTTCTGCTGCAGCTCAGGGTTAGTTTCAGCTAAGGGTAAGTGAAGAGCCACCTGACTTAGCATTTTACTCACAGTTCACAGACTTTTTGTAATATCAATCCCAAACAATACAGAAGGTACTTATCTAACACTAATGGCCCGGTGCATGGATTTGTGCATTTTGAAAGGAAATTAATTAGAAGGTGGCCAGGGGGCGGGACTGGGCGAGACGGACCGGACACACCCTGGAGCCAACCTCCTGCAGTCCCTCCCCAGCCGGCCACACCTGGGCTGGCACTGTGGCTTGAAAGGCATCTGCAGAATGAGTGGGGTCCCTCCAGCAGGTGGGGTCCCTCAGCCTGGCCCGTGGGGATCGGGCCGAAACTGGTTCTCCAACATCCCCTGAAGGGACCGGGAGTGTGAGAGGGCATTCTGCAAAGTTGCTGTCGTACAGGGTGTGGAACGCAAATGCAAGTGTGCAGTAAACCAGATTAAGGGCCAACAGTACCCCAGCAACAACATAACCCGTGGCCGAAGGTGGAATTGCGCAGCCCCTTGAGGAATCAGGCTCCCTCCTTTCTGGTTTTGGGGTGTGTCACCCGAGAACTGCTGCTGACAAGTCACTGCAGCTTGGCAGCTCCTGCATTGAGCGTCTGCCCCCTGGTGGTCAGTGTGCATCATAGCTACTGGTTGAATGGAGGGAGGGACACTTAGCATATTAGCCTTTTATTTATTTATTTATTTTTTATCTTATTTTTTAAAAAATATATTTTATTGATTTTTTACAGAGTGGAAGGGAGAGGGATAGAGAGTTAGAAACATCGATGAGAGAGAAACATTGATCAGCTGCCTCCTGCACATCTCCTACTGGGGGTGTGCCCGCAACCAACGTACATGCCCTTGACTGGAATCAAACCCGGGACCTTTCAGTCCGCAGGCTGACGCTCTATCCACTGAGCCAAACCGGTTTCGGCCATATTAGCCTTTTATATATATAGACACCAGGTTTGTAGAGTCATGGCTTATTAATGATTTAATTTCTATTTTTCAAGGAAGATAGTGAGAATTGCCTGACATAGCTCCTAAGTCACCATCCCTGCTGTGGACTGAATATCTGTGTCCCTTCAAAATGAATATGTTGAAATTCTAAGCCCCAATGGGATGGTATTAGGAGGCAGGGCCTTTCGGGGGGAGGGGAGGCGCTACTTAGGTCATGAGGGTGAAGCCCTGGTGAATGAGATTAGCGCCTATGAAAGAGTCCCCAGAGAGATCCTACATCCTTTCCCACCAAGTGAGAGAGCCCTCGCCTTTTCCCATGCAGTGAGGGGACATCAGCTACGAATCAGGAGGAAGCCCTTCACCAGAATTCGGCCATGCCAGCACCTTGATCTTGGACTTCTAGCCTCCAGAACTGTAAGAAATAAATTTCTGTTGTTTATAAGCTGTGATATTTTGCTATAGCACATGCACGGCCCAAAGCCATGTTCTTGTGTGCTTTGGTTGTACAGGATCTGCTCTGAGAAAGAAAAAAAAAGTGATTTTTTTTTAATGTTTCTATGATCAGAGGCTCTGAAAAGGGTAATTTTAATATGAAATAAAGCAGCTGCTGACCAAAGATGTCCTGATCTGTCTTCCTTCTTGATTATTCCATCCCATTCTATTAAAATCAACCCGCAATGCTTTTAAAACAGCCTGTTCCTGGCCATGTGCTAAGAGAACATTCCCTTTGCCATTGCAGTTAAAAGGGGAGAGAGGCAGTGTTGGAGGCTAACTTCAGCAAATGAAGCAGACGTGTCCTCCAGCAGGCGGGGGGGGGGGGGGGGGGGGGGGGGGGCACGAAAGCTCCAGAGCACATTGGGAACCGTCTAAGTGTCGTCAGATGGGCTGTGCTCAGGGTTTTACAAGCTCATTCACAATTTGGAACTCATTATCTCAAGCACATCTCTTTCTCTGTCATCTCATTAAGAAGCAACCTCTCTATTCTTTTTTTTTTTAACTGTGCTGTAAAGCTTTGAAAGGGAAGTCAGCTTTGTGGCAGATAGAGAGTACACAATGCTTTATTGCTCTTCTCTCCGATTAATCTTTGTTGTGCTGGTCCAGTGGGACTGTGTTCTCTGGCGATGTTCCAGGGGCCTCCAAGACCGCCCCCGTCTACCTGTCGGTGTTTCCTGGGTGGTTTGATTATTTTCCTGTTTTCCCCTGGCAGCAGCAGCAGCTCTGTTAATTGAAGCCACCTGTTCAGTGGCATGAACGAGCAGTTGAACCGCCATGTGCTGCATGCACCACGGTCAGCTCACTGCTGCCTGTGTTTGAACGTGACTGGAAGAGGAGCACAGTGTCAGCCTAAGCCCAAACTGAGTCTGCGAGGTGTTTGCAGACCTTGCACCTGGCCCAACTGCATCTATACTGCTCTGCATCACAAATGAGCCTTGATTTTTAAAGTTTAAGTGTGGAAAAGCGTAATTTAGGAAACTGAAAAATCTGATGTGATGATTCTTAAAAGCATAATCTATGAAATAAAAGGGAACTCAGAAGCCACTTAGTTCAACCCTTTATCTAGTAGATGGTACCTTCTTACAAAATCTCCTACAAGCGGCTCTCAGACAATATTTTGAGCATCCAGTGATAAGGAGCAGATTCTCTCAAGTAGTCCATGCCATTTTCAGAGAGGTAATAAAATTTCTCCCATATATTAAACTAAAACTTAATCCCCTATTTATTCAGCCCATTTGCTTGACTATTCACTATGTAGGAGAAAAAATTTTACCCAAACTTTAATTATTTGAAGACAACTATAAGACTCTCTTCTTCAGGCAAAAACATCCTCAGTGTTTTCAACTTTTCCTTATAATATCATGATTTGCAGTTTTCCCTTCCTTTTTCATATTGTTTGTTTTCCTTCTTTGACAAAATTGACTCTCCTATGGTGTGGGTCCCAGAATTAAACTGGTGAGATGAATGCTGAGTACAGACGCAAGCTTATCAGCTCCCTTAGCCAGAAACTCCAAGACAGACAGAAAATAAAATATTAAATTCAGTAAAGTTGTAGGATAGAAAAAATCAACATATGAAAATTAGTTTCATTTCCATACTTGAACAATCCAAAAAGAAAATTAAAACAATCTCATTTACAACAGCATCAAAAACAATAAAATACTTAGGGATAAACTTAACCAAGGAGACAAAAGACTTACACACTAAAAACTATAAGATATTACTGAAAAATTTAAAGAAGGCACACAAAAATGGCAAAACATTCTGAGTTTTTGGATTAGAACATTTACTGTTAAAATAGCCATACTATCCAAAGCCATCTACGAATTCAATGCAGTCCCTATCAAAATCTTAATGGCATTTTGTGCAGATTTAGAAAAAGCAACTCTGAAGTTCATATGAAACCACAAAAAAACCCAAATTGCCAAACCAATATTGAAAAGGAATAAAGATTGGCATTACAGTTCCTCATTTTAAAGCATATTACAAAGCTATGGTAATCAAAACAGTATGGTACTGGCATAAAGGTAGACATAAAGGCCAATGGAACAGAAGAGAGAGCCCAGAAACGAACCCATGCACTATATAAGGCCGACTGATGTTGGGCAAGTTTGCTAAGAATACACAATGGGGAAAGGATAGTTTCTTCAACAAATGGTGTTAAGAAAAAGTGGACAGCCACATGCAAAAAACAAAAGAAAGAAAGAAAGAAAGAAAGAAAGAAAGAAAGAAAGAAAGAAAGAAAGAAAGGGAGAGAGAGAGAGAGAGAGAGAGAGAAAGAAAGGAAGGAAGGAAGAAAAAAAGGAAGAAGGGAAGAAACTGGGCCACTATTTACATCACAAACAAAAATCAACTAAAAAAGAATTAAAGACTAAACATAAGATCAGAAACTATAAAGCTTCTATAGGAAAACAAAGGGGGGAAATTGTATGGCATTGTTCTTGGCTGTGATTTCTTGGACATGACACCAAAAGCACAGGAAAAAAATAGATATGTGGGATTACGCCAAACTAAAAAGTTTCTACATGACCAAGGAAAAAATACAGTGAAATGGTAACCTATTGGATGGGAGAAAATATTTTCCCACCATAAATTTGATAAGGGGTTAATATCTACCATATATAAGGTACTCCTATAATTCAATAGCAAACAAACAGAAAAGCTAATAATCTGATTAAAAACTGAGCAGAAATTTCTCAAAAAAAAAAAGACACAAATGGCCAAAAACAGGTTTATAAAAAGAGCTGCAACATCATAAACCATCAGGGAAATACAAATCAAAACCACAATGAAATATCACACTTGTTAGAATGGACACTGTTATGGACTAAATGTTTGTTTGTTCCCCCAAACTCATATATTGAAGCCTAATCCCTGTTGTGATAGTATTTAAAGGCAGGGCCTTCAGGAGGTAATTAAGTTTGGATGAGGTCATGAGGGTGCAGCCCCCACAATGAAATTGGTGCCCTTGTAAGAGAATGAAGAGCCTAGCTCGCTCTCTCTCTCTCTCTCTCTCTCTCTCTGCCTTGGGGGACACAGTGACCAGACAGCCTCCTCTGAATCAGGACTTGAGCCCTCACCAGACACAAAACCTGCCATGGCTTGATCTGAGACTTCTAAGCCGCCAAAACTATGAAAAATACGTGTTTGTTACTTAAGCTACCCAGTCTAATGGTATTTTTGTTATAGCAGCCTGAGCTGCTGAAGATAGCCATTATCCAAAAAAACAGAAAATAACAAGTGCTGGTGAGGATATGGAGAAATCAAACCCTTGTGCACTGTTGGTAAATGTAAAATGGTACAGCTAGCTGCTCTGGAAAACAATATGGCAATTTCTCACAAAATGGAACTACCATAGGATCCAGACATCTCATTTCTGAGTACATATCCAAAAGAATTGAAATCAATGTCTCAAAGGAGTATTTGCACTCCCATATGTATTGCAGCATTATATACAATAGCCAAGAGGTGGAAATCACCCAAGTGTTTATCGTCAGATAAATGGGTTAAAAATGTAGCAGATACTTAAAACATTACTTAGCCATAAAGAGAAGGAAATCCTATCATATGCTACAACATGGATGAACCAAGAAGAGAAATAAGCCAGATGAAATAAGCCAGGCACAGAAAGACAAATACAGCACCATTCCATGCATTTGAGGTACCTAAAGTCCTTAAACTCATTGAAGCAGAAAGTAAACCAGTGGTTGTGAGGGGCTGCGGAAGGGGAAATGGGGAGTTGCCATTAAATGGCAATGAAGTTTCAGGCGTGCAAGGTGCAAAAGTTCTAGAGAGCTGCTGCACTCCCCGGTGTCTATAGTCAACAATACTACACAGCACACTAAACGTGTGTTCAGCGGGTAGACTCATGCTATGTCTTTCACCACAATAATCATAATGTTTAAAGCCTACCTTGATTTTCATGCATATCAATATCCCCAGCCATAAAGCGAAACCTGCATATGACAATATAGAAAAGCGGTGGATTTCTACCAGGCCCTTGGATGCACCAGGCTCTCCAAATAACCCTGCCATTTGGAAGCCCCATGCAGGGTCTTCCAAGTCCTGAAAGGGTTTACAAAAATGCTCCCAGGTGACACGGCAGGAAGCGGCAGCCATCTCAGAGGGAGCTTCTGCTTCCAGGAATAAAGTGTCACATTTAGAGGTGCTTCCTGTTTTTTTCAAACACCTTGCCCACCTTCTGCGCACCAAGCCTGCATTCTGCAAAACGTGAGCCTGACAGGAAGCTGCCTGCACCTTCAGGTAGCTTTTCTGACTCTTACTTTCAGAGAAATGCCAGCAAATGCTTGTAGTCATTTGGGGAAGAGCAAATCTGGAAGAAAAATACACAGCGGACTAGCACCGAGAGGGTGAGAACATTTTTCTGTGAAAACTCTGTCTAAGTTACATTTTTAAAGGAATAACTGTGTTTTCTGTAGGTTTTTGGCTCCCGTGGGCAGCATGAGGTGAATCAACGGCAAGTGGGTGTTATTTGTCACTTCTCCGACGTGAGGGAGGGAGAAAAGGGGAAGGAAGGCTGAGGGGGAGAGAAGGAAGGAGGCCCATGTGGGCTGGAATGCCCCGACAGAGCTCAGGGGAAGAATTACTAGAACTTTCCTATTTCAGAAAGCTCACAGCCTCTCCTGGGATTTCAGAACCTCCACCCTGAAATGAGCATCTCAGTACTAATGAAATCGCCATAGTGTTCACTATAAGCTTTGGTTGAACTAGCTGGGGGATTTCTTCTCAGCGTGGTTGTAGGTGGACCAGTTGGAATGAGAGGGCCAGGCTCCGTAGATTCTGGATAATCTTGGTCATAGCTTGATTTTTTTAACATACATAATTAAATTCAAAGTTGGAGAAATAGGTAATTTCTGGTAACAATATACTTGTTCAGCTCCCAATAAGTATTTTTATATTGCTTTTGTTTTATTATATTTTCCAACCTATATTGACAAGTTAAGTTAAATTGCATAAGTGCTTTGTTTATAAAATTGACTCCTTGATGTTTTGTTATTTTTTCTAAAATGAAATTACAGTCAATAACCACAAAGGTAAGTTTCTTTCAGTTAACTGGCAACAGGGCTGGGACTCAAACAAGTATCTGAAACCTCCATTGGTCAGAACTGGTCCATGTGCATCCTAAATTAGATTACCCTGAGTAGTGAATTAAGGACACAGACCTAAGATCTGTTCACTTCATTTTGCTTGTAATAAAGATGGAAACACCTAAACATCTTATATAACAAACATAAACTTTCTAATACATTTTATTTGGAAAAATGTGCTTCTAAAGCAGTGGTTCTCAACCTTCTGGCCCTTTAAATACAGTTTCTCATGTTGTGACCCAACCATAAAATTATTTTCATTGCTACTTCATAACTGTAGTGTTGCTACTGTTATGAATCATAATGTAAATATCTGATATGCAGGATGGTCTTAGGCAACCCCTGTGAAAGTGTTGTTTGACCGCCAAAGGGGTCATGACCCACAGGTTGAGAACCGCTGTAAAGTTTAAAAAACAATAATTTTTTAACAGTAAAACTGTTTTACTCATGAATTTATTCCTCTCTCAGCTGTGTCATGTAGTTGGCACAGCACCATGTCACTGTGGGTGAATATCTATTGAGGATCCCCCAAAAGTAAATGCTATCAAACCTAAGTGCTTGTCCTGAGGAAACTCACAAAACATACAAATAACACAGTAGAAAGGTCACCAAATAATGATCAAGGTGGGCTGGATTGTAGGCGTGGTTCTGTCACTGACTGTTTCTGGATTTCCATTTTCTCATCAGCAAAATGAGGGAATTGAATTAGGTGTTCTCTGAAACCAATTCTAGTTCAAAATATATTGATTCTTAGGTCTTAGGAAAATCTGGAACAAAAGACAGCCATGCTAAGTGTCAGCTGAGTTGCTGTCATGGTTCTGAGGAGGAAGACATTGTATAGGGCTGGAACAGTTGGGAAAGACTACATGGGGCTAAGCGATGGGCTGGGTCTAAAAAATGGAAGAGAGGCAAGAGTTCACAGGCTCACTCAGCAGACCAGAAGACGCTCAGATAAGGCTAGATTCAGACAGACACCCAGATGCACACCTGAGAGCTAGAGAAAATCCTGTTTCTTGCTACCCTACCGTGCAAGGATAGTAATGGTCCCTTGTGCAAAAGTTGTAGTAGCTAAGATAGATGATTCAATGGGCACAGCATCTTGAGAGGAGATTCACCAAGATGTGCTGGATTTTAAACCCAGAGTTCTCTCTCTCTCTCTTTATTGATTTTTAGAGAGAGTGGAAGGGAGAGGGAGAGAGAAATACTTGTGTGAGATCAAAACATCAATCGGCTGCCTCCTGCACGCCCCTACCAAGTCTGCAACCCAAGCTGACCAGAAATTGAACCTGCAACTTTCTTTTTAAATTTTTTTTTTTTATTGATTTCAGAGCAGAAGGGAGAGAGAGAGAGAGAGATAGAAACATCAATGATGAGAGAAAATCATTGATCAGTTGCCTCCTGCACACCCCACAATGGGGATGGAGTCCACAACCTGGGCGTGTGCCCTGACCGGGAATCGAACCATGACCTCCTAGTTCATAGGTCGATGCTCAACCACTGAGCCATGCCAGGCAGGATCTAACCTGCAACCTTTTGGTGCACAGGGCAATTGATGCCCACCCAACTGAGCCACACTGGCCTGAGCTCTTTTTTAAAATGTTACTTTTTAATTACATTTGACATTCAATATTGTTTTATAGTAGTTTCAGGCATACAACATAGTGGTTAGACATTTATATAATTTACAAAGTGATCCCCTGATAAATCTAGTACCCACCTGGAACCACATATAGTTATTACAATTATTGACTATATTCCTTACTCTGTACTTTACATCTTTCTATTTTGTAACTACCAATTTGTACTTCTAAATACCTTCACCTTTTTCACCCATCCCTCCAACCCCCCTCCTATCTGGCAACCATCAGTCTATTTTCTGTATCTATGAGTCCATTTCTGTTTTGTTTGTTCATGTATTTTGTTCTTTAGATTCCACATGTAAGTGAAATCATATGGTATTTGTCTTTCTCTGTCTAACTTATTTCACTTAGCTTAATACCCTCTAGGTCCATCCATGTTGTTGCAAATGGTAAGATTTCACTTTTTATGACCTAGTAATATTCCATTGTATATATGTACCATGTCTTCTTTATTCAATCAGTTCTCTTTTAAATAGTTTGGTGTCCCTTAAGGAAGTTCAGAAAGTAAGTCTTCTTAAAAGAAAACAACACAGAATCATAGAAGAACTAGACATTGGCTCTAGGCAATGGAGCAAGTCACTAAGGACAGAATGATATTATCCACCAACTAGGAAAGTTGCAGCTTCCTATTGACAAGTGTGTCTATAGGACTCCTGCTCCTTGCTCTTTGACCCCATTCTGTTCTCTCAGCCCATCAGTTCCTTTATGATCTCACTTGCCTCCAGGCCAACTCAGGCCCCTTGGCCAATCACTTTTAATATTAGCAACCTAGGCCCTATTATTTGTTGTTTTCATCTTCCACATCCTTTGCCATCCAACAATCCCATTATGTGCTCTCTCCAATTCTACCCTTGAGCTCCTGAGCACTGTAGTAGAAAATAAAACTATGCTGAGTGTGCCCCCCATACATTTGGTTTTTTAAAACCTCAATTGGACTGTTATTGTTCCTCAACCACTTTTAAAAATTCCTTTATAGGCACACCTTTAAATTTTCATTCCCATTCATTTTCTCTTTCCTCAAATTCTTATTGCTCTGCCCTTTACTCTTTAAAGATAACCTACATTCTATATTATTGAGGATTTTTATATTATTTGCTGATAAACACTCCCACAACTTTCTCTATCACTTCATCACAAATTTATGCTGTATTTTCACCCAGGTATCTACCTAGGTAGCATTTAAAGTGTGTTTATTAAGAGGTAGGCCCTCACATATATGCTGTCACTTAATCTTTTCAACAACTTTGTTAGGTAAATATTATCTCTAGTTTACAGATGAATAAGATGTGTGCTTAAGATCACTCAGCTAATAGGAACAAAGTCACACTTTAAATTTAGGTACTCTCAGACCAGAGCCTGCATGTCTTCTGACCCTGAGGGTAGTGGGGGAAGGAGTGTGTGTGTGTGCGTGGGGCGGCGGGGGGGGATTTGAACATATATGTGTATGTATTACCTCATACCGAAGACCTAAGTGTTCCTTCTACCTCTGCCTTCTATCCCATCCTCACTCACCTACTTAAGAACTTTATATCAGTTACCTTGTGCTATATAACAAACCACCCCAAAACTTAGCAACAAAACAACATATACCATTGCTCACAAATGTAAAGGTAAGTGGATGTTTCTGCTCATGCAGGCCAGTTTGGGCTAATTCCAGCTGTACTCTCTCACACCTCAGTGGCCAGCTGGAGGCTTGTCTGGGACTGGATGGTCTAGAATGGCCTTACATGTCTGGAAATTGGCCTGATATCAGTCGGGGTGATGGAAGTGGCTAGGCCTCGTGTCACTCATCATCCAGAGGCCTGTTCACATAGTAATGACTGTAGCATCCCTCAAGGGTCACAAAGGAACAAGCCCCTGAGTGCAAGCACTTTACAAGTTGCTTTTTGCATCACATGTGTTACTGTCCCATTGGTCAAGCAAAGTCACTGTCTGGGCCAGAGTCACCAAGGATGTGAACAAAAAGGAAGCACAGCTACAAAAGCCTCCAGACTTTGATGCATTAATTATACACCACCCTTCTCTTTAATCTCTCCCTGTCCAGGCACTCCTTTCCCTTTATCTACCAATTTGGTGCCATCTACCCTGTAATTCCATTATCCCGGAGGTATTATGTAACTGAGTCAACAGGTGTCAGGGATTGTCTGCATAACTGAATATTCTCTGAATTAACTTCCATATAGAAAACATGATAACAAATAACCAAAGTAGTTTAAAAATGTGCAATCACCACAGCAATTGTCAAGAACTTAGGCAAACAAAATACTTTTTAAAAGAGAGGAATATTGTTTAGAAATATTGGCACATGGGGATAATGAGAAAGCAGACTGAGTTTTTGGCGGCTATGTTTCTGTTTGTAAATCTCTCCAATGTATCTTCCTATGACCTGAGCCTGAGGTAGACGCTCCCACTGCCCTGCCCCTGTGCACCAGTGCTCCAGATCTAGCTCTTTCCTGAACCTTAGCAAGGATGCAGGGCATTTGACCTTGACATTTAATCATCATGTCAATCTCATTATGTTAAAAAAACAAAGCAACATAAAAACACCTTTATTTTTCTCTGACTTCCCTTAAGCTCTGTTGAAGGCATACATGCCTTTAGCTTTACAGGATGCTACATAACTGATGTATGCTTCCCCAGCACTGTGTGAGAATGTCCTCTTCTCCACATCCTTTTCCACACTCAATATTTTCCTTCTTTTCAATATGATACGTGTACAATAGCATATAATATTTTAATTTGCATTTCCATGCTATAAAAGCTATGCTCCACTGCACAGAATACGACAGTGAAGTTTTTTTCTTATTTCTCATTACATCCCCCAATCTAATTTCTTTTAGAACTAGCCTATTTCCTGTTGTTGTTGTTGTTGTTTTAATCCTCACCAGAGAATATTTTTTCAATGATTTTTAGAAAGAGTAGAAGGGAGGGAGAAGGGGTAAAGAGAGAGAAACATCAACGTGAGAGACACACTGATTGGTTGCCTCCTGAACTTGTCCTGTCTGGGCCTGGGACTGAACTGGCAACCAAGGTATGTGAGCCCTTTACCAGGAATCTAACCGATGACCGTTTGGTCTGCAGACTGATGCTCGACCACTGAGCAAAACCGGCCAGGGCCTATTTCCTTCATGTCTGTGATCTTTTGCCTGACAAATTAGTCACCATTTTTCTCTGAGTAAATATATCTCAAAGCAGGTATTTACATCTCATGGTAACAGGAAAAAGGTAAATTATATACATAGTAGAGGTAATATAACTGTCCCAATTTTAACATTCGAAAATATCTCTTGATCTTCAATTTTCTTTCCCTTTACTCTTCCCATCAGTTGATAAGCAACGCAAGCAGCCAAATGCTGCATGTGAGGTTGTTTTTGTGATATTTGCAGCTTGGCTTAGGAAACTGAAGTAGATGAAAATCTGATAAAGATGTCCTCTTGTCGCTTCACTGCCCTGATACACTGGAGAGCATTTCAGATGCAAACAAGACTCTGTTGGACTTGAATCACCTGATAAAGCTCAGATAAGCATCTAGGTTCTGTGTCCTTTGAAAAAAAAATCTTTTTCTTTGTGTTTTAGTTCCAGGATTTTATTGGGCAGATGAAGGTGGCTTCATTCCTTTAGAAAATCTCCCTCTGTCTCTTTGCAGTTCATGACGTACTTACTCAGACAGGATTTGGAAGAGCCAATCCTGGTGTTTGTCTCAGTGAAAGCATCAAAACATCCAACAGCATCAGATCATTAAATAGAACATTATATAGTTATACAATAGACACTATAACGTCTTTTTAAAGGTGATTGAATAATCTTAAATGATCTGAAAAATGTTCATGAAATAAGATTCAGTCAGTGGGAAATTACATATATAATAATTATTATTATGTTTCTATTTTGCAATCTATCCATCCATCCATCTATCTAAACAAAGGAAAATATACCCAATATTAACTGGGTATCTTTGAGTAAAGAGATTGTACATTAGTAGATACTGAAAATATATTTCTGATTTTCAATAGTTCTACTATACTCAAATATTATTTTATAATATAGAATGGTAGGAAAACTACCTATTAATAAGAAAGATTATGTGATAAAAGTTCTAGGAAGACTTGTTCTTAAAATATAGAAGCTTTGATGAAGAAATGTAATATATAGGGTGTTTCAAAAATGTATACATACTCATTTTTGTAGATTCTTTTAAATTTTGAAAATGAATTGTATATTAATAAACATTGACTTTACAATCATTCAAAGTGCATACATTTTGGGGGGACACCCTGTATGCAATTATTTTTCATTTTGGTTGCTTGAGTTTGACATTGGTTTGAGAAAATAAAAATGGAATAGTAACTTTCCAAATATATTTTATATATGCACTGAGTGGACAGATTATTATGACCAACTGACATTTGTAGGCAAATTAGCTATAATTTCGCGCTGAAGTTGCTAGAGGGCCAGACCATTATAAATAGAGAAGCAGGTTGTTTACCACAACAGTAGAAGGGATTTTTTGCTGAAGATATGGGTAAACAACGTGATTTAACAGCCTTTGAACATGGGATATATTTGAATGTGAGTGGTCAGATTATTATGACCACCCCATCAGTACTTTGTTGGGCCATCTTTTGCCTTCATTACTGCAGTGATTCTTCTTAGCATTGACTCCACGAGATGTTGAAAGGTGATGCGAGGAATCTGACACCTTGCCTGATGGATAGCACTCTCCAGTTCTGTGAGATTTGATGGTTGTGGAACCAGCTGCCTGATGGCTCTTTTAACTTCATCCCACAAATGCTCAATTGGATCGAGATCTGGTGATTGTGGGGGCCACCTAAGCAAGGTAAAGTCTCCCTCATGTTCTTGAAACCACTCCTGCACAATACGAGCACCGTGGCATGGCGCATTGTCTTGTTGGAAGAAGCCATCTCCATTGGGATACGCCATCAACATGACAGGATGAACTTGATCAGCAACAATACTTAGGTATGTTGTGCTATTCAGACATGGTTCCACACAAATTAAAGGCCTAAATCATGCCAGGAAAACATGTCCCAAACCATAACACTTCCCCCACCAGCTTGAAGGGTTGTACTCATGTATGTGGGGTGCATGCTTTCATGCTGTTTCCGCCCAATTCTCACTCTGCCATCTGCATGATGCAACTGGAAACGTGATTCATCAGACCACATGACTTTTTTCCAATGCTTGACTGTCCAATCCTTGTGTTCCTGTGTGAATTGGAGACGTTTTATCTTGGTAACTGCAGACAGCAAAGGTGTTCGAACAGGCATTCGGCTTCCATATCCCATACGATGCAGTGTATGGCTAATTTGCCTACAAACGTCAGGTGGTCATAATAATCTGGCCACTCAATATATATATACATTCAGTAAATTCAGATATGCACAGGCAAGTTTGGTAGCCTGTTGGGGTCAACTTGCATGAAGGACAAAGGGTCTTGGTAATGAAAGGTTGTTATTTTCTTAAGGTCGATGGTAGGTACCTCTGTGTCTTTCCCAAATCCTATCCATTGTGACATGGATGGATATTTTAACCTCCCAAGCTCTGGGAGGCATTCTAGTTACTAAAGGCACTCATTATTACAGAAGAGTTGGACTATACAAGCTGAGTTGAAGGTGTCCTTGGGGCCAAAGAAGAACTCAGTTACACCTTCATACAGTGACAACAGACTTCCTACTCCTCCTTCAGAGGAGAACCATGGTCCTTAGGAGAGGAAGCTATGAAAGAGAATGAATGAAATTAATGCTTTATTAACTAACCAGTGTTGATACCAAGCAAACAAGTCACAAGGCACCGACTTTCATTGGTGTCCATCAAAGCATTATTACATCCATCTGCAAGCCTGATAGGGAAGAGAGACAGTAGATGGGTGATGCCATGAGGATCTCCTCCCCTTCTTGAGTTCCTATTACTTCTATTATGATCATAAATTAATCTCTTGAATAAATAAGTTTAGACATTTTTTAATATGATACTTTATCCTAACTTGTTAAAATCCTTATATACAATTTTCTGAAGCCAAGGGAAGAATTTAAAGTTTTCAGAGCAGTTGAGCACATGTTTATGAAATGGTCACACCATGTGTTCAGCACTATACTATTTATTGAGGAGGCTAAAGAGATAAGACACTCCCTTTGTAAAAAGATCTTAGGATTTTAGTGTTTGGGAGATAACAGTAGACACACATGTGGTACACAAACAACATTACATATTCCAGGAAGTGAAGCAGGATGAAATATAGGTGGAGAAAGTGGTTTGTTGCAATTTTAGAATATGGACTCTGGATTTAGCTCCCCTGAAAATCTAATCTCGGTTTCTTTTAATACTGGCTGTGTTTAAGGCACCTTGGGCCTTAGACAGCCAGTTAATCTCTGTACACCTCAGTTTCTTCATCTGAAAAATGGTGAGATTAAATCTGCTTCATAAAGTAATCTATACATTATATGCTTAGAAGAGTGTCTAACACGGATAGAGCTCTATAAACAATTGCTCTTATTGCTGCCAAATGTCAAGAAAAGTGGTTCAGAGAATACATCTGATACTTGTAAAATATCGATTGCCAGAGTTGGAGCAGGCGCTTGACAGGAAGTGATGCCTTTTGGAAATGGCACGGTCAGATTTCAAAGAACATTTTCAGGTTTGCATCTTATAAAAGGCTGGAATTACTCATCCCAATGACAGCTGAAAATCTTTCCCATACGGAAAAGAAAATAAGTGGAAAGAAAAAAAATACACCAGTTGATTCTTTTCTTTTAAAAAAAATCTTACAACACTGATATGAGGTTTCTCTTGAGAGCTTGAAAAGTTCATGACAGCCCACAGCTCATGATGGTGACAATGCTTAGGATATAGGAAAATCATTTCCCATGCAGCAAAGAAGCAAATATAGTAAGAAGAGATAAGAGTATGCCATGAAATAAAGGAAAAGGCAAGAAAAAATATTCACTCATTACTTTAGTCAACAAACATATATTAAGTGCCTACTATATGAGTCCCAGTACTAGACTCTAGATCTAAAATTAAATAATTTAGACTGACCCAACTGGCATGACTCAATGGTTGAGTGTCGACCTATGAACCAGGAGGTTATGATTTGATTTCTGGTCAAGGTACATGCCCGGGTTGTGGGCTCAATTTCCATTGAGCAGCATGCAGGAGGTAGCCAATCAATGATTCTCTCTCATCATTGATGTTTCTATCTCTCTCTCCCTCTACCTTTCTCTCTGAAATCAATAAAAATATCCTAATATATAAAAACCCTGGGTTCATCATGACTGGAGGCTCAACCAACTGGAAGTCAATCCTGCAGTCAGCACTGGGTTGCCGTGGTGACCCAGCACTGACTGCTGAGGGGGCTGCGAATAAGGCCCAGAGAGAGGCCTAAAGAGAGAAGCAGAGTCTAATCCGTAGCCTCTGTGGCAGCTCTTGATCAGCACACGCCTCCATTTCTCTCCAGGCCTCCACCGGGATTGCTGATCAGCCCTGCCTTTCTGATCAGGCCCTGTTGATAAGCCCAGAGAAGCTGACTGGCATAGAAACCGACCAATCAGAACCAAATCTGGGTGAAGTGTGATGAACCAATGGCTGCCTAGGAGGCAGAGATTTTGACACTGACTGGCATAGAAACTGACCAATCAGAACCAAATCTGGGTCAACTGTGAGGAGCCAATGGCTGCCTAGGAGGTGGAGCTTTTGACGTTGACTGGCATAGGAACTGACCAATCAGAACCAAATTGGCCAGCAGAAGAGAGCAGTTGGGGGCAAAATCAGGTCTTCAGGGGAGGGCAGTTGGGGGTGAGATCAGGCTGGCAGGGGAGGGCAGTTGGGAGCAACAAGGCAGGCAAGGGAGGGCAGTTGGGGGCGATTAAGCTGGAAGGAGAGCAGTTAGGGGTTAATCAGGCCAGCAGGGGAGTGGTTAGGGGGTAATCAGGCTGGCAGGCAGAAGCAGTTAGGGGCAATCAGGCAAGCAGGCAGGCAGGTGAGCAGTTAGGAGCCAGCAGTCCCAGACTATGAGGGGGATGTCTGACTGCCGGTTTAGGCCCAATCCAGATCGGGCCTAAACCGGCAGTCAGACATCCCCTGAGGGGTCCCAGATTGGAGAGGGTTCAGGCTGGGTGAGGAACACCCCCCCCCCTCAGTGCACAAATTTCATGCACTAGGCCTCTAGTATTATAAATAAATAAATAAATAAATAAATAGTCTGTACCCTCAAGAGTTTAGAAGATAGCAATGCTTAAGGGATTAGAATGCAATGTGATAAAGATTAGAACAAGACACTACAGAAGGCATGGAAAGGGTCTATAAGGTAGGGTTAGGAAAGGCATCCTGGAGAAGGCCCTGCCTGAATGGGATGCTGAAGGATAAAGTACTGCAGGTACATCACTATAGCTAGATTGTCAGTGTAGAAAAGTGTTGGGTGGAACTGGGCCTGGACAGTAAACTGAGGACATGTGAAGAAATTCTGACTTTATTCTGAGACCAACATAAAGCCATTAAAAGATTTAAGAAAGATGGAATGAGAGTTAACTATTTTTTAAAAATTTATTTTAGCCCTGACCGGTTTGGCTCAGTGGACGGAGCGTCGACCTACGGACTGAAAGGTCCCAGGTTCGATTCCGGTCAAGGGCGTGTACCTTGGTTGCAGGCACGTCCCCGGTGGGGGGTGTGCAGGAGGCAGCTCATCGATGTTTCTCTCTCATCGATGTTTCTGACTCTCTATCCCTCTCCCTTCCTCTCTGTACAAAATCAATAAAATATATTTTTTAAAAAATTTATTTTATTGTTGAGAGTATTACAGATGTCCCCCATTTCCCTCCCGTTGGCCCCCTCCACCCATCTCCCACCCCTTCTAAGCTTTCACGTGTTTATGTCTGTGTCCATGGGCTATGCATATATTCTTAAAAGTTCTTTGATTAAGCTCTTCCCACACTCCTTCCAGCCTTCCCTCTGAGATCTGTCAGTCTGTTTCATGCTTCCATGTCTGTGGTTCTATCTCATTCGTCAATTTATTTTGTTCCTTAGATTCCACATGTAAGTAAGATCTTGTGATATTTTTTCTCTGGCTGGCTTATTTTGCTTAGCATAATTTTTTTCAGGTCCAGCCATGCTGTCTCAAAGGGTAAGAGATCCTTCCTTTTTACAGCTACGTAATGTTCCATGGTGTAAATGTACCACAGCTTTTCTATCCACTCATCTACCCACGGGCACTTGGGTTGTTTCCAGATCTTAACTACTGTAAATAGCGCTGCTATGAACATAGGGTGCATACATTCTTTCTGATTGGTGTTTCAGGATTCTTAGGATATATTCCTAGAAGTGAGATCACTGGGTGAAACGGCAGTTCCATATTTAATTTTTTGAGGAAATCCCATACTGCTTTCCATAATGACTGCACCAGTCTGCATTCCCACCAGCAGTGCAGGAGGGTTCCCTTTTCTTCACATCCTTGTCAGCATTTGTCATTTGTTGATTTATTGATGGTAGCCATTCTGAGGCATGAGTTGATACCTCATTGCAGTTTTAATTTGCATCTCTCTGATGATTAGCAACAGCATCTTTTCATATGTCTGTTGGCCATCTGTATGGCCTCTTTGGAGAAGTGTCTTCTTAATGTCAGATATGGTATTCTTTATTTCTGACTGGCTCTCATTCAGAATTTCTAACTCCCTTTTCATGTTGATGTAGTTCTCATTAAGTTCATTGTAAGTTGTAAGTTCTCACTAAGTTGTTTGAGCATCCTTATAACCATTATTTTAAACTGTGTCTGATAAATTGCTTGTTTCCATTTCATTTAGTTCTTTTTTTGGAGATTTTTCCTTATCTTTCTCTTGGGGGTTGTTTCTTTGTCACCCCATTTTACCTGTATCTTTGTATTTGTTTCTATGTGTTACATAGAACTACTGTGACTCCCAGTCTTTGTGGGGTGGCCTTATGTAGTTAGGGTCCTATGGAACACAGTGGTAAAATCTCCTTGCTCTCTTGGGCTGAATGATCTAGGAATGTCATTTGTGTGGGTTATGTGGGCCTTCCTGTTGGAATTGGGAGTTGATAGTTGTTGGCCCACGTGTGGGTGGGATCAATTTTTACCCCATGGAAATAAACTTAGTCAGGTGGGCCAGCTGGACATGGGAGTGCAAATCAAATCCTCCCTTTTATTGGGGTGACACGGGTCCTCACACCTCGAGAGGGAGGCTAGCTGCTTGCTTCCTACCTCAATGGTACCCCATCAGAGACTCTGAGGGGATCGCACCAGATCACCCAGTTCTGAGTTGTGTCCCTTTTTCCTTGTGAGGCAGCACCAGCAGGGAAGTGCCGGTGGGAATTTGAGGAGGAGAACAAGGCTGCCCCCTCCACTTGGGGTGGCACTTGCCCTTAAGGGGAGAGAGCTGCTCATCTCCTATCTCTGCAGGGCACTGCCAGAGGCCTTGTTAGGGTGCTGCAAGTAAGTCAGTTCCAATGTCCAGGCTCTGATTTTGTGTCCCCTTCCCCCAGTGGATATGACATTAGCAGGGTAGAGCCAGCAGAATCTGGGAATGCAAATTTAATCTGCCCTTTGATTGGGGTAGCATGGGTCCGTAACCCTCAAGAGGGGAGGTAGCTTCTCTCCTGCTAGCTCCAAGCCAGAGCCCCTGCAGGGAGGCCCCAAGGGGATCACACCATATTTCCCAGTTCTGAGTTGTTGTCCTTGGGAGGGGAGAGAGCTGCTCTCCTCCTTCTATCTCAGCAGCTCACTGCCAGAAGCCCTGATGAAATCCTCCAATAAAGTGGCTCCAACTGCCCCAGATCTGGTTTGCACTTCCTTCCTGCTGTGGGTCTGAGCTTGGCTGGTGGTGCCGGCAGATTTTGGGAATGAAAATTCAGGTGGCCCTTTGTTGGGGGTGGCACAGACCCCTGGCCCACTTGCTGTCTATCTCAGCCAAGCCCCTCCAGAGCTCTTGAAGGGAGGTTCCAAGGGGGCCACACTAGATTTCAGAGTTTGAATTGTGACCCCTTTATCCTGCAAGGCTTCACCTATAGGATGGTGCAGGTGGTGCTTGAAGTAGTAGATCAAGGCTGCTCCCTCTGCTTAGGGAGGTGCTGGTTCTTGTCGGGGGAGAGATAGCTTATCACCCACTTCTGTCTCTGCAACTTGCTGCCAGAGGCCCTGGTGGAGACCTCCACCCCAGTTCTGATTTGCAGTTCTTCCCCACTTTGGGTTTGTGCTTAGCTGATGGTGTGGGAAGGTTTTGGGAATGCAAATCCAGGTGGCCCTTTGTTGGGGGTGGTGCAGATCCTCAGCAGGGTAGTTAGCTGCTTGCTTTTTGGCTTGCATCCTGCTAGCCATCCTGAAGCAAGGCTTGCAAGTGCATGCCTCCCCCTAGCTCTGCAGCTGCCTGCTGCCTGAGACCTGACCATGGCGCCTTCTATTGGGGATGGTGCCAGCCTAACCCATGTGGAAGCGGGGAAGATTGGTTTGTGTTCCAAAACCACTCAGTTCAATGTTCATCTAAGACTGTCAATAGTTTCTCCAGAGAAAAAGAAGCTCAGATCAGGTTCCTTTTGAGTACAGCCAAGAGTCCTCTATGCCAGACTCATGCTTGTCAGGGTGCTGTTGCCAGTATTTGGAGGACAGGTTTAGTACACTTTTCCCAGTTGGTTCTGTAAGAATAGAAGTACTGGGCCCTGGGAGATGGGGTCTGAGGGCAGTGTGGAATGTTAGCTCAGGACTGGGACCTCAGAAGCCTACCTTCCTGATTTCCAGTGCTATGCCACCCAGTTCTTCTCCCTATGGCTTCCATATGCCCTGAATTTCCTTCCCTCTACTAGAGCCCCACAAATAGAGATAAAAAGTGACCTTTAAAGTGCCCAAGAGCTATCCCTGTGTGTTAGCCTTTAAGGAGAATGCTGGGATACAAGCTGACTGCCTCCCCTATCCAGTGGACTAATTTTGCTGCCAAATGTTATGCAGGCTCTTCTTCCAGGCCTTGGTTTTCTGGGGGTCCCAGCATGGGATTGAGACCCCACTTTCCTCTGAGGGTCTTTTACAGTCGCAACATTTCTCTGGCTATTCAGCCGCAGCCCCTGGGTGGAGGGACCAACCCTCTCTGTGTCTCCACTTCTCTTATCAGTCTCTGTGTAGCTTCCCCTTTTCAATCCTTGGATATGATATTTGAGTTCAGGTGTCCTATTGATAATTCAGGTTATTGCTCTAAATTTTAACTGTAGGTCCGGTTTGGTGCTGAGAAGAGGTGTGTGATGTTTTCACCTATCCGGCTACCATCTTTTCACCGCTAATCTCTACAGTTAACTATTTTTATTTTTGAAAGATCATACTGCTCAAACCCTTCACCCCCCTCACCCACCCCACTCCCCACATAACAGCTGTCAGACTGCTCTCTATCTATGAGTCTATATTTTGCTTGTTAGTTCTTTTGTTCATTAGATTCCACATATGAGTACAATCATATGGTACTTGTCTTTCTCTTATGGACAGACAACAGTATGGTGATTGTCTGGGGGAGGTTGGGGTAGTGGGAGGTGGAGGAGAATATAGGGGAGATACGTGATGAACAGAGACTTGACTTGGGGTGGTGAACACAACAATACAGTGTGCAGGTGATGTGTTGTTGAATTGTGCACCTGAAACCTGTATAATTTTATTAACCAACTAGAGGCCCGGTGCATGAAATTTGTGTGTGTGTGGGGGGGTGTCCCTCAGCCCAGCCTGCACCCTCTCCAATCTGGGACCCCTCGCAGGATGTCCGACTGGCAGTTGGACATCTCTCTCACAATCCAGGACTGCTGGCTCCTAACTGCTTGCCTGCCTGCCTGCCTGATCACCCCTAACTGCTTCTGCCTGCCAGCCTGATCACTCCCTAACTGCTCCTCTGCTGGCCTGATTGATGCCTAACTGCTCCCCTTCAGGCCTGGTTGCCCCCAACTGCCCTCCCCTGCCAGCCCGATCGCACCCAACTGCCCTCCCCTGCTGGCCTGGTCACCCCCAATAGCCCTCCCCTGCTGGCCTGATGGCCCCCAACTGCCCTCCCCTTCTGGCCTGGTCACCCCGGTAGAAGCCATGCAGAGCAGCAGCCAGGACCTGGCCCCCGGCAGGGCTGAGGGAACTCTGGGGAAGCTATGGGGAGCAGCAGCAGGGACCTGTCCCCCAGCAGGGCCACGGGAACCCAAGCAGCAGGTGCGAGAAGCAGCCACTGGGCTTCCCACCCCCCCCCATGGGGCCACGGCACTCAAAGCATCCAGCTCCACCCCCACTGTGCGTGCCACCATCTTGTGACAGCATAACGGTGTGAGGGTTAATTTGCATATTACCTCTTTATTATATAGGATGTCATCAAGGTCACCGGTTCAGTTCTTGGTCTGGGTACATGTTCAGGTTGTTGGCTCCACCTTGCATGAGTGAAGCAACTGATTAATGTTCCTCTCTCATATCAGTTTTTCTCTCTCCCCCTCTCTCTAAAAAAATCAATAAAAACATTTTAAAAGTCATGTGGAATATTCACTTTGGCAGCACTTACACTAATATTGAAATGATACAGAGAAGATTAACATGGCTCCTGTGAAAGGATGACACCCAAATTCAAGGAGAAATCATGTGGGAAAACAAACATGCAAGAATAGATAAGACTACACTGAAAAGGAAAGACTAGCTCTATCAGACATACACTGTGAAGTTTTCATAATTAAAACAGTATGGTATTGGTACATCTATAATAATAAAAGCATAATATGCTAATTAGTACAGTTCTGACTTTTAGAAACCAGGGTAATGTTTCATAGGTCAAAAATATAAATAAATGATTCAAATCAAGCAGGGATAAACCAAAAATTCAATCCAAACAATAACAAATGTGTCTAACTCTATTACAAACTACACTGAAGGGGGTGGTCCAATTTGAAAAAACAAAATAAATGATGATAATAATAGATTATAACATATAAAATAAAGTAAGTGTTCATGACTCCATATCAATATCCTATATAATTAAAGGCTAATATGCAAATAGACTGAACAGCGGAATGACTGGTCGCTATGATGCTCACTGACCACCAGGGGGCAGACGCTTAATGCAGGAGCTGCCCCCTGGTGGTCAGTGCACTCCCACAGAGGGAGCACCGCTCAGCCAGAAGCCAGTCTCATGGCTGGTGAGCGTAGCGGCGGTGGCGGGAGCCTCTCTCGCCTCTGAGGCAGTTGGACATCCCCCTAGGGCTCCTGGACTGCAAGAGGGCACAGGGCGGGCTGAGGGACCCCTCCTGAGTGCACAAATTTTGTGCACTGGGCCTCTAGTACATAAATAATTGAATAACCAATAAATGGAAGAGAAGGAAAACTCTCTACTTTACAGTATAATTCTAATTAATAAATGCCAAAGAAATTATGAGAAAAAAAACCATCAGTTACTGATTAGTGGCCAACATAGCAAAAGAAACAAGATATTTCCATACTCCTAAAGTATCTCTATGAAATACAAATTCAGTACAAAGGAAAAAATAGTTACTTTAGAGTGGAGAAATCAAGCACACACCACTTTAATCAAGTTATTGAAATTAACATCTCCAATAATAAGATATTAACATCTTGGACTTTCTAATATGATATACTAAGACACAACATCACTTCTGTCATATTTTTACCATACTTGTATAACATGAATTTAATCACTATGAATTTGATCACAATCTGGAACCTGGACTATTAAAATAGACATTAATGGGACAACTACAAAAAGATGAATAATGTCTGTAGATTAGTAATAGTATAGCATCATCATTACTTTCCTGGTTTTGAAAAGCATACTTAAGTAAGATGTTAACATTTGGGGATATTGGATAAATGGTATATGAGAATTTTACAGTATATTTTGTGCAATTTTTATAATTTTTGTTAGTCTAAAATTATTTCAAAGTAAAAAGTTTTAAAATAAAAAATATTTTTAAAATATATTTTATTGATTTTTTACAGAGAGGAAGGGAGAGGGAGAGGAATAGAGAGTTAGAAACATCGATGAGAGAGAAACATCGATCAGCTGCCTCCTGCACGCCCCCCACTGGGGATGTGCCCACAGCCAAGGTGCATGCCCTTGACCGGAATCGAACCTGGGACCCTTGAGTCTGCAGGCTGACGCTCTGTCCACTGAGCCAAACCGGTTAGGGCAAAAAATATTTTTAAAAAAGGAAAGGCATTTAAAAATCTTGCCATCCATCCATGGTTACAAGCTTTTGTTTTAAAAGGGACAAGTTAACATTCTCTCAAAATAAAAAGATATTTTCTTCTCAAATGTTAAATATATTTTGCTTTATAAAAAGCATACATGGAAGATATATTTTTAATATAAATTTTTCTCAATCAGTATGTATTCTCTCTCTGACTCTTTATTTTAATTATCCAACTATTGCTCATGTTTTCAGAGGACATGATCCAGGTAATGAGGTAATACTTCTGTAAATTAACTCCTAGTGATACTTTTACTCCAGTGGGTGTTGAGCATCTTACAGTCTAATTTTATGTATAAATAGTTCTAGGCAACAGATTTCAAGGAATTCCATTTCTACCCAAGCTCTTAGATGTAATTTAGCAGCAAAGAAGTTACTTGGCTCAGATGTAACAAGTACTCATGTGCAGTTATGAAGTTTTCTTCTATATTTTAAAAAGGAAGGTAGAGAAATGGAGGCCAAGGTAAAGGCCTGGCCACCCTGCTCTAGAAAGTTTAGGCCACTTTTGTCAACCATAGGACTCTGCACTAATCTATAATTACTTCACAGTCTTCGTATCAAATGAACTATGTTGAAGCATTTTATTTCCTTAAAATATATTTATTTACAATACATAGCTAATTATAATGAATGTTGGGTTTGTTTGTTTTTTAATTCTGTTGTAATGAAATGTTTTTCTTTGGAGAATTAAGATGAAAATATAGTTAAGTCCCCTGATTTTGCCACCAGAGGGCATAAGATGTTAAGAAATACAGCAAACAAAGCCTTCTTGCTTCTGAGACTCTGGGATTTCATGGTCTGAAATTTCTAGGTAACTATTTCCAGAAATGAACTCACTTGGAAGACAAGTAAGATATATGCAATGAGGATAGGAAGAGGTTAGGACTGAAACACTATCATTTTTTATAAGAATGAAATCCTTAACCATGTTCTCAAGAGTGCTCACCTACATACATCTATTAACTATATTATTGATTTAGGTTAAACATTGAATTAAACATTGAAATAGGTTGGCAGTAATAAATTGTGATGTGTACCATGTTTCTTCAGCTGGTGACGTTTGAGAAAAATGTTGGCTGATTAATGCAATCTTGTCTAGAAAATAAGAAATGAGCTAGTTCAGAATCAACGAGGCCGAGGTGCTGAGTTCAATTTGTGTATGGATCAGTGAGCATCTCTCTAAATCAAGGCTACCCCCTCACTCTAACCAGCCAATGCACATTGTGAGTCACAGGGGGAATGGTGAGAGAATGTAGATGCACAGGCATCAATCCAGATCCACACCACAGAACTGAATTAAGGTGATGTTAGGTCGATGAGATCTCCTTACAGACGGATGGTATTTTGACCTTGAGGTTAGAAATTACTTGGAGTAAAATAAATCAAACTTCTCCTGTTCCCCCCACCATCATTCCCTCAACTACTCTTTTCTCACCTAAACTCCAACCCTTATTTTTTCCCTCTGATAGAGTACATATATGGAAGGGTGGTGAATTACTAGATTTTAATGGTTTAAAAGACATTTCAATTCTGCCAATACTTTTGCTGAAATAGCTAAATGGGCAGGTGATATTAAGCTTGGACTAGAACACAACTGGTCTACTGCCATCCTCTGCATGAGATGGCAGCTTACCCATTACGTTGAGTTCCTTTCTTCTCATTGCATCGACATCCCTCGTACCATTTTCACAGATGAGGAATTTGGAAGGAAACTGCATATTTGTTGGAATCAATATGATGTTTTATATCACAAACAGTCCTTGTTGATTTGAGGATGATCATGAGCAATTCTGCATTTGTACAGCTGGACATACAAATGCACCACACGTTTTTCCACACTGCTTCCAAGTCTCTCTAAGCAGGTGAAAGCAAGTTAGAGAGCTGCACCATCTTGACAGTTCAGTTCAAAATACCATGTAATAATTCTCAATCAAAGGGCTCAGGATCAGGAAGGAGGATGTGCATTATTTAGCATGTTTATTTACATTATTTTAATATGTTTACAATGATTGCAATGTTTCTTGCTTACCTTTTCAGAATAAGACCAGAAATAACTGTATTATATAAATGTTCTGCATTATCTTAAAATTATTAAAGTCTATTTTTTGCTT
The DNA here is from genome assembly GCF_028538775.1 of Myotis yumanensis. Taxonomy (NCBI): domain Eukaryota; kingdom Metazoa; phylum Chordata; class Mammalia; order Chiroptera; family Vespertilionidae; genus Myotis; species Myotis yumanensis. The sequence goes on along the minus strand of NW_027223754.1, from coordinate 149,164,310 downwards.
ACTATGGCTCATTGTTTTATTTCTACTTCCTCACCTCCAGCTTTCTAATCACTTTTATTATTAGTTTACCTTCTTAGATATGGGTGTTGTTGAGCACCGGTTCTGTCTAATTGATACGTGAAAATCATCAGTTAGTCTGCCAATTCTGACTGTTCATGTTGCTGTAATTCCCTTGGAAGCCAAATTTTTCTTTAATGGAATTGAGTGGGTTTCAGAAGCAAAACTTGCCCGCATCACATTTTGGCCACCCAGGATCTGCTGAGTGTCGGTCCATTAAAGTTGACCCCATATTTTTGTATTGATCATAAAAAAGTTCAAAGAAGAGTTCAGTTGTCCCACTATCAGTGCCAGAGCTCTGGGAAGAAAGGACCATATTGAAATGACAGAAAAAAAAAAAAAAAAACACACCATGAGCTTAGCAGAGTTCACTTTCCCATCCCAGTCACTCCTTTGTGTGTCCATGTGCCCCTAGACAGGATCCGCCTTCACATTCTCCCCTTTCTGTACAAGTCAGATGGATTTCCAAACTTGAACTTCTCTCTTGCTCTGATGCGCACAGAGGATTATTTGAGGTTATTTAGGTTACATGCAGCAACAGTTTGTAGGGAAGCCGGTCTTTGATGACATCTGAGAACAGGAGGCTGGGTTACGCTGGAAAATGCCCTGCCCTCGGGATACAATTGAGATTGAGGTCACACTCCTCACACCAGGGTAAGCTTGGATAGGTCCCTTGGGTAGCCTGGGTGGAAACTTCAAATACTACGTAGATATATGAAGAAAACTTCTTTATCTTCCATAATGGATTTCCTCTTTCTCATACACTGGGTAGCAGGAGGTAGAAATCACTCTTCTAAATTTGTCAATATTAGGTATTAAAGTCTCTTCTCTTTTGATTGACCTCCTCCATGATGCATTTTTTTTTTTTTGGACAAATGCTGAATCTCTCCAGCTTCCTCTCTCTTCTCCTGCTCTTTCCAAAGATGAGGGAGACTTGGGCTGATGTGATTGCAGGGCTTGAGGGTACGGTACGCCAGAGCCCCCTACTTCTTCAGTGAATGGTCTGGTCCCTTCCCACCTGATGTGTCAGGAGTCTACAATGGTCTTGGAGCATTTTGCTGGCACGCATTCTAGTCCTGACCAGCAGACTACAAAAGGAGAAAGTATGGAGAATTGGAGAAGTAGATTTTCAGTTCATGTGTCTTTGTCCATGGATGAAGCATATATGCATATAAGCTCTTTGGTTAATCACTTCTCACCCCTCCTTCCCCCTTCCCTCTGAGATTCATCAGTCTGTCCCATGCTTCTGTGTTTGCCTTCCTACATTGCAGTCTCTTTGAGCATCCTCAGGATTCTGCTAGTTCTCTGGTCTTCCAAGTACCAATATATCCATTCATTGAGCTAGAACCCCCAGGAGTCAGAGTTCTGCCTCATTCATCTGTCCCCTTGCCAAGGCCACCTCTTCTACTCCATCGTCTCACATGTTGACTAAGAGTCTTCAAATATGGCCCTTTCCTCCCAGAGATCCAGCACTGATAGGAAGAACTGAACTCTACTTTGAACTTTCTGAGTAGGACGCATGAACTGAAAACCCACTTCTCTAATTTTTCTCCTTTTGTAGTCCACTGACACAGGAGGGTAAACATCCCACTTCTTTTTAATACCTGTAGGGACTTCTTTTTATATCCTCTTTATATGTCCTTTCTTTACGTCCTTTCTGTGGTAGTATTTTGTAGCCTCTTTTCCTAAAGCCACAGTGGTGGACAGATTGCAGAGAGAAAAGTTTATACTTTCCAATGTTAAAGTATCCTTTAACCACCAAGAAAAGAAATATATATTGTCTCAGGCCAGCTAAAGTTGTAGATTCCAGGTAACTGATCAGTTAATTCTTAGTTAGGATCTGGGTCCTGTTTGAAACTTCTAGAGTGATTTAAACTTCATCCAATAACCATCTTTCTGCATTCCCAATCCCCCTCCTTCTTTTTAAAATCACTTATTTCAATTTTTTTTAAGTCCACACATTTCACAATTTGGTTTCTTGCATATGGCTTATGTTTTCTGAAATAATACACTTTTTAAAAATTTATCTTTATTGTTGAAAGTATTACAGATATCCCCTTTTTATCCCCACCCATCATCACCCCAGACCTTCACAGCATTATTGTCTGTGTTCATGGGTTATGCATATATGCATATAAGTTCTTTGGTTAATCTCTTCCCACCCACCCCCTTCTCTGAGATTCACCAGTCTATTCCATGGTTCTATGTCTCCGGATCTATTTTGTTCATTAGTTTATTCTATTCATTAAATTCCACATATGAGTGAGATCAAGTAATGCTTGTCTTTCTCTGACTGGCTTATTTCACTTAGCATAATACTCTCCAGGTCCCTCCATGCTGTTTCAAAGAGTAAGAGATACTTCTTTTTTACTGCTGCATAGTATTCCATTGTGTAAATGTACCACAGCTTTTTTTTATCCACTCATCTACTGATGGGCACTTGGGCTATTTCCGAATCTTAGCTATTGTAAACAGTGCTGCTATGAATATAGGAATGCCTATATTCTTTCTGACTGGTGTTTCAGGATTCTTGGGATATAGTCCTAGAAGTAGGATCACTGAATCAAATGACAGTTGCATATTTAATTTTTTGAGAAAACTCTATACTGTTTTTTATAGTGGCTGCACCAGTTTGCAGCAGTGTAAACAATCTCTTCAATAAATGGTGTTGGGAAAATTGGACAGGTACATGCAAAAAATAAAACTAGACCACCAAATTATACCACACACAAGAATAAACTCAAAATAGATAAAAGGCTTAAATGTAACTTGTGAAACCATAGGCAGCAAAATCTCAGACATCTCTCATAGCAATATGTTTATCAATACATCTCTTAGGGCAAGGGAAACAAAGGAGAAAGTAAACAAATAGGACTGCATCAAAATAAAAAGCTTCCGCACAGCAAAAGAAACCATCAACAAAATGAAAAGGAAGCCTACGGTATGTGAGGACGTATTTGCCAATGATACATCTGATAAGGAGTTAATTTCCAAAATATATAAAGATCTCATACAACTTAACAAAAGGAAGGCAAACAATCCAATTGAAAAATCAGCAAAGGATCTAAATAGAAACTTCTCCAAAGGGAATATACAGAATGGCCAAGAAACATATGAAGAGCTATTCAGTCACTAATCATCAGAGAGAAGATACATATTAAAATGACAGTGAGGTATCATCTCACACCAGCCAAAATGGCTACCATCAACAAATCAATAAACAACAAGAGCTGGTGAAGATGTAAAGAGGGAAGTCTAGTACACTAAAGTGATACATTCTTTAAGGTTTATTTGACTAGAAAGACATACTGATGTCCTTTTATTATTGTAAATAATGTGGCATGATTTGTTAGCATTAGAACCTATGATGCCTTGTTAGTATCTCTGGATAATTAGTCCAATCACCCAAGAGGTTTTGTTTCCTAGAAGATGAGAGATTGAGTTTATTCTTGGGTAATGTGGTGAATCTATCTTCTTTCAACACATTATTTCCTACACTACTGATCACAATCTTTCTTAATCTTAGTATATTTTATATTTTTTGTTTTCAGAACTCCTGGGATTGATTACTCATAATTCTCTTTACCATGACTACATATAGAGGTGAAGAAAAGTATACATCTATGTTTTATAAAGGGCCACATATCTAATAGAAGAAACAGAACACACATGTCATCACCACAATTCTCTTAAAATTAATAAAAAGCAAGCATATCTTGCTATGTACAACTTTATTTTGTAAGATAATTTCTTTTGTGAACTTTACCTTTTCTCATTTTGAATATCATTATGGATTTATGGAATTACAAACTCAACTTGCTTATGAGTAATTATTCTTTAATGCTCCAAGTTGGATAGTGGAAATACCTCAAAGCTGACTCCATTGACCTTTCAGCTTTACCCCCGGTATTTTAAAGCATTCTTGCATTCACACAAGAGTAAAAGGATCACCTAGTCTTCCAAGAGCTAGGAGAGTTAGAAGAAAGAGCAAAGTTCAAGACATTAGAGAACTCATTTGACATTGGTTTATTGCTCAACCTCTTTAGTGATAGAACATGTTTAATTGTACACATTTAAATTTTTAGCTTAGCTTTGATTTTCTAAATTCATTTTATTTTCTCCTAAAGTATTTTTTGTACAATATACTTAAATCAAAAGTGATATAGGGCTCTTCAGAAGGGGTTCAGATCAATATTTCTACACTCCGTTGAACCTAGAACTCAAATCCTTTTTCTGCAGCTTTTACTCCTACCTTTCAGCTTGAAAATTGGGGCAAGTTTCACTAAAGAAATGACATATGAGCCAAGTATTGAAGAACTAGATAATTTACCAGCAGACCCATGTGGGGTGGGAGAAAGGTATAAAGGTTGTTCCATACAAAATTAAGCTTGTACACACATAGATGCATTGTGTACAGTGATCCAGAGGCATGAAAGGGACTTGGAGTAAAACAATGGGAGAAGAAGGCAGTGACAAGAGATGAGGGCAACATGGTATGTTTAGTGTATGAGGGATCTTGATTTGCCACACTATGGAGTGTGGTTTTGCCCAGTAAGTGATCATAGGACAAAAGTGACTAGGTGACTTTAAGAAATGACCTGGAAAATTAATCAGCAAAGTACATTCACAATACTTTTTAAAAATTAATTTATTTATACCATCAACTTTCCTTCGGTGTGAAGAGTTCTAGAAAAAGATTAAAGAAATAAAATGTTACGGATAAAACTTCTTTTAACAAGCCCTTGATATTTTTATAAGCTGAGATTGATGAGTCACGTTCTAATGGAAATATCATCTCATTGTAGAAGTATGATGGTATTCACCTGTCTTTTTCACATATGGAAGAAGGATCAGACATACCCATTGTGCCATTGTGTTCATAGGATTCTAAGATGGCCCCATGATCTCTGCCACTGGAGTTACACACATGATTAGGTTACATCTTGGATTAGGTTACATTGTATGGCAAGAGTGAAGGAATTGCACATATCTAACTAAGGTCCCAAATTAGTTGACAAATTCATCAAAAAGGAGATTATCATAGGTGAACCTGACAATCAGTTAGATGTTCTTTAAAAGATGGTTTTGATTTCACTGAGATCAGAAAGAGATTTCTTTTTCTGGCTTTGAAGAAGTGAACTGCCATAATAAGTCCTTTAGCTATAAGGAAATGAGATATTCCAACAATTATGTGAGCTTGGAAGAGGAATTTGAAATTCCAATGAGACCCAAGACCTGAGCAATACCTTGACTTCAGCTTCATGACACCGTAAACAGAGGACCCAGCCAAACCAAGTCTGGATCCTGACCCATGAAAACTGTGAGACCATAGTGTATGTGATTTTAAGCTCCAAAATTTGTGGTAATGATGCAATATAAAACTAATATAACCATCCTAATATATAAAAATCCAGGGGCCGTCTCAACCGAAACAAGGGGATGGACGACTTAAATAGCAGGCTGCATAGGGCGACAAGGTCAGCAGGGGGGTTAGTGAGAAATGACTAAACGACTGAATATAAGGCTACGTGGGGTGACCAGGCTGACAGGGGAGTTAGTGAGGGGTGACCAGGCCAGTGGAGGGGGGGGCCGTTAGGGGTGACCAGGCCAGCAGAGGGGGCAGTAGGGGCGACCAGGCTGGTGGGGGGGGCAGTTAGGGGCCATCAGGCCGGCAGGCAGAAGTGGTTAGGGGTGATCAGGCTGGCATGGGGGGCAGTTAGAGGTGATCAACCTGGCAGGCAGGTGAGCAGTTAGGAGCCAGCAGTCCCGGATTGTGAGAGGAATGTCTGACTAGCAGTCGGACATCCCCCGAGGGGTCCTGGATTGGAGATGGTGCAGGCTTGGCTGAGGGGATCCCCCTCCCGTGCACAAATTTCATGCACCAGGCCTCTAGTAGAATGATAAGAAAAATCACATGAAATCCATACTTACCTATTCAAATAGACAGTGTATGCAATGGTTAAAGGCAATAGACAGTGTATGTAATGGTTAAAGGCATAGAACCTAAAGCCAGGTTCATGTCCCAATACCACCACCTACTTGCTATGTAACCTTTGGTATATTCCTTCTGTGCCTCAATTTCCACATTATGAAATGAGAATAAACATGAAGCTTAATTCATAGGATTATTTTAAGGATTAAAGAAGTTAATTTATACAAAGTCCCCAGAAGGGGGATGCAGTAAGCACACTATAAAACATTAGCTATTCTTATATATGCTTCTCTACTAATTACCAGTGGACTAAATATATCAAAGGCTTTCTTCATATATCTCTTAATAAATAACAGTGTCATCCTATTATAAACACTCAAGGCATTTGATAAAGAGATCAAACTTGCCACTGTATTGATTTTCAATAATCAATTTTAGTCAGAAAAAAATCATTAAATAGTGGATAAAATAACATAAGAAATTATGATCACAATTTTAAACTACAAAAATAGCCAGAGGCAGCCTTATGATATCTGAAAATGCTTCCCCTCCTAAAATTTGGAGATGAGTCATAGTTCCAAACTAATTAGTAAAATGCATAAACAGCTGCTGAACTCTTGGGTTGTAATTGCTGTATGTTATTTCCAAGGAATTACACAATCCTACATCTATAAAATAAAATTGAAAGAACATACTTTGGGAATTTAGCTGTGATAGGCAAAAAGACAGATAAATAAGCAAATGGGTTGAAAATAGACAACAAATGGGAGGGAAGGAGGAAGGGAGACAGGGAGGGAGGGAGGGAGGGAGGGAGAAAGAAAACAGATGAACTGAAATCCTGATCATGAGAAGTACATCTTGAATTCCCAAATGGATTGAATTTTAAAGAAAATAACAAAAATAAGTTATTGGTTTTGGATCAATAAAAATTGTTGGCCATTCAGAGAGCCAGTCTTCTCCATCTGGTAGCTCTCCCATACCCTAGGTCTTTATCATCAACTTATCCAGTGTGTCAAGACACTGTAGACGTAGTATGTGATGTGGTCTGAGCTAAGAATTAGGTGTCTCAGTATAGAATATTTGAAGCTCACAGAAAGAAAAATTGCTCCAATTTAAAAATAAAAGTAATCTTAAAATATTAAAAAATTGAAAATGTTGGTAGTATAGCTCTCAAGCTGAGATTTATAATAATTTGATTATTACATATTTCAGTTCGGGGAATTTGAGATATTTTCAGATTTAACTTTTGCCACATGTAAGTGTTCCACTGCACCGAAGGACACTCGGGTTCAGAACTGGACCTGTCCAGTGCTTATCCTTTGAAGCTAGTGATGCCATCATGAGGGGGCTGAATTCTGTACAATTGAAAGGATTAATACACAGACTCGTCCTGAAGTCTGGATTGGTGTGAGGATGCTGTATAATCCATGCTGTTATCTAGCAGAAGCAGAAAATGGTCCTTGGTTAGCATTTCTAAAAGCTGAGTTATGGACAGACTTCTTTCATAAACAATTTATGTGCACAGACTTCTTTTACAACAATTCTCACTAAGCTACAAGAATATATCCCTGGTCTTGTCTTCAGATTCCAATTTGAGAAATACATTCTTAGTCAAAATAACTAAGAGCAGACTATGTCTCATTCTCTTGGTTTCTCCACCGTTTTCCAGCTTTCCTGATTTCAAACCTCACTTGGCGTACTCACACATGTTTCATGCTGTTTCCCTCCCCTTCCCCTCAATAAGCAACTCAAAACATGTCTCCTTCCTTCTGACTTCCCTGAGTCCATCCAAGTTTACCTCTTAGGCCTTGTTCTTGTTTGATGAGCTCTTGCTGACCTGATAGCCCATCAGCCCCTGCCTCCTTCCCCCTCACCATGTTCTTCATTCACAGTATTGTAGCCAATGTTCTCACATAAGTAGGCTTTCTGCTTCTGACTTCTTGCCTTGATTGACAACCTATTAGGGAAGTGGTGGCGGGCAAGGTCATTTGAGCTACCTTCCATGTGCCAGACTTCATGGTGTCATTTCATTTATTACCCTGGTGCTTTGGGGAATTTACTTGAGTATTCATCCTAGACTCAAATAATAGCTACTATTTACTTAGGTCTTTACTATGTGCTGGTTTTCTGTTAAGTATTACATGTATTATCTCATTTAATCCTTGTAACTTCATCAGGAAGTGGGCCTTAGCACCATGCCCACATTTTTAGATGAGGACATTGAGGCAAAGGAAGATTAAGTGGCTCAATCAATTTGAGCACAGTTTTTGGAGCTTTGGAGTTTCCAGATGATAGTGACTCAGTTGATTACTTGCTTCCTAAAGTACAGTAATAACAGAAAACTGTTATGAGTAGAGGCACATTTAGAATAGACACCATCGTGTGCTCAGTGTAGCAGCACTTCTGTGGTGGTTCTTTGCCACACCAGCCCACTTTACCAAAAGTCAAGCAGCACAAACTTCAATTTGACCTAGTTTAATCAAAATGTGGGTTGTGGTTCAATTATTTGACAATTGATTACTAAGAATTTAAACAGTTTTTAACAACCACTATAAATGCAGCCTTTCTTTTTGTGGTCTCTCTCAGAAACTAATGTTGCTATTTCTCACTGCCATGTACACACCATAACTCCTCCCAAATACCCTGCAAATGCAGGGGGAGCAATGCTCCTAAAGACACCACATTTCAAACAGTGTGGATTTGGAGGGATCCTGGAATAAATCCCGAGATGATCTTCCAGCTAATTCAAGCTCTGTCATTCCTTAGAATTCAGTTGCAGTTACTGGCAATAGGGTTGAAGCCCTGCTGTTGCTCAATCATAATCTATACTGTTTACTGCCCATTTAATAAATACACAAACACAAGTAAATACAGATTGAACCCAGAAGTGCTGGTGTCAAGAGGAAGTCAGACCACAGCAAGTCAACATCCACTGGCTATGGTTCCCTCCACCATGTAGACGAGGTGAGAAGATAAGCGATGGTTCAAACTTACGGGAGTGAAGAGTCACCCCTGCCTTCACCTGCTGGCCACAACCCTGCTCAGTCTACAAGGCAGAAGGCGTTTTTAATAGAAACAAGGATTACACACCTGATTCCAAAGCAAGAGAGAGCTATTGCCTTTCTGTTTCCTGTTTAGGTTTCACAGGCCTATTCAGCTACTCAAGGATGTTAGAACAGCGATCTGTTTTGAGCTTGGAAAGGTTTGATGTTTCATTATGTGGGGGTGTTAAATTCATTAGAAAAAAAAAAGGCAGCAGCACAGTGTGGAAATGTAGCACATCCCACTCTAACATTTCTCTTCTGCATCCTTAGCCATAGTCACTAGATTGCGGTTTCCAGGTTGTTTTGCTTTTTCTTTCTTTCTGATTGTGTTTACCCCTCATGCCAAGTGTCGCAAGTCACATTAACTGAAGATCTTGTATTTTTTTAAGTAACAGGGAAAGCTGGTCTCAGCCACCTGCCAGGGCTGGGCAGATGTTTTGGCCAATGCTTTACCTTCATGCTTTGCCCGTGTGAGGCCCTTACTGATGCTCCCAGAGTAGTAGGTTTCTATAGTGTTTTCCCCTCACCTCCAAGGCTCCAGTTCCCCAACTTCAGAGGGTTAAACCCACTGCCTCCTGCTTACCTCTCAGGAAAAGTCTGCCTTCCTAGACTCATCCTTTCTGACCCTTGTAGCAACGACCATTAGGGACCCGGGGAGTGCCTGACTCATGAGGCTTTGAAGCTTCAACTCTGGCCACAGTCCCCTGGCAAGTAGCCCTACCTGGGCCCTAAGCTATTGTATGAACATTAAAAGTGTGAGAGAATTGATATTTTGGAGATGTTGGACACTCCATGTCAATGCCTGTTAAAACAAAACAAACAAACAAAACATGCTTTTCTGTGTCTATGTCTGTCTTTGCAATCAAATAACATTGCCAGGCTCACTCAGCACGCCCCTGTCACCTGCCTGCTTTGGCTGCATCGCCACCATTGGGAGAATAAAAGGAATGCAGAGAAATGGTGGCCATTTGCCTTCAACATGTCTGAATGCTTCCCAACTAGTCACTATTTGTACTTCCGTTTTACAAAGGAGGAGACTGAGCCAAGAGAGATAAAGGCCTTTGCCCAGAGCCTCATGAAACTATCTGGCTCTGAAGTCCATACCGTAACCACCATGGTAGGTTCCCTCCAGAATGTTCCAGAGTCAGCACACTCTTGACTCCAGGGCAGAGCATCCGTATTGGGTCCTTGCCTTTTTTTTCTGCCTTAAGGGACTATACAGAGTGGCCCAGGAAGAACTTTACCTCACCCCCAGCTCTCCTTAAAGTCCTGAGCCACGAATGTGCCCCAAGCCCCAAGCTTCCTTTCTATGCCATCCTTTCGGCCTTGAGTGTCAGGGCTGCCTGCTCTGCCTTGGCCATGGCACCACCCAGCACCCGAAGGCTCTGTTCTCTATTCCAAAGCCTCGGGAGACTTTACCCACTTCTGGTACCTGCTACTTAGAACCCTCGGGCCTTTAGACAGCATTCAATTCCATTCCTAGCCTGGGGCCAAAGGTAGGGCTGAGGAAGAGAAGTCAGTGAGCTACCAGGAGGCCTCTAGGGTCCTTATAGCTTCTATTAGATGCTAATTTCTAAGCATCTGAACACCACAATTCTCCTTCATGGGGCCTATGGTCCTCCCATTGCCTAACATATTGACTATATTTATTTGATTTTAATACTATGTGGTCTCCTAAAAAGAATTTGGGGTTTACAATAAAAACATAATGACATACATTGAAAAGGAGTAAAACGACAAAAGTCAACAAATAAAGGGGAGAGAGAGTATATTCTGTTTTAACAGATGAACAGTTGGCTACATTTGAAATGCAATTCAACAAGCATTGACTACATACTTCTTTCCAAATCTAATTTTGTCACCAGCATAGCGTGGAGGTTAAGAGGGCTGCCATTTAGTAGCTATCGCCATGGGTCCTGTTACTTAACTGCCCTGTGCCCCTGGTTCTCTGTCTACAAAATGGGAATCACAGCAAGGGAAATAAAACTTTTCCAGAAATTAACACAACTTCAAATTATTAGCTGTTTCTCTCATTCCTAACCTAGTTATTTTTTAAAAAATATATATTTTATTGATTTTTTACAGAGAGGAAGGGAAAGGGATAGAGAGTTAGAAAGATCAATGAGAGAGAAACACCAATCAGCTGCCTCCTGCACACCCTCTACTGGGGATGTGCCCACAACCAAGGTACATGCCCTTGACCGGAATCGAACTTGGGACCCTTCAGTCTGCAGGCTGACACTCTATCCACTGAGCCAAACCAGTTAGGGCTCTAACCTAGTTCTTAAAAGTAAAGCCTGGAAGAGAGAGGGGAAGCCAACATTTACTGTGCACCTGTCCAGTGAATGTTAGCGATCTGTAAGTTATCTCATATAATCACCATAAACTTAGGAGAAAATATTTTCATCAATATATAGATGTAATGTTAGAGGCCCTATGGATTAGATCAGAGCTATGAGTAACCTAAGATATACTCTCTTATGAAACCTGGCATGGGAGTGATGCTCCACAGAGCAGAATCTCTGAAATGCTTGTTAAAACTGAAGATTTCTGTACCCTTACTCACACATGTTTATTTTCAATCTCTTTTTTTCCCCATTGATTTTAGAAAGAGAGGAAGAGTGAAGGAGCGAAGGAGAGGGAGAGGGAGAGAGAGAGTAAAACATCAATGTGAGAGAGAAACATTGATCTGTTGCCTCCCACATGCATCCCTACTGGGGATCAAAACTGCAACTGGGTATGAGCCCTGACTGGGAATTGATCCCATGACTTCTTGGTGTACAGGATGATATTCCAACCAACTGAGCCATATCAGCCAGGACTAATTTCAATCTCTTGATAGCAGCAGTTTTAATACGTCACCTACTGCCATGAAGAGCCATTGACTTACTGGTTAGGACCATGGAGTCTGATGTTAGGCCTGGGCCTGGTTTTGCTATGTCCTAGATATGTGACCCTGGCATATTACTTAACCTTTTTTAGACTCTCTATCTTATCCAAAACATGGAGAGAACAGAACCTTATAAGGTTACTGTAATAATGAAATAATGAATGTTAGTGCCAAGATCATGGTCTGGAACATAGCAATTATTATTGTCTCCTCTATAAGACATTACCTTTATTAGTATTTCCTTTTTGCTTTCTCATTCAGTTTTGGGATTCACTGTATTTGGTTTCTCTCCCATCACTCTACTGAAAACAGCCAAGCAAATATCATAAGTGGCCTCCTTGCTAAATCAATTACCTCATTTCCAATCTCATGCAGTTTTGTACCTGTTTTGTCTATTTATTTATTTATTATAACTTTAGTGTGCATCTACTCTGTGCTACACACCAGATTAGGTATAAGGTGTACGATAGTGAATACAGTAGGTGCAATCCCTGCCCTCATGAAGCTTTCAAGCTTGTGTTGAGACAGTGATTTCAATACGTAACCACATAGAAGCATATCAACAAACTAGAGGCCCGGTGCATGACATTCATGCACCAGCGGGGGAGGGAGGGCAGTTCCTCAGGCCAGCCTGTGCCCTCTTGCAGTCTGGAACCCCTGGGGGGGGGGGGGTGTCCACCTGCCCTGAAGGTGGGAGAGGCTCACCTGTGGACTAAATAGGTGAGCCATTAGCCCGCCATTAGCCCGCTGGCAAGCCTGGTTTTTGGCTGAGCGGCACTCCCCCTGGGGGGGAACACTGACCACTAGGGGGCAGCTCCTGCATTGAGCATCTGCCACCTGGTGGTCACTGTGTGTCATAGCAACCAATCGTTCTGTTGTTCAGTCGATTTGCATATTAGCCTTTTATTATATAGGATTGTACAATTAAGGAAAAGATCAGCATGCCCTAAAAAGAAAATGTAAGAAGGGATATTTTATTAAAGAGATCATAGAAGGTCTGAGACCAGAGAAGTCAGGTATAGAAAGAGTCATTCCCACAGGAAGAACAACAGCATGTGGGAAGACACTGAGACAGAAAAGACTTGTCACATTGAAGGAAATAAAAGAACATCTGTGTGGCTGGACAAGAGGGAGGGTGGTGTGAAAGGAACAGGCATGGGCTTAGCCATGCAGAGCTCTGTAAATCATCATGAAGGTTTGGTCTGAATTCCAAAGGCAACTTGGGGCCTTTGGAGGACTTTGAGCCAATCACTGTAGCTGTGATTTGGAGGATGGATTAGAAGGGGGTGAGAAGAGAAGTTGAGAGATCAATTGATTTGACGAGTTTGGATTTGGATGCTGAAAGTGGATGCAAACACACAAGTAAGAGAATTTGAGATACATTTTCAGTGGAGAATTGAGAGAATTCAGAGATTAATTGGATGGGGAAAATAAAGAAGGTGCCACGAATTGTTCCCAAGCTCAGGTTTGAGCAACTGGTCGGATAATAGAGCGATTTATGAAGAAGAGGCACTAAATCACTCTCTGAGGGGTCTATGGTTCTAGAAATCACCAGGTTACTCCAATGGCTAGTCCTGGTTGAGGATAGCCAGCCAAGAGAGGTGGCATAGAAAATAGTAGTTAAGTTAATGACTAATAATTATTTTTCTTTGGAGAGAGCTTGCCTTGTTTAAGTCTTGTCACAAGGTAAATTTGGTTCCTCCTCTATCAAAGGGAAATGACAGCAGAATTTAAGTCATAGGGCTGTTGTAGGGTGTTAATCTTATAAAACATTTAGAGCACTTCCAAGCTACCATTTTTAGATCAGTCAGTTGGATAATCCAGGTGTTTTCACATCTCTAAGCTCTTGCTTTCTCTTTGCTTGATGTGTTCATCTCCCCTTTCCATGTGGCGGTTTTCTCTATTCTCTTCAGAGACAGCTGCCCTTGACTATCTACACCCCCTACCACCACCAACCCCAGCCAATCATCTGGGCCAATTCTCCTGCTTGTATGATCATAGAACTCAAGTGTCGTGTTAGAGTTACTTACTTGTTTGTCTCCTGAACAAGGCTTGGAAATCCTGGAGATAGCTGGCCTTGTCGAATACAAGTTTATATCTACAGAACATAGTCGGATGCCATAGCCTGAAGCCCAGAATGCATTTGTTGGATTTAGTTGGATTTAGCGAAATTAAAAGAATGATACCCTCAGGGAACGCATCTCACAAACTCTCTTGCTTAATTAATTATATGGTATCATATGGATGCAGACACAGCAAGTTACACCCAAGGGATATACCAGTCATGCCAAACATAACACCTTTGTTATCTACCTCTCACCTCTGCTTTCGTCCTGACCAATGCGGGACCCATGCCTTTCTGAAGAACAGAAGGAGGAAGGGGGTTGGAGAGGAAGAGATACACTCCTACAACTTTACAAAACCGCTATGTGCTGGAACAAGCATGCTCAGGCTAATTTGGTTCCTTCTAACCATGAGGCCTGGTATAGACAGTCTGAACACTAGTAGGCAAATACCGATATTACAGGCATAACCAAGTCACCCTAGAGCACCCTTCATAACAGGACCCATGATTTTTACCCTGTCCTGCATGGGAGCAGAATTGTATCTCTTTTATGCTAATGCTTCTCGAGACTTCAACCTCCAGAAAGCATGAATGCCACACTGATCATTCATTTTAAACCAAAATAATTTCAGAGCTTTATCTCACTCATGTTAATGCTTCTGGAGCCTTCAATCTCCAGAAAAGATGCGGAATGTACTGATCATATATTTTAAACTAAAATTACTTAATTAAGCGTTTATATCCCTGAGCATATAAAAGTTGAAAAGGATTTTCACTCTATTCTTTAATCTCAAGGCAAATGGGCATAGTAGGAAGCACCTAGACAGATATGAGCTGAAAGTTTTTGAAACCAAACAGACCTGTGTCCAAATCCTGACTCATTCACTTTTTAGTTCTGTGCTCCTTAAAGTTGGTAACAACGGTGATAATAATAACAGTGAATACATGTTTACTACATGCCAGACTCTGTTCTACGTGCTTTACCTATATTAACATATTTTATTCTCAAGAAAAATGAAACTCACAAGGAAGACACTACTATCATATTTTACAGTGAAGGAAACTGAGGCACAAAAAGGTTCAGTGACTGGTACAAGCTAGTAAACAGCAGAGCCAGATTCAAACCCAGGCAACATACGACTTAAACCCCTGTAGTCTGGCTCCAGACACCCATGCTTGTATCCACTGCATTTTCCTGCCCCATGTGCTCACAGGCATGTAATCTGACTTTCAAATCTAAGTTTTCTTGTCTGTATAGTGGGTGATGAGGCTAACCTGAGTGAGGTCTGAAGGAGATGATGTATGTATAATCCTAGACCCCACAAATTAGGTCAAGTGCTTTTAGTTTTCAACTTGCAGACTCCTATTACCGGAACTCTATGAAAATGCTAAAAAAAATCTGAGGTTTCAGAATGCCCAAGAAGAGCAAATATATGCATGGACTGGATAAAGTGGAGGTTTTAAAATTTACTTTTCAGAAATTTTGCTCCAGAAAACGGTCCTAGCCTATAAAGCAATTCTCTCAATGCTTCTAAATAAATGGTGGCTTTTGTTACCAACAGAAGATTCCCAACAGGTGACAATCAGCTAAAGAAAGGTGTCAGTCAAAAGCTGGGAGAGCCCAGAGGGAAACCAATTATTTAGACCTGGAGGAGCCCCTTACAAAAGTCCTCGAAGGGCAATGAAAACATTTCCAGGAAGAGAAGAAGGAAGACTAATGTAATGAGAGGAATTTGCATGATCAAAGGACCCAGGTGTGAGAACTCACTTCACCCAGGGTTAGAGAACAGGCACTGAATTACAGCAAGAATGAAGGAGACCTGGGAAGCTGGACTGGGAAGAAGTTCTTGAATGTCACACTATGGAAAGTGTGCTTGATTTTGGGAGCCATCAAGAGTTTTTAAAAGGAAAGGAAGTCATCTGGCCTGGGCTTTAGTAAGACAATTTGTGGAGTGCTCCTTGTGGATTAAAGTAAAGAATATAGGCATCAGGGAGACTGCTTCTGAGGTAGCATGTATAAAGGACCATTCGATTTTCTCTTATACTAATATATTAAAATATACACCAAAATACACCAATATATGAAAGCCTTAAGAGAGAAGGGCCAAAAGTTATTTGTCACTAGGCCAGTGGTAGAAATAAATCTTTAATGCCTCTAAAGAAGATTAAACTAAGAAATTGTAGTAGTTAGCAAAACTGCCACAGAAAAATTCAGAGATGCAAAGAAATGTAATTACGCACATATTTCCACCAGAGAACGGAATCTGAACACCTTGATTGAAGTAAGCAAAGAAGCAAACAACTTGTTCAAAGCCTAAGAAGGGCCTTGCTTTTTTCACCAAAAGCCAGCATATTTTTCTTTGAATTAGCTCTCATATTTCCTTAAAGAGAATTTGATAGTATTGTGGAAAACTTCAACCCAACATGAGTAAACTGGTTAGGTCAAAATGACAAGTCACTGAACTTTTGACCCACACACCCAGAAAAGTGGAGTGAGAGAATGTTTTAGAAGAATCAAGTTTAAATAGAAAATAGCGTATCACTTCCCCACCATACACATTTGGCCTTGGGAGAATGGAAGCTTGAGTAACTTCATGTCCATAGTGGTCATTGATTCACCTACATAACCCAAAACCTAATACCATTTCTTCAAGGTCCCTCTCAAGACCCACTTTCTCAGTGACATGTCCTCTTATTGAATTTCTTTCCCTGTATTATTCATTCTCAAGTATGCATATGGGTAAGTGGTCTAAGTATTTCTCTCAAAGATGGCCTTTTAACTACTTTTTAAATAATTTATGTATATGTAGTTTGTTTCCTCAATACAACTGTAAGCATTTTAATAATGGGAATATTGGGGTATATTCTGTATTTTTTTCCATCAGGCCTAACTGGCATGTAAAAATTAAAAACAACAAACAATAGTAATAATAATAGCTAGGACCTTTAGAATGCCATGCATGTGTTCATCATTGTTTCAAGAGCTGTATGCATATGAACCCACTTAGTCATCACAATTACATGAGGTAGATACTGTTATTCTTTTTTTAAATATATTTTTATTGATTTCAGAGAGGAAGGGAGAGGAATAGAGGGATAGAAACATCAATGATGAGAGAGAATCATTGATTGGCTGCCTCCTGCACGTCCCCTACTGAGGATCAGGCCCGCAAGCCAGGCATGTGCCCTTGGCCAGAATTGAACCTGGGACCCTTCAGTCTGCAGGCCGACACTCTATCCACTGAGCAAAACCGGCTAGGGCAGATACTGTTATTCTTATCATTTACACTTGAGTAAACTCAGTCACAGGAAGGTTAATCATCTTAACCACAGTTGCATAGCCAGTGAGTGCATGGTCCCAGGCAGTCTGACACCAGAGCTGTGCTCCAATGTACCCTTTAATATACCTTTTTCCTTAAATTCAAATTCCAAAAGAAAAACAGAATTGAAAATCAGAGGCCCTAGCTAGAAAACAGAGACAAGATTTAGGGTCAAGTAAGGTCGCCTTTTCAAAATAAAATGAGAAATGAACTTCCATGATCTCTGCAAGATTTTGTGGCTCATCATAGCAAGTGTCATCTTTGACATGGACACCAAGACAAACATCTCATCCCGGGCCTCTGCCTCCACTGTCTGTCTTGATGTGCTATCACTTATTGAGATTTGAAAATGAATGTGAGTAAGGTAGATACAGTGGTAGTAAGTAGAGGAAGCCTCCCAGACAGAAGACATGTCCCCT
This sequence comes from Myotis yumanensis, assembly GCF_028538775.1. NCBI lineage: Eukaryota > Metazoa > Chordata > Mammalia > Chiroptera > Vespertilionidae > Myotis > Myotis yumanensis. Next base: position 149,146,583 of record NW_027223754.1, on the reverse strand, counting down.
CTTTACTAAACAGTGAACTCTTCTCTCACTTTCTGCTTAACTAAAGCTGTGATAGGTGTGTGAAAAGAGGGATGAGGAACAGCCTAAATCCCCAGAGGAGTTTAGAGCAGAGAATAGGGCATCAGTGGGTCTGGCATTATTCTCTGGTACCAAGTTCCCCCATCAACCACTGCAGTAAGTACCTGCCTTCATTTGAGTCCTTTAAGCCAGGCCCACTGGAAAGTAGGGCTGAGCTGTGAGTGCCACAGGTACCCTCTGCACTTTGCCCTGGTCTTTGAGGCTTTGTTTCTATGTAGTGTTCTCTCTGTGTTTGACTTAGGTTTCTCCAATATACAGCTTTGCCTTGGCTTCTTTCCAGCTCTTAGGTCTCAGAATATTCTCTTTGCTGGCTCTACCCCTCAGACTTGGTCCACTTGGCCATCTACCCATATTCTCATGAAGGGAAATTTGACAGTAGGTAATATCACATCAGAATACAAACTCTGCCCCAACCTGCATCTTTATTCATTCTTATCCTTACCATATCTAACACATACCATGCAGAAGGCTTATTTTGGGGGTAGGGAGAGTTTATACATCTGAATTCCTATTTGGTAGGCCTTCAGTAATGACATATGAAATGTGCTATTGGAACTTTGTTCAACTGTTTACAAAGATGGCTACAATTCTGATACTTGTGTACATGCCTCTTTGTAATGCAACTTTGCCACTCCTCCTATCTATTTATATAAAGAGCCAGGGTTCGTAATGACCAAAGGCTCAACCCAGTGGGCAGGGACTGGCGAGCGGGCTGAACTCCACAAGGTTCCTGGTGGCCATCCCTCTCACAAGCCAGGATTGCTGGCTCCTAACTGCTCACCTGTCTGCCTGCCTGGTCGCCCCCAACTGTCCCCCCTTCCGGCCTGGTCACCCCTAACTGCCCCCCCACCAGCATGCTCACCCCTTACTCCCCCCCCACCAACCTGGTCATCCCTAACTGTCCCCCCACCAGCCTGGTCACCTTTTACTGACCCCCCTACCAGCCTGGTCGCCCCTCACTGTCCCCACTGCTGGCCTAATTGCCCCCAAATGCCCCCCCTGCTGGCCTGGTCACCCCCAACTGCCCCCCACACCTGTTTGATCACCCCTCACTTCCCCCTTCACCCCCGCCAGCCTGGTCACCCCATGCAGCCTGCTACTCAGTCGTTTGGTCATCCCTCACTAACCCCCTTGCTGGCCTGGTCACCCCATGCAGCCTGCTACTCAGTTGTTTGGTCGTTCCTCACTAACCCCCCTGCTGGCCTTGTTGCCCCACTCAGCCTGTTTGGTCATCCATTCGGTTGTTTTGGATGTGAAAGCTCCTGGCTCTTTATATATATAGATAGAAGACAGCATCAGGGACAACATAGAACTTCAAAGCCTCAGCCTCAAAAGGCCTTTCAGCTTCTGCTCTCAGGCTCTTGCTGCCCTAATACCACCACATAAGGAAGCCGAGGCCATGAGAGGCCACTCCCAGGCAATAGGTGGAAGCAATCACCATATGTGTGAGTGAGGCCCTCCAGCCTCAGCTGTGCTGCCAGATGACTGCAGCCAGACCAGAGACACAGGCAAGACCAGCAAAAGAATTGCCATTTTTTCTATAAAACAAATAGGAGAAATCCAGCCAACACACAACTGTCGCCATGTGAAAAGGTACTTTTATCGAACTTTGAGTCTAATAACGTACAAATGTTCCTCTTACATGTCTACATTGTCTATGCTTTTTCATTTAACTGTTTTTAAAATTCCACATATCCCCATTATTTCGTTTGTCCTAGTTACAATACAACTCTCTAAGCAATTTCTGCTGCTCTTCTTTCCAACCAGAGAACTATGGATGTGCAGGATCACCTCACCCCCAGCTATGGCAGCCTTGACAAGAGAATCCAACTCTTCGTCACCATGGATCTCAAGCTGTAAGTGACATGGAGGGACCCACCTTCTTTGTAGATCCTTGAGACCATAGCCTGCCAGTCCAGCACCTCCACAGTGAGGCACTCCAGGATTGCAACTTATACAGGCCACAGTGGCACCCACCCTTCTGTGGTTTGTGGTTCGAGTCTTCAAATGTCTGTGGCTGTGGCCCATGGGAAAAGGTAGCCTGGCCCTCTGTGCGCAAGATACTGCCTTAGCCTTGACCCTCCCACTATCCTTACCAGCTTCACTTCCAGCCATGGTCTTGGCCACCCCACCCTTTCACCTGCCAAGCCGCCCCCTAAAATGTATATTCTTGAAAGCAAACATCCCAAAAAGATGCAAAGAAATGACAACCCATGAATACTGGGTTCTTTCTTTCAAACTGACCGATCAGTTATGTCAATCCTCTTCCCCTGAGGAAGAGTGACTAAGGGAACAGTGAGAAGTCAGAAGGTTCCTGTAGGAACATAGAGATTGGGGAGTATGTGTTCAGCCTACAACAGGTATCATTTTTATGCTAATGACTTTTCATCGTAGCTCCAGCTATAGCCTCTTCCCTGAGCTTCAGACTTATATATTTATCTTCCTACATAGTTTTTCTGCTTGGAAGTTGAATAGGCATTTTAAACTCAATCTGTCTAATAGAGAACTACACGTTTTTCACCATTTCTCTTCAATTCTGTATCAGTAGTATCCTATATAATAAAAGGCTAATATGCAAATCAACCGAATGGCAGATGACTGGCCATTATGATGCTCACTGACCACCAGGGGGCAGATGCTCAATGCAGGAGCTGCCCCCTGGTGGTCAGCATGCTCCCACAGGGGGAGCAACGCTCAGCCAGAAGCCAGGCTCACAGCTAGCGAGTGCAGCGGCAGTGGTGGGAGTCTCTCCCGCCTCCGCTGCAGCACTAAGGATGTCCGACTGTCAGCTTAGGCCCGCTTCCCATAGGGAGCGGGCCTAAGCCATCAGTCGGACATCCCCTGAGGGCTCCTGGACTGCAAGAGGGCACAGGCCTGGCTAAGGGACCTCCCCTCCAAGTGCACAAATTTCATGCACCAGGCCTCTAGTTGCTATATAATAAAATGCCACAGGCTGGGAGGCTTCAACTACAGAATTTTTTTTCTCACAGTTCTGGAGGCTCAGGGTCTCATATCAGGTGCTAACACAGTTGTTTCTCCTGAGGTTGGTCTCTCTTGGCTGGCAGATGGCCTCCTTCTCACTGTGTCCTCACCTGTCTTTTCTCTGTGCACATGCATCCAGGCTGTTTCTTCTTATCAGGACACCAGTCATATTGGATGAGAGCCTCATTTAACGTTAATTTAACCTTCATCACCTCCTTCAGGACCATTTATCCAAAAAGGGTCACACTGGGGTTAGGGTTTCAACACAGGACAATTCAGTTCTTAACAACTCCTTTCACAATATTCCCCATTTCAGGAAATAGCACCATCACTGACCAATTGCTAAGACTAAAACCTTTGGAATCGTTTAGAATTCCTCTTTCCTTCACACCTCACATCCAGCCCATTAGCAAGTTATGTCAACTTGACCGCTTCCATGTCTAACCACCTCTAGAGTTTCTGCTACCCTCTTATGCCTGCTCTACTGCATGAGCCTCCTAATTGGTTTTCCTGCTTCCCTCCTTGCCCTGCCACAGTCTATTTTCCATACATCTCCTTGAGGCATCTTAAAAAATAACTCAGATACTATTTCTTTTTTTTTCTTTTTTTTTTTAATATATTTTATTGATTTTTTTTTTTTTTACAGAGAGGAAGGGAAAGGGATAGAGAGTTAGAAACATTAATGAGAGAGAAACATCAATCAGCTGCCTCTTGCACACTCCCTACTGGGGATGTGCCCGCAATCAAGGTACATGCCTTGACCGGAATTGAACCTGGGACCCTTGAGTCCGCAGGCCGACGCTCTACCCACTGAGCAAAACCGGTTAGGGCGACAGATACTATTTATTTCTTGATTTGAACACTTGATGGCTTTTCATTACACTTAGAATAAAACCCAGCTAGAGTTTATGACTCGCCATAATCTATCCCTACCCACCTCTCTGCCCTTATTGCTTATCTGTCTTCCCCCTCATTTACTTGACTCTAGGCATCTGGGCTCCTTGATTTTCTTAAAGCAACAAAGCTTATTTCTGTGTCGTAACCATAGTATGTGGAGGTCCTGGTCCTTCTGCCTGGAAGTCTGTAAAACTATCCTTCCCTTTTAATTTCATTTATAGTTCTGCTCGAATGTAACTTCCTTAATAGAGCCTTCCCTGGCCTCCCTATTTGAAACATTCTCCACCCCCGTGGCTGTTGATTCCCTTACCCTCCCTTATTTTTCTTCAAAGCAGTTACAACAACGTGAAACTATAAATTTTTATTTGATCACTTGTTTATTGATAATCTTTTACAAAATATTTATTGTTAAAAGTATTACATATGTCCACCTTCCCCCTACCCCCACTGACTCCTTCTATCCCTCCCTTACCCCCCACCCCAGGCCTCCACCACCCTATTGTCTGTGTCCATGGGTTGTGCACATATGAATACTAGTTCTTTGGTTGATCTCTTCCCACCCACCAATCCACCCCGGCCTTCCCTCTGAGATTCGACAATCTGTTCCATGCTTCTACCAGTATGTCTCTGTATCTATTTTGTTCATTAGATTCCACATATGAGTGAGATCATGTGATACTTGTCTTTCTCTAACTGGCTTATTTCACTCAGCATAATACTCTCCAGGTTCTTTACAACTAGACTATGAGTTTCATGAAGTTTTTTTGTTCTCTGCTGTACCCCTAGCACTAAATATTATCTTTGGCACAAAATTGACACTCAAAAATATTAAGTGAATGAAAATATTATATGTAATCTAAACCATTCCAATTTAAAATTTTGATGATGACTTTTTTCTTAAGCCCTCCAGTGACTTCCAACTGCTCTCTGGGTGAAATTCAAGCATTTGTCATGGTGTTCAAACCCTACTACCATTCAGTTTCCCTCTAGTGACTCTCACCATGCAGCTTGAGTTCCAGCCTTAATAATTGTTTAAGGCCTTAACTGTGTTCATTCACCTTGGAATCCTTGGACTCTAGAACAGTATCTGGCACAAAATGGCTACAAAGCAGCTGCATGAATTGGAAGGAATTGTTATATAAACCAGAGAGTCCAAAGATTCTTGATTTTACATTTTACTAGTTGGTTACTATGTTGATAAAATGATGATAATAAAACCAGCTTTACCTATCTCACAAGTTTATTGGGTTTTTTAAAAGATCAAATTCTTTTCATATTTATAAACTACTTACTATGTGTTTGGTACTATTCCACTGTTCCAGGTACTGGGAATAATACACTAGAGAGTAAAATAGGCAAAAAATGCAGCCTTCCTGGAATTTATGCTCTACTTAAGGTAAGATGTTTAGTTAAACACACACATACACACACACACACACACACACACACACACAATAGAGAGAACTAAATCAGAGGGTGAAGAGTAGGTAATGCAATGCATATGCACACTTTATATTTGGTGGTCATGGAAGGCCTCACAGTGATGATGACATTTGAATAGACACTTGAAGGGGTTGAGAAGAAGGAGCCATGTGGCCATCTGGGGGAGAACACTTCCAACTGCTCTCTGGGTGAAATTCAAGCATTTATCATGGTGTTCAAACCCTACTACCATTCAGGGTCAATAAGTGCAAAGGCGCTGAGGCAAGAGCATGTTTACAGTGTGCAAAGCCATCTTCTGAGACATGAAGTAAGTTTCAGTAAATTTAAAAAGATTCAATTCATTCAAAATATGCTCTCAGTTAAAATAAATTCAATAAATAAAGATATATAACAAAAAGCACTTCTGGATAATCCCCAAATATTTGGAAACTAAGCAACACTTCAAAACCACCCATGAATCAAAGAAGAAATAAAAAGGGAACTTAGAAAATATTTTAAACTGAATGAAATTGAAAACACATAATACCGAAATCTCTAATATGTGGTTAAATTTATAGAACTAAAACACCTATATTGGGGGGTGGAAAAAGTTTGAAATTAATTACCTCAGTTTCTACCTTAAGAAACTAGTAAAAAGAAGAGTAAACCACAAAGTAAGAAGGAGAAAGTATATAATAAAGATCAGAGTAGAAGATAATGAAACAGAAAAATAATTTTTAAAAATCAATTAAATAAAAAACTTGTTCTTGAGAAAATCAATAAAACTGACAACCCCCTCAAAAGAGAGGTCAGAAAAAGAGAAAAGAAACAAACAACCAAAATCAGCAATGAGAGAAGTGACACTATAAATTCTACTAATATCAAAAGTAAAATAAAGAGATGCTATGAACGTTTTGCCAATAAATTAAAAAATGTGATGAGATGTATAATTTTTAAAAATAATATGAGCTACTAGAGTTCATTTACGAAGAAATAGATAGAAAATGAATAGACCTGTATCTATTAAGAAGTTAACCCTATTTTTTAAATGCAATCTATTCAAAAAGTTGAATGAAAAAAAAATCATTTTCACAAAGAAAACCCTAGAACCAGATGGTTTCACTGGTGAATTCTACAAAATATTTAAGCAAGATATGATACATCTTATAAACAAACTCTTCTAAAAAGTTGAAGAGGAGGTAATATTTCCCAACTCATTCTATGAGGCTAGCATTACTGTGATACCAAAACCAGGCAAAGACAGTAATGAAAACTGAAAACCAACATCCCCTTTGAGCACAGATGTAAAAATTCTTAACAAAACTTTAGCAAGTTGAGTGTGGCAGTATAAAGAGTATAAGAGCTCAGGACCAAGTGGGGTTTATCCCAGGAATACATGTTGGGAGAGCAAGGAGGCTGGTGTGGTTAGACTGAGTGAGCTGGAAAAGTAAAATGAGACCTGAGAAGTAAAGGGAATCAAACCATGTGTTACAGATCATGTGACTTTACGGGTTCTTATTCCCTAAACCAGCCGTGGGCAAACTACGGCCCGCGGGCCGGATCCCTCCAGTTTGAAATGAATAAAACAAAACAAAAAAAAAGACCGTACCCTTTTATGTAATGATGTTTACTTTGAATTTATATTAGTTCACACAAACACTCCATCCATGCTTTTGTTCTGGCCCTCCGGTCCAGTTTAAGAACCCATTGTGGCCCTCGAATCAAAAAGTTTGCCCACCCCTGCAAATGGGGAATACTAATGATGAGAATTTGAGGCCCCTTAATAGGCAGGCAGGGAAGAGCTGGGCAGAGGAGAGTGAATATCACAGAGAAAACTGTCACCCTCATTTTAAGGACTTGGACTTTTAATCTGAGTGAGAAACTTGGGAAAACATTACAGGATTTTGGACACAGGAGTGATAGACCATTTGATTGTGTTTTAACAATGTATTTTGTTGAAAACATATTTTATTAGAGCATGGTTGGACTCAGAGGGGGCCAAATAATAATATGTAAATCAAAGTATTTTGTAAATTATAAGCAAGTAAATTATTAATATTTAATCAGTATTGCATAACTTAGTCACTTTCTTAGTCATAGGGTACCATTTCTGATGAGCTACTCCTCATGTACTTCTTACAAATAAGAGTCTTCTGATAGAATACATTCTGGTGAAGAGGGGTCTCAGGAATGTGGGGATCCCTGCTTGGTTGTGAGCGATCTTGCAATTGAGTTCACCAAACCCATTTATTACATGAGCCTGAGTTTTATTTTCAAAACAAAATGTCTTGCTGAATGGTGGGGCCCTAGAATGATACGCTATTCCTTAATGTGCTGTGCTAGGTCCTGACTTTACTGTGATGAAGAAAAACACACTATTTAACATTTTCCCAAAGAGTTGGTCTCCCCTGAACCAGCCACCTGCAGTCCTTGCTCTCCTGACTGATGGTATCAGAGAAGCCTTGCAGGGTTTAATGCCAAGTGCCAGAGTAAACCAGAGCTTCCTCCATCCACTACTGGGCACAACAGGGAAGTGAGTTCTCAGGGCCTGAACATATTGAAAATGATGTTTGTCTACAATGGCCAGAGATAACTTAAAAACTTCCAGGTAGTGAAGAACCAGAAAGACTGAGAACAAGAGCCAAGGCTATAACCAGGTAAATGAAGTCAAGGATCAAACCCAAGATGTAAAGCCTCAGAGGCTAACAAGCTCACGTCCAGGAGGGTTGGACTCAGGATTGTGTTTATGGACAAGGTTATGGATACGAAATACACAATATAGTTTTCTTTTACAAAGCATTTGGAATAGGCTTGGGGCTGGGGTGGCCATTTGTACTGAGTGGTTTAAAAGTGTACATAATCCAACATATGCCTAATTTAATGTTCTAGATCATAACTTAATTTGTTATTAACACTCCTAAAAAAAAAAAAAACAACAACAATACAATAGTGAGAGTACCTGGTTCCTTTGCAGGTCGACAGGGAAGATGTTTTTGGGAGGGAGTAAATACCGTGCAGAGAACTGTCAACCTCATCCAAACAGCAAGTCAATAGTGCTGACATGTCAACGTTTTTCACAGGTAGACGCTGCAGTTTCTGTTTAGCACCCAGGCCTTCCACCTGGGAAAGTCCAGCTTGGCGGTGACCTTTCATTCCAGCTCACGACGTTACCTATTGGCTGCCGTGTGCTTTAGACTGATGTTTTCTACAGCCGAGCTTTATTTGGAAAACAAAAGTGATGAGCCAGCAAATCCACACGTGTCATAGTGAAATTGTGGGAGGAAATTACTGCTTACAAAACACATTTACACACACACACACACACGCACACACATGCACGCACACAATCCGTTTTTAGTATTTTTTTAGTTTCATCAAGTTTTATTGAATAGCTTCAGAATGCTTGAAGCATATAAAAAATTAATAGTTTTCCTACAGAAATATTTGTGAAATGGAAATCTTTCCTTGTATTGACTTATATATACAACTACTAAACACGTATTGAAGTCAATCCTCAATACTTAGCACTCAGACAGTTTATATCAATGAAAAACCTAGGTCCCTACATTCAAGGACTCCAATTTAATGACACATAAGAGGCATGTGCAAGTAGCTGCAATTCACAGAGACAAGCTGATTTGAGGAGTATAAACACAGCACCCGGGGTTAAAGAGAAAGAAGTGACTAACTGCGAGGGATTTCTGCAGATTGAGAGAATGTTACCCATGCCCTGGATTTGGGCAGATTGGAAACAATTCATGAAGGGGAGAAGCAGAAAGAGGGACATTTCACGCAGAAGGAATAAAGCCTGGAGAGATAAAAGAGCACAATAAGCCTTGTGTGCCATATTGAAGAAGTCTTCTGCCTTCTGCTGCTGCTAACATCTGGCACCTACCAGTGATGAATTTCAGCCTGTTTCTTTGTAGTGAGGATGATATGACCATTTTATCCTTACTATGAAATTGTGATGGTGATAATAATGATGATAAGTAGGATCTTGCTATGGAACTTGTGGTTCTGCGAAGAGTAATTTGCTATATTAACCAACCTGTTTTCCATTCTAAATCTTCAGTGTAACTCTGAGTAGCACTATCATATATCCTGGCTAGTTGCTGAGCCTGAAAAATTTTAAAAAAAGATTTTTTCTTTGACTATTATAAAGATATTCCTGTCAAAACAAAATTTCACACACACACACACACACACACACACACACACGACTAAATTGTTCTAAAATAAATCAGGAATGTAACAGAGATGAGAAAATAAAGAAAACAAGAACAAAAACTGAGATTGAATTAATCTTATCAGATGTATCCTAGTATAATATGTTCTAAAGCCTCTGAAATAAAAACAATTTCTTCTTGGGCTAAAAATAAACAGAACGTGTAGTCCAGAACCAGAACGTATTATATACAGCACTACAGTATTCAATAAAGGAGACACCATTAGTCAAAGGGAAAGTGAAGTTTCATCAATAAGTGCTGTCTGAGTGATCAGTTAGCAACTTGGAAAAAATCTACTTAGAACCTTATTTCATTTTACACACCAAAACAAGTTTCAGATAAATTAAGAAAGTAAACATACAAAACAAACAACAGAAAATAGAATGTCTAGAAGCAAGAGTATTTACTAAGCTTAGAAATGATAAAAGATATAAGGAGAAAATTAAATTAAATTAAAGATTACACTACATGAAAATATAAAACGTCAATGCATGAACTCTGAAAATCATGATTCTATTAATCATGATTCCACAATTAGTATAAAATTATGGAAATTCCTGCAGAAAATACTAAAAACATTAATATCTTTACTATATTATGCATTTGTATTACTTGACCAAAAACTCCACAGGAAAAAACAAACACAGGGGAAATACAAATAAGTACAAAACTAGCTAAATACAAAGGAAGAATTAAAAATAACTGTATTTATTGATTATAACTAATCAACAATCATACACAGCACATTAATTATTAATAATGTAAGCACAAAGTAAAACAATACTGAGATAGTATTGCTTTGCTGATACTAATAGTATTTCAGTGCAGATGCAAAGATGATACAATGGAGATCTTTTGTGTTTGAATAATGGGGCCGTGATTACTTTTCTATTCGGGATTTTTTAAATGTCTTTAATGATAACTTATTTTTATAATTGATAGAAAAAGTGACAACACATCTATAGCAATTAAGAAAAATATCTTTCCCAGATTGCGGTAAGTTTAAATCCTGTACACTGGGCCAACAGGCATCAGAACTCCCACTGCCTGTTATGAAGAGTCTGCTTGAGTAACAGCATCTCAGTGAGGAAGGGTGATCTCCATCCATCGGGATCTGCTGAGGCAGCAGAGCAGAGCAATACCCGTGGTCCATCAGTTTGAAATGCTTACTAACAAAACAGGTGTTGTTACACAGCCATCATGAGTCAAAGCCAGGATTATTTTTATAGCAAAGAACAAACAACTGAAACGTGTATTTTCAGCAGAGATGAGACGTATGCTGCAGAATTCTAGGCAATGCAACTGAAGAAACAGTATAACTGAATTACTAGGAACTTTGCCTGGAGGGGGATCAGGTGTGTGGCATGTGCTTCAGAAAAAAAAAATCATCTATTTCTCTTTTCTTTAAAGAAGAAGTTCATAGAGGCATTTGAGTTTATTTCAATATAGTTTTAAATACTTATAAAATAAAATAACTCCATCTCTATATAATTTGTTGGTGATGGAAGTGATGGGTGTGTTATGGGGGTGATTCCTGACAGCTCTCTGAAATCTATGTGAATAGATGGATAGAATGATGGATGGTAAATACAACATGCGGATGGGACAAAGGCCAAGAAGTGCAGCACAGGGGTTAGGGGAAGAGAAGTGTCATGAAGTCAATTCCACATGCTAGTTAATTCCTTGGACAAAAAGGTATTGTTTTCCTTTGTTCTTCTGGCTTACACAAAACATGTAAAAAATAAAATCAAGGTCAGTACCATGAAATTGGTTTACAAAATTGTTGAGCCAGCTACACTGAATAAATTTACATCTCTCTTTCTACAAAATCATTTGGAGACTACTGTGTTGTGAAGATGTATGTAGAATCTATGACCATCAAGTTCAGGTCATTAAAATTTGTAAAATAAGTGGAGAATGAGTAGTATTGGGATGGTTGAAGCTGGCCTCCAGGTACTAATCTGACTACTCAAATCAGCTCTGTAAGATTGAAACCCACCTACCTTTCCCAGCTCCTGTCCACCTGGTAGGATACATACAGGACTCTCAAGGCTGTGGATCCTTGGGCATCAGCTGCTCATTTGTTCCATGGGAATTTCCCTTTCATGAGTTTGGTGGTCATGTTGTGCTGGACAGAGTGAGAGCAGGAGGGCCGAGCCACACAAGTACTCATATATTGTTTTCCTTCCCTCGCTCCCTCCCTTGGAGGTTGGAAAGGGGCTTTAGGAGTGGTGAAAATAAAAAATAAGAGTGAAACTCATTTAAACTTCATTATACGAGGGTTTTTCATTTGCTATATCCTTTCTGTATCTAACTCAGGGTTAAAAGAAACCACAAAAATTTTCCAACAAAGCTGGTGAAGAGTCAGCAAAACAATAAAAAATATCAGAACAAATAAGAGTTTATTAAGTGCTTGATATAAAATAAATAAATGAAAATCAATAGCTTTCCTTTATAGCAGCATTAACCAGTTAGAAAACTAAAGGAGGCCCTGCTGGGTAGCCCAGTTGATTAGAGTGCTGTCCCTAGACACCAAGATTACAGGTTTAATCCCTGGTCAGGGGGCAGATAATAATCAACCAGTGAATGCATAATTAAGTGGAACAACAAAACGATGCGTTTCACTCTCTCTCTCTCCCTCCCACTTCTCTCTATAATCAATAAATACAAATTAAAATAAAAAAGAGAGAGAAATAGCCTATTCCCCCCAAAGAGGGATGGAAGTATAGAAAACCTATAAGAAGAGTATGCTGAGGGACAGTTATCAGAAAAACATTTCTATAACATTATAAATCCTGCCCAAATTAATTAATATATAATGCAATTTCAATCACATTACAGTATTTGGGATTTTTTTTAAAAAAAAAAAACTAGATAAAGTGGTAAATTAATCTATATATATAAAAACCTAATATGCAAATAGACCGAACATCAGAACAACCAAACAGAACAACCAAACAACCAGTTACTATGATGTGCACTGACCACCAGGGGGCATGCGCAAACATGGCGGGCATAGGCATCAGGCAGGAGAGAACAAAACATGGCGGGCGTCGGCCACGGTGGGATGGTGGAGCAGGTGAGCGGGGGCGCCAGACCAAGGTGGGGTGCCGGTCGCTGTCATCAGGGCAAGCATCTAGTGGTTACTGAAAATTCTCTGCTCCCACACACCGTCGTCCTGCCTGGTGCTTGCACCTGTTGCCAGTGCCGGAGCCACTGCTCACACCCACTGCTGGTGCCCAGTGCTGTCAGCAGGTGTGAGCGGTGCTAGTGCCATCAGCTCATGGGAGTGGCAGCAGTGGGAGCAGGGTTGCAGGCAGAGAGGGGACTGGGGGCAGTGGTGGGAGGGGACAGGTGGCGGCGCAGAGGATGGGCTGAGACCCACCCCTGTGCCCACTGTAGCCTTGTGGCCCACAGTTCCTTTCATGGTGCATGAATTCATGCACTTGGGCCCCTAGTATAAAAATAAATGTAGGAGATTGTCTGGAAATTTTTATATAAAAGGAAGTTGAGTATGGCAGGATGGGATACTATTGTATAGCTATTAAAACTATCTACAAAGTTACTGTGATCAGATTAGTGTGATACTACTAAAGGGAGAGACAAATTAGTAGCCTCCAGAAAAAAATTCAATTATCTATGTTAATTTGATAAATGACAAATTAAAATTTTCAATTTACTGGGGAAATTATGATTGTTGATACAGCTAGAAGGAAACAAAGTTTAATTGTCTAAGCTCTACCTCAAAACTCTCATAACTAAATACAAAAATGTATATATATGCACATACACACAATATGTGTATATCTGTATGTACATATAAAGTGTTTATATATGCAATTAGTTTTTTTACATGCATCTTAGATATGAAGCTATTTGCATCATTACATATGGATCTATGTCTTGCTGGTTTAATGTCCCTTGAAATGTAACCATTTATTTAACTAATTTTTTGATGGACATAGGGCTTGATTTCCACTTTTAAAGAACACATCCAAAATATGTCTTTATTGATTTTTAGAGAGAGGAAAGGAGAGGGATAGAGATAGAAACATTGATGAGACAGAAACATCCATCGGCTGCCTCCTATATACTCCCTACCGGGGATGTCGCCCGCAACCCGGGCATGTGTCCTGACCAGGAATCAAACCAGCAACCTCTTGGTTCATGGGTCAACACTCAACCACTGAGCAACACCAGCCAGGGATTAATTTTATAGATACAGAACAGTGACTTTATTACATAGATTGGAAAAATGCAGCCTGTATCCTCTCATGTGTCCCTACTTCTGTCTGAGGGGTAAATTTGTGGAAAGTTAGAATGGATGGCCCTGGAGTTGGTTAGTCAAATGCTTCCCTATTAAAGGCAACCTTTAGCCCTGACCAGTTTGGCTCAGTGGATAGAGTGTTGGTCTGCAGACCAAAGGGTCCCAGGTTCGATTCCGGTATGGCTCCTTGGGTCCCGCCCTGAGCAGAGGCAACCAATTGATGTGTTTCTCTCACATTGATATTTCTCTATTTCTTTCCCTCTCTCTTCCACTCTCCCTAAAAAATCAATGGAAAAATATCCTCAGGTAGGGATTAACAAATAAAATAAAATAAAATAAAATAAAATAAAATAAAATAAAATAAAATAAAATAAATAAAGGCAGCCTTTGGCAGTTCCTCTTAGGGAACTATTTAGGCACTTGACTTCTATTCTCTCTGGGATCTGCCTTTTTTGTTGAATCTGGCTTAATGTGCCAATCTTAATGTACCAGTTCTTAAAATGGGAATAATAACACCCATCTTGAAGAGTCATTGTGAAGATTAGAAATTGTTAGGTGTGATAAATAAAAATAGGACCAGGATTTCAAATCCCCTTTGTCTTAGGTTGGATTCAGAATAAGTGACTCACTGAGGGAGTGCTCTTCAGGAAAAGCCTATAGCGGAGAGATGGGGGCAACACAGGAAAGGGCACATTGCTCAATAAGGAAACAGTTGTAGGAAAGTCAGTCTTGGCCTGACCAACTGGGATTCTGAGTGTAAACAACACAACAGAATTTTCATGCTTTGAGGAAGACTGTCCTCTGTGTTCCCTATGAGTCAGCCATTGGTGCCTGGGGAGCTGTGGGGGCAGCTAGAGCTGTGTAGGGTAACCGCTGGCAATTCTAGGCAGGTGACTTCAGTCAGCCAAAGGCCATTCTCATGTACCTTTCACCTCTGCTCCTCAAAGGAAAACTTATAACCACAAGGATTGCATCCCTGAAAACTCCATTCTGTCCTTAGCACTTCCTGCTTTGGGATCTAGTTAGAAAGCATCTTTGTGCTCTCAGAGCATCCAGTGTCTATGACAGAAGCAGTGTGCTTCAAGATTCTAGCACAGTGCTTGGCGACAGGAAGGGCTTTCTAGACGCTAGCTTTTCTATTTTAATCTTCTTTTCTATTTTAATCTTCTGTCTTTAAAACTGTCTCTCATTTCAGAGAATTGCTGGTAAAGTATCCTCCTTCTAAGTCATGCCAGAAGTGAAAAAAAAAGAAGAGACTGTAATCAAAGCACCTGGCACATGGTACATGGTCAGTAAGTGTTGGGTATATTTCTTCCTTCCTTTTCATTAGCGTCGTCTCAGGATCACTCGTGTTTTGAACTTTCTTACAATTTCAGATTAATAATTTCTAATCTTCATAATGACTCTTATGGTGTAGAAGAACTTATTTCAGTTAGTTAATTATCATGGGCAGTATTATTAACAATAATCATCATAAATACCAAGATCCAAATGGTTTGGGAGTTATAATCATTTGGGGAATATATTTGCAGAAAATAGCCAATTTTATTTTTTAATCTTTAATCTATTTTATCTGATTTTTTTTAAATCACACGGACATTACCATCCAATTTGATACTTAAATATATTTCTTTTTCTTTACTTTTTTTAATGGTCCTAAGGGTAAGGACTTTCTATGGTATCCCTTGATCATCTCTACACTTCCTGTCCCAGTCCTTAGGTCACTGTCAGGAGGAAAATAAGTGGTCAAATTATACATATTATCATGATCAAGTACAATAATTTAACAATAGCTAATACTTTAAATACTCATATTTTTGCCTACTAACTTATATTTTTTGCCTACATACTTTTTGCCTCATATTTATGCTAAAAAAATATTGTTCAAATTAAAATATGTCTAAGGACTCCAGGATCTAAATAGGAGTGCAATTTTTCTAGACTTGGAGTCTTTGTTATTTGCTCTTTCCCAGAGATAGAACACGCATCCCTGTGCCCTGAACATTTCTGTGCCCTGCCTTCCAGTTGGGTGGGTTAGAACCAACAACAGATTTATAAATATACAAGCCTGTAAATCTGAGACTAAACTCTGAATGGGTTGGACATTTCTGGGCCAGTCTTCCAGCCTTGAGATAAGCCTTCATATGACTGATAAGAATGGCGAATGGACAACTATATCAAACTTGACCAAGTGGAAAAACAACTTAATTGAACACAGAGTATAATTTTCTAAGTTTACATTATGGTGTGTTATGGTCCACTGGCTGCCATTAATGAAAGTATTTACCTATTAACATTGACAAGTAAATCTGGTCTTCTCTCTAGAAAGCTACCAAATTAGGCTTTACTATTTGAATGTCATAAGCCTTAGTGACCCCTTGAAGGACTGCCTCTAAGTCAAACTTGATGTCTTGGAACCCTGTGATCTGGAAAAGTGAAATGTAGAGGCTGGGAGGAGCACTCCATTAGGAGATAACCCATCACTGTACCCTGGCACCTTCAGGGCTGGCTCAGGGCTGGCTCTCAGAGAATCATATTTTCCACCGATGAGCTGCAGAATTATAAATGTAGTGGAACACTGAAAACAAGTGCTTTATAAGACTTTTGAAAATCCCTCATGGCACTATATTCATAAGGCAGTGCCCTTGTCTTCAATTGTTTCAACATCTCAAATTTTTTGAGACTTTCAGTGCATGCCTTTAATCCAAGAACATGTGTATTTTTCCCCTTCCGAGTTATTTCCTTACAGATGTCACCACAGAGCAGGGTTATCGGAGGTAGAAGCAATTATATTATCACAAAAATATCAATTTTTTCTTCCAATGCTGGGAGGCAGAGACAGGAATGAGCCATGGCATCTGTCTAAGAGACATGAGATTTATAACTACAGGTTTTCAAAGCTCATAGTAGAAAATGAAGAGGAGGAAATGGCATAGCAGGTGAATGCATTTGGGGTGTATTACAGAATGAAGCAAGAATAAATCATTTGTGTCTGTCAAAACCTTTGGATCTGAAGATAGTTCAATCCTCGGGGCCAATGCAATCATAGTAATTTGTTTTTCCCACAGGTCTCAAGCCTATGTTTAAACACACACACACACACACATACACACACACACACAGACTAACTTGGGAGGAACCCAAAAGACCAATATTAAAAGAATAAAACAGGAAATAATGTTAATACTACTTAATAAGTTCCAAAATATCTTGCCAACCTGTATGTCAGCATTGTTTGCATGAGATCTGCTTGCATCAGAATCATCCAGAAGGTTTCTTAAAACAACAAAAATAAGCAGACAACTATCCATTTAATAATAAGGGGATATTTATCTGAAATCATCTCCCCCAGTGATCTAGATTCACACTGAAGAGAAAACAGTGATTTTGCTCTCGGCAACAAGGACTGGAAAGACAGAAGCTAGGTTTGATTTAAGAACCTTTAGTGACTTTCTTGCTGCTTCTTTTGACTCTTTTTTACATACCAGCCTGGTGCACAATTCTGATTCCAGAAAAGACCTCCTGAACACACTCTTTTTTAAAAAATATGTTTTTTATTGATTTCAGAGAGGAAGGGAGAAGGAGAGAGTGATAGAAACATCAATGATGAGAGAGAATCATTGTTTGGCTGCTTCCTGCACACCCTCTATTGGGAATTGAGCCTGCAACCAGGACATGTGCTCTGACTTGGGATAGAAACACAACCTCCTGGTTCATAGATCAACACTCAACCACTGAGCCACACCTGCTGGGTCAGATGTACTTTCGATAAGCTAAATTCTCATTTGCATCTTTCCCCCCATTTCCACCCATCAGGCAAGGGAGCTTAAACCTCAGAAGAGTCTCTTATTGCTCAACACAGAGTGAAATACCAAAGGACCAATACTGGAGGTCATGTTTGGAAGGTGCGAAAGTTCTAGAGCTCCTCCCTGGTGAGGTCATATGGTAATTTTATGGGCATTTCAAAATCCCTTATTTTTCTCTTTCTTTGATATACCATAGAAAATAGAATGCTCAGTGATAAAGAAAGGAATTGGGGAATGTGAGAAATAAGTAATACTGATTACAGATTTGGGACTGGCAACTTCTCTCCCCACCCCCTTTCTATTGCTGGTAATTGCTCTTCATCACCCACATAAACCTGAGCCCAAGAAGTTTCTCAGCTTTGCTTACAACGTCTTTGCAGCTGGCCAAGCACATACCCCCTTCATTTGATGTCCACTATTCAACTTGAGCAGCTTTACCTGTTTCACATGTTCACATTCTGTTTCAGGTTGTATTTAAGAGGTTACACTGCACACACTGATTCAGGTTTTGAAAACTATTTTGATCTCAGGAGTCACAGCTCTATTCTAAAAAACAGTCTCAACCCTGTGCCATGTTAACTGTGTGATTTTAACCCAGAGCACTATTTTGTAATGTGGAATGTCTTCTCCTAAAATAGAGAAGATGTGCTTTCTTCCTTGCAGGATAAGTATGTGATGGTAAACAATATAAAGGCTAAAGGCACTCAGAGATAAACACTGCATATTGTAAGTGTGATAACCACACATTAATAGATTCTATTTTAGATTGTGGTTTCAGAGTGTTAGGCTATTTGAACCTCATTAGCTTAGCTGACTAATCTAGCCCTTTGCTAAAACTGGTTCTTATATTTTTCCTGTATAGAGAAGAGGTGAAAAGATAAAGTATTGTTTAGCTCATGTATTCACTTATCACTTTTTAAAAGATCACTCTGGTTACTATGGAGACAAGAGTAGGTGGGAAATGGCTAGCAATGGGGAGACTACTTAGGCAGCTAGTGCCATAATCCAGACAGGCAGTAAAAATCCACATTGCAAAGCAAACTTACTTTTACAAGTTTTGGAGACAAACAAATCTCACATGGATACCTAAGGAGTCTGCTTTGCCATAATGAAGAAGATGGGGATGTTGTAACACATGGGCTCTAGAACAAGAATTTGTTGGTTCAAATTCCAGTTTTGGCCATCGTAGGGCCTTGAACAAATTACTTGATTCTTGCATCTCTGTTTATCATCTTTAAAGTGAGGCTAAAAGTAATACCTACCTCATAGGATTGCCAGGAATAAGAGTCTTTACATGTGAAGTGTTTAGAGTACTTCCCACCAGGCATTAAGTGCCATTTTATTTTTTTATTTTATTTTTTTGCTTGGCACATTGAGGTTCTAAATGGAGCGATGTGGCTAGTGGCCACTAGAGGGCAGCAGAGAAACAAGAACAGAGTGAAAGCACACAATGCCAGATGCATATTAGTTATCAAAGATGTACTATTTGATGACAGGGGTGGGGGTGGGGGACAGGGAGAAAGGTTCTAGAAATCACGAAAAATGGAGGCTGAACTCAGGGTCACTTATAGCTTGCAATTTTGTTCTTTGAGTCTGCCTGATTCTAACTAGACAGAAACAGCATTTGACATTGTCCTGCACTAGAGATTGAGAGGCATAGCAGATCAACCTAATACATAATCACAAACCCAAACAGCAGCCAAAATGAGGAGACAAATGAAATAATAGTTTGAGACATCAGTGTAGATAAAATCAATGACTGGAGCAAGTCTAGCAATAAGAAAGATCGGGCTTCCATTCAGGAATGCACTTCCAAGATGGCTCACTCAAGATGATCAGCAGCTTTCGGTTTTCTCGTGTGGCCTGGGCTTCCTCACAGCATGATGGCTGAGATGCCAGGGTGATCATCGCTCAGAGAAAAACAGGCAGAAGTGGCATCACTTCTTATGACCTAGCCTCAGAAGACACATGTCACTTCTACCATATTCCAATATCGGAGCTGTAACAAAAGCCCACCCAGTCTCAAGGGGACAGGACATAGATGCCACTACCTGATGGAGAAGTGGCAAGGTTCTAGAAAAACATATGGAATGGGATATATTGTTATATTCATTTTTGCAGAAAATAATCAACCACAAAGTAAATTTCTAGAAATTCATACTGGATGCTTTTCATCTCTCATTTATACATGCAATGTCAACCTGTTTCTCTACCTGAATTACAGCGAAACCCCTTAAGAGTCTTCCTCACTTCCAGTCTAACTCTGTGTGATATATTATTCATACACAGTGAAAACTCTTTAAAAATGTAAATCTGATCATGTCACGCTATTCGTCTTAAAACCACTCAATGGCTTTCTATTATCCTTAGAAGAAAAGCCTAACTTCTAACCGTGGCCTACAAGATCCTCCCTATTTTGACCCATTTAATTCTTTTCATTTTATCTTCAGCCTTCTTTCTACCACCCTGGTCTTCTTTCTCTGATTCCAACACCTGGTGTGTTTTTATCTCGGGGATTTCTCTCCCCAAATCTCTTCAAACTCACTGTGTCCCAATTAGTCAGATCTCTGCTCAAATATGACCTTCCAAATCACCCAGTATAAACCAGAACTTTCTATCCCTTAACCCTGCTTTATGTTCCCTCCCATGCATATCACTATCTGAGTTTGTTATTTATGTATATGATTCCTGTTCATGGGGAATACAAGTACTTTGTGAACAGGTATTTCGTTTTGTTTACTGCTTTCATTAACGGTGCTTAGCTCCATTTAATGAATAGCTAAGTTGAATACTGAATAAAGAATAAAAGAGAAACAGAAAACAAACAGACTTTTTATGGCCTTTCCAATTGGTGGTAGCTTAAACTAATACTTTCACTGTAATGAAAACACGTCCATGCTCTCTCTTAGTTATGGATGGCCTTTTCCTAGTCCCCTGTGGTTTTATAGACACTAGTTTGCAGATGGTTTGTTGTTTCAATGTATACACTTAAGGAAGTTTCATCTTGAGCCTGGGGGTTGCTCTATTGGGGTTGTCAGGTGTGGACATGTCTGATGAGTTGGTGGTGACAGGCCTTGGATAATTCAATTCTAATTAAGTTTTTGGTTTTCAATATAGAGAGAAGGGTGACTATGGTTGTGGGTGGGGGAGGTAGGGAGTGAGGATAAGGGAATCTGAGGATCGTGATGGTCAAGTGAACCTGTTGTTACTCTTTAGGGTTTCTCAGTGCAAACAAACATGCTTCCTACATTTGGAGAATTCCCCACCTCCTTTGCAGCTAGGACACTGGGCTGTGACTCAGAGCCCAACAATCACATACACCCAGTAAGGTTTTGAATCAGAAGCATGTGTTGCAGAAAAATAAGTACCACCTGGGGTCCACTCTGGTGAGAATGGCAGCAGGTAAGTCCCAAAGAGTAGCCAAGGTCATGCACCAGCCAAGAGCCAGCACCATCAGAGGCTACAGAGCAATTTCTACCAGAGCAGTTCTCTCTTGTGATTCTGGGCATTGGTCCTGGCTGGGAAGCCACCCAGCCTGCTTTCTGGCCTCCTGGGGAATCTTACAGTCTTTAATAAATTCTTTTTCTATTATATATTAAAATAATCACACTAGAATTAAATTAGTTGCAACTGAGGACTCTGATAGAGAATAGTGGGTGTTTATTCTCAGTCTAACCCATGGATCAGGTCTGACACCTCTGGCAAAAGGAGCTGGAAGCTAGAATGGCAGAAATACTTTAATAATTAATTTTGTGAGATTCGGGGTTTGAACAGCGATCCTTTGTTCCCCAGGAGATAAAGTTCTACATCGAGCAGGATAATGAACCCTTACCCACTTTTCCCTGAAACACAGTAGAGTCCCGGCCCCAAGGAGGCTCCGGAGAAAGTTTTCAAATTACTCTTTGAAATTTGAATTTTTCTTTAATGAAATCCAACACAGAAACAAACCCTTTATGAACCAGGTAAAAGTGGACTGCTTTGGTTGAGGTGGGCCTTGGAGCTCCTACCATGTCCCTGCGGGCCCTTATAGATCTCTATGCCCACTTTGAAATCAATCTCCAGGATTCAGTGGTGGAGCCTGGCAGGAGGCTCACAGAGTCTTCAGGAGGCCATGGAGAATCCCCTGAGAGGACACCTGGCTGATGCATGCCAGACAGGCTCCTGGTGTGCAGATTCATCTCTGAGCGCGTTCTCTGAGGTCTCCCCAAAGGCTGTGAGAGGAAACTTTGCAGGAACTTCAGGCCTTACTTCAGGAAGTGGGAACAGTTAACCAGAGAAATTTGAATATTACATAACCAATGTCTTTTCTAACACAATTTAGTGAAGCCTGGGGGAATTTTGGTTGCGTATCTGTTTACTGAGTTATATCTTGTGAGTGGTACAGTACACATATTTAAGTTAGTTAAGTGGTCCTAAACCTTAGTAAATTTGTTCACTAATTTATTTTGTAACCAGCCTTATGGGAGAGCAACGTTAGTTGACCACAACTGCCTCTCTGCTTGGACCTCCAAGAATTTTCCATGCCCTTCCACCTACCCCACTGGAGGGACACCTGAACACTTCTCAGAGAGCCCTGGGCATCTTCTGGCACAACATTCTCCTGATTCATTATTTACCAACTAGATTGGATGCACTTACATCTCCTCAGCTGCCTTTTTAAACCAAATCCCTGTGGGTATTGTCGAAAAGGCATAAGCCTGAGATACATTTTGGGGTCATATCCTTACTCCAATGGGATTTTAAATAGTTGTTTAATGTCTCTGAGCATCCAAATGGATATAACAAGACTAACCTTGTTATGAGACAAGGTATTTAAAGTAACAAGTCAGGAGCCTTGGACCTAGAAGTTATACAAAAACATTATCCATTTCAGGAGGGCATTTACATTCTCAAGACCACACTCACCATCCAGATTTGGACCATCTCACTGCCTGTGGTCTCCAATATGATAGCCAAGACCAGGTGACAGCATATCCCAGAGACTTAAAAGACATTTGATCAAGAAGATCTAATGCAAATTCAAAAAGAACAGGAGGCTCTAAGCAAGGAAGCTTGTCCAACTGAGAAAATGTACAAAATCTAGCCATTAAGAGAGAGGGTTGGGGGAATCAGAAGCTTGCCAAGTTGCTTATAGGAAGCAAACAGACACAAACACCAAGATAAAGTACTACCAATAAATCTGGAGTGACCATATGTCACCCTTTTCCCCAGAGATAATCCTGGTTTAGCCTTCTTGCACAGAATAATTACTAATAGCACTTGATTTCACTCTCAAAAGAGGCTCAGTTTGGATGATGAATTATATGGTCATTCCAGTCATAATGCAGGTGGGTAGAGAGACCACACAGATGGTCTAGTGAAGGAAGAGGGTTGGAAGCTAGGCAGGAGATGGGTAAAGCCAGGGGTGGTAAACTACTAAGGGTGCAAAGACCTTAAAAATGAAGCAATTTATGCCTCAGCCAGGAAGGCTCTTACATGATTTCTTCAGGAGTAGAAACTAGAGAATATAACTAGATGCGGCATGATGATGCTGATGAGCCACATTCGAAAGTAAAAGATGGATAAGTTGCCTAGGCGGGTGAGTGTGGGTACAGAGCTAGAACTCTGAAGGCCCGCCCACCCCTACTGCCTTAACATAAAGTCCAAACTCCTTTGCATGGCAGGATCCAGCTCCTGCCTACTGTTACAACCTTTTCATAAAATAAAATAATGTAAAATAAAATAAAAAAATAAAATAGTTTCCCTACACTCTAATCAGGCATCAGTCATGAAGGAGCAACTCAGTGTCTCAAATGCAGCAGCAGCCTCACCACTCATCCTTGCCTTTCCAGAATTTGTAGTCTTTGCCTAGAAAGAGCTTTTTTACTGTTTCTTCTCCTAGATAACTTCTGCTTCTCAAAATAAGGATGTTCAGGTATCCCCTCCTCCAGAAGACCCCACCAGATGTCCCTTCTCTGACTTCTAAGCACCTTTGTGCTAATCCTCATTATTACGCTGATGGACTGTAGCTGTAGCTGTCAGTAACTTGATGTTCTCCCTTCATTGAGGAGCGGGCTCTATATTTCATCCTTATATTCCTGTTGCTTAACGGAGATATGGCACTTGACACATAGTCCATTCTCAGTATATATTCATTGTTTGAATAAATGAATTCCAGCTCAAGCTATGGATGCTGGGATTATTTTTAATGTTCTCTTCCACCTTAATAACCAAATACAATGACTTATTTCACTTAGCATAATACTCCCTAGGTCCATCCATTCTGTTTCAAGTACCACGATGATTTCACTTATATGTGGAATCGAATGGACAAAATAAACTAACAAACAAAGTGGAGACAGACTCATGGATACAGAGAACAGACTGACAGCTGTCAGAGGGGAGAAGTTTGGAGGCTGGGTGAGATGGTTGAGGGATTACACAAAGAAAAAAAAAGGAAGACTCATGGGCATAGATAGCAGTATGGTGATTACCAGAGGGAAGGGGTATGGGTATGGGGAGCAGGTAGAAGAAGGTAAAGGGGGGATAAATGGTGATGGAAGGAGACTTGACTTGAGGTGGTAAACACCCAATACAATATACAGATGATGTACTGTAGAATTGTATACCTGAAACCTGTATAATATTATTAATCAGTCACCCAAATAAATTAAATAAAAATATAACCAAATATAATGACTTGGTAAATGAAATCCATCACTTACCCTCTAAATTATATACAATCCTTACCTGAGGATATTTTTCCATTGATTTTGAGAGAGAGTGGAAGGGGACGGGGGAGAAACAAAGAGGGAGAAACATCACTGTGAGAGACACATCAATTGGTTGCCTTCTACAGGGGGTCAAGGTAGTGCCCTTGACCAGAATTGAACCTGGGAGGTATATGCTCTTGATGAGAATTGAACCTTGGACACTTCAGTTCACAGGCCAATGCTCTACCCATTGAGTCAAAACAGCTAGGGCTAAATTTGGATCTTAATTCAGACCTGGAGTACTTTTATAGCCTTCTTATTGGATTTTCAATTTAAGTCTCTACTCGTTCAAATCCATCCTACATATAAATATCAGCTCTCTCTTCTCAAAATGTCACTTTGTTAGGTCATTCCCCTGCCCAAGATCTTGAGAAAGACACAAATTTTTTATTGTGTCCCACAGTGGTGGGACAATAAAATGGTAACATCCACTCTGGAAAACAATTTTATCTCAGAAAGGTGAATATCCACACACTCTATGACTCTGCATTCCCATTCCTGGATGAATACCATAAAGAAATGTTTGCAAAGGGCACAGGAGAGAAACACATTTTTGTAATGAAAAAGAAAAAAGAACAAAACCTCAACCAATATGAATGTGCACCAACAGAATAAAAACTGAAAACTGTTAAAGTCATGAATGGACATGTCATACAGTGGTGAAAATACACTGTAGCTACATGGACAACATGAATATGTCTTAGTAAGGCAATAGATGGAAAAGCAAGTCCCAAAACCTACAAACAATGTGCCACCATTTAATACAGCTCAAAACAAGCAACAACTGCATGGCTATCTGTGCATGTGTGCTGAAATCATCAAAGGAATGATAACCACAACATATAGAGAAATAGTTGTCTTTTGGGGAGAGACATAGGGAAGCACATGATACAAGTAAGACATTAGTAATATGTTATTTTTTAGTTAGGAGGAGGGGTAAGAGGTATGTATTTTACTATGTTGCTGTATTATTTTGTATATTATACAAATATTTAAAGGGTAGCCAGTAGAGCCAGAGTATTTAATTAAAGTCAGTAGGAAACAGACAACCTTTGGAAAATTTCACAGATTCTATGTCCCCTTCGGGAAGGCTGCCTGGATCCAGTCTCTCACTGCCAAGTTGGAGATTTGTTCTTGACTCATCACGAGAGGTTTACTCATGCTCACTCAAACATGCACGGCCCGAGGAAGACCTCCGAATGGCAATGGGCATGTTTCTAATAAGAACTACTCTCAAACACTGGACATGCTCATCTATCATGATTAGCACATCCTCTCCCCGTAGTCAGACTACATGGAAGTCAAATTATAATTAGAAGCTTCATTATTGACTTTTCACAGAAATTCTTGGTCAGGGGGGCTGGCTTATTGGTTTTAGCAAAATATCTTACAGCAGTGAAAGTAAATTGCAGCCACGCAGAACAATACAAAAATATCTTAGAAACATTCGTAAAACAAAAAGCTAGCTTCACCTTCATATCTATGTAACCAAACCTGCATGGGAATCAAACATTTGCTTCGTGAGCATGGATCACAATGAAAGAATCGGGCAAAATGAGAGAAAAACAAAGCAGACTGAGCTTCCCACTATCTTTAGCAGAGCCCATTATACCACAGCACACATGATGCCACTCTTGCCCCTCATGCCCTGGACAGACACCGTTCACTGATCATAGTGTTTTTCCAGGACTTGCCTCATGATCCCTCTCAAAGCATTCCAGAAGCCATTATCAATTGAGTTGACACATGAACTAAATGATATTGTTTATAATTCTAGACTAATAGCTAAAATAAAATTTATTTATACTGTCATAAAAGGCCTTCTACTGTCTGGTCACAAACTACCTTAACTCCCTTGACTCCATTTGGAGTGATCTCACTGCCCTCTGAGATGTTTTATACTGTTCCCACATGCTCATCTGTGCTCACTCAAGTACCCCCTCCACACCTAAACACACACACACACACACAAACACACACACACACACACACACACACACACACACACACACCAACCTGGAATGTTCTTTCTTTTTTTCTTCTCTGTCCTGCTTGCATTCAGCCTCTTCCATAAAGTTTCCTGGGCCAACCCTGTCAAAACTGTTGTTTCCCGCCTTCTGAAATTTACATGTCATTTGCATTCATAATCAGGCATGGCTAGTTATATTTCCAAGTATTTCTGTGTTATAACCCAGGTGGTTTTTAAGCTTCGTGAGAGCAGGACTATACTTCTTTGCATTCCCTACAAAACTAGCATGGCTTCTCACATTACACATACGCAATGGATAATTGTTGATTGATCTTTCCCCTGCACTTAATACCCAACCAGACGCATGAAAAAAAAATTAATCTCATTAATCATAAGAAAGTCCCACGCATTTTTTCTCTCTAAAAAGAGAAGAAGGAAATGAGTAAAAAAAAAAGTAGAACATTTCAGAGTATATATGTTCTAATTGCATTTTTTAGTTTTTCATTAGTAAATTGGTGGGGCTATTTAGGGGGATGTTGTGCACTGTGATGGATATCACATTTATTAAAACATTTGAGAAGGTAAATGGAAAAAGTCCCTGAATTTTTATGCATAATTTCTCTATTCTCTCTCCAACATGAAATATATTTTGAATGCAAATATCAGGATAATAAATTAGGTAAGGAGAAGTTATACTTATTCTTTTATATGTAAAAGATTTATGATCTTTATAATGTTCACTATAGAAAATTCAAAAAATACAGAAAAGGTAAAGGAAAAACAAAGTAAAAAAGGATTTCTCAGAAATCTCAGCACCCACAGATAACCATAGTTTAGCATATTCCATTTCTTTCTAAATGCATGTATGTATTTGAATATATATACTCTTTTATATGTAGGGTTATATTTGTTCACAACTTCCTTTTCTACCCAGATATATATTATGGAGCTCTTACTATATCCATAAAGCATTCTTTCTAAGACCTACATTGTACTATATTGTATGTGCCTTTGGTTTCAAGTTACAGAACCCAAATATAAAAGGACTTTAACAAAAGAGGAAGTTAATCAGATTGTGAAATCCAAGGAAAGGGTGAATAATTGAAGAAGGACAAGTATGCAGTGGAACCCACCCTATGCTCTCAGTCCTTTTCCCTCTTGCTGACTGAGTGATATGTCCCAGACCTTGCCTCCTCCTCCTCCTTCATCCAGAACTTTTTCTTCAATAATAGAGTATTTTTATTAGCCTCTAAACATATCATTTTTACTATCCTAAAAAATTCTTAACCCCACCTCTCCCCCCACCTCTATCCCTATTTCTTTGCTTACCTTGAAAGCAAAACCTAGCTAAGAAGTTGCTTGTACTCAATGCCCTCCAATTCTTTCCTTCCCATTCCTTCTTGATCCTGCTCTGTTCAGAGACAGGTGTTGGGGAGATGGAGTATGGACTCTTATAACACATTTGACCTGATGTTCATCACATCACCCCAGGGGTAAGGTCTGGAACAAGTGAGCTATCTCACTTTTATTTACTGTAAAGTAATTGTAAAAGCAATGTATCTCATTGCTTCTTGGCCTTTTGGCTAAGAACAAGTGAAGAAATGTATCTCTTACCCAGAAGACCTCATAGGAATATTTAGGTTTAAATTAATAAAGTTGAGCATTAGAAACCCAACAGTTACTTCAAAATTATAAAAACAGTCTATATTTGGTAATGTATAGTTTTTTATTTCATACATTTAAATGTTGATTCATCTGTACTTTATGTGGTATGGATGGAGTGAGATGGATTCAGTTTTTTCCTCACAAATGGCTCTTCAATTGCCATTAGCCCATTTTCAGAAATAAGCAAATTTTTCTCTGTGATTTGAAATCTCAGTGGAGCAGGAAGCACAGGTAGTAACATTTTATTCCTATTTTCTAATGAGGAAATCCAATGACCAAAAGGGTTAAAGGGTTTAAGATTATCAAGAAACATTGGTAAGCCAGGACTAGAGTTTTGTTTTTTGTTTGTGTTTTTTTTAAAGAAGTATTTCCATAACTTCTTTCTAGCAACCAATGGCTTGTTGTACCTAAAGATAATCCATAAAAATAAAAATGTTTAGAAGATGATGAAATGGTGTGATATGTAGCCTTAATTGGCAGTCTTAGAGCAAAACAGAGTATCAGTAGTAATTTCTCTTTACTACTTATTCTCAGAACCAATTCCAAAGTGGCTCTGTACATTTTTCTGTCTATTAGTTATCTCTTCCAATGATAAAAGCTTGGGAAATTTATAAATATATAAATAAACCACGATGCCTACTTAAATATAAGATTAAAGGAGAAAATTGCTGCAGAAAACAAAAACTCTGACTTCTATATATGAAAAATAAGCCATATTAAGAAATAATTACCCTAGGAATTATTTTTCCTAAGGACTATTATTCAAAACTGACACATATGTAATACCTTAATCAATAAAGAAATTTTTAAAAAAATAAAACAAATATTAAAAAAATAAAATGAAATTTTCCCCATGACCAACTTCATATAATCACAAACACTTTATCTCTATTCTTTAATTTTTAATCCTTATAAATGTGCTTAACAGGTCAAATAAGTTGTTTATGTCTTTTCTTTATGGACATACAGAGATTCCAATTGAAATGGGAAAAAAAGCACCATGAAAATTTTCCTGCTCCAAGATGAATGTGAAGTTTGTAGAGAAGGCCGACAACACAGAAACTGAGACACATGTGTACTTAGAAATACCACAGCTGTTGAAGGTCACTGGCAATGTGAGTTATAGAGGTATGGAGACCACCATCCATTTGTGATTCTGCCCTGCTGACTTAACTTTAATTCACAAAATGTAGGCATGCCTGGTAAGATTTTGCTTTCTTTTTTTTCTTTTATTTAAATCTTTATTGTTCAGATTATTACATTAGTTACTCTTTTTTCCCACCATAACTCCCCTCCACCCAGTTACAACCCCACCCTCTGCCCTCACTCCCCACCCACTGTCCTCATCCATAGGTGCACAATTATTGTCTAATCTCTTCACTCACCCCCACACCCCTTTCTCCCCCCCCCCCCAAGAATAGTCAGTCCATTCCCTTTCTATGTCCCTGATCCTATTACAATCACCAGTTCATCAGATTATTTATTCACTTGATTTTTAGATTCACTTGTTGATAGATGTGTATTTGTTGTTCATAATTTGTATCTTTACCTTTTTCTTCTTCTTCCTCTTCTTAAAGGATACCTTTCAGCATTTCATATAATACTGGTTTGGTGGTGATGAACTCCTTTAGCTTTTTCTTATCTGTGAAGCTCTTTATCTGGCCTTCACTTCTGAATGATAGCTTTGCTGGATAAAGTAGTCTTGGTTGTAGGTTCTTGGTATTCATCACTTTGAATATTTCTTGCCACTCCCTTCTGGCCTGCAAAGTTTCTGTTGAGAAATCAGCTGGCAGTCGTATGGGTACTCCCTTGTAGGTAACTGATTTTCTTTCTCTTGCTGCTTTTAGGATTCTCTCTTTGTCTTTTGCTCTTGGCATTTTAATTATGATGTGCCTTGGTGTGGTCCTCTTTGGATTCCTTTTGTTTGGGGTTCTCTGCAATTCCTGGACTTGGAAGTCTATTTCTTTCATCAGGTAGGGGAAGTTTTCTGTCATTATTTCTTCAAATAGGTTTTCAATATCTTGCTCTCTCTCATCTTCTGGCACCCCTATAATTCGGATGTTGGTACGTTTGAAGCTGTCCCAGAGGCTCCTTACACTATCTTCGTATTTTTGGATTCTTTTTTCATTTTGCTTTTCCGGTTGGATGTTTTTACTTCTTTGTATTTCAAATCTTTGACTTGATCCTTGCGACCCTCTGGTCTGCTGTTGGGAGTCTGTATAATATTCTTTATTTCAGTCAGTGTATGCTTAATTTCTAGTTGGTCCTTTATCACAACATCGAGGGTCTCATTAGATTTCTTGAGGATCTCACTACATTTATCGGCAGTCTTACCAGTCTTTTCGAGGATCTCACTACATTTATCGGTGGTCTCACCAGTCTTTTCGAGGGCCTTACTCAATTTATTGGCGGCTTCTAAACATTTCTTTAAAGACCTTAAAAGTGTGGTTTTGAACTCTATATCCAACAGTTTGCTTTCCTCCAATTCTGTCATTTGTTTCCTGTTTCTTTGTCTTGGCATTTTTTTATGCTTCGCTGTGTCGATAGAGTGCCTTTCTGTGCTAAGTGTCCCAATTACCTGAGGTAGACACTATTGGTGCACCCCCTTGTGGGCTTTATGCACAGTCTTGTTGTAGTTAAGCCTTGATTGTTGTAGTTATCACTGTGAGGAATTGACCTCCAGGCCAATTGGCTGTGAGAATCAGCTGTGTCTGCAGTGGGAGAACTTCTGTGCTGGAGGCACCCCTCTGGGGCTAGACTTGCTTCGATGGGGCTTTGGTGCTCACTGAGTCTGCCCCCTGAGTGTGTCTTTTATGGTTCCACGGAGCTGCAAACTGGATGGTCCCACTCTGACCTCTGGGCTTCCTGGCTCCTGGATCTCTAGGGAGGTGCTAATCTAGCCTTTGCCTGAGGCTATCCAGCAAAAGCCTCCCTGCAGGGCTTGGGCGGGGCGGGTCCCACAGGATCAACAGGGCGGGGTTAGCAATTATGACTGCTCTCAGTCTTGCCCTCAGAGGCTCTGCTTCTCAGTGTCCCAGTAATCGCTGCAAGCCCCACGGAGAGAAAGCTGCCCTAGGGTTCTGAGCGATGCCAGACAGTCCCGCTTCTCCCGTATGAGTCTGGGTCCTTAGAGACTTGCCCAGAACTGGAGCTCAGAGCCTGAGACTCCCTCCCGATTAAAAACGACAACCGCGCCCTCAGCCTCCAGCCCACTCCGCATGCACTCCGCACCTTAGTATTTTACTTCAGCACTGGGCCTCCTCTGAGCCTCGGTATGCTTTTCTCTTTCCTCCTAGTTGTAGAAATTCCACTTAGCCAGCCTTCCTGTGGTTCTGGATGATGTCCGTTCCGTCTTTTAGTTGTATTTTTGAAGTGGTTGTTCGAGGCAGCAAACTCCCGTGTTTACCTATGCCGCCATCTTGGTTTCCTCCAGATTTTGCTTTCTTTTTCTATTTGTTCAAACAATAATATAACAACATTTTAAAAATCAATAAATAAAAAGTGCATACATACCACCCTTGTGACGTATAGTTGACCCTTGAACAATGTGGAGGTTAGAGGCATTGCTCCTGCAGTTAAAAAATCCCCATATAGGTGAAGGGATTAAGTACAAATTGGTAGTTACAAAATAGTCATGGGGATATAAAGTAAAGCATAGTAATATCGTCAATAGTATTGTAATAACTATCTATGGTGCCAGTTGGGTACTGAAAATACTGAGGAGAACACTACGTTAAGTATATGGTTGTCTAAAAACTAAGCTGTACACCTAAAATTAATACAAAATACTATTGAAAGTAAGCTATAATACAAAAATTTTAGAAAAATAAAACATGTAAAAAA
Organism: Myotis yumanensis; assembly: GCF_028538775.1. Classification (NCBI taxonomy): domain Eukaryota; kingdom Metazoa; phylum Chordata; class Mammalia; order Chiroptera; family Vespertilionidae; genus Myotis; species Myotis yumanensis. The sequence goes on along the minus strand of NW_027223754.1, from coordinate 149,114,676 downwards.
AGCCATGTATAACTTTTGGCTCCACAGTCTTCCCTTAACATCTGTGAATTCAGCCAACTATGGATCAAAAACAGCATTTTCGATCAGCGATTGGGAATTCCCAACTGGGAAATTGCTCTTGAAAATATAACAATTGCTGTTTTCCACCAGCATCTGGTTGAATGCATGGAGGCAAAACCTGCAGATAGGAAGGGCCACTGTATCTATTGAAAAGAAATCAGTGCATAAGTGACCTGTGTAGTTCAAACCCATGTTGTTCAAGGTCAAGTGTGTTTGTTTTTTGTCTGTTTGTTTGTTTAATATATTTTTATTTATTTTAGAGAGGAAGGGAGAGAGGGAGAGGGATAGAAATATCAATAATGAAAGAGAATCACTAATCGGCTGCCTCTTGCACTCCCCCTACTGGGAATCGAGCCTGCAACCCAGGCATGTGCCCTGACCAGGAATCGAACAGTGGCCTCCTGGTTCATAAGTCAACACTCAACCACTGAACACTGAACTCCATGAACACTGTCTTAGCCAGGCCCAGTTTGAAAACCTCCACACTCCAGAATGAAATCAAAGAGCAAAGATCCAATGCAGCTCCTGTTACACTCTCGGGACCTATTAGCCCAGGACACATGACTGGAGAAGTTCAATGAAGAGTCAAAAGTTTTTTAATTGCCCCATATTATATTTGTTACCTTCCAATTTTTTTATTGTGATTATAGTAACCCTTAAAATGAAGACAGAGTTTCATTGGAGCACTTATGTCCCCCTTTCACAGAATGGTTAGAAGACGCTGAGGGCCAGATGAAGCTCTGGAGACCCAGTGAATGGTGCTCCCCACCGAAGATGGAAAACTTGATGTGGCTCTTGGGCCTGTGGCAAGCAAGTATAATGATACTACCCTCCTCATAAAGTTGTGGTGATGATTAAACCAGTTAATGTTTAATTAACTGCACATAATGTGGGTTCCATTAAGTTAGTTGGAGTTCCATAGGAGTAATCATGGCACTTGAGAGCAAAAATATTTTCCCCAAGATAACTGAAATTAATTTTTACTCACCCTTGAAGTTGACCCAGCAGAACTGTGGCTGCTTAAGTTAGAGAAGAGGGGAAGCCAAATGAGCCCAAATGTATTGACATGTGAAGTTCTGTAGTAGGCACTGATTTTGTTAGCTCATTTATTTTCTATGACCTCACCTCCCCCAAATGCTTCATCTTCTCTGATCTCTGAAGCTTAGCAGAATTAGTCCTACCTGGTCCTTGATGGGAACTCAGTCTCACGGGAAGGCTATATGGGTTAGTGGTTAAGTGCAGCTGCATGGCCATTGGTAAGTTACTAAACCTCTTTGCCTCAATTTCTTCACCTGAAAAATGGGGCTAACAAAGTCACCCACATCATGGGGTTCTTATTGAGAGTAAGTGAAACAATTTACCTGCCTGCCATATCCCCTATAGCCAAAAAGGGCTAGCTATTCTTTTCAACCTACAATTCCAGGAGTTGGAAATCATTATTTCCATTTACAGAAGAAGGAATAGGCTCAGAAAAGTTAAATAAACTAATAAAGTCACCTAAGCATTAGTAAGATAAGACTAGTATTTGTTTTTCTTTTCTTTACTTGAAGTTTCCTTAAGAGGAGACTTGCAGGAAGATGCGAGAGGTCTGTGCAGATGCTCTAAGGATAGGCTCGCAGAGGACTGAACTGTCTTAGTTGCCTTCAAAAACAAATCTGTGTTCTATGAGTAGAAGCTGCAGAGAAACTCTTTTGGGCTTATTATAAAGAGAAACATTTAACTAAAAAGAAAAATGGTAAAGCAGATTGGTCTCTTTAAAAGGGCAATAAATCCTACTATGTACTTCCTTAATCTCTTAGCCTCTCTTGGTATGGTTTAGGAGGGTAGCTTGTTGAAGATATTGCAGAAGAAATTCATGTAATTGCCTCTAGGAGCCCTGTTCCCTGCCTTCAGCAATATCTTGGAAACAATCTTTTTACAGACCAATACACCTTTTTCCCTGCTTTTGTTTCAAGAGCAGGTGGACTTCTTGGCCACCATCTAGGACCAAGGATGAGTAAGGCTTCCATGGCATCCCCAGGAAGAGATGTCTTTCTCTTTGCTCTCTTTAGATCATTTTTCCATATCACCAATTGGATGACTGATGTATTGTATCCAAACGTCCAAGGGTCCTCTACGTCATGTGTAGAAATCTTTACGTCTCTAGTCTCATCAGCACAGTGTCAGAACCTTTCTTGTTAGCAACTGTAGCTCTGACCCTTATTATAAGGAACCATAGAAGAAAGAATTCCCAGATCTCAGGACCAGTCTATTCCTACAATTTGTTCTCTCACCAGCTCCTGACAAAGATGTCATGAAGGACTCTTCTGTGGGTATAGAGCAGCTGTGGGCAAACTACGGCCCGCGGGCCAGATCCGGCCCGTTTGAAATGAATAAAACTAAAAAAAAAAAAAGACTGTACCCTTTTATGTGATGATGTTTACTTTGACTTTATATTAGTTCACACAAACACTCCATCCATGCTTTTGTTCTGGCCATCCGGTCCAGTTTAAAAACCCATTGTGGCCCTCGAGTCAAAAAGTTTGCCCACCCCTGGTATAGAGAATGCTGCCAGGTCAGACAGAGCTGTTCTCAGAAAATGACCATCCCAATCCCCCAGGAAGCTGCACTATTGTAACTGGACAACCAAAGGGTCCAGGCTGCCTCTCACTACTTGAGCCAATTAAGCAGAGACAGGGTTAAATCATATATGAGCATTTATTCCAATAATGCCAGCAGCATGGGAGAGCAGCAGGTCACCCACCAAAATCTGCTCTGCTTCTCCCCATAAGCCAGCTGCTTATATGGGGTAGAAGGACAAAGACTGTGTGGGAAAGTAGGACAGGTATGGGAAAGTAGGCATGGAATAATCGTTACAGGTTACAAGTCATGCGGGCTGGGCACCTCCCGGTGCCCCAGGACCAGATTACAGGGAATAGGGGCTGAGGGTTGTAAAGAGAAGGTGCCTCCAGGACTAGATTGTTTCAGCCATAAGGTTATAAATCTTTCCATAATGATAGGCAGTTCCTGGGACAGGAGGATGGACTGCATTCTGATGTTAGCTCCCATGTGCCAGGGCATACAACTCTCAGCCGGGTGAAAATGTGCTTTCTCTAATCAGAACAGAACAATCATGGTTAACAGAGCATTATTAATATTTCTTATATTTGTAGCTGGTCCCCAATATTCTTTTTCTGCCCCTAACATTATGATTTGGGGGTGGGGGGGTGAGGGAAGGAAAGGAATGGCCCACTGCACACTCTGTGTTAATCTCTGTCATCAGTACTCCAATGTGACACTGCTTGAGCCCAGATTCCCACAAAGCCTTATACTGATGTGGCCTTTTAGTGTTCACAAAGTATTTCCCAATATTTCCTCTCTTATTCTTCTTCACTCACACAGTATTATTACAGATAAAGTATCCATCAATATGACTAAGTTAGATACATATAAGACAGTGGTTCTCAACCTTCCTAATGCCGCGACCCTTTAATTCAGTTCTTCATGTTGTGGTGACCCCCAATTTCATTGTTACAGATTGAACATAATCAAAGCATAGTGATTAATCACAAAAACAATATGTAATTATATATGTGTTTTCCGACCCCTGTGAAAGGGTCGTTCAACCCCCAAAGGGGTCTCGACCCACAGGTTGAGAACCGCTGATGTAAGAGAAAACTCAACCAACAATAGCTTAATCAGAATAGAAGTGTGTTTTCATCTCATGTAAACAGGAGGCCTAAGAGTGCAAGTCTGATCTGGTGGCTCTGTCAACATCAGAGACTCATTCTTTCTTTCTGCTTCATCATTTTCAGTGGGTGGTTTCTGTCCTCATGGTGACCTTATGATAACCTACAGTTGCAGCTTTACAGCTATCACAATCTTGCTCTGGGTAGAAGGAGGAAACAAAGAGAAAAGAGAAAGGGTATTCTCTGCCAGGTGAGTTACTTTCATTTAGAGATTTCACATTGGTCAGGTGCAAGGAAGACTGGAAAATGTACTTTGAATTTTTAAAAAATCTAAACACAAATCTATCCCTGTCAACACAGGGGTCCATTAATAAGGAAGTAGGAGAGAATGATTATTGGATAGGAAAATAGTAGTCTCTAACCAAGGAAATCAAGGCTAATTGGGGTTAAACAACTTGGTCAGGTAACACAACAAATTAGTTTCTTATGCCCTAAGGAATATTTATGACTCTCTCCTGTTGCTGCACAAAGCTCAGAGACGTATTGATTGACAGCATATTGTATGTACACCTTACAGTAGTGTTGCACAGGACTTGTACCATCATACATGACATATGGTGAACCTGTCTCCTCTTCTGCACGTGGTGGAATTTTGTAATAGTGCCTTCCTTGCGCTAATCATTTGGAACCTAATATCCTTTGCTGCATATTTTGCTGGAGAAGTTAGGTCATTGTCCATTTGTTGAAGGCCCTTTTTCTGTCCAAGGGCAATAAGTCCTCTTCAAGTTTTTGCACACCTGCTCAGGGCCTTTCCTGATTAGGAGTAGAAGTGTCGTATAACTGGATGGCTAAGTGAAGAAGTTCTCATGGCAGGCCTGTTTTCTTCAATTTGTATGAAGGAAAGTACATATTAAACATTGGTTTTTAAGATCTGCTCTTGTTTACCAGAAGCTATCCATTTTAGGTTTTAGAGAACTTTTGCTAATGGTAATAAAGTGATATTTTGATTTTCATCTGAGTATGATCCTTGTGTGCATGTTTCCTTATGTAGAGATTGTATAAAACAGCTAATAATACCAATTTATTATAAACAAAAGGAACTAAGTTTGGAGTCTTCTTTTTAAAATTAACTATTTCATTTAATGATGATATATCATAATAGTATATTTTTAAAGTAAGTAAATATATTTTTGAAACAGTTGCTCTTCTTCTCTTTTCCTAAAAATTGACTTTAAAGGGGGAAATATTGATTAATAAAGATTAGGGTTAAGTGGGTTCTATTATTGGAGGATTCATTGTATTTGGCCATAAATGCAATCAATTGGGATCTTCCTGCCCTGGTGGAATAGGACGTGGGTACACTTTCCTGAACATAGAATCCTGTTTTTGAAGATGTGAGCACTGCAGCCGAAGTCAGGAAATGAAGAGGCCAGCCGCCTTCCTCGATCATCCAGGGGTCTTTCAGTAAATTGAAAGTCATTGAGTGAGAAAGGAATCTCCGAGAGAGGCCAGGGGTGCCACCAGCCCACCCCTACAGCGAAGTTCAAAGCCAAGCTGCTCACAGAAAAAGAAATGCTCAACCACAGGGCGGATGTGCTGCTTTTCACACCAAGTCATTTACTTGAAAAGCAAAGGCGGTAAATTCTCGAAGTCTGCTGGTCACTCCAGCAGAAAGAGAAGATAAAGAAACACCTAGCTTCCCCTTCCACTGTCGTCCTTACTCACTTGTTTCTCCCAATCCTAAGCCTCATCTCCTTACTTTTCAACAGGAACTGTATGTTCATTATATGTCTATTGTGAAAACAGGAAGAATTCCCTGGGAAAAGAGTGCAAGTTCCACAAGGACAAATGACAAGAGTATGAATTGGCTAACCATAGCACTAGGGCTTTCATTCTAAGAATCTAAAACAAATGTGTAATAAGAGATTATAAAAAGATTTACACTATGCCTCAGAAACTAGTATAATCAATTAAGACCCCTCCCAAAAAATGAGCCGATTAAGTGAAAAAAATAAAACCCAGAAATATCTCAATGTCCTTTGGTACATTGGTATCATCAAGTTTTCACTGTGTCTTCTTACTTACTGCCTAAGAATTCATGTAAAAATATCTTAAAGGTCATCCCAAACCTGCATCCTGTTTAGAAAAGGCAGAAGTCTGTTAAATTATTTTCCCACTTCAGATAAGGCTTAAAACCTACTCAAAATATTTCTGTTGAAAGCATATTCGAATGAGAAGGCACTGGAAAAAAAAAAACTTCTGGTCAGGATGTTTGGGGCATAACCTATCACTGGACAGTTTTAGCACCATTAACTCCTTGCTGCAACCACACTGATGGGAATGGAAATTCTATACATTCAGTTAAATGATTTGCATACTGGGACAGTATGCAAATGCTGTAACTGAGGACCCCGCTTAGGTCCCTTGCATTTCCCACACTCTTCTCTGAACTTACATCTCACTTATGGTCAATACCATACTGCTTACTGCTCTGTCATGTAACGCTCTATTGTTTGGGCCCCCAAGCAGAATGAAGCTCCAGATGCAATAGAGACATGTTATATTTATCATGAATCTCCCATAATGTCTTTTACCGAAGTGACTGTACTTCTATGCATTCATTCATCCATTCATTCAACTAACGTGTATTGGGAGCCCATTATGTGCCAGAATCCATTCTATATTTATGCTAATGATGTGAACAGTACAGTTCTCTACTCTTAAATGGCTTACATTTGAATGAGGTGAGACAGAAAAATAAAACAAAACAACAAGAAAAATGCCAGAGGTGACAAATATGATAGAGAGAATTACAATAGGGTAGTATGATAGAGAGGAACTGAGTGGCTTCATTAAATTGAGTGGTAAAAGACCTTTCCAAGAAGGTGATATCTAGACAGAGACCTGAATGGCCAAGGGCCTAATAAGAAACTGGGTTGGCATGATGTGCAAGGGAACCAGCAGAAGCACAGTGTGGCCAGAACACAGTGAGAGAGAAGGAGCATGATATGAAATAAGGTGGGAGAATAGCATAGAAGCATTCTCAGGGTTTTGGAACCCACAGTTTGACACATGAATTTTATTCTAAATGCAGCATGGTTTCACCCAGGAAAATTACATGATCTGATTTACATTTTTAAAGATTGCTGTAGCTATTGCATGCATTATAATGCAGAAAATGAAACAGGAAGAGTAACCAGGTTATTGCAATTGTCCATGAGATGGATGAGGGCAGAATTAACAGAGATGGAGAAATATAAATTGAGGAGTGTGACGAGCCGGCATGGCCATAGCATACTCAGACCCACATTGGGCACCTTATGTGCTGAGCCAGCTCAGCCAGGTTTGGTGAGCCTGAGTGGGAGTGGTGAAGGATTGAGAAGAGACAGACAAGAGAATAAAAGCTGTGTCTGGGTGGGATGCTGTCCTCTCTGATGGAGAGCTGGTGACAGCACCATGGACTACAAGCTGTGTCTATTTTATAGCCAGATTCCATGAGGCATTGTCAAGTGAGGGCATGGTCAAGATGTTTACAACATTCTCATGGGTTTCGATTCTACTCAATTACATGCACCTGAACCCTATCAAGCCCACATCACTCAGACATGTGGGGCCACGTGTTCAGACCATAGGTTCAAGCTTACAATTATAGCTGTTGGCTATAATGTGCTGGGATGGCTTTGCCCTCCAAGCTGGGACTTGCACATGGCCATGAGAGCACTGTGCCCTCTCATTAGTCCGAGGCTTGAACCTGTCCAAACACTGTAGCCGCTCTCCACAGAGTAGATGTATTGGTGATACAAACAAGAGGTTTTCTGATTAATCAGATGTAGGAAAATAATGAAAAGAAGGAAATCAAGAATTACTCAGATTTTTGACTTAAGCAATTGAATAAATGATGATGACTTTCACTGAGATGGATGAGGAACAGGTGTGTAGGAGGTGAGAGGAAGATGGATCAAGAGTTCTCTTTAGTTTGAGATGCTAATGGAAGGCATCCAGGTTGAAAGCCTAACTAAGCAGTTGAAAATTTTGAAAAAGGTCAGGGTAAAGTTATAGATCTAGGACTCATCACTCCACACATGGTATTTAAATCATGGGACTGGATGAGATCACACTAATAGTTGGGTAGAGAAGCTAAGAGCATCCTGCTTAGGGGCTGAGGTCCTTTCCTATTTGCATTAGTTGTTAGCAGAGGAGCAGGCAAAACAAATAAGAGGGCGGAGCTATTGGTTTCCACAGCAATGATATCAGAGAACGAGTTTCAGGTTCCCTTCCCCCTTTTAGGATAAAAGGACACTGATTAATAAGTGATGATTTGCTGTCTTCAACCAATACACTCAACAAAAGAAACTGATCAAAGTCACTGAGTACTAGAAGAATGAACACTATACACTGAGTGGCCAGATTATTATGACCAGCCAGATTATGACCACCCCATCAGTACTTCGTTGGGCCACCTTTTGCCTTCAATACTGTGACGATTCTTCTTGGCATTAACTCCAGGAGATGTTGAAAAGTGATGCGAGGAATCTGACACCATGCTTGATGAATAGCACTGTCCAGTTCTGTGAGATTTGATGGTTGTGGAACTAGCTGCCTGATGGCTCTTTTAACTTCATCCCGCAAATGCTCAATTGGATTGAAATCTGGTGATTGTGGGGGCCAACTAAGCAAGGTAAAGTCTCCCTCATGTTCTTGAAATCACTCCTGCACAATACAAGCACCATGGCATGATGCATTGTCTTGTTGGAAGAAGCCATATCCATGGGGATACGCCATCAACATGATAGGATGAACTTGATCAGCAATGATACTTAGGTATATTGTGTTATTCAGACGTTTATAATGATCTAGCCCTCTAGCAACTTCAGCACAAAATTATAGCTAATTTGCCTATAAACGTCAGGTGGTCATAATAATCTGGCCACTCAGTGTATATTCACTAGAGGCCCGGTGCACAAAATTCGTGCATGGGGGGGGGGGGTTCCCCTCAGCCTGGCCTGCACCCTCTCCAATCTGGGACTGCTGACTCCTAACTGCTCACCTGCCTTCCTGCCTAATCGCCCCTAACCACTCTGCCTGCCTGCCTGATCACCCCTAACCTCTCTGCCTACCTGCCTGATTGCCCCTAACTGCCTCTGCCTGCCTGCCTGATGCCCCTAATTGCTCCCCTGCCAGCCTGATCACGCCTAACTGCTCTCCCCTGTGGCCTGATTGCCCCTAACTGCTCTGCTCTGCCTGCCTTCCTGATCACCCCTAACTGCCTCTGCCTCAACCCCCACTACTATGGCTTTGTCCAGAAGATGTCCGGTCTATCCGATCTAATTAGCATATTACCCTTCTATTTGTATAGATTGGATTTCTGTTTTAGTAAATATATGTATATGTTTCTCATATTTCACAAATTGAACTGTGAATAATGATGACATTATTAAATAGAAACTTGAAACAACATCTGCCCAAGAAAAACTGTCCTGTGATTGTCTTGACCTATGAAATACAAGAAAAAACACCTCACTGGAATCTTAATGTGGTTCCGTGAATAAATTTTATTTGTAATAAATATAAGAAAGTCAAGGAAGACTTGATGGGATAGGACCGTGGTCAGCAAACTGCGGCTCACAAGCCACATGAGGCTCTTTGGCCCCTTGAGTGTGGCTCTTCCTAAGCCTTAGGAGTACCCTAATTAAGTTAATAACAATGTACCTACCTATATAGTTTAAGTTTAAAAAGTTTCGCTCTCAAAACAAATTTCAATCGTTGTACTATTGATATTTGGCTCTGTTGACTAATGAGTTTGCCGACCACTGGGATAGGATAATGAAATTCTTTTCTATGTGAGAAAGTAAAATGCTTCTTTTTTAAAAGCTTATTTTCTAATTACATAAGTAATATAACATATTGCGATTATTAAAAAAAGCAAATATAAAAACCAAAGCCCACCTTGACAACCCCCCTCAATCTTGGGCCTGTTCCTAGAAGTAACCATCTTACCAATCTTATGTGAATTCCCTGACTCTTTTGCCTGTATGGGTGGGTTTGTGCACAGTGTGCATGTGTATATGTGTGCACACATGTGTACATGCATACTTGTGTACACTCACACATGTGTGCATGTGTGTGCATATGCCAAGATCCCCTTTTCTTGGGCTGTAAGAGTTAGCTGATAGTAACTCAGAGCTTTCCCTTTCTCTGGAGAACTGTCCTTGGTCAAACAGGAGCTGTGGCTATTGCCCATCCTCCAGGGGGTAGAGGCAGGCTCTACTTGGTCAATAAAGGACTGACACAGAGATAAAAAATGGCTTCAAGGTGGGATCCACTCTGATGCCATTTGTGCCCTAGAGCACCCCTATAAAATCAGACCCAGAACCACATTCTTGCTTTATCTTCTTGCCCTGTCCTACCCTGCTTCTCTCACTCCCCTTCTCCTGAGAGCATTTTCCCAATAATTTTTCAACAAGAATCAGCATCTCAGGCTCTGCTTCTATGAACACAAATAAGACAGTGTATGTCTATATATCATATATGTTTGTGAGAGCAAGTTTTACATAAACGTTCACATAATGTGCATATCATTAGATAGTTTTCTTAAGTAACAATGTTCTTGGAAAGCTTTTGTATTGATATGCATAGATTTATTCCACTGTTTTTAACTGCAGTGCAATATATTACATTGTAGGGAAAAAGAGATAATTTATCAAACTTAAAAAATGTTCCAGTGCAGTAAACAAATGCCAACGTTGTTGGTTACATTTCCTTGATTACCAGAAGTAGAGTCATCTTGTATGTTTAAGGTCCATATGTAACTCCTCTTCTGTGAATTGTTTTCATATCTTTTGCCTATTTTTCTATTGGATTATATGTCTTTTCTTTATACCAGTACATTATCATTGGTTTTTTATAAATTCTGAATATTGTTTATTTGTCTTTGGTGTGTTGCAAATACTTTTTTCTAGTTATCATTCTTTTATTTTTGTGTGTGTAGTCTTTTGTGTTATTCATAAGTTTGGTAATTTGTTGAAAAATATATTTTATTCTTAATACATTTACATATTTACTTTAAAAAGATCACTCTACCACAAAGTCATAAATATATGCTCCTATATTTTTTTCTAATATGTTGTAGTTGTTAGAGTTATTCTTTTAACCCATGAGAATTTTGTATGAATGGTATTAGGTATTCATATAATTTTATTGTATTTTCTATAACAGATAGCTAATTGTCCCATATGTACACAAGCTCATTCCTGGATTCTCAATCCATTACATTCATCTCTTTGATTTTTTTTCTCTACTGACTACCATATTATTTTTATTATCATAGGTTTGTTAATTATTTTGATTTCTAGTAGGGTATGATCTCCTTTGTGTTCATGTTTGTTTGTTTGTTTTTCATTTTCTTGGATATTCTTGTGCATTTATCCTTCCATATTAATTTTTAGAATTAGCTTATAAAATTCTATGAAATTTCTTTTTAGGATTTTGATTGTATTGAATTTATAATGTAATTTTGGTAGCCATGACATCTGTAAAATACTGAGTTTTTCCATGCTCAAATATTGTATATTTATTTTTAATACATCAGATTTTCTTTTATATTCTTCAGTAAATTTTTATTAGTTTTCCCACAAATATCTTACATATTTCTTACTGGGCTTATCTATAGATATTTTGTTTTTTCTGCAATTGTGAATAAAATATTTTTAAATACATTTTTAATTTGTCATTGCTGGTATTTTTTAAAGCTGGTGATTCTTATATGCTAATCCACACCCCTTCTTAATCTCTCCAATTAGTTCTAATAATTTTTTATTAGTTCTCTTAGAATTGACACCTAGACTGTCATACATGTTCTGTATATAAAAATGTCTTGTGTCTTTTTTTATAACCATTACATCTCTTGCATATTTTTATTTTGGTATTACATTGTATAGGCTCTCCAATGCAGTATTAGCAGTAACTGTGATACAAGACATCTTGACATGTTTTCTAACTATACTAAAAATGCTTCGAATGTGGCATCATTAAGCATAATGCTAATTGTACGTCTTTGGTGTACTTTTTATGAATTTTCTTCTGTTTCTAGTTTACTAAGAAGTTTTTGCTTACAAAAATTGAACAAATGTTGACGTTTAACAAATACTTGTTCCATATTGATTAAAATTATTTTTGTTTTTTCATCTAATTAATGTAAGAAATTTCACTAGTAAACAGTTTTGACAAGAGAGTTAATATAATTTATTAATCCATATGCAATTTTTTCAAGCTCTTAACATGGCATTTATGGCCTATTTAAGTGGTTACCCAAAGCATTGCATCCCCACATGATAAATAATTATCTAATCTATATAGATATTGATGTATGAATCAATACCTGCCTTTTCTTCTTTATTGCTCTACAGGAATTTTTGTCTATTCCAAATTTCCTATTTGGAATAGACACAAAATTTATAGGGAATGCTTTCCCTGCAGGCAAGTAATTAGAAAAGAGAACTCAAGTTAGTTAACATTTTAGCATAAAATTTTTATTTTTAAGCTTCCTGTAAATTTGTTTTTGTAAAACTTTGTAAATTATATTCACTTACTTATGTAAAGCTAATGATTAATAACACCCAGAATCAGCATAAACATTTTACTTATGCTGAAAACTGATGGTACAAAAGGATTGATTTCAAGATCAATTAGAAATCTATATTCTGAGCAGCTTAGCCTCTAGAAATAAACGTTTTTATACCTAAGATTTCCAATTTCATCCAAATGGGTTGGTGTCTAAAGTATCATTTTGAAATATCTGCCAGCTAAGCTGGAGTCTTCCTGTATTCCTTAGCCAGTCTGTTGTTCTTTCATTCAGATCTTCTTTCTGAGAAACACTTCCCTACTTCCTGAAATGAGTCCGTTAGACAGTTATTTAAGAGTGGTCCACTTAAGGTGATAAACTCTCTCAGCTTTTCTGGAAATGCCTTTATTTCTCCTTTTTTTCCCTAAAAACATAGTTTTGTTTTCTTTCTTGCAGTACTTTAAAAGTATTACTCCATCTCTTCTGGCTCCCACAGTTGCTCTTGAAAAGTCATCGGTAAGCCTAATTGTTAATCATTTATAGGTAATTTGTCCTTTTTATCTGCTTTCCTTTACTTTATACATTGGAGTGCTCAGGACTCAGGCCTTAGGCCCCTTTTCTTCTCAGCCCCTCTCTTTGAGTGGTCTCCCTCACCAGTCTCAACCAATCTGATGACTATAAATACCAACTACATGATGATGACTCCCAACCTTATATTTCCAACCCAAACTTCTCTCCTAGCTCCAGGCTGGTGGACCCAGCTGTCTACTGAATAGCTCCTCCTAACACATTTCAAATGCAACATGCCCAAATCTGATCATATGATTTTCAGCTCTTTCTCCAAATACGTTTCCTCGGGAGTCTTCCCCATTTTAGTAAATGACAACACTATTTTTCCATTATCTTAGGACAAAAAAGTACTCATTGGTTTTAGACTCCACATATAGATCTTCAGAAATTCCATCAGCTCTACATTCAAACTGTACACAAAATTCAATCACTTCTTGCTATCTTACCATCATTTTTTGTGTGGTCTATTACAATAGCTTTCTAGTTGTTCTTCTTGTTTTATATGTGGCCTCCCTCCAATTGATTTATTCTTAGCATAGTAACCAGAAAGAATCGGTTACTTATGAATCAGATAATATCACTCATGTGCTCAAAAGCCTTCAATGGTTTTATATTTGTCTCTGAGTAAACGCCAAAGTCATTTCAATGATCCACTAAAGTCATCTGTAATCTGGCCCCCTCTATCTTTCTGATTTTATCTCTTATTTCTCTTCACCTTAATTATTCAGGTCTAGGCACACTAATGTCCTTGCTAGTCATTCAGCATACAAAACATATTTATTCCTCAGGACCTTTTCAAATAGATTTGTCCCTCAGATAATTAAATGGCTCACTTTCTCATCTCTTTGAGGTCCTTGTTCAATTTTCAAGTTCTCAAAAAGACGTTTCCTGATAACTATATTTAAAATTACAGCTACTACCCCTCCATCATTCCCTACCGCTTTCTCTGCTCTATATTTTGCATAGCATTTAGACACACCATCAGACATACTATATATTTTAATTGTGTATTTATTTAGTGCCTAATGCCCCCTCCCCCACCACATAGACACTAGAATGCAAATTCCATGTAGGCATGGCTTTGTTTTGTTTTTCCTTCTATTTCATCATTGTTGTATCCTTAATGCTATAAAATTGCATGGCACATAACGTAGTCCCCCCTTTTATGTGGGCATATGGTCCAAGGCTCCCAGTGGATGCCTGAAATCTCAGATAGTATCAAACCCTAATCAACTTCTTCAACTCTGCCAGAAATGTGGCAACAGCTTCTTCATCAATAGATAGTGCCTCTCCAGTAATTTTTATATTTTTCAGTTCAAACTTATTTCTGAATCTGTGTCACCATCCCTTACTTGAAGTAAAAGGCTTAGTGTCGCTTGTCTCAGAGGATCCTTTGCTGAAGTCATCCTAAAGGCTCAATACTTTCTGGCACAACATGCTGCCATCACTGTGAACACATTTTCTGTTCATGTTTTCTAACCACAAGTTTAATGCCTTTTCCATCTTAACTAAGCACTTCTCGCATGCTATGGCCATAACTTTTGCTGTGTGAGGCAGTACATAAAAAATAACATGGTTATTTTTCTTTCTCACAAATTCATGAATAGAAAATTCATTCTTATTATAAATACTAGAGGCCTGGTGCATGAAATTCGTGCATGGGGGTATGGGGTGTCCCTCAGCCAGCCTGCACCCTCTCCAATCTGGGATCTCTCTCACAATCCAGGACCCTGGCTCCTAACCACTAGCCTGCCTTCCTGCCTGATTGCCCCTAATCGCTTCTGCCTTCCAGCCTGATTGCCCACACCTGCCCTCCCCTGCCAGGACCCAACTCCTCTGCACAAGGCAGTGGAGACGCCAGGACCAGTCTCCTCCACACCATGCAGAGCTGCGGGACCCCTAGGCCTCACAGCATGGAGCGCCACTGGGCCCCGCCTCCGCTGTGCGCATGGCCATCTTGTGACAGCCATCTTGTGATGACATGAGGGTGTGACGACCACCTAGGCTATTATTAGTATAGATTAGCACCTCAGCATACATTTTTTGCTTTCCCTATTAAGTTCAGAACTTTCACCTTTTCACATAAAGGAAGTACTTTACACTTCTCTTTGCATATCTGAGTGCCCAGCATCACCACTCTTGCTCTTTGGGGCCACGTTAAGTGAAAGAAAGGTTACTTAAACACAAGCATTGTAATGCCCGACAGTTGATCTGATAACGGAGTCTGCTACTAAGTGACTAGTGAGCAGGGAGGGTATACAGCATGGAGATGCTGGGAAAGGGATGATTTACGTCTCAAGGCAGAACAGAGCAAGATAGCATAAGATTTCATGATCTATTCAGACAGTGCACAATTTAAAATGTATGAATTGCTTATTTCTGGAATCTTTCATTTAATATTTTGGGACCACAGTTGGGCAGTGATAACTGAAACCTTGGAAAGTGAAACCAAAAATAAGAGGGAACTACTGTAGTAAGCGCTACGCTCATAAATATTTATTGATGAATAAGTAAACAGTGTTTTGCAGTTTCTCTACAATATGTTCAATTATAGATTTTTTAAACTTAATCTTTTTTAAGACTACTGAATGCAAATCTGTATTTTATCAAGATCACCAGATGATACATATAAATGTTAAATTTTGAGAAGCACTTCTCTAAGATGTACGCCTATGAGTATAATTGATGGGCCATAGAATATGCATAGCTTTACAAAATAATGCTGAATGTTTTTCAAAGCGATTAGGCTACTTTCTCCAATAAAGTGTTAATACACATCATTTCTAACATTTAGTACCATCAGACCTAATTTTTTCCAAATTAGTAGATGTAAAATGATACCTCACTATGGTCCTAACTTGCTTTTTTAGATTACTGATGAGGTTAAGCACACATTTTTTCATAGGTTTATTCACAATAAATATTTCTTCTATAAAGTACCTACTTTTTTCTTGTTCTTATTTACTTATCAGTTATTTCCTTATCAGTTTTAGTGGTTTATATATTTGAGATACTAAGGCTGTATTTGTAATACTGGAGTTAGTGGCTTTTCTCTAGTTAATCTATCCTTTACTAATACTTTCTTGTAGATTCTTTGATGAGTATAAGGTCTTAATTTTAATGTAATCAAATTATTTTTCTTTCATTTAATATCTAATGCTTTTACTTTAGATATTTAAGGTTTAATTTAAGAAATTTGTTTATACCAAAAAGTGATTAAACTTTTTCATGTATTTTTAAAAATATGTAAAAGCATTATTTTCATATTTAAGCCCTTAACTCATCTGGAAAATAATTTTATGTAAGGTATCTAGAAATAAAACTTCTATTTAAGCAATTGTCCCTAAACCATTTCTTGTACAGTCCCTCCTCTCCCCAGTGATCTGAAATGCTAACTCTGTCATATATTGAGTTTCCCTACATACTTTGGTTTGTTGCTGGAGCCTCTGCCATTGGTCTTTCTTTGCCATGCACAAATACCACTTAATTATTATACACTTGCAAGTCATGATATCTTATAACCCACCTAGTTGTTGTTCTGCTATAGTGTTTTGATTTTCCTTGGCCCTAACTTGCCATATTTATTTTAAAATGTCTTTGTCAAGATCCATTTAAAAAGTCTGTGAGCCCTGACTGGTTTGGCTCAATGGATAGAGCGTTGGTCTGCAGACTGAAGGGTCCCAGGTTCGATTCCAGTCGGGGGCATGTGCCTTGGTTGCCGGCACATCCCCAGTAGGGGGTGTGCAGGAGGCAGCTGATCGATGTTTCTCTCTTATCGATGTTTCTAACTCTTTATCCCTCTCCCTTCCTCTCTGTAAAACATCAACAAAAATATGTTTTAAAAAATAAATAAAATAAAGTCTGTGAGATATTGACTGAAATTGCATTTATTTTATAGATTAATTTGGAAAAAATTGACATCTAAGTGGTGAGTCTTCTTGTCTATAAATTTTAAAGATACAGTATATTTCTCTATTTACTTAAATTGTTTTATTTTATTTATTATTATTATTACTGTTTGTTAATCCTCACCTGCGGATATTTTTCCGTTGATCTTTAGAGAAAGTAGAAAAGACAGAGAGAGAAACATCAATTGGTTGCCTCCCACACATGCCCCAACCTGGGACCGGGGATCCAGCCTGCAACTGAGGTACATGCCCTTGATCGGAATCAAACCTGTGACCCTGCGTCTATAGGCCGATGCTCTATCCACTGAGCAAAACCAGCCAGGGCTAATTAAGTCTTTTTAATGTAAAGTTTTATAACTTTTTCAAACAGGCTTTATGTATGTTTTTGTAACAAACTTTCAGATGATCTTTGTACCTCTGACTTTCATTTGCTTGTCTTTCCTATTCATTGATATCCCATCAACCTTACTAAAGTATTCAAATTTTACCACGTTAACTCCAGACTCACAGATCTACTGCCTATGGGATCAAATACAAACTTCTCAGGCTTAGATTTAAACAGCTGTTTACCCAGCCAACATCAAATCTTGTGAGGATTCAATTCCATTTGTATACTTAGAGCAGAAATACAGTGTAGAAGAGCTCATTCAGGCAATAGAATCTAAACAAAATTAGAGTAAGCCCTGACTGATGGCTTAGACAGAATGACTTAGCTGTCTTGGTTCCTCTTCTATAAAACAAGGAAAATATGAATACTCACTGCATAGGATGTTCAGAAAAATGAATGAGACAGAGCATGTAAGTTATGTAGCATTTAAGTTATTAGCACTTATGTCAGTTATTTACTGGCATTAATTGCTATTATTGACACATTAAAAACAAACAGATGATGGCACATCTTCTGTGAGTGATACTTATCATCATGCCTACATTTAATTCTTTATTGCTTATTAAAGTGTTTTCTGCACGTTTTTTAAGTACTGATCTTAATCTGGAAGAGGAAATGAACATGCTCTAGACGGCCTTGTTCCCCATACTGAACAGGTGGTGAAGAGAGGAAACTGGGAAGAGGTAGGCATAGGGTGTGGAGACCAAGCTAGCTTATATATGACCCCTACCTGACAGGCAGGCAGCCAAAATTATACAGTAGAACTTTGGTTCTCAAACTTAATTTGTTCCAGAGGACTGTTCAAAAACCGAATTATATTTTCCCATTAGAAATAATGTAAGTTGAATTAATCTGTTCCAGACCACCAAATGATTCCCTGTTTTATTCTTTCTTATATGTATTAAGCCTTTCTTTAATCTATAAACAAACACTTTAAAAACCAAAAGGACATGAAATGCAAATTAAAATTTAACAAAAAATGAAATGACATGAACAGCAAAAAAATGAAAATTTAGTGCTAATAAATGCAAAAAATGCAAAAAAATAAAATAAAATAAATCCACAGCACAGTTCCTGAGACATTAACAACCTGAGGGTTAGCAGCAAACTGATTCATACTCGCGCATTCTCTCCTTTGTTTGTCACCCGAGACAGGTATCAGCATGGAAGGGTTACCGGGTTGAGAAACAAATTGTTCGAGATGGAAGCTGTTGGAGAACTGAGGTTTGACTGAAGGGGGCATGCCAGGTATGTGACAAACGCAGATGGAGTCCAAGCTGACATCAGCGTACAAGAGAAGCCAGCAACAACTCACTGGTCACCAGAAAGCAGGGGGGCATTCATAACGCCAAGAGCTTGGACAGTGGGGACATTGCTGTCTGGGATATGCTTGAATAAAAGAGTGCCCTGTCCCGTGCTATGGACTGGGAATGGCCAGGCAATTCACGAGGCTCCCTTCCCAGCAGGATTGGGTTCAAAGTTGGTCTCTCAGAAAGGAAACCAGTGTACCACTTTTTCTCTAAAATGGCAATTGCTCAGCCATTTGGATCTAACAGCCCCAGCAGAGGGGTAGATAAAGACTGCAGCTCTGAGGAATGCCAAAGCTTGTCATTCCCTTGCTTAGCATTTGACTCGAGGGAAAAAATGGGTTAGTAAAGCCCCAACATTATTTTCTTTTTAGTAATAATATAATTCACATAGTAGTTACTCTATATTTTGATAATAGGACTGGTACACCATACGAAATTTTGTATAACATGTGTAGCAGTCAGTCTGACAACGGTATTCTCCAGGAAATCTTTCCATATGTGGCAGGCATCCCCACCAGAGGCAAAATGAGAATCCAGACCTATGGAAAGAGAACTTGCAAGAGCTAATCAGGGCCCTGGAGTTCTGCTCCCTGTAGGATTTGTGGTGGGCCATCCATCATAGAAGGGACCCTGAGACACCAGACAAGGAGTCAGACAGACTAGGATTAGGGAAGAAGCCTAAGCCTACACTCTGCGCCCAGTTAACGTGAGGTCAAATTAATCTGTGAGTCAAACACTCTGACAGCATGCAGGCTCATCTGACATAGAGATACACTAATACAGCAGGTACAGTGTCTGGTTACTGCACTAGAAAAATCCTTCTCAGTGGTTCTCAACCTTCCTAATGCCTCGACCCTTTAATACAGTTCCTCATGTTGTGGTGACCCCCAACCATAAAATTATCTTTGTTGCTACTTCATAACTATAATTTTGCTACTGTTATGAATTGTAATGTAAATATCTGATGTGCAGGATGTATTCAGGCAACCCCTGTGAAAGGGTCGTTCGACCCCCAAAGGGGTCGCGACCCACGGGTTGAGAACAGCTGCCTTAGATAGTGATGCTATTTCAGTTTGATATTTAAGATGTTATTGGTGGACATGATGAAAACTTGTCGGAGGATCATTTGTCCATTTGCTTTTCCTGTGTGTTTTAAGATGAGGGATACCAGAGCATGTTCGCAGGATCAGAGGAATGATCTCACCAGAATCCTGAGGAAGTCAGAGATGTGGTCAAGCACACAGGCATGAGGATGAGCCCTAAACAGAAGGGAAGAAACGTCATTGTCACCAGGGCTAAGTAAGCACCACTTCACAATTAATCTTGCCATTAGGACTAGGGATATGCAGCAGCTGATCAAGAATTGCAGTAGCATTATGCAATAGCGGCATCCTATCTTGGGCAAAGATGCTGACTATTTCTCTTATTTATTTGAAAGTCAGGAGACTAAAACTCAAACTGATATGGATTCTTGGTCTTTAGACAGTAACTTAAATCCACATTTTAAAACAGAGCAGTTTCATATAATTGCTGTGAAGATGTCAGTAAATAGAATCCAAATTGATGGCCTAACCCCAACAGCTGGGGTTAGGGATTTCCCTCTGCACCTAACTTTGACCATTCATCAGTAATATGAGAAACCTCAAGCACAAATATTCTTGGTTGGTTTTTAAAAATCCCACAAGACTTTTTAATCTTCAGATGTTACCTGGCCTTCATATTACTGTTACAAGGAGAGCAATTTAGGGGCAATAGCTGGGGTGGTGGTTGGTAATTTTTCCCTCTTGCAAGCTTAAGGCCAGAGCACTGTGGTGGGACACACTAAAAAGTTTGCTTCCTGTCAATGCACAGTTTGCTATAAGCGACGCTTTCTCTGGGCTGCCAGAGCCTGTGGTCTGAACTGTGTGACACTAACATTCAATTACGGTAAAATGTCTCTTGAATGACTGACATTTCCAGTAAACTTGCTGTGGGTTCAATATACCTTGAGGCCAATCAGTGAAGTTTCAGAGGATGGTAAGAAATACCTTATTGACAAATAATTCACACTCCTTCTGATTTATTCTGACCCAAAGTATTAAGGATTCTCCTTGGAGTTGCTTTACACATCGCTGGGAAAGATATGGTAAAACTTTAGTGTTTAAACCAGCTGTGGGCAAACTACGGCCCGCAGGCCAGATCTGGCCCGTTTGAAATGAATAAAACTAAAAAAAAAAAAAAGACCGTACCCTTTTATGTAATGATGTTTACTTTGAATTTATATTAGTTCACACAAACACTCCATCCATGCTTTTGTTCCGGCCCTCCGGTCCAGTTTAAGAACCCATTGTGGCCCTCGAGTCAAAAAGTTTGCCCACCCCTGGTTTAAACCCTGGAAGTTAGGAGCTTAGCACTATTTTTGTTGGGAGGAAATTATTTTCAGCTGCTGAGTTTAAGTCCGGAGAAGCACCTAAGAAGTTCTTTTAGGTTTTCCATGATCTGGTAACAAATACACATCCCCTCATGTTTATCTTCATTTTAATGAAACCACGGTGGTTCCTAGCAGCATTCTGTCCTCAATCATCAGCTGAGTTTAACTTCAAAATCAAAATTCCAGGGCTCCTCCAGTTGATGCAATCCATGGTATTTGCTTCTTCAGGAACTAATGTTAAGTTTTTCCACAAACTTATCAGGTTCTAGACATAGACACTCATCTGGCTAACAAAATGATTTAGAATATCTATCTTGTAAATACTGAGTTTTGGGGGGTAGTACATTTGAATCATTTTTCTTTTCTTTTAACCATCTTGGAGAGGGGGAAAGTTGTCTCTTCTCCTTCTTCCAGTTTTGATGGCATAAAGACCAAGACATAGAGAGTAAATCAGAACTACCTACAGGAACTCATGCATCTCAGCTTCAAAAAGCCAAGGGTTAAGCTTGAAGGCTGGGTTGGGGGACTTCAACACACACTCATACATTTTTCAATTCTCTGGATATATAGAGGTGACAACTTCAAATCAAAATGTCTTCTAAAGGCCTAAAACTTTGTGGGTCAATCTGTGGAGTTTAAATATTGTCTTTGTCTGATCAGTTGGGAATAGTATATTATATTATACTAGAGGCCTGTTGCATGAAGAGATTCGAGCAATAGGCCTTCCCTTCCCCTGGCTGCCAGCACAAGTTTTTTTCCGGCACCCGGGACCCAGGCCTTCACTCCGGCTGGAGCTGCCTTCAGTCTTCCATCTTCACTGCTCCAGCTGGAGCCGCCTTCAGTCTTCCCTCCACTGCTTGGAGCCTACATATGCAAATTAACCACCATCTTTGTTGGCAGTTAATTTGCATATTGTGCTGATTAGCCCATGGGAGGCGTAGCGAAGGTATGGTCAATTACCGTGTTTGTCTATTATTAGATAGGACTAGTGGCCTAGTGCATGAATTTGTGCACATTGAAATGGAATTAATTAGAAGAAATATTTTTTAAATATATTTTATTGATTTTTTACAGAGAGGAAAGGAGAAGGATAAAGAGTTAGAAACATCGATGAGAGAGAAACATCGATCAGCTGCCTCCTGCACACCCCCTACTGGAGATGTGCCTGCATCCAAGGTACATGCCCTTGACCTGGAATAGAACCTGGAACCCTTTAGTCCCCAGGCAGACACTCTATCCAGTGAGCCAAACCAGCTAGGGCAGAAGAAATATTTTAATATCACTGTTTTCCCTATTTCTCTCTGCATCAAGCCCCGGCCATTGCCTGCGGAGATGCAGCATCAAGTCCCTGCCCACCTGCACATGCCTGCCACGCACACACTCTCCTGGTGATCAGTTGTTACGGCATGACAGCTTTACAACCATAGGCTTTTTATTATATAGGATACCCTTCACAGTTCACCTGTCAAATACACTGTTTCATTTGAAGCTCAAATATCCCTGGTAGGTAAGCAAGATGCATTATTAACATTAAAAGTCACTCAGTGGATGAAGTCTCTTTCTTAGCCTGGTTTTCTTGGGCTCTTTCAGTGATGACACAAATATCAATAATATCAGAGTTCTGATATATTTCAAGCTTCTGCTTTTCACTCTGTACACCAGTGATATCCAATAGGACTTTCTATAATGATGAAAATGCTCCATAATCTGGGCTTGTCCACTAAGATAGCCACAAACCACATGTAGTCCCTTAGCACTTGAAATGTGGCTAGTATGAATGACAAGCTGAATTTTTAATTTTATCTCATTTTAATTAATTCATGCTTAAATTGAAATCATCCCATGTGACTAGTGGCTACTGTATTTAACATTGCAGTTGTATGCTTCCTCTTGGTAGCTTCATACACCCCATGACCTTAGCCACCACCCATACAAAAAGGATTCCCAGCCTCAAATTCCAGCCTTGATTTCCACCTGCCTATTAGCCATAACTGGGCACTCACAGATGCTTGTAATTCATCATGTTCATAACTGAACTCATCCTGTTTTCCTTCAAACTTGCTGCTCCTCCTAGCCCTGTATCCCAATGGTCTGGACAACTTGATGAAGTGGGCATAAGAATTCTTTGGTGAGCTACATGCCTACCAAATGCTGCAACACAAGAAATGGGCTCAAAATGTTGCAAGGGGGTTCAGCTTTGTCTTTGCAATGCATTTTCAAATGATAGTTAAATATTATGGCAAAGTCAATGTACAGAATTCCATGGAATGACAGTATATTTATAAATGATAATGTCATAAACAATTGGATGTTTATTATAGGTCAGGAACTTCACACCCATCATCTCACTCCATCATGACAACACTTCAGTGAAATTGATATTCCTATGCCCATTTCACAGTAGGAAACCCAGGCCCTGAGATGCTGGGTGTCTTTCCTAATCAGCAGCTGATAAGTGAGAGCCTGAGGACACCAACTCCAGTCATTTGATTAAAGAAGCAAGATGATATGGTGATTGAAATAGCTAGATTCTGGACCCAGATTACTTACACAAAAATCTCAGCTCTGCCAACACTAGCTGTATGACCTTGGTCAAATCACCATGCCTCAGTTTCTTCATCTGTAAAATGGGAATCATATCTAGGACAAGATACCATTAGCTTATTTTATTGTTATTGTAAGGATTGAATTAGTTAATAAATATAAAACACAATGTCTGACATATATACTATATGGGCATTACCAATTATTATTATTGATTTCAAATCCACTGATGTTTTATATCTACCCACCTCTTCACCCTGTGTGTGTGTGTGTGTGTGTGTGTGTGTGTGTGTGTGTTGGAATTCTAAAATCTGGGATGGAGCTGGAAGGCAAAACAGAGAGAAGAGAGGACTGGAGATGGTAGCAGAGAGCTTCTGGCAGGTATGTTTCAGCTTTGACCTGGTCCTTGACTAAAAGAAGCTTGTGTGGCTTTCTGTCTGAAGAGTGGAGAGTAAGGAAATTATAAGCATTTCCTTATAATTTTAAGGAAATTATAAGTCTTGTTTGGGTTCTAAATCAATATAATGTCTTCTCCCAACCAGGAAGTAGGTGAAATTCCAACACTTATGAAGTAGGTCTTTGCTGAGGCTTCTCAGTCCATTCACAGTAGAGTCTAAATGAGATCTCCAGAAGCTCTGAAAATCCTAGTTACTATTCAGGTCAGAAGTCGACATTCTAACCTCTTAAGTTTAATATATGTGCCTTATCTTGAACTCTTTACCCACTTGTATGTACAGAAATCTTTGTTGACATTTCTCTGATTATTTTAAACTAGAGGCCCGGTGCACAAAAATTTGTGCACTCGGGGGGCGGGGGGAGGAGGGTCTCCCAGTCCGGCTTGTGCCCTCTCACAGTCTGGGACCCCTCGGGAGATAACGACCTGCTGGCTTAGGCCTGTTCCCGGGTGGCAGAGGGCAGGCCTAATCCCTAAGTGCAGCCCCTGGTCAGGCTCAGACCAGGGCCGATTGGGGAGTTGGGCCACCGTACCCTGTCATGCACAGAGCAGGGTGGATCAGGGTGTTGGGGCGCTGCACCCTGTCACACTCAGGGCAGGGCCAATGGGGAGGTTATGGCTCTACCCTGTCACACATAGAGCAAGGCCCGTGGAGGGGGGTTGGGGCGCCACCCTCTATCACCCACAGAGCAGGGCCAATCAGGGGGATGGGGCGCCACCGCTGTCACACTCGGGGCAGGGCCGATGGAGAGGTTATGGCTCTACCATGTCACACACAGAGCAGGGCCCGTGGGGGCGGGGGGAGGGGGTTGGGGCGCCGCACCCTGTCACACACAGAGCAGGGCCGATCAGGGGGTTGGGGAGCTCCCCCCTATCAGGCACAGAACAGGGCTGATCAGGGGGTTGGGGTGCCTTTCCCTGTCACAAACAGAGCAGGGTGGATAGGGAGGTTGTGGCCCCACCCCCTGTCACACACAGAGCCGCAGGGCGATAAGGGGTTTTGGGCGCTGCCCCCTGTCACGCTGATCCCGGTGCCGGGAGCCTCGCTGCTCCGCTGATCCCAGTGCCGGGAGGCATATTACCTTTTTACTACATAGAATAGAGGCCTGGTGCACGGGTGGGGGCTGGCTGGTTTGCCCTGAAGGGTGTCCTGGATCAGGGTGGGGGTCCCCACTGGGGTGCCTGGCCAGCCTGGGTGAGGGGCTGAGGGCTGTTTTCCGGGTGGTGAGTGACTGGAGCTCCCAACCGCTCCTTGTTTTCTTTTCTTTTTTTTTATTCTGGGCCAGCTTTAGCTCTGAGGCTTTGCTGCTGAAAACATTGATACAAAGTTTCGGTCTGGCTGGGTTTCAGTCCGGCTGGTTTCTGGGGTTTTGTTTACCTTCTTATTTGCAACATAGTACATAGTTGCTTAGAGTTGCAACTGAGAGGCCGGCAAGTGAGGCGGGGAACATTGGAGTCCGCAGCAAGCAAGCCTCATGCTCGCTTCAGTGCCTGGCTGCTGGCTGCCATCTTGGCTGACAGTTAATACGCATATACTCACTGATTAGCCAATGAAAAGGGTAGCGGTCTTATGTTAATTACCATGTTTCTCTTTTATTAGTGTAGATTATATCTCTAGAAATAGAATTAAGTAAAAGGAGTTAACATGTTAAGCCTCATCGTGCATGTTGACAAAGTACATTTCTAGCTAAAATATATTCCATTGTTAGAATTTTAGAAAGTGTAATCTGGGGCTTTTGTTTGTTTTGCATTTTTAAATTTTTCACAACATAGACAAATGAAAATTCTGCATACCACCTAAGATCTACCTAATGAAAATATTTTTAAAACACACCTGCCCTTCTTTGATCTCACTAGTGATTGTCACCACTCTAGCCTGAGCCAGCACCATCCTGACCTGGGTTCCCACAATGGCCTTTCAATTGGTCCCCCACTTCCTCATCTGACCTATTCCAATACCTTTCTAATACCTTTCTACCCATCTTCCCCTCCGTGTGTGTGTGTGTGTGTGTGTGTGTGTGTGTGTGTGTATGAGCATCTTAACCATCAAACATGACACTGCTTACTTGAAACATTTCATTGCTTCTTGGTGTTTTTAGGATAAAATTTAAAATTTGAAACTTTATATGATCTGGTGCAGCCCCATTCGTGTAAGTTCCACCCTACCTCTCCAATATATCTTCACTGTCCTCAGTCACACAGGTTGCATTTTGGTTCCCTAAGCAGGCCTGGCCCATTCCATCTGGGCCCTCCCTACCGGCTGCTGCCTCTGGCACACTCCTCCCTGGCCAGCTCCCTGCCAGCTAGTCACTTCCTGAGGGTCAACTTCCCCATGACCCACCCCACCCCTAGTTTACATTAGATCTTAGACTCTTCCAGCACCATGTGCTACACTGAACTTGTAGAACATTCTACACAGTTTAGAATTATATAATTAGTTGTGTAATTCTTTGCTTTATTTCTGTCTCCCCAACTAGGTAGTAGGTTCATGGTCACAGAGTTTGGTTTGGTTTGTTCATCATTATATCTCTACCACCTACCACAGAGCCTGACACTAAAAACAAGATGGGTAAATAAGTGAATGAGAACAGCTCACGGCCATCCTCTTGCAGGAAGCCTTCCTCACTTATGCCCAAGCTACAGGGAGAGTTCCCTTTTTTAATATCTAATAGCATTCTTGTTTATGATAATTTATTTTGTCCTGGATGATATACTATGCTATAATCCATGATGATTTTTGTCTTTATTTTTCTCAGTCTGCTTTTTTCCCCAACTATGGTCTTCTTCAAGGGTAGGATCTGACCCTGAGCTGTCTACAACCTGATTTCTGTACATATTTTCCCATCACTGCTTTCCAGATACACTGGCCTCCTAGCTGGTTCCTAAACACTCTTGCCTCACTCCTATCCAGATGCTTTGAATTTGCTGTTCTCATTTTATTCTTCTTATAGATATTTGAATGATTACACACACACACACACACACACACACACACACACTTCATTCAACTTCTGCTCAAAGCTCATTTCCTCAGATAGACTTTGCCTTCTCTCTAATAACTGATCCTGCTTGAGTGTTCTTCCCAACTCTCATCACCACCTCCCACTACAGTACAAGTTTACACTCTGGTTTGCTATCTAGTTCCCTCACCAGAACACAGACCCATGAGCATATGAGAATTTTTCCATTTGATTCCCACCATGTACTTGGCCTAACACCTGGCATATAGTACTTATCACATACCTGTTATATAAATATTTACTGAATGACTGAATCTCAGCTCCAGTGAAAATCTAAAGCTTCAGCTCAGACCAAAATAAACATAAGTAGATTTCAGCTGGCTTAAGAAGCTAATCCAAACTTCACTTCAGGATCCTAATTCAGAGGTGGAGCTAGGCATTCCTTAACTGATAGATTGCTTCTGATGCAAAGAGACAACTAAAGGGAAGGAGATCCTTCCTTTTTACAGCAGCATAGTATTCCATTGTGTAGATGTACCACAGTTTTTTAATCCACTCATCTGCTGATGGGCACTTAGGCTGTTTCCAAATCCTAGCTATTGTAAATTGTGCTGCTATGAACAGAGGGGTGCAAATATCCTTTCTGACTGGTGGTTCTAGTTTCTTGGGATATATTCCTAGAAGTGGGATCACTGTGTCAAATGGGAGTTCCATTTTTAGCTTTTTGAGGAAACTCCATACTGTCTTCCATAGTGGCTGCACCAGTCTGCATTCCCACCAGCTGTGCAGGAGGGTTCCTTTTTCTCCACATCCTCTCCAGCACTTGTTGTTTGTTGATTTGTTGATGATAGCCATTCTGACAGGTGTGAGATGGTACCTCATTGTCGTTTTGATTTGCATCTCTAAAGGGAAGGAGAAAGTTGATGAAAAAGAAGGCAGAGAATAGTAAAGGGGAGAAGTCAACTGACTTAGATAAAAGGAGGAATGTTAGAATTCTAAGGTTTTGAAATCCTTTCAGCAGCTACATGTCAAGCAGAAAGTCAAAGTTCTAAGTTGCTCTTCTTTTTGATAAATGTGGTTCTGCATGAAATGCCACCTCTTTGTGTTGGTAAACCAGCTCAGTGATCATGTCTTTGATATGATGCTATGGAAGGATAGTAATCACAAAAAACTCCAGAACATAAATTAAAAAAAAAAGAATAAAAGACAAAAAGAGAGAGAAATTATAGATGGTAATAAAAAAAGAACTTAAGTGCTAATGTGGAGAGAAACATTTATAAAAGTCTCACAATAAAAGTGAGAGGATATGCCCTAGCCGGTTTGGCTCAGTGGATAGAGCGTCGGCCTGCGGACTGAAGGGTCCCGGGTTCGATTCGGGTCAAGGGCATGTACCTGGGTTGCGTGCGCATCCCCAGTGGGGGGCATGCTGGAGGCGGCTGGTCGATGTTTCTCTCTCATCGATGTTTCTAACTATCCCTCCTCTCCCTTCCTCTCTGTAAAAAAAAAAAATCAATAAAATATATTTAAAAAAAAAAAAGTGAGAGGATATTTCCTTTGTTAAACAAAACTGATATTATATCATAAATGGATTGATCTGCCCAGAGTTCCCAAAAGGAAATGAGATTGAGATGTTTCCACTTGAAACCACCAAAAAGTCAACACATTTACATTTGTATGTACATGCAAATATAAATAAGGTGTAGGTGGTAAGGCCTTGTTATAACAGTAACAACTCTGATGAGTTGGAAAGGGGTGTCGTTTCATTGTCTGACTCAGAATGCAAACCCTGACACAGTTCTTCCTCTGTACCTGATCACATGAGATTAGAATTATGCTGGCAGTTTAATATTGAATTCTTTGGGAGAAAATAACCATATATATAAAAATATCAAGAATAGTTTCAGAATCTGTGATTATCTGAAACAGGCTGGCTTCCACCACAAGCAACTTAACTAAGTTACATATCCAAAAATTAACTCTTATCTGGAATGGTCTTAATGTTCTCATTTTCATGATAAACTAAAAATTCAGGCTATAAAAAAGTCACAAAATAAAACTGAGAAAAAGTTTCCTTTGTTAATATGAGGTTGGTATTTACATCACAAATCAAGACTTAAAAAAGTGCCCGGCCAATGTGGCTCCGTGGTTGAGCCTTGACCTATGAACCAGTAGGTCATGGTTCAATTCCCAGTCAGAGCACATGCCCATTATGTGGCCTCAATCCCCAGTAGGGGTCATGCAGTAGGCAGCCAATCAATGATTCTCTCTCATTATTGATGTTTCCATCTCTCCCTCCTTCTTCCTTATTCTCTGAAATCCATAAGAATATATATTTTATAAAATTATAAAAAAAACCAGAAAAGAAAAAGAAGTATGTATAAAGTCAAATTCAATAATTGAAGAAAAGAGAAAATAAGGGAAAGGACAGAGGAGAAAGCAATGTGTAATAATGTGGTAGGCAGTTAGACAGACATGAGCAGAGCAAGGATGGTGGGCCCTGGCAGAAAGCCCGTGGGCCCTAGCGAAGGATGATTGTAGAGCGGGAACTCATCCCCAGGGTGACCTTTCCTCCCTTAGCCTATCACTAGTCATGTAATTTGGACCCTCCATACAGCCAGGGCCTGAGTTGCTGTCTCTGGCCAGCCCAGCTAACATACACAGGTCATCAGGAATCTTCCCTGATCCCTTACAGTCTCCTTGTCTTTTAAAACACCTTTTTGGTGAACTCCAAGATTCCTGAAACCTGGGAACAGGCCCACCCTCAGCTCCTTCTACACTCTTCTAATCCTCTTCTTTATTTCCTTGAGAGCCTCAGGAATAACTTAACAGGGACCCGCCCTTCCCTTTGAGGTGCAGCTGCTCTCTCTCCTAGGCCTCCTAAAGAACAGTGCTTTGGGGAACATGAAAGGCAGGGCAACCTGTCACTAGCCTGACAATTGGAGATTACAGTTGTAGGATGAATTTTCCGTCCAAAGCCACAGAGATATTAGGCACCCCTTGTATAGACAGACATGAAAGGGGAGACCTCCAGTAAGGCTGACTATGTCCAGAGGCAGACAAGCAGGGATGCCTTGCTTGAGATTGGCTTTGTGTTGAATGGAGTCCACCTGTCTGAGAGGAGTAAGTCCACCCTCCCCAAGACTGGCCAAAACAGGAATCATGGGTAAGCCTGCTCTCAGAGCACAGGGTATGCTCTCCACACCCCGGGTAGTTCCCAGGTGATAGGGAACCTACCCGACTGTGGTTCTCAGACTGCAGATGGCCCAGGACAGCCCAGAGACTAGCAGGAATGCCTCTAACTCTCAGCTTGGAACTTATCTTTCTCTCCGTAGGTGGGGAACCAGTCCACAGTGCCTTGAGCTATCCCTTTGGGCAAAATTTGACCCTGAGTCCCTCCAGCTTCTTTGGCAGCATAGCCTGGCCCATTATAAAGTGGGAGAGGTTTGGCCAGTTAATGGTACCATTAGTTTAATATGATCCTGCAGCTAGACCTGTAAATGGAAGAGGAGGCCTTTTTAGATCAATGTGTCTTTTCCATACAGCCAAGCCTTTATGGCTCTCAGAAATGACCCTCAGCTATGTGCTATTTGTAAACTAGATATCTATAATTCAGCGGTTCTCAACCTGTGGGAACCTTTCACAGGGGTTGCCTAAGACCATCAGGAAAACACATATATAATTACATATTGTTTTTGTGATTAATCACTATGCTTTAATTATGTTCAATTTGTAACAAATGAAATTGGGGGGTCATCACAACATGAGGAACTGTATTAAAGGGACGCGGCATTAGGAAGGTTGAGAACCACTGCTATAATTGCTACAGAGCCTGAAAGAAAAATATACCCAAATGGAAAGAAATATTCCAAAGAATGGATGAATGAATTTGTTAGTCCTTTGCCAACATATGCCAATCCTTGAGATATTAAAAATGACTGTCCTTATTTTACAGATAAAGTCTTTACAGAGCCAGAGGTATGGCTCCAGAACATCAAAGCCCTCTAAATCACTTTACCTTCCCCAAAACCTCCCCTATTGGGCTCAAACTGTTTATAGTTGTTCAATTGAGGAAAAGGAGCAGCTGTCACTTTTGCTAATGTCTCTGGGATGAAGAATGCACAAGGCAAGGAGGCTAGGAAGAAAAAATAGGAATTGTTAGTTTTTCATTACATTCTTTCTTCCTGGAGCAATTTGTCTCAAATTATGAAGAACTTGGAAACCCTGAAATGGGTTAAAGCTTGAGTAATGATAATAATAGTACCAATAACAATAATACAAAATTCTAATTTGCATCTTTATAGCTCTTTATTCTTCCCAAATAATATCATATACTTATTATCATTTGGTTTTCATGATATAACTGTCCCCATTTTAAAGATGAAGAGGCTGAATCTCAAATAGATTTTACCTTGTTCCGTTCTGCATCACAAAGCTAATAAAGCACAGAATCAGGGTTCACACCCAGGTCTCAAAACCCATCTACACCTAGTATTCTTCCCACTTCAACGACATCAAAATAATAAAAATATTAGGAAATACTGATGTCTGAAATCAATGGGGGGAATAAGCAGTTGACCATTTAGCAAGCCGCATTATCTTCTAGATAGAGATTTACGTTTGTCTTTGTGGCAGACAGTCTCTTTACTCTGGAAAAAGAAAAGGGGGGAAAAATGCTTGACAGGGATTCTGTTGTTGTACAAATAGTGGGCATCTACCCATCTTTCTTGGAGAAGCCCCGAATGCAGTGAAACACCCCTACTGTTGCTGCGACCTCTATTCACTCCACGTTTACTGAGTACTCTGCACATGGGTCACTGTTCAGAATGAGACACTGTGTACCATATGATAAAGTCACCTGGGAGTGTCTTGTGACAAACCTTTATTCCTGTGAATTACTTTTCAGAGAGAGACATGTTTTCTTCCAGTCAGCATCTTCTCTGCTCTAGTTAGCCTATATCCTCTTTGGGCCTCTTTGCAAAGTGGGGCATGTTGATGTTTGAGTTGTTCGTAGGAGCTGGGATGTTGGGAGGAAGTGTAGGCTTGAACCTCCCTTCATGTGGTCGTGCTGAAGGGAAGACCATGAAAAAGACACCGATGGGTTTGGGGGCCTTGTGACCAGGGTTCAATTCCTGGTAAGGGTACGTGCCCAGTGAGGGGGTTGCAGGGTAGCAAACAGAGTCCCACCAAAAACTTTCTTTAAGAAGCTCCCAGAGGCCGGGAAGCACTGATGTCTGAATCAGGTCTTATGATTTGCAAGAGCTGGAGGTTAAACCTACATCCCAGCAAGAAGGGGCAGGGTTCTTCCTTAAGGAACCAGATACTCGCAGTTGAGGAAAAACATTAAAATTCCTGTACGGAGAGTGTGATCAGGGTGGTGGGCTTTAGACAGATGTGGGAAGTCTGTTTCCTGCCTCTGGGGCCCAGGGGAATTTTGCTGGGTTTCTAGTGCTTGGGACTTTCTTATAGGTGGCGTGATGGAGAGGACCTGGTCTCTGCTAAGAGGAGGCCAACTGGCAACTAAGCAAGTTTGAGGGTTCTAATGAAAACCACAGTTAGAAGAGAGGTGATTTAAATGTTACCACATATATGCTTGGTCTCAGTTGTTTCATAAGGAATAACAGAAGAGCCACCCTACACTTGTCAGGCTGGTAAACGAGAGAGGAGGGGTCAAGAGGTGTGATCAGAGCAGCCCAGCCCCAGGGTGTCCATGACTGCCATGGGGAGGACAAGGGACCAGGGCTGGAGGTGGGGAGCATGAGTCACTGAGAGCTCTCAGTGTAGTGAGAGAGAAATTTAGGCAGGGGGCGCTAATTTCCAGCATTTGGGCAAAAAATAAAAAAGAGGGGCTGCAGATCACACATAATTTAGGCAGTTAAAAATTTACAATGATGTCTCTATTTTGGAGTGATACTGGTGAGGCCTCAGACATGTGGGCCAAAGCCCTCTGTCCCTAACTTCCCCAGCCCCCAGGTAGCTCAAAGGGCATGTGCCTGTGAAGAAAGATGCAATAACTCCGAGACAGAGTCAATAAAATACAGACACTCAAATGTCGTCCTGAAATGCTAAATTATGCCACTGGAGTAATTTATTTACCTTCAGCTACCTGTCCTTCCCAATTATTCTCTCAGTGACCCCGGGACTCTGTCTTAAGAATTACTTGGAGCTTTCCTGGAGCCTGGCCCAGCCAAGCCCACAAAAGCTCACATAGACCTGCTTCCCCCTCCCACAGCAAGTGGTGACCTTTGGAACATCCTTGAGTGGGGCTCAACCATCTGGAAAAATGAAAGGGACCCACCTATGCATCACATGTATAAAAGTTACAGCCCCTTCTTCATGTTCCTAATTTAATCACAATGTGGTGCCCATTTTCAGAGTAACTAGACAAGCTTTCTTCTCCTATTTTGTACATATGGATATACCCCAAATCAGGAAGATGTGTAGAAGTCACACCTGCTAAACATTAAGCACACGCATTTCTATTTAATAGCACTCACCCCTCTGTAGTATTTCATAGTTGAAAACACAAGACTTGAGACAGACCTGGGTTTGAACAACATGCTCCACCATGGAAGCCCTAGTCTCCTCAGGGTAATTATCCCAAAGGCTCAGCTGCCCTGATCACAAAATGCACATCACAGCTCCTGCTGTGGTTGTAAGCAGTGAATTATTTAATGAACGTAAAACATTGGGAAAAACACCTGGCACATGCTATGGGACCAGTAAATATTACTCTTCATATTTTCACATTTCTAAAAGATTTATAAATTCAGATGCTAGCAACTGGGAGATCCCAAAAAGGCAGACTTGGAACGGAAAGACCTGCTTAGATTCTGAGCAGTGCCTAACTGTGTTTTGACTTCATCACTTGCCACTTCCATCTATTGGAAAATCAACCACAGCTCAGTCTAACACCCCCGCCCAGCAGCTCTCTAAATCACTTGTTCTTAAATGAGTCAGCACACACACACCCCCTGCCCCCCTCAGCACCTTGGTCACTCGCCTGGTGCACACTGGCTGCAGGTTCCCAAACAGACTTGGGCTGCTGCTCCAGTAAACTGCGCCAAGGAGGCGGGTGGGGGTGGGAGGTACGCACCTCCCCATGTTTCCTTGTGCACGGAAACAGAGCTGGTGGCTGCATTGTCCTCGTCTGCTACAAAACAAACCAGCAAGGCAAAGGTGGTGCACCAACAGTTCGCAGGAGCCGCCCGGAGGAAGCATCTGCTGCCCACACTGCGCTTCGCTGTAACCAGCCCTCCAAGTCCCACAGTTTCATGACCGCCAACTTCACACGATGAGCTGAGCTGTATACAAAACTGGTTTTGTCTGCTCCTACCTCAATTTTTCTCCTTGAGCAAACTGAACCTAACACTTTTTTAAATTGTGGATAAAGATATCTTATGAGGCGCTGGGAAGGCCATGGGAAAGCTGTTGGGAGGAAATCAAGATCTGCGTTCTCTTCCTTGGACATATTCCTAATGACTCCCTGCACCTCAGTCTTCTCTGAGGAAAATGAAAATAGCCCCCCTACTTCTCAGGAATCATAATTTCATGGTGCTTTGAAAAACTAAAAAACAAAAACAAACCTCCAACGTTAGATGGAGTAAAATGTAAAATCTCCAATAATGGAATGCTCAGGCAAGCAGGTGCCCTGGGTTTCAAATTTAAGTCTGTCTCTAACCTGTTCTTAAAAACTTCTAAAATATATTCAAGCATTGAGTAACTACATTATAATGATGGGTCTTTGTTTCAAGGATGTGAGATCTTGAAGTTAATCAAAGACATTAAATAGTGCATGTCTTTTGATTTGTAGTCATTTGCTATGAAAAACCTCTGGTCAGCTGGCTTCCAGTTAAGGTTTACATTTCAGCTAATAAAGTTGTTTTGTTTTTAGTTAGTCTTCCCCCTTGGAATGAAATTCAGCTCAATTCGTCTCTTTATAGTAATAGGAGCATCTCCATCTCCGGCTCCTCAGGGAGAGGTGCAGGAAGCTCAAACAGGAGGACCAGGGGCAGGGCTATAAAGAGGATAGTGATGAAATCAGGTTTCAGAATGAATTTAGGAAATTTGACTTAAACTAACAAGGTGAGATTTCAACATCCATTGAAAGGGATGAATGTTAAAGACCTGCATTCGTTTTTTGTGTGTTTTTTTAAATAGTCAATTATATACATTCTGGACAGAAAGACACTGGTTTGCCTAGGTTTGAAAAAAGAGCAAGAAATATCATGCACTAGATTACCTAATCTTCAAGAACATAGACAAACTAGATCTGTCTCTTCTCTCTCACCTCTTTCTTCAGCCCACTGCTCTGTAAGTTCTGCACCACCAACACCCCAACACCTCTAAAATTGTGACTGCCAAAGGTCACCAGTGACCACAAATTGGCAAATCAGTGGACTTGTTTCCAATTTTAGGACTCACATCCTTTTAACATTTGACATCACCAGCCACACCTCACCCTCTTCCTTTTGCTTCTATGATACTTCTCCCATGTTTCTCCTGACATCTTGGCTACCTCTTTTCAGCCTCCTTTTGTCTTTCTGTCTCTCAATGTTGCCTCTAATGGTAGGTTCAGTCTCTGTCCCTCTTCTCTCACTCTACACACACTACCTAGTGATATAACTATTCACATGACTTCAGCTCCCACCTGAAGGATAAGAGACCCCAGATCTATCAGTCCAGTCCAGACCCTGAGCACCAAACCTAGCAGATCAACCTGCGCCCTGGAAATCCTCGCCGGCATCTCCCCAGTTTTCCAGCTCTTGCTTCTCCTTTTCTGCTGCTCCTAGCTTGATAAATGGCACTATTATCCATCCAGGGGTCCAGATCAGAAACCTCACTATCCCTTAACTACTATATTGAATCAATGGCAACAATTCTGCTCCTTGGCTTATTTTCCATCCGCCGCTTACTCCCTCTCCCTCACTTGGCTATATGACTCATTTGACAGCAAAAGGCATCACTGCTCCTTACCTCCAGGCTTCAGCTAGAAAGATCCTTTCTTAGGCTGCCTGCCTCCAAGTACATCATTCCAAGTCTCTCTACCTGAAAAAGTTCACTTTGAGATAGTATTCTAGAAAAAAGACTTTGATCAAAACTATTTTTAAAAGACTGTAGGAAAAAACATAGATGGGGAAAGAACAAGGTATAACTCCAATTTCTTGAAGGCATCTGGTAGAACCCAATCAATATTAAGAACTTTTCTAACAAAAGAAGGATCTATTATTTATTCATTTTTGTTTTCACATTCATTGACTCTTTATTTTGGTGCAGGTATTCTTCGAAGGGCAAGCTGGCCAAGTTGAGGTAAGGCGGGTAACAGATGAGACGCAACTAAATAAATGAGACAATATCAGATAATAGTAAGTGCTGCTAGGCAGGGAGTAACTTGGAAGCTAATTTACACTGGGAATCAGGCAAAGTCTCTCTAAGGCAGTGATGGCGAACCTTTTGAGCTCGGCGTGTCAGCATTTTGAAAAA
Source organism: Myotis yumanensis (assembly GCF_028538775.1). Lineage (NCBI taxonomy): Eukaryota > Metazoa > Chordata > Mammalia > Chiroptera > Vespertilionidae > Myotis > Myotis yumanensis. The sequence continues at coordinate 149,078,364 of NW_027223754.1, read as the reverse complement.
CCCTAACTTAACTCTGGTGCCGTGTCACATATAGAAATTGTTTGATATTTGCAACCATAGTAAAACAAAGACTTATATTTTTTGATATTTATTTTATATATTTAAATGCCATTTAACAAAGAAAAATCAACCAAAAAAATGAGTTCGTGTGTCACCTCTGACACGCGTGTCACAGGTTCACCATCGCTGCTCTAAGGGGATGCCATGAGAACTGAGACCTGAATGATAAAGAGAAGGCAGTCATGAGGGTATCAGGAATGAGAGCATTTCATGCCAGGAGAACTGTTTGCACAAAGCCCCTAAGGCAGAAATGAGCTAGGCCAGTTGAAGAAATAAAGAAGAGGAATATTTGGTTGGAGCACCCTAGGCAAGGGGTGCAACGGGGTCACACATGTCAGATATCCAATAAACTTCAAAATAATTATACAAAGGAATTGTTTTTAAAGCTAAAAACAATAGAAATGAAGAGAAACTTAACTTCATGCAGTGAGAACGGAAGATCAGATTTCATTGTGGTATCTCTGACTCCAAAACATGTTGCTTTCTCATGGGAGATGATTCAAGTAGACCCAAGATTTGTGACTTTCTGGAAATTTTCCACATCAGTCTAACCCCAAACTCTGCCTCGGTTTCAAACCTTGTTCTAATAACTAGAGGCCTGATGCACGAAATTTGTTCAAGAGGAGGCCTTTGCAGCCGCACGGCTGCCTGAATCCCTTCTTCACATCTGGGCAGTTGCCTGGATGCAGCCCCAGCTTCGTCCGGAAGGTCGTCCAGAAGGACATCTCATCTAATTAGCATATTACACTTTTATTATTATAGATAATTGGTTTCCCCTGATGTTTTTATAAACAAGAGAAGCTTTTATAAGACCTCTCAGATTCAACAGTAACTGAAATGTGTAAAATTCAGAAATCCCAGTGATTACAAAATAAGTCTAGTGTTTGTACTTTTTTGAAAACATATTTTGTCTTCTATGTATAAAAATAATATAGGAATATTTAATTTAAAATAATGCAGCCCTGACTGGTTTGGCTGCATGGTAGAGTGTCAGCCTACAGACTGAAGGGTTGCAGGTTTGATTCCCTTCAAGGGCATGTACCTTGGTTGCAGGCTCAATCCCCAGCCCAGGGTTGGGGCATGTGCAGGAAGCAACCAATCAATGTGTCTCTCTCACATTGATGTTTTTCTCTTTCTATCTCTCCCCCTCTCTTCCACTCTCTCTAAAAAATATCAATGGGAAAAAAAATCTTCAGGTGAGGATTAACAAATAATAATAATAATAATGCAGGTATATATAAAGGGGGAAAATATCCCACATATTTATTTTTTAAATTGGCTTCTTCTTAAGGTTTATAGTTTAGTTTTATTTTGTTGTATTTATTATTTAATTTTGTGTGGTTTTTAAATATGTATAAGGATGTTAAAGATAATACAGTAAGTATGGCATCACATAGACCAATAATAGACCAACTGGTTGGGCCTGATAAACTCTACTAGCTTTCCCCTGACTATTCCCTGAGGTCCCAACACACAGCAAAGGTCCACAGGCACCCAGCTTGTGATAGCTAGCATTAGTGTACCCTGGGAATTTTTCTGAGTAACCTCAGACCCAGCATTGGCAATGGGTTTAAATATGTATCAATCTAGTGAACACCACTCATCCCTATCTGGTGACTCACTGAAAACCTATCTCATGCAATTTGCGTACTATGAGAGTCACTTTCTGTGACTGAGCCTAACAGGCAGCCAGCAGGTAAAGGCAGGCAAAAGCACATCTCAGGGTGTCCTTGGCCTTTTTCTGACCTGCCCCTGTGAAAGCCATCTTTGAGGTAGAGTTTGGCCCTTCACTTATCCAGGCTCAGCAGAGGCAGCCACAAACTGTGGTCCCTTTGTAGCTCCAAGCAGGTTGCCCAGGGCCAGTCACAGGTAGATTCTGACATTGGCTTGCACTGTAGTCCCTCCCAAGAGGCCCCAGAACCAGCACACCCAATGATGAACTTCAGACAACATCAGAGCAGGATCCAATTAGCTCCCCAAGCAGCACATCAAAGGGAGATCTCAGCATGCACCAGCCCCTGCAGAGGTAAATTCCATTTTGTGTGGCGATCACCAGCACAGCAGCTTGTACACTGTGGTTTGGGTCAATCCTCACAGTCAGCCAGACTGAGGGTCGACCCCACACATAGATGGGCCAACAGCAATCAAGACTCAACTATAGCCCAGCCTGTGTTGCTCAGTGGTTGAGCATTGACCTGTGAACCAGGAGGCCAGGGTTTAATTCCTGGTAAGGGTAAGTGCCCAGTGAGGGGGTTGCAGGAGGCAGCCAATAGATTTTCTCTCATCATTGATGTTTCTCTCTCTCTCCGCCTCTCCCTTCTTCTCTGAAATCAATAAAACCATTTTTTTAAAAGACTCAATTACAACAGGAGGGTTTATATAATGCACAAAAGGGACACTCCTGGAGCACCAAGCTTAGGGGATCAAGGAGACTGTGCCACTTGGTCACACAGGGCACCTATTACATAAGGCCACCCTATAAGATTGGGAGGCATAGCAGATCTTGTTAATACACAGAAATAAATGCAGAGAGACAGCCAAAATGCAGAGACAAAGAAACATGCCCCAAATGAAAAAAAAAAAAACACAGGAGAAATCTCCAGAAAAAGATTAAATGAAATGGAGTAAAGCAATCTGCCAGATATAGAGTACAAAACAATGATTATAAGGATGCTCAAGGAACTTAGTGAGAACTTCAACAGCATGGAAAAGAATATTGAAAATATAAAAAAGAACCAGTCAGAATAAAGAATATAATATGTGGAGTGAAGAATACACTAGAAAGAATAAACAGTAGGGTAGATGAAGCAGAGGGTCAAATTAGTGATTTGGAATACCCAATCAGAGCAGAAGAAAGAAAAAAGACTTTTAAACATGGAGGATAGTGTAAGGGACAACATAAAGTGTAACAATATCCACATCATAGGGATACCAGAGGGAGAAAAGAGAGAGCAAGGGATTGAGAATCTATTTGAAGAAATAAAGACTATAAACCTCCCTAACCTAGTAAAGGAAAAAGACACACAAGTCCAAGAATATAAAGTCCCAAACAATATGAACCCCCCCAAAAAACCATACTAAGACACATACTAATTAAAAATGGCAAAAGTTAAAGAGAGAGATAGAGAATATTAAAGGGAGCAATAATAAGACAGTTAGTTACCTATCAGGGAGCTCTCATAAGACTGTCAGCTGATTTCACAACGGGAATATTTCATGACATTGGCATGAACTATTCAAAATGATGAAAAGGAAGGACCTACAACCTATACTATTTTAACAAGCAAGGTTATCATTTAAAATTGAAGGAGAAATAAAGAACTTCCCAGACAAGAAAAAACTAAGGCAGTTCATTATCACCAAACCAGTATTACCAGAAATGTTAAAGGGCCTGGAAGAAGAAGAAGAAGGAGAGGGAGAAGAAGAAGAAGAAGAAGAAGAAGAAGAAGAAGAAGAAGAAGAAGAAGAAGAAGAAGAAGAAGAAGAAGAAGAAGAAGAAAGAAGAAAGAAGAAGAAAGAAGAAAGAAGAAGAAAGAAGAAGGAGAAACATAGTCATAAAGAATAAAATAGCAATAAATATGTGCCTATCAATAATCACTTTAAGTGAAAATGGCTTAAATGATCCAATCAAAAGACATAGGGTAGCTAAATGGATAAGAAAACAAGATTCATGTAAATGCTGTCTACAATAGACACACCTCAAAATGAAAGACACACACAGACTAATAGTAAAGGGATAGAAAGATATTTCATACAAATAAAAAAATTTTTTAAAGCTGGGTAACACTTCAGTTGATGCTGAACCCATTGGAGTGAGTCCATTGGGAACAGAATAGTCATATGGCCTCACTTGTTAACTTACAATGGAGAAACGTAGCAAACAGCACCTTAAACACGTGTTCAAATGTAGCCTTACCAATAATGGACCAGGACTGACATCATGTGCCTCCCAGTGTGATGCGATGGAAAGTAAAACACATTGCCTGTGTTTTCTATTTGCCAAAGGGTTTATCCTAAGTCTAATCATAAGGAAGTAATCAGACAAATTCAAGTTATTGAGCATTCTGGAGGACAACTGGCCAGTTCTTCAAAAATGTCAATCCACCATGAGATATGGAAAAGACAAAGGCTGTGAGAGCAGGGGGAACATTCTAGATTAAAAGACTCTAACAGACATCACAATGAAATGCCATGTGTGATCCTTGATTGCATCTGGATCAAGGAACAAAAACAGAAAAAGAGCTTCAAAGAATGAAAATGAGATACTTGGGAAATTTTGAATATGGACATTACATTAGATAAAATTATTACATCAATTCTTAAACTTTGGAGCATGATAATGATTTTAAAAAAGCTGGGTAGCAATACTTACATCAAACAAAATAAACTTTAAAACAAAGGCTATAATAAGAAATAAAGAAGGACACTACATAATAATGAAGGTATCAATCCAAAAAAGGATATAACCTTTGTAAACATTTATGACCCAACACAGAATCACCTAAATATATAAAGCAATTCTTGAAGAACATAAAGGGAGAGATTGACAGTAATACAGTTATAGTAGGATATTTTAACACCCCATTGGCATCAATGAATAGATCTTCTAGGCAGCAAATCAACAAGAAAATAACAGACTTAAAGGACGCACTAGATCAGATGGATTTAATTGATATGTCCAGAGCATTTCACTCCAAAGCTTACAATGGAGAAACGTAGCAAACAGCACCTTAAACACGTGTTCCCCCTGCTCCCACAGCCTTTGTCTTTTCCATATCTCATGGTGGATTGACATTTTTGAAGAACTGGCCAGTTGTCCTCCAGAATGCTCAATAACTTGAATTTGTCTGATTACTTCCTTATGATTAGACTTAGGATAAACCCTTTGGCAAATAGAAAACACAGGCAATGTGTTTTACTTTCCATCGCATCACACTGGGAGGCACATGATGTCAGTCCTGGTCCATTATTGGTAAGGCTACATTTGAACACGTGTTTAAGGTGCTGTTTGCTACGTTTCTCCATTGTAAGTGCATGGAGCACTTTCTAGGATAGACCACATGTTGAGACACAAAACAAGTCTCAATAACTTTAAGAATATGAAAATTACATCAAGCATCTTCTTTGACTACAATTGTATGAAACTAAAAATTAATTACAAAAAAAAAAACAAAAACCCAACACTGAAAAAACACACAAACACATGGAGGCTAAATAACATGTTATTAGACAATAAGTGAGTTAACAATAAGGTCAAGAAAGAAATAAAAAAATACCTTGAGACGAATGAAAACAGGTACACAACTGTAGAGAGTGCCTGGGGGAACAGCTGAGCAAAGGGTCATTGGCTGAGTCCAGCAGCATCAGCAAAGCCATGTCCTGGAAACATATCTCGCCAAAGGCAGGGATGTTGTCAGTCCTGACCTTTAGCTCAGGCACCAGGGGGTGGGTGTAATCATCTAAGTTCAGCCAGGCACCAGGGGCAGATGCAATTATCAGGGTCCAGTCAGGCCTGATGATTACGAGAAGCCACAAGAATGAAGAATTGCAGCTTGATCTTTAAGCATAATTTCACATAATTTCCTTCGTCTTAAACTCTCGTAAAACTTTCTAGTATCATGCTGTATATAATAAATGCACTGCACTAGCTCTGGTTCACTGTCTCTTCATCTGAGAACAGTGTCCCACCTGGTCCCAGCTTTACCCACTGTCTCTGTGTCTGTCTCTTTCTTTTTCTCAATCCCCAATTTCCCCTACTCAGGACTCGTTCACTCTCTAGCCATGCTGGTCATGGCTGGAGAACCCCCATAGTACACAACAATCTAAAATCTATGGGACACAGTGAAAGCAGTCCTAAAAGGGAAATTCATAGCATTAAAGGCCTATGTCAAGAAACAAGAAAAATTTCAAATAAACAATATAACCTTACACTTAAAAAAAAACTAGAAAAACAAATTAACAAACCCAAAGTGAGTAGAAGAAAGAAAATAATAAAGAGCAGAGCAGAAATAAACAAAATAGTCTAAAAACACAATACTAAATAAATAAGTAAATGACCAAGAGCTAGTTTGTTTAAAAAATAAACAAGAATAATAAACCTTTAAAGATATTCATCAATACAAAAACAGAGAGGGCCCAAGTAAAAAAATCTGAAATGAAAGAGGAGAAGTAATAATTGACATCACAGAAATACAAAAGTTTATAAGAAAATATTATAAGAAAAGTTTGGTACAAGATTTATAGATCAATAAACATGATATATCAAATAAACAAAATGGAGGATAAAAATCACATGATCATAACAATAGCTGCAAAAAAAGCACTTGATAAATAACAATACCCACTTATGATTAAAAACTCTTAGCAAAGTGGGAATAGAGGAAACATATCTCAACATAATAAAGACCATATATGACAAAGCCATAGCCCATATCACACTCAACAGAAAAAAAACTAAAAGCATTTCCCTTAAGATCTGGAACAAGATAGGGATGTCCACTTTCACCAATTATATTCAACATTGTTCTGGAAATCCTAGCCACAGCAATCAGACAAGAAGAAATAAAAGGCATCCAAGTTGGAAAGGAATAAGTAAAACTGTCATTATTTGCAGATGACATGATACTGTACATAGGGAATCCTAAAGATTCCAACAGCCAGCATGGCTCAGTGGTTGAGCATCAGCCTATGAACCAACAGATCACGGTTTGATTCCCTGTCAGGGCACATGCCCAGGTTGTGGGCTTGATCCCCAGTGTGGGATGTGCAAAAGGCAGCCAATTAATAGTTCTCTCTTATCATTGATGTTTCTTTCTCTCTCTCTCTCTCTTTCTCCCTCTCCTGTCCTCTCTGAAATCAGTAAAAATATATCTTAAAAAAATATTCTACTAAAAAATGACTAGAACTGATAAATGAATTTAGTAAAGTAGCAGGATTCAAAAAATATCCAGAAATTGGTTGCATTTTTATACCAATAATGAACTAATAGAAAGAGAAACTAAGAAAACAATCTTATTTACAATTGCAGCAAAAATAATTAAAATACTTAGGAATAAATTAACCAAGAAGGTAAAAGACCTGCACTCTGGAAATTGTAAGACACTGAAGAAAGAAATTGAAGAAGATACATATAAATGAAAGCATATACTGTGTTCATGAATACAAAAAATTAACATCCTTAAAATGTCCATATTACCCAAAACCACCTATAGATTGAAGGCAATTCTTATGAGAATACAAATGGTATATTTCAAAGAACAACAATAAAAATACAAAAAAGACCAATAGACACATCAACCTTAAGAAAGAACAAAAGTAAAAGTTGGAGATATCATGGTACCTGATATCAAACTGTAAAGCTAAGCTATATTAATTAAAACATCATGGTATTGGCATAAAAACAGGCATGTAGGTCAATAGAAAAGAATAGAGAGTCCAGAAATAAATCCATGACCATGTGGTCAATTAATATTTGACAAAGGACGCAAAACATACAATGGGGTAAAGACAGTCACTTCAATAAATGGTGCTGGGAAAATTAGATACATGCAAACAAAATGAAACTAGACCACCTTATTATACCATATACAAGAATAAACTCAAAATGGATTAAGTACTTAAATGTTAGACTTGAAACCATAAAACTCCTAGAAGAAAACATAGGCAGTAAAATCTTGGACATTTATTTTAGTAGTTTTTTTTTTTTCCTGATATATCTCATAGGACAAATGAAGCAAAAGAAAAAATAAATGGGACTACATAAAATTAAAGTTTTTCACAAGAAAGGAGAGCATCAATGAAATTAAAAGACAACCCACTGAATGGAGAAAGCTATTCGTCAATGATGCTTCTAAGATGGGGTTAATATCCAATATTTATAAAGAACTCATACAGCTCAACACCAAAAAACCCACCAAACAATTCAATTAAAAAGTAGGCAAAGGACCTGAATAGACAATTCTCCAAAGGGACATACAGATGGCCAATAGACATATGGAAAGATGCTCATTGTCACTAATCATCAGAGAAATGCAAATTAAAACTATAGTGAGATATTACCTCACACCTATCAGAATGACTATCATCAATAAATCAACAAACAAGTATTTGTGAGGATGTGGAGAAAAGGAAACCCACCTGCACTGTTGGTGGGAATGCAGATGGGTGCAACCACTATAGAAAACATTTTGGAGTTTTCTCAAAAAATTAAAAATGCAACTGTCTTATGACCCAGCAATTCCACTGCTGGGAATATATCTGAAGAAACCCCAAACACTAATCTAAAAGAACATATGCAGCCCTATGTTTATAGCAGCGTTATTTACAATAGCCAATAATGGAATACTACTCAGCCATAAAATAGTAGGACATCTTACCTTTTGTGACAACATGGATGGACCTGGAGAATATTATGCTAAGTGAAATAAGCCAGTCAGAGAAAAACAAGTACCATGTAATTCCACTTATAATGTGGAATCTGAAGAACAAAACAAATGAACAAATACAGTAGAAATGGATCCATAGATACAGAGACCAGACTGATGAGAAGGCTTAGGGATCAAAGGTGAAGGGATTGAGCAGTACAAATTGGTAGCTACAAAATAGTCATGGGGATGTAAAGTACAGCATAGGGAATATAGTCAATATTATTTAACAATTATGTATGGTACCAGGTCGGTACTGGAATTATCGAGGAGCACAACTTGTAAAGTATATGATTGTCTAACCACTATACTATACACCCAAAACTAATATAAAATAATATTGACGGTAAAATATAATTGAAAAAAAAAAGAAAAAAGAAATTTCAAGAAATAGACCATTATTAATACAATAAAGCTTTTTAAATTCCCATCAGAGATAATCACTATGTTTAATTAATTAGATTTTTGGTACTCCATGCACTTTCTCATATTTTTCAAATGGAAGAAGAGTTGAGGTAAAATAATCGACAAATTGGTTGAGGCCAAGTGAGGGTTAGTGAAGCAGTGTGAAGCCCCTGCCAGACACTGAGGGGTGAGAGGAGGGTTGTCTACAAAGGGGCATTACAGGGGATTGGAGGCAAATGGAATAGAATGGAAATGTGATGAAGGATACACAACTCTATGCATTTGGCAAAACCCATAGAACTATATCACTGAAACTATTTTGCTCTCTATAAATGAAAAATCATCAATCAGGATGTGGGGAAAGATGGACTACAGAACGTGTGCATCATAAATGAATAGCATAACGACACTGAAGGAGGATGAAGTCAAAAGGAGCTGATCTAAGTAACTTTGGAAAACAGTGTTTTGACTAGGTAAGACTCAGAACAAAAAGAATTTAAACACTGTTCTCTAGTTGGTAAATTTGTTCTTTGTAGGGTATGACTTTGCAATTATAACACTACTGCATTATTTGCTTATTTGATTTGAACAAAATAAATATCTTGCAGATAATAAAAATAAGATTTCTCACTGTTGGGGAAAAACATTAGAAATAAGGAAAGTGTCAAGGCTAGAATATGACTCATGTATTATTTTTAATGTGTATTCAGATAGATATAGAAATATGTATGTAGTTCATTTCTTCTATTCATTCAGGGAAACTAGAATTGGTGATATCTCAGTAACAATTAGAATACCTAGTATCCAGATATTGGTTCCTAAATGTTATTCTCCAAAGACAGGATATAGCCCTGGTTAATTCAAGAGCTGACAGAGAGAAGATACTGGAGCATCTTGTGGTGCCAGAAAGTCAGATATATATGTATGACATAGCAGGAGACAACTTGAAAGAGATCCCACTAGCAAAAGTTAGAATAACAATAGCAACAAAATAAATGATAACATTGGATTATAACTCACAGAATAAAATAAGTATCCATAAAGCGATTTTCAACTGGTGTCCTGCAAAAATTTTTAAAACACGAAATAGCTGACTATCTAATCAGGAGCAATAACTTCTTTTCCCTTAGATTGTCAAACAAAAAAATAATAGCTGTGTGGTGTAAATGAATCAAAATTATACTCATTATACTAATATTTTTATTGTGAAAAAAGTATAATATATTCTTTGGTGTACTGCAGAATTTTAGTAATCCTATATAATAAAAGCCTAATATGCAAAGTGTCCCCTCAATTGAGAGTTCGACTGCTTGCTATGACATGCACTGACCACCAGGGGAGGTGCAAAACATGGCGAGCATCGGCAATGCAGCCCTGGCAGCAGGCAGCAATGGATGTGCTGCCAGCCTGATGGGCCCTGACAGGAGCGGGATGGCAGTGGGATGGTGGAGCAGGTAAGCGGGAGGCGCTAGGCCAAGGGGGTGAGAGTGGGACCCAATCACTCCACCAATCACCCCACAGACAGTGACTAGCAGTGGTGGCAGGGGGTGGGGCCCCCACCCGGCTCCCAGGCACTGAGGCACTAAGCCCAATGACTCAAGCAGAGGGGGGCACGCAGGGGTGGGGCCCAGTTGCTGTCCAGGGCCCAGAGTTCAGCTGGGACCTGCCCTTCCATGCCAAACGCTCATGCTTCAATTGCCAGCCAGGCCTAGGGACTGCACCCGTGCACAAATTTCATGCACTAGGCCTCTAGTTAGTTTATACATGTGTGCCATCAGATGAAAAAGGTTGAAAATCACTGATCTAAAAAATTTATTAATAAATGGGGGAGAAAGGTAACTCTTCTGTAGAGAAAAAAATTTAATTAAGAAATAATTAACAGCCCTAGCTGGTTTGGCTCACTGGATAGAGCATTGGCCTGGGGTCTCTTTATTGTATAGGATTTCTGTTTGCTTATTTTGAACTAGAGTCAAACAAAATAAAAGCAAGTCTACAAAGAAAACACCAGGGAGAAAAATGAGGAAATATTAGGACATCATATCTGGCTACTGTTTTTTCTTTATTTTCTTTGGATAGAGAAAATGATAAGATCAGTGAGATGATGTGGGGGAAACTGAAAAATTGAGTACTAATCTCTATCTATGTTTATTATAAACATGAGAGTAGCAAGGATGTTTTGTACTGGGCAGGAAGACCCAAATGCTTTGTTTTGAAGGTGGTCATCCTTTTGGAAGATTGGAAATATCATAGAAATCTCAGTGGCAAAGCTGCTGAGGGCAAGCTGGCATCTGGAGGCTCCTGGAGAGATCTCCACTCTCCCCTGAGGCCTCTGGGAAGTTTGACAGTTGAAGCCACAGCTACTACTGACTATTCCAGCCTCTGAGCCACCCATTTGCTAAGTTGCTGTCTTGATAGAATATTTCTTGCCCAATATCTTCAGAGAGTAAAAAGATACCCTTCTGAGTTGGATTTAATAGACATAATAACACACTTTGGAGATGAAAGGGGAGTCAATACTTAAAATTTTAATAACAGCAAAAGAAACCATCAACAAAATGAAAAGAGAACCCACTGTATGGTAGAACATATTTGGCAATGATACATCTGATAAAGGGTTAATTTCCAAAATATATAAGGAACTCATACAATTTAACAAAAGGAAGACAAACCATCCAACTAGAAATGGGCAAAGGACCTAATAGACACTTCTCCAAAGTGGACATACAGATGGCCGAGACATATTAAAAAATGCTCAAAGTCACTGATCATCAGAGAGATGCAAATTAAAATGACAATGAGGTATCAACTCACACCTGTCTGAATGGCTACCATCAACAAATCCACAAATGACAAGTGCTGGCGAGGATTGGAAAAAAGGAAACCTTAGTACACTGCTGGTGAAAATGTAGACTGATGTAGCCATTATGGAAAACAGTAAGGAGTTTCCTTAAAAAATTTAATATGGAACTGCCACTTGACCCAGTGATCCCACTTCTAGAAATATATTCTAAGAGACCTGAAAAAAACAATCAGAAACAATCTATGTTCATAACAGTGCAATTTACAATAGCTAAGATCTGGAAATAGTCCAAGTGCCCATCAGTAGATGAGTGGATAAAAAACTTGGGGTACATTTACACCATGGAATACTATGCAGCAGTAAAAAAGAATAACTTACCCTTGAGACAGCATGGAGGGACTTGGAGATTATTATGCTAAACGAAATAAGCCAGTCAAAGAAAGGCATTCATATGTGGAATCTACTGAACAAAATAAACTGATGAACAAAATAGATCTAGAGACATAGAAGCATGGAACAGACTGTCGAAGCTCAGAGAGAAGGTGGAGGTTGGTGGGTGGATTGGAAGAGATCAACCAAAGAACTTGTATGTGTTTATGCATAACCCATTGACACAGACAATAGAGTGGTGAAGGCCTGGGGAGGGGCCAGGCTAGAGGGGTCAATGGGGGGCGGGGAGGGGGCATATGTAATACTTTCAACAATAAAAATTTTTTAATAAAAAAATAATTCAAACATTTTGTTTTCTAATAGTAATAACTGTTTTATTTTAATTTATGTCATATATACACACACACATATTGCAAGTACAGGTATTGAACTGGCTCTTTTAAAAAATATTTTAATCTCTTCAGGTGTGATAATGGAATTGTGGTTATGTTATAGAACAATTCATTTTAGAGATACATATTTATGGGTAAAATGGTATAGTTTCTGAGATTTGTGTCAAAATATTATGGGAAGGAAGATAAGGGAGAGGATAGATAAAAAAATGATTGGCTATGAGTAAATTATTGTTGAAGCAGGAAGATGAATTTCTAAGTGTTCAATAGGATATAGTCTCTACACCTGTAAATGTTTTAAAGTTTTCCTAATAAAATGCTTTTAAAGATTTTTCTATTATAACTCAATGTAAGTAATATCAAAGAAGCCTCAAATCACAGACTGAAAATTACAGTATCTGAGGAGAGAAGACAGGGGTGGAGAGACCACTTGGACCATGCAACCCTGAAACCAGAGCCAAGGGAAATAACGATGCTAATAAAAACAGCAATGCCATTTTCAACATTAAATCTGTAATAAAGCAAGAAACCCTGAGGTAAACACAGGACCTTATTTCTTTTTAAAAGAGTAAAAAGAAATTTGTTGGCAGGAGGCGTAAGGGAGGTCTGAGGCTGCTCCTCTGTGAGGTGATCGGAAATTGAGCAGAGATGGGGGCAGACTGACCAGCAGCACAGGAAGTGCCAGGGCCAGGCTGCACCACACAGAGGAAGGAGGTGAATGGTGCTCTGCTTCTCCCATTGCAAACCGCGCTGTACTCCTGCGAAGCTCACCAGTCAGCTGCTGTCATCTGATGGAGCAAAACACTGAAACATTGGAATAGATTGTGCATAAACCAACACAACTTCCCTAAAACATTGTCATTACTCCCCAACGTCACAACCAGCATTCGAAAAAATGCCTACCCTAGAACACACTGTGTTAACTTAAAGGAATGTGATAAACACTTGAATTTCATTTATTACCTTTAGATTACCCTTTTTCTTTTCAGTAACTATTTTCTAGTCCAGTCAACTTTAATATGGAGTGATGGTGGCAGTATAATTGAACTTAATTTCAGAGGAAATTTTTTTGAAGCAGTCCTTTTACAAAGGAGAATTGGTTAGGGAAGAAAGGTTGAGGTCCTTTATTTCCTAAAAAAAAAAAAAAAAAACAACCAAAAAACAAACAAACAAACAAAAAAACTTGAACAACTATTTTTATCATAAGACTTAATGTCATCTTGATCATTCTGGCAGTTGATTGTCATCTTTTACCAGAAAAGACAATCTTATAGGGTCTTATTGGCACATTTCCTCTTATAAGAGAGAGGGAAGGGAAGCTTCCTGAAGAGGAAAGAAGTTGGTGGAGACAACCAGATGACAAGATTCATGCATCAAGAGAGGCTGTTACTACAATGCAGCTCTCCCAAGAGAACACTATTCTGTCACACTTGAACTACCAGTGAACTTTGTAGGAGTTTTACATTGCTTGTCTGCCTTTCCATTAAATTAGGAGTTCCTTCTGCTCAGGAATCACCTCTTAGATGTGTCAATATCACCAGTGCATAGGATAGTGGTTGGTTATGTAGGTGTTTGGTAAACCTTTGTTGAATAGATGATAACTTAACTCATTTTCTTAGAGGCCTGACTCTAATGGTGGGTGATTGGGGCAATAATTGGAGTTGATTGCATTGAATTTGTGGGAGTTCCCAAAGCATTACATCTTGTGGCGGGATTGCCCTGGGCTATAGCCCTCATGACTTTTTTTCCTAAAATGAACCTTTCCATAGTGTTCGTTATATTCCCATTTGAATACACAAAGGAACATTTGTTGAGTATCTTCGCTACACTTTATGGGATACATGAAATGCATGATAAATTGGTGCTTCCCACAAAACTGATAATCCATTTGAATGATAAAATAGAGAATAGTACAAGGTAGCATAAAATAAAATGCATTGTAGACCATGCATCTCATTTTAAATGCTTCCCAAAGAGACCTAACCACTTTGCATATGAGCAGACTAATTGGTGACTGGTGCCCTGCAATTTATGAGATGTGCAAAATTTTCAGTAATTTGGGAGAGCATGATTTCTGGGGCCAGGTTCCATGGATTTGAGCCCTGGCTCTGCCACTTACTAAAACTGAGCTATTCTGGGTCTCAGTTTCCTCATCTGTAAAAGGGGTGATGGTAATAATACCTCTCTTTTAGAGTTACATGTGAAGCTTTTAGAACCATTTTTGGTGCATAGTAAGTACATACACACATAATCAGTACAAAATAAATGTTTGCTACTGTCAAAATTTATGACAGAGACCTTAACATAGGAATCAGAGAGCCTGTGGTAGGAACTCTCGCACCCTATGTCATCACTAAAGCCCTACAGGAAGAACTCTAGGTTGTAACAGCTCCTCCCCTTAACTTCCTCCTCCACTCTGTGAAAGGTGGCTTTCTGCCACTCCATGCTCTCTCTACATGCATGTGGCTCACCCTGTCTGCACATAGATTGCAGTCCTTTCTTTTTCCTGAATAAATCCTTTTTGGTGATGAAATACCTACTTGATTTGTGTTTACGGTGGACGCTACCATTAGTACCTCTATGTCTACTCCAATTAATCATCCACTCAACAAGTGTTAATTAAGAAGCTACTTTGTGCCCACCAATTGGCTGGGAAGAAAACACAAAACTAAAAAATGATAATCTATACTATACTAATAAAAGAGTAATATGCTAATTAGACCGGGAGACCTTCTGGAGACCTTCGGACATCCTTCTGGACAAAACTGGGGGCTTGGCCAGCCTACAAACTGCCCCCAAACGGCCCTCAGCCCCTCTCCCAGGCTGGCCACGTCCCCCAATGAGGACCCCCCTGCGATGGGGATATGGCCAGCCTGCAAACAGCCCTCAGCCCCTCGCTCAGGCTGGCCCCACCCCCAGCAGAGACCTCCCACCCTGATGAGGACATGGCCAGCCTGCTCCACCTCCCAAGGGGACCCCCATCCTGATCCAGGACCTTCTTCAGGGCAGACCAGCCAGCCCCCACCTATGCACCAGGCCTCTATCTATACTAATAAAAAGGTAATATGCTAATTAGACCGGATGTCCTTCCAGACAAAGCCATGGTGACAGGGCCAAGGCAGAGGCAGTTAGGGGTGATCAGGTCGGCAGGGGAGAGCAGTTAGGGAGATCCAGCCAGCAGGGGAGGGCAGTTAGGGGGATCAGGCTGGCAGGGGAGGGCAGTTAGGGGAATCAGGCTGGCAGGAGAGGGCAGTTAGAGGGATCAGGCCAGCAGGCAGGTGAGTGGTTAGGAGCCAGTGATTGGAAGAGGGATGTTCCTGTGGGATTGGGCCTAAACTGGCAGTCAGACATCCCCTGAAGGGTCCCGTATTAGAGAGGGTGTAGGCCAGGCTGAGGGACACCCCCCTCCCATGCATGAATTTTGTGCACCGGGCCTCTAGTGATATAATAATGACTTTCAATTATGAGTGCTCATTTTGTGCCAGGTGTTGTGCTAACGATATTTAGTGACTTGCATTATCTTCTTCACTCTCCCCAAGCAACAAGGAGGTGGGGGAATGGGATGTACTCTGAACACCTCCGTTTTACATACTCTGCACAAAGTTCCACTGGCTCCCTTTGAATTGCAAGCTGGGAGTGATCTACTTCATCCAACAGCACTGTCCTGCCCCTGACTTCCTGCCATCCACTGAAGCACCTACAGCCCTCCTCTATTTACTCTTGAATATACCTCCAGCCTACTTTCCTGTCTCCCCTACCACTCCCACCTAATAAGTCTATTTATGGCCTCTCATTTCACTTCTGAGAAGCTGTTTCCTGTCATCTCTTCAAGACTACCTCTTTCCCACTGACTGTCTTTAGTGAGGAGTTGAGAGTAAACATCTAGCCCCCCCCCCCCCCCCCCCCCCCCCCCCCCCCCCCGCCATCTCATGTCAGCAGAACCAGGAAACTTCTCCAGCCACACTTAGATTCTGCCTTGCTGGGACAGTCACTTCATGTTTTGCCATTTGGGGTGCTACTGTCTCGATGAGCAGTATGCGAATTGTTTTTGAACACCAACATTCTGGTTTCATCTTTGAGATAGGAAAAAGATGAAAAACATGTTTCCACACTTTGGGGTACAAAACCCAGTCTGTGGTTTCCCTGGCACTGTTCTGCCATTCAGAACTTCAAGCTATTTATCCCTATCTATAGGTTGCAATTTTTTCTTGTTTGCTAACTTGGTATTCAAGACAATTTTTAAAAATTGGTTTCCTTAGTAGCATTTGATTTTCATTTTACTGAAACTTGTGTGGTTAAAAACATTCTTGTGCTAATAAGCTATGTGACCTTTAAGATATCTAGCAGGAAAAAAAATCTCATAAGAGTAGAACCTGTTTCCTAACTCAGTCTCTTCTCACTTCCAAAATGGAGACTCTTGAAATAAGCCTTTCCATGATTAGGCCCTGGAATCTTCTCCTAATCCCTCTTTTCTCCTCTTCCCACTTCAAGAGGTTCTCTGGATCCCTGTCTCATTCTGGAAATTGTAGTTACTGGGCAACAGCTATTTCTCTAGGTTTCTGCTGGCTTCTTTGTCACTCAAGCTGGGTCTTGGGCAATGGGGATGAAACAACAGTAATGCAGCAGCAACCACAAGACTTATCATTAAAAGTTAAAACATGATATGTAAACAAAAGTCCAATCAAAACTAAATGAAACAGTCATTTCTCTCTTATATGTACATAGGTTAAAATTGAATAACTTGATGTTTTGGGGGAAATGCAAAGTCCCAGGTGTCCAGACCACTGTTTGAAAATCATTTGGACATTTTGGGGAGTTGCGGTTGTTCAGTGATTCATGGTGTGTTCTTTTTGTTGCTGTCTTCTCTGGGTATGTGTTTTCTGCTCTTCTGATTTACCTGTGGAGTTTTGAGTCAGCAATTTAAAAAAATAGAAAAAGAACTCAGGGAAACAATCATTCTTTTAACTACATTATGACAAGCTGCCTTCACTGATGTTAATCCCTAAATTGATCAGTGTCATATTGTACTGTTGTCATATAGACATGGGCACACTTGCAGACTTATGTGGCTTCGGAATCTGACCCCTTCAGTTACGGCCAATTCAACCCCAATGTATTGGCCTAAGAAAACTGACAGTGGGGATTTCCTGACTCCTGAGCCAGAGTTTCCAGCATGTCATTTTCCAAATAGGCAGCATTTTCTACTCTGGTCATGGTTCTCCAACTTAATGATGAAAACAAAACCAGCTAAGGTTACCCAGCATGTCTAGTGTTCCCCAAATTCACCCAAGAGCAGTTACTTGTATTCACGATTCTTATTCCCCTGATATTTTCAGTGCCCGGTACCCTCAATGTGTATTGCTCGGTGCAAAGTACTGTTAGTGAATGAAAAAATGGAATGGAAAATATTTGAAATGGTCTTGCCAAATCCACTGGAGGATCAATTATATATAATTAATTAGAAACAAGAGAAAGGCAAAGCTATGATTTTATACATGCATAGATCTGGAAGGGTCTTTAAAATTCAATTTAGTTCCATGGTCCTCGGGCTAAATGAGTGGTGCCTACCATCCCTCCTCCCTGTGCCAAAGTAATTTTGAAATGTACATGGTCAACTTTAATTGTCACAGTGACTCCAGAGGTTCTCCTGGGATTTCACAGGGGAGAGGCCAAGAACGTTAGAAGTCCTGCAATGCATGAGACAACTCTGTGGAATCAAGAATTGCCCCTGTCCCACACAACTTACATACATTATCTTCCTTAATTTCTACAATGGCCCTATAGGTATTACTTTTAACCTCATCTGACAAACTATCCTGCAGGTTAATGGGAAGACTTCATCATTCCTACTTGCTTGAAATCGTCTGTCCCTAGAGTTGACCATTCTGTTTTGACTTACCCAGACAGCATTCCTCTTTCCATTTCTTTGGCTTGTTCACATCCCCATGGGACAAGTAAAGGTCCTCTCTAAAGACTTTCACTACAACATCAAAGATGACTCCCGGCCTGAGGTAGTAAAAAATAATTTTGGACACCACAAAGTTCCTAGAAAAGCTCAAAGTTTAATTACTCGTGTTATTTTCAAATGGAAAGAATATATTTCTGGAAAATGTGAGAAAATTTCTTGAAACTTCATGG
This sequence comes from Myotis yumanensis, assembly GCF_028538775.1. Lineage (NCBI taxonomy): Eukaryota > Metazoa > Chordata > Mammalia > Chiroptera > Vespertilionidae > Myotis > Myotis yumanensis. The sequence continues at coordinate 149,059,756 of NW_027223754.1, read as the reverse complement.
AAATCTCACAATTGCATTAAAGTAATTTTGAGCCATGATTCTATTGGGATACACTGAGTACACCTTTGAGAGCCTCCAGAAATATTCTACTTCCCACTTCTTTCTAAATCACAAGGTAAAATCTTGTGAGATATAAAAAGATTTGTTTTCCTCCACCAACTTAAAATGTTTCTAGTTTCTTTACTGCATGTGGACCAATAGGCAACACCTTTGTGGCTTTCTTTTCTTTGCACATGGTAGGATGCACACACTGAATAAGGAGTAGGTCTTCAGGTAAATTGTTTTCATGATAGCATATGTATTAGGGCAAATACTGAGTTCTATTTGGTTTAACCAGAAAATAACTGTGGTGTTTGAATGGCCTACATTGGAAAATTTTTCTCATTTCCTGGGTTTTTGGAAACAGCATGGTATCAAGGTGTTCAATTAATTCTAGTCAAGTACAAATGATGTAAAACTATATAAGCTTGAAAAAGAAATAAAAATGGAATCTGCTCACCTACATGTATTTTAATGCCAAAACATTGAAACTAAACTGAACTGATTGGTCCTCTTTTCACCTCTTCTTATGAGGCGTGAGCTTGACTGGGCACCCTCGCCTTTGAGACAAACTGAGAGTTTGCTTTCTTCTTGAAACAGCTTACTTCACTTTCCCACGTTTGAAGTCTGTTCTGCTGAAACATCTTTGTTTATTTTATGTCATCTGCTCTTCAAAGCTAAAGACAACGCTTACTTCACCAATCTGAGATGTAGTAGGACCACCCACATAACCAGGTAACAAACACTATCTGCTCCTTTAGGTTTGTTTAGCTTTTTAAAAAAGTTTTCCAAAATACAGAATTTCTTGTGAAATTAAAAGAAAATGCCCCTTAGAAAAATGCTACTTGTGTGAGTCTAGGTGATGTATGACTACTCAAGCAGAAGCTGGCCGGCCTTTGGTAGAGTGCTCTGGGCCACATGATTCTCTCAGATTCTTTGTTATCCCAGAGCTCACCACCTTCTCCTCCATCACTTTATTTCTACTTCTTCCTGTGTCTTCTGGCCAGGGGAGTCCTTGATTGATCTCAGGGGTAAGCCTTGTTCTTCTAGTTCATAATGCTTCCTCTCTCAAATTGTTTATATATCATAAATCTTTTTTTTTTTAACATCCTGGGCTTTTGAAACTCAAGGGGAGACTAGTTTTTCTTCATTTCCCACTGATAGATCGTTTCTCTGTGACAACATGCACAGAATGGTCTGTCTCAATGGGAAAGAATGTCCAAAGTCAAATAAATACAGGGTAAACAAGTGAATTAAAGATTCAGACAATTCCACTATACATTCTTAACATGAACCACAAAATCTTCTTTAAGGCAACTTTTATGAGTAAGAGCTGAAAAGTTTTAAAGAAATTCAGCTTCAATTTGTCATTTAAGTCCCAAAAAAACTCAAGTAGTAAAAAAAAAAATTGCTACATTTCCTCATGTCATATAGTTCATGAATCTTAGCACCCATAATATTCCAGGACCCCTCCCTGGAATTGTGTTTGTATTGTACTATCACACATTTACACAGAACTTTTCAATTAATAGTAACAAACATTACATTTAATCTTCCCAGTACCTTTTGAGTTAGTCAAGGTCACATACTAATGAGTGACAGTGCCATATCTTCAAAAATATTTGGTTTTTCTTAAAAATGAGTGCTCCAATAAGAAACATAACCTTCGTCAAGTAAAGTTTTTATTCTAAAACTCTATTTGTGGCCACTGATTGATTTACAAAGTTTCTGCAAATTTTATGAGTCTGTTCCCTTCTAAAGCATGTGGTTGTGCCCTGGCCAGTGTGGCTCAGTTAATTGGAGATCATCCCAAAAGGTGGCGGGTTTGATTTCTGGTCAAGGCACATACCCAGGTCACAGCTCAATCCCTGGTCAGGGTGTGTGCAGGAGGCAACCAATGGATCTCTCTCTCTCTCTCTCTTTCTCTCTCTCTTTCTATCTTCCTCTCTAAAATAAAAAGAAAAAATTTAAAAACTCTTAAGAAAAAAAGTGTGCCAGTTTCCTACCTTGGCTTTTCCTAGCTCTCTGATTTCAATCTCAGCCTCAGATCAACAACCTGGGACCTGAGCCAATACTGACGTGGGCAGGATGTAGTAGCCATATCATGTTTACATCCACAGCAGCTTAGCAGGGACCGGATGCAGCAGAAGAGTCCTGATAACCTTTTGGCCTCTCAAGCCCCAACACTCCCTGACTCTTCATCTCCCCAAATTGTTCCAATGCACTTGACCAGATATCCTGATCAGTACCCTGGCCCCCCCTCACCCTCACGCCAGCTCCTTGTTCAAGACTAGATATTGCCATGGAGACCCAGCTCACCAATGGGGGTCCAGCCTTTTATGGACAGATCTCTGAAAATCTCCCTTCTGCACCAGTCCCCAAGGTTTGGATGACAGCTTAGGTGCCTCCCATCCTCCCTTCTGTAACTGCCATGTCACACACAGCCTCTCACTGAATTCACAATGCTCTACACCTTCCTGACCCAGATGTTTGAAGCTCGGTCAGTTTTACAAGCCCTGTACACACAAGTCCCAAATTTCACTACTGCCTGATGACTGTGACATGAAACCTACAAAACTTACATATTAGCCTAAGTAATGATACATGATGCCAATAAATCCACAGTTAAAATAAAGCAAAAACAATGGCTCCTGACTGGCTGACTTCCCTTGCTAGTTGCTTCCTCTCTCTGTTCTTCTTTGTGAAGTGGATAATTCTTCATATCCAGGAAAATTAAAGAGAACTTGTCATGTGGGAAAGGGAATGACAATGATTCACTGATTTATTCAACAAAAATAGTAATAATAATAGCAGTTACAATTGTACAGCATTTTCTCTCTTCCAAGCATTTTACATGCATTTTCCAAATGTAATCCTCAGAATGACCTTATGATTCCCATTTTACAGGTGAAAGTAATGAGGCTTGAAAACAGTAAATAACATCACTGAAGTTTGGCAAATAATGAAATCTAGGTGTAACTAAATTCTGAACAAGGACTCTTAACTATTGCACATGTTCACTCTTGCTCATTAGTATTATTTTACACAAGCCTATTACACACCCGGGGAGGGGGGCGGGCAGCCATACCCAGGATGTCAATGGCTCTCTGAAGTGGCTTTACATGAGCAGCTCAGGTGGGGATGGCACTTGTACCTTTGATTCTTCATCACCACTTGCCTGAAAGAAGTCCTGGCATGGGGCTGCCAGATCCTCATTCCAGGCAAAAAGAGCAGGATAAGAAACCCGTGCCCTGCTATTGTCTCCTGTGAGTGTGATGAGGTTCAGGAATGCCATCCCAAAACATAGCACCTTGATATTTTGAATATTTCAAGTCGAAGGAATCTGACAAAAGTACTTTCTGACCTTCTCCTAAAGAAAACCAAAATTAATACATGAGATGCATAATGAACTGTTTTACATAGACACTTAAGATTGAACAGTGATCTCAAAGAAGTGACCCTTGTACTGAGAGCAGAAAAAGTACCAATCATTTTTAAACTCATGATCCCATGTTGTTTCCAACTTGTCTATTTTCTCTTCCTCATAAATAAAAGTTTATAACCTATTTTTTTCACTAGTTTTGATATATCATATTACATATTGTCATTTCAAGCAAGAATGGAAATAATAGTATTGTCCTCTCCAGAATGGGCTGCCAAGTCAGCATCAGTCTATCCGTGGTCGGCAAACCGAGGCTCACAAGCCACATGCAGCTCTTTGGCCCCTTGAGTGTGGCTCTTCCACAAAATACCACATGCGGGCACACACGTACAATACAATCGATACTTTGTGGCCCATGCGCAGAAGTCGGTATTTTGTGGAAGAGCCGGTATTTTGTGGAAGAGCCACACTCAAGGGGCCAAAGAGCCGCATGTGGTTAGCGAGCTGCAGTTTGCAGAGCTGCAGTTTGCCGACCACTGGCTAGATGATCCATCCATCTCATCAGTCAAGCATCATCCTCCCTCCAAAGGAACACCAAAAATACACAAGTATGTCTTCTAGTGTCCAAGAAAAGTTTCACATATAATTGACAGCAGCAATGCAAGGGATAGAAAAAAGAAGTCTAAATTTTTTTTATAATTTTCATCTAGGATTTTTTATTTATTTATTGCATATGGGCATCCAATTGTTCCTGCACCATTTGTTGAAAAGACTATCCTTTCTCCATTGAATTGCCTTTACTGTTTTGTCAAAGATCAGTTGACTATATTTCTGTGGGTCTATTTCTCAGCTCTCTATTCTGTTCCATTGATCTATGTGTCTATAATTTTACCAATACCATGCTGTACTGATTATTTTAACCTTACAGTAATCTTAAAATCAAGTAGTGCAAGTACTCCAATTTTGCTCTTTTTCTTCAGTGTTATGTTAGCTAGTCTGGATCTTTTCCCTTTCCGTATAAACTGCAGTTAAAACACTTGGCTGAGATTTTGATTGGAATGGTGTTGAAACTATAGATTAAGTCGGAAAGAATTAACATCTTAATATTGTCTTCCAATCCAGGACATGGAATATTTTTCCATTTATTTAGATCTTCTTTGATGTTTTGTAGTCGTTGGTGTTTTTCCTCATATAGACCATGTAGATAATTAGATTTATCCTTATATCATTTTGAGGTGCTATTAAAATGGTATTACTTTAAATTTCAAATTTGAATATTTTTATTGTTGGTATATAGGGAAGTAATTGGCTTCTGCATATTAACCTTGTATTCTGCAACCTTGCTATACTCACTTATCAGTTCCAAGTGTTTTGTTATTGTTGTTGTTAATTCCTTGGAATTTTCTGCATAAATAATCCTGTCATCTGTGAAGTTTTACTTCTTCCTTTCAAACTCTATATCTTTTGTTTTCTTCTGTGAATTTGTTACATTAAATAAAAAATAAAAATTAAGATTGCAAATGGAACCAAGATTGGTAATCAAATAACCCTGAGTTGGAGAAATTATCCTGAATTATCTGAATGGGCCATGTAATCACAAGGGTTTTTTTTTGTGGTTTTTGTTTGGTTTCTTATTTTATTTTTCCATCACCTTTCATCCCCTCTATGCCCTCATCCACCTCCACCAACAATCATAAGATTTTTTATGAATAGAAAAGGGAGGCAGGAGAAAGAGAACTAGACAGGTGGCTGCATGAGGAGGACTCGGGCCAATATTTTGGGCTTTGAAGATAAAGAAGAGGGTCCTTGGGCCAAAAAAAAAAAAAAAAAAATGCAGGCAGCCTCTAGAAGGTTAAAAAGGACAAGGGAATAGATTCTCTGCTAGACTCTGCAGCGTAAGCCCAGCCCTACTAACACCTTGATTTCAGCCCACTAAGAACAATGTTAGACTTTAGCTATCAGAACTATAAAATAAAAATTTATGTTGTTTTGAGCTAGGAAGTTTGTGATAATTTATTACAATAGCAATAAGAAATAAATAGTACATGGTTTCTGACAAGAAGGCTGTTGTAATTTTTATTTTTGTTTTTGTTTTTTCATAAGTAAGCTGTTTTATTTAATGTTTGGCTCTTTCAAGATTTTCTCTTTGTTTTTGTTTTTTCTGCAGTGTGAATATGATATTCCTAGGCATATTTTTAAGGGAACATATTCTGCTCGGTTTTCTTGAAATCAGTAGTTTTATTACATTTTTTGAAATCATCCCCCAGTTTTTGGATGTTCCATTCTGGAGTTGTGCTACCCCCCTCACACTCACTTTTTTTTATCTTTTAATTTTAGTTTGGGAAGTTCTTAATTTAGTTATCTCCAAGCTCACTGAATTATTTCTTGAGCTGTGTCAAGTCTACTGATGAGCCCATCAAAAGCATTCTTCCTTTCTGTTACTGTATTTATTTATTTACTTATGTATAGCATTTCCTTTTTATTCTTTCTTAGGATTTCCACCTCTTTGCTGACATTACCTATCTGTTTTTTCATGTTGTCTACTTTTTCCACTAGATCTCTTAACATATTAATTATAGTTCCTTTAAAATTCCTGCCTGATAATTTCAACATCTGTGTCATATCTGAGTCTGGTTCTGATGTTTGCTTTGTCTCTTCAGATTGCGTTATATTGTTTTATATATTATCTTTAATATCATACCTTTAATATATTTACTTACTGAATCAATTCCCCTGTGAACATCCAAGCTCCCATCTACACTAATATACTTCCCCTGTGTATATGCCATTCTTGTTTTACCCTGACTCCCCGTGCTGGGCTACCCATTACAAGGACATTCTCTCATCTTGTGTGGACTCTTACACTCCACTCCAGGCCATCCTTCCACAGAGACAACCCCCTCACTCTACTACAGTTCTGACTATCCATGTCAGGCTAAGTAGTTGGCTAAGTAATGGTCCCCCACAAGACGTCCACATGCTAATTACCAGAATCTGTGAATGATCATTGATATGGTAAAAGAGACTTTTCAGATATGATTAAGTTAACAGTCTTGAGATGGAAACATTAACCTGATTTATTCAAGTGGTCCCAATGTAAACACAAGAGTCCTTATCAGAGAGAAGCAGAAATGTCAGAATAATACAGAGATTGGAAGATGCTATGCTACTGGCTTTGAAAAAGGAAGAGGAGGCCACTAGCTGAGGAATGCAGGTTTCCTCCAGAAGATGGAAAAGGCAAAGAAACAGATGCTCCTCTAAAGTTGCCAGAAGGAATGAAGCCCTACTGATGCTTTGATTTTACCCACGGGGACTGATTTTGGTCTTCTCACTTCCAAAACTCTAAGATAACAAACATGTGTTGTTTTAAGCAACTAACTTTGTGATCATTTATTATGACAGCACTAGAAAACTAATATATTCTCCCATTCCTTCTTGGGCAATCTCCTCATTCTGCTCAGGTGCTGACACCTTCCACAAAAGATTTTCCCCCTTCATTTATACTCTTCTAACCTTGCTTAGATTATGACTCCCCATGGTGGGCAACTATGAGTGCCTACTTTATACTGATGTGACAAGTTGCTTTGATTATATTGTTCAGGATGGGAAGGGATGGAAAAAGTGAAGAGAAAAATTCATTGTTGTTGCTCAAGTTCTCTAGCCTAATTGCCAACATCACCCTGCCATAAGGGTGTACCAGATATTTCTTAGTGTCACCAAGGGTGGGACATTATACAAGAGGATTCCTTCACTGCTTGCCCTGGCTGTGGCCCCTGTTGCCATGAACCTAAGGAGATAACTGCCCTTACTGGCGTTGAGAAAGGAATTTTGCTATCCCCTAGGTCCCTTAGTCTAAAGCACAGGCCATCACTTCCCTAAGGCCCACAACTCTTTGAAAATTGGGTATGTACATAATGGATGGAATATACAATATAAATAATTTATACCTACTGCCCAGGCCAACTCAACTCAAGTTCTCTTAAAAAGTATTCTCCTTGCCCTGACCGGTTTGGCTCAGTGGATAGAGCGTCGGCCTGCAGACTCAAGGGTCCCAGGTTCGATTCCGGTCAAGGGCATGTACTTTGGTTGCGGGCACATCCCCAGTGGGGAGTGTGCAGGAGGCAGCTGATCGATGTTTCTAACTCTCTATCTCTCTCCCTTCCTCTCTATAAAAAATCAATAAAATATATATTTTTTAAAAAAGTATTTTCCTTGTCTTGTTCCAAGTTTCCATCACATTGCCCACTACAGTCAATAGTTTTCCATGTCTCAAAGCCTATACCAAATACCAGCCTCAGAGAGTGTGATGCTTTATGTAGCTATAGACCAAAGCCTAACACCTGGGGCTTCATTTACCATTTCAAGATTAATGACTTCTTAAAACAAATGACAGTAGAAATTTTCAATCCCTTCCACTCTATGGTCCAGACAGCATTATCTTACAGTAGCCCTCTATCTGTAGATATCTTAAGTCTACCTTAATCAATCTTCAGTTCTAACAAGAGTAGAGATACCAATCACAGCTCAAATCAGTTGCAGCTGTGCCAGGATCAGCCCAATTTCTTTTCAATCTTGCCTGATCAAAGATTCAATACTTTTGGAATCAAGTCTCACCCACTGTTAGTTACCTACCCAATAATCAAAACAATGACCATTGATCATTGTCAAGGACTAAACTTACCCCTCAACATGAAATATTTCACACAACCCTATTGTTGTGGAAGGATTAAGTGAAATAGTTGAGAAGGAATCCCCAGACACCTAACCCTCTCTGTTTTCACAATCTTGACACCAATATACACCCCAAACCAGCAGAACTAATCTCTTTACATTTACAACCATTATTTTTATGTCAGTGATCATAAGGAGTCCCAGACTCACAACATGTTCCTATGAACATTCCCTTTTATGATCTTCTCTTTTACCCCTACTCACTGGGTCTTCTGGAATTCACCATCTAGCACTAACCAAATCCATCACACTTCAACTTCTTCATACTCAAAAGATAAACTAATTCTCCTCTAAGGTCTGCGTTCCCTATTTCCCCTTCAAATGGTGGCTGTTTTTCTCTCTTTCATCTTTTGGACCTGGAGGTGAGGCAGAGAGCCTTTTATCCAAACACTTCCTCAACAACCTTAACATACTCTCTCCTCCTTCACTAGCTTAGAGTTTATCACCAATTCACTAGCTGTTATGAGTACATCCTTGAATCTCCACATGATTTCTTGTCTTCTGTCCCTCTGTCCTACTTGCTTGGACAAATTAAATTCTGCTAAACATAACTCTCTCCCTATCTCTATCTTCACCTATAGTCCTATATAGATAGAGACAAACACTCACTACACCAACTGGTGTCTCTTAACTTCATGTTTGCTGACCCCAAGTGAGCCTTTAAAATGCTGCCTGGCAATACACATTCTGCACCCCTGATCCATTCATTCTGCTGCTCTTTCCAAGCCTCCAACACTTCCTTCTTGAACCTCCCTCTCGGCTTCCTATTTCACTGAGAAAATTTTAAACAACCAGTAAAAAATTTTTACCACCACATTTACCCACCAACCAACATCAGAATTCATATAATCCACCTTCCAACCTATTACCAATAATGAACTTTCTGTGTGCTACAATATTATGGGGAATGCACAATTATTCTTTATCAGATGAGAAAACTGGAGCTTAGAGAATATAAGTAATTCATTAAAAGTCACACTATTATCAATGGAAGTGGATTCCTCCGGGTGCCATGAGGAAACGAATTTCCTGAAGCCTCCATTGGAGAATGGCGTTTCATGGAAAGCTTTATTGGTGATGTAAAATTAAGGGGGTTCCCTTCCAAAGACCCATCTTCATCCATCCTGCCATGGACAAAGTCCAATCTTGTCTTCAGCAGGCTCAAGGCAAAAGCCAGTGTCCAGAGTTTCTGTTCCATATTAAGGCACACTCCGGTTCAGCATCTGATTAGCTTATCTCATTCCCAGCTGCAGTCCATTGCATGTGGGGTTCAATGGCCATGGGCCATGCGGCTGCTTAAGGCCACATGGCTATGAAGAGAGAACACATGAGCATCCGGGTGAGTGAGCAAGAGAGTGAAGGGGAACAAGGGGCACAAGCAAGGGAACTTTTGGGGGATTATAACCTTCTAAGATTTCATGTGCTTGCAGTGCTCCACCCCTTAGCTAATTACCTTTTTCCCAGGTTGGATTGACAGACAAGCCCCTTCCCTACACCACCCCGACTTCACTGTGCATGTGCCCATCTCCCTCTTTGTCCAATCCTTTCTCCCATTAATCTGCAGGGAATGGACCAGTGGTTCCCTGGGGAGTGTTAAGTTGGAATTTCCTGGTGAAGCTGCCCAGATAACCATGCATATAACACCTGACTTCCCCTTTGCTCTCTTCCTATTACTACTATTAACCAGCTAATGATGGTAACGACACTACTTGGTAATGGTAGAACCAAGATTCTAATCCAGGCCTCTTTCCCTAAAGCTCACAATCACTATTCATACCCAGGGATGTTTGCCCAAGGTGGACAGAGGAGATGGGGGAGGGGGGTACCAAGATGAAGGATGCAATGGGAAGTTGAGGGAGAAGGTATAAATAAATCTTTGTGTGCTAAGCTAAACAATGTGGATTACTTTCCAAAGCAGATGCTCTGAGATAAATGGTGACATAGTTAAATCTATATTTTGGAAAGATAATTTAAACAGCTGCCAAATGGAGCAGTGGGAGCAAACAAATTGCCAGTGGAAACACCACATTTAATGGAGCTTAATCCAATTCTAAGATTTCCACAGCTTAAAACGACTTTCCTCCTACTAATTCATTAGTACATAGTGCATTTACCACAGACCTCCTTAGAAAATGTCTGACACAACATAAATAATTATGAAATTATGCTTTATTCATATATATTAAATAGTGATAAATGAAAAAATAAAATATTTTGCATTTGGATACAGTCACAATTATCAGTGATATTCAGAAGCACCAGGCATGAGATGAGATGAGATACTATGTTTTTTATCAGGGGACAAGTCATATGACCTACACATTCAAGTGCTGTGTGATATGCCGTTAAAGCAGTGGCTCAGAATGCAGACATGGTTTCAAATAGACAGGAACTGTATAACATCATTTCATTTATAAGTGTTCATTACATCAGCAAGTGAAATAAATGTGCAACCCACAGGGTCTTGCTTCAGTCGGCCGCCTACTTGGCCCCTGAGATGAAGCCTTATAAATCACATAGTTTTGCCTAGTCAGAAAAGAAGGGTCAAGTGAAATAGTCAAAGATTAAAGAAGTTATAAATAATACATATATTAATAGATATTCATTTTCATTAGATAAAAAATGCTATTATAAATAATTTGATTCTGAGTTTAAAATAGATTCCCCATATAAATAATGTAAAATATTAAATATTAATAAATAAATTTAGATTTAAAAATTCAAATATTGCAGTCAAGATGACCATTATTTCGACGCTCTCCAGCCACGAAACAGATTCTGACGCCTTTTCCGCATCTTGGAGTTAGATTTTGACAGCTCAGTTATCACATTGAAGAGTTCATATATGGCTTTGCGCTGGACCCTCTGATCATTTACCTATTGAAAAGGATACAACAATATTAATTTCAGGCATGCAAGCTATCAGGATATTCTACTGCTGATGTTATGGTTCATGAAAATGAAAGTATTCCTTTAAAAAGATGATTTTTACTGGCAATATATTATCTTAATATAGAACAGTGATTTCTTCAGTAGTTAAGATTATAATTAAATTGCTAGTTATGCTGTAATAGGGTGGGACACACACCTTTGCCTTAAGTTTACTGCTCCAGAATTCTCAAAATTATATAGTGAAAAGCCTTTGAAGTGGAATGGCAGAACTTTTTGGTTTGAATTCTTTGTGAGCAATAACTTTGAACCAGTCACTTAACCTCTCTCAACCTATGTTTTAGATAACTCCTAGATTCTCTACAAATCCTATCACCTTGTACTTTAGTCTTTGCTATATCAAATTAGTTACAGTAGGTTAGTGGTTCTCACTTTTGGTGTCTAGCAGAATAACCTGGAGACCTAATGAAGAACTCAGAGATCCAGGTGTAGGAAGAGGGCCAAGGTCATTGTTTGGTCGCTAAGCTCTGCAGGGGTTGCTGGTAGCCACCAAAGGTTGAGAACCACTGAAGTAGGTTTAGTCCTTTTTAAATACCAAGTCCAACACAAATGAATACCATAATTTTTAATTCCCCCCAAATTATGTCAATCTCATTTCCATATGGGATTAAAAATAAAACAAATCATTTTTATATGGCAATAAGCAAATACTGCTATAAACATTTAAAATTGGAATTGCAGCAAATTTCCCTGTATTCTGCCTTCTATTCCAGTACATTGAATTATTTCCTCAGATAAGCCAATAGGAACATTTAGGTAAATTCGTGTTTAATAAAAGAAGGACCATTTACTTTCACCGTGGCTCTGCCATTATGTTTTTTCTAATGCTGGAAACTCTGTGGCCAACTTGTCACATTCCTGAGAATGACTAGGAGAATTCTAGGCTGCAAGAGTAATCACTTACTGGCATAACATGCCTCAAATATGTTAGCAATTGAGTACAAGAGGAAAACGGTTGCGAGTTCACTTAAGATTGCCCATCCTGAAAGCAAGAAGCTGTGAGCTTACAGAGGATGGGACCAACAGCTTTTTTTCAAGGTCTAGTTACAGCAAAGTAGAAAGAGTTTCTATAGCTGTGTGTTTTCAAGTGATAAATTTTACTTTCCAATGATCAAAGCATCACCAGGAAGCTATGAGGCTTATCCAGGACTATCGGGAAGCCAAGGGCAGCACCAGGTTAGGAATGTGCTTTTTAAATCTCTAGTTTATGGCCAAAAGAGAACTGCTGAATATTGGGAAACATTATCAGTGGAAAGTAGTTATCATCTTATAATTTTTCCAAGTCACTTTTGTACCATCTAATGTATTGGGGACTAGAAAAATCCTGAAGAGCTAGCATCTATTTCAGTTCTGGATATAGTAAGAGTTGGGCACAAATCCTGATAGCACAAGTCATATCATGACCCCTCCCTTTCTCGTATTTATATCAAAGCCAAACCCAAAGGAGAGAACTGCTTTTCAATACTCCTCTCAACATCTTCACTGCTTCTTCCTAACTGGATTTGTCCATTCACCTGTCTTTGTGCAACAGTTACAATGCCAGCATTTTTTCCAAATCACAAAATTAAATAATCCCCATATGGATTATTGAAAATCACCCAAAAGCACAAATAGAATTAGTAAGGAAGACTTTTGGTCATGGATTTATTTCGTAGTTTTAACAACTGTACCCAGTAGCTAATTTATACTTTCTGGGAATTAAGTACTTTTCCAAGAGCCTCTGCAATGAAATCAAGGAAAGAAATAAGATCAACTCACTGGAGTTTGAATTAGCTTCTTGAAGTCTTCCATTTTGCTGTTGCTGCTGTTGAAAACTTTAACACGCAACTCTTCCTTGATAATATCCAGGCTATTCTGAATGGTCTTGTTATCTTCAATGTTTTCAAAGAGTTTGAAGTAGAAGGAGACGATTTGGCTCTGAATTATTTTTATGTCACTCTCCTTGGGAAGAAAGAGCACAAAGAGAGGTTGATATGAATTTATCCATTGGAAAATAAGCAATAGGAAAATCAATCAAATGAAAATATTCAGCTTACCCCTTTCCAATTTGTCAAAATATCTAAGAAAAGATGTCCACCATTCCCTACATCTGAACTTGTTGCATTCTGGAAAAACAAGGGGAGGAAATCAGTTTACAATTACTTCATAAATTGCCCTAAAAGTACAAGTTGTGTCACACTTAGATGCTGACAATATTCAATTATTTTCTTTTCAATCCTCGGTTTATTTCTAGCAAGTATCCCCAAGAGCTGTTATGTTGGATATGGCCAAAGACTACCATGCTATTTTAACTTTCATATAATCCTTAAATTGCAACATCACAAATGAACTCAACAGGCAGATGATACTTCAATTTTCTCAAATAACCATAGTGGGGGGTTTTAAGTGTTTTCAAGCCTAGTAAGAAAATCAGCAACCCACTATAAAATACTGCCCCCCTATGGTACAGATCTTTATAACATCTACTTGTGTCCTATCGGATGTTAAGTCAACTTTAAAAGATAGTTCGAGGTGTGAGAGAGAGATTTGATATGATGTTGTGAGAATAGCATCGCTTGTGAAAGCTTAAACATAACAGCTATAATTATAATAGATAATTTTGGACAAACAAAATATTTAAGATGCAAAAACTATCTTAAGTAACCATAAATATAATTTTAAAAGAAAATCACATAACAAAACAAAAATATTTAAATACAAGTGAAATTATAACTCCTAGAGAATCTCAACAAGGGACTGAGTTTAAGGGTAATTCATAGATGGGCTAGTAGATTTTTTAAAATCACTTTTTGGAGAAAAACACCTATAAGTGATTTTTTAAAGCCAAAGCTTTAAGAACCTCACCTTCTTTAATTGATTAATTATTTCAGATTATCATTTTAATGCTAATCTTGACACTTTACTATTACCATCATGACAGTCTGAGAAATCATAAATTGATAGCCAGCCTTTTTTTCAGTATATTATTTGCTACTTAACATCACAATTGCATAGATTCTTAACACAAAATTATCAACATCAACCTGTTTTATATCCATATTATAGCCATCTTTTTAAAGATTCATGAATGCCCTCTTAACTTCTATAACATATTTGAGTAGAGGGTTAAAGCAAAACCCAGATCATTGAATTAAAACTCATCCAGTCAACAGTCAAAATAACACCAAGTCTTTTCAAGATGACTGTGGACTAGAGATGACAGCCTATCATAGATACATTCCAAGTCAATGTTCAGTCATTTCAACCACAAACAAGTATTATTAAAAGGTCATACTTACAAAATATCTCTTTAGTTTTTGTGTTTCGTTAAAAATCGTGGACTGGCTGTAGCAGCTAGAAAAACCCAAGATCACGCAAAGCTGTAAAGCTAAGATATAACTTGTATATTTCATTGTTTTGTAGAGAGTTGGGCCAAAGTCGTTGAAATCAGTAGTTCCGGAATTTAGTTGATCGGGTCGAAAGGACTCAGCTGATCTTTCTCTTCTAATAGCCAATCTGTAGACGTTAAGAAGAATGTACTGCATCTCCTTTTGCTGCTGGTATTTATACCTAATTGGAGACTCATCAGGATTACGTATTTTCACAAGTTTTTTTAAGTGAGATGGTGACAGATAGACAGAGATGCTAGTTAGTTTGTATTAATAACTATGGTTTTGTGGCATTTGGTATTGTACTTAGAGTTTCCTTTCAACTCCCTGGGTCTTTTGATGATGAGACAGACCCATTATGCCCACTGTGCCATTCTTGTGGAATTCTCTGAAAGCACTTTTACTTCACACCATTCAGGGATTGGAAATTTTTTTTGCACTCCTTTTGCCCTTGTAAAATGTTGGCTCCAATGTGTTGACAGAGCACATTGATAATTTGTTTGTGGTTGGGAGCAAGTGAAAAGGAAATTCTAGGGGCTCTCAAACCTTTACAAAGGGGGTGCTTTTTACATTTTTTCTTGCAAATAGCCAGAAAGCAAGGAAAGAATGTGGTTAAAAGACCAATGTGTTGAGGAAATCCTTCATCAGAATTAGTACAATTTTAAATTGCTCTGGACCAACACTGCCCAATAAAAATCTCATGTAAGCTAAATAGATATACTTAATTTTTTTAGTAGCCCCATTAATAAAGGTAAAAAGAAACAGGCAAAAATAATTTTTAAATATATTGTATTTAAACCAATATATTTAAAATATTTCTATATATATATATATATAGATCAATATATAACATTATTAAAATATTTTAAATTCTGTTTGTCATACTAAATCCTAGAAATCTGGTACACATTATATACCTGCAGAAAATCTCAATTTAGACTAGTCAGATTTCAAATGCTCAAGTCAATGTGGCTAGAGGCTACTGTGTTGAACAATATAGCTCTGGATGATCAATCGCTCCAAATAATCATTAACAATGGAGAATTTTTTTACTTTTATATTTCTTTTCCTTCCAAATGCAAAAAGTAGGGTTCTTTCTGCTCCTTTAGTAATTTATTTATGAAGTAAAACACATGGGGATATCACAGAAGGCCTGCCACTCTTTGGTTCCAGCCCATCTTGCATTTCAACCTGCACTGTATGCACTAAAATATCATGTTTATGGATGCAGACTTGAATCCTGATTCCACTATTATCTAACTATGTGATTTTGAGCATCTATGACTCTCAAATAAGCCTAATATTAGCATCTCCTTCTAGGCCTCAGTTGAAAATTAAATCACACGATACATATAAAGTGCTAAGAATTTTGCTTGGCATGTAGTAAGCACTCAGCAAAAGTTGTCTATTATTATTTGGGCATGGTGAATGACTAGACATTCCCATAAACATGCGCTGAACTTTTGCTTATACTATTCCTTTGGCCTTGAGCTCTCATTCTCTTCATCTGTGCCCCTGAGGGTGGTATCCATTCATTCACTCCCAGACTAAAAAGCATTATTTCCATGAGTTCTCACTAAATTATTCTTTTTAAAATTAAGCACACCAGCCTAACACTTGGTTCATATTCTTCTTAGAATCCCAATCCCTCAATTTCGTATAAGAGTTAGTTATTCATGTATTCTTTCCTTTGTTAAATTGAATTCCTTAAAATCAAAAGTTGTTTCATTGCTTCTATAACATTGTTTTCTTTCTTCTCCTTTTTTAAAAAAAACACGTTGAAAGTATTACATATGTCCCCCTTTTTCCCCTATTGACCCCTTCTAGCCCACCTCCACCACCTCCGTCCCTGGCCTTCACCACCCTATTGTCTGTGTCCATGGGTTATGCATATAGGTATACAAGTTCTTTGTTTAACCTCTTCCCACCCACCAACCCTCCCCTGCCTTCCCTCTGAGATTCCACGGTTTGTTCCATGTTTCTATGTCTCTGGATCTATTTTGTTCATCAATTTATTTTGTTCATTAGATTACAACATTGTTTCCTTCCCTAAAAACCTTTCAGCCTGAAGATTTGGCCACAGACACCACTGAATAAACATGAATTTGAATACTGAATTTAGGATCTACTTTGAGTTATTTCCCCTCACATTCTAATCCCAATGTTATCAGACCTAACCTGTATAAAACTAGTTTTTAATTAAATAGAATATATGATTATTTTGGAAACATGATGCTATGTCTTTAGCCAAATCCTGCTTCTTAGGACAGTTCCCTGTATATTTTATGTGAAAAAGGCCTGAAAACTCTTTGAGGAGCTATCTGCCCAAAGAATAAAGAAGATCAAAACATAGCCTCAATCAAAGCCTCATGTTATGCCAGTGGAAAGTCTGCTGCTGCCCACAAAGCTCTAGTGTAGTGGTCTCCAAGGAAAAACATGGCCCAAGTAGGGTGCTTACAGGTGACACAGTGATAAGAAAATCTTATCAAAGCCTTGAGATGCACTGCAAGCATTCAATACCTTCTAGGAAACCATTGGCCAAACTCCATGTTCCTGGAAGAAATATTTCCAAATTTGAAGAAATATTCCCAACTTTATGGAAAGGAGTTACAATTATTCTCTTGATTCATTCACTGGAATATAGCACTGGGGGTGAGAGTTCAGAATAGTGAGATACGTAAGTGGGAATTACATATTGTCTGGGCCTTTGTAAGTTGAAAGCGCCTATTTAAAGTTACAGATATATATTAGAAATATGTTTAGAATATGGCCTGATGTCTAGGATTAGTAACTTCATGGCTAACATTCAAGCTCTACTAACACCGATGGCATGACACAGAATTATGTTAAGCATAACACAGAATCATTAAATTATAGAGATGATCTATGGCCTATTCCCTCACTTTTTAGATTTGTAAATCAAGACCCAGAAAAACAAAGTGCTGTGTTAAAATTCATTCAACTGGAAAATGCAGAGCTGAGTGTAGACCCAAGACCTTTTCCCTAATCCACCTGTCCCCCAATCAATCAATATCCATTAAGGTGATTGTATGTGTCTAAAACTGTATTAAATATGTAAATTCAAATCATTATATCCTACCAGACTTTGATTTCTGGATTTTTTTTTCTGTAGAATTTGTGAGATAAAAGTTATTCTTTAATTCCTTAAAAAATAGTAAGACTATAAATAAAAAGTTTAAAATTAGAAATCCCAGCAGGCCCAAATTCATGGACATAAAATCTGCACCGTCTATCAGGACCCCCACTTATTTAGAAGAACCCACATTTGGTTTAATGCCCTGTTGTTACCTTCTTAAAATCCCTAATAGGTATTAACAAGGGGGCCCCATTTTCATTTTGTACTGGTTCCTGCAAACTATATAACGGGTCTTGCATCCTAGGCTAGAGGTGAATCTTAAGGTATTAGATTTTCATCTTTTAACACACAATTCTTTGGTTCAGCATATTGTTACTATAGTAGTATATACTTTTATGATCTTTTCCTGTCTTATAAACTTTACCAAAGACATTCTCTCTCTTTTCTGACTGTAAAACACCTTAGGTTGCACATGCAAACTAGAGGTTTCACACTTTGTTGGTTCAGTCAACACTGAGGCTGCAGAAAAATTCACCACCAAGGTATTCTTTCAAAGTTTTGCAAACCCACCAGGAGCCCAAGTGTGACCATATCTGTAAAACAAAGGGGCTGAAAACTTTCTTTTTTCTTTTCAGCTAGACATTCTTTCTGAAAACTGGCTATGGTTATACATGAAGCGTCAGCAAGATTTTTAGTCATAGCTCATGCTATCCTTACGTTTGAGTAGGTAGTTGTAAGACAAAACTTACACCTTGGTTGCCCTTTTTCCTGTGTGATCAGCAGTCATATCTCTAGCACTCACAACCAAATTATCTCATCCAGACTTTGGTGTCGATTTCTTCCACAGAGTGTATGAGTCAATGTTGGATCCATGCCCCCACGCTATTTTGACTCCCGCAACTCCTGACATCATTGAAGCTGAGCCTACGGAAGAAGAATGACATACAAAATGGAAGTCCACGGGGAGTCGGATTTTCCCCGCAATTTGACTCATAAAATCCCATATGTTAAAGGATGATTTTCTGAATCCCCCTTTTTCTTTCGTGCCATCTGGGCAACTCTGAGAGGTGATACAAAGAAAATAGACGACATTATACTTGTGTAGTACAGTCATCAGATTACAATATTTTCTATTTTATGTCAGATGGGATTGTGTATTGATAATCTAGAGATTCATGATCATCCTCTGAAGGTGATATTTTTATTCCACTGGGAATTTTAAAGCACCTGACAAGTGCCAACTACTGGAAGTAACCTGGGGTTACCAAAGCTGGATGGGACAGTTCTGTTGTGAAAGAATTTATATTCAAATGTCAATCAATCAGTAAGTCCTTATTGAGCACTTGCTACATGTCTAAAGATTTAGGGGTTACAAAGAAGTCAATGAGACAACTGGCAGGAGCATATGTCATCACGTTAGTAGCTAGGGTTGATTCTTCTGTCCTGGTTACTGGGTAGGTATCCATATTACACATATTCTCCTTATCTTCTCCATGTACACCCTTCCCAGGGGATTCATATAGTTGAAAAGGACTGGTTATTGGATGGAGGAAAACACACATAGCTGACATATGTATCACATTTTCTCCTGAACCCATGGCATATGTCACTAGTCAGCCATGGTATTCTTTCCTACTCAGTTTAGATGTAGCCTCTGAATCTTTTTCAACACTGAAATCTAGACAGATATTACCAAGTTATTAATGTTTCATTATGTATTTTTCCTTTTAGAGCTAAAGTTTCCTTGTGGCTATGCCTCTTACTTAGATCTGCTAAATGTATTTTTTCAAATTACAAAGAAGTAAAAGACATGCTGTTTTCCTCCAAAAACATCAGAACTAAAGAAAAAAAACATTACAATTCAATAAAATAATATAAGGTAAGACCTTTGGCCTAAGACAGTGGTCGGGAAACTGCAGCTCGTGAGCCACATGCAGCTCTTTGGCCCCTTGAGTGTGGCTCTTCCACAAAATACTACGTGCAGGCGCGCACATACAGTGCGATTGAAACTTCGTGGCCCATGCGCAGAAGTCGGTATTTTGTGGAAGAGCCACACTCAAGGGGCGAAAGAGCCACATGTGGCTCGTGAGCCCCAGTTTGCCAACCACTGGCCTAAGAGGAAGGAGTCCCAAATTCTGGTCTTAGATCTGTTACTGATGTGACGTGGAATTTTGAGCAAAGCCTTTACCCTTGCTTTACATCTCAGCTAAATCATCTTAAAAAGAAGAGTTGCATCTAATGAATACTAATAGTGTTTCATTTCTAAGTTTCTGTCTGTGATTTATGAAGAATATAAGATGTTACTAACAACTAAGATTACATAAGGTAGAGGAGAGACATGGAAGAGTGATGGAAAAGTTGAGGCATTTCATCAGTGGCTTCAGTTTGGAATTTAATTTGAATTTGAGCGTTAAATTTGATTTTAATTGAACATGAAGAGAAATATAGAATTTATGAGATCAGGTAAGGAACAAAACTTCACAGTTTGTACTTAACCCTGTAGGCCATGTGCTTTACCCCCAATGACCTCAATAAGTGAGTTGTCCTTTTGGTGGCCCCAGAAATGGCACCAAGCTTTGAAAACGTGTGAATTTTTACAAAGAAGATTTATTCTTCTATCTCTTATCATAAAAGTTCAATATAGAAAATTTTTATTTTCCCCAGGCTACCTGAAAGATGAATTCTGAATCTATAACCATCCAATAAATAATATTTTACCAGGGTTTGATAAGTCATTATTCCTGTATCCCTAATCCTTGGACTAATTCATGAGGTACCTGAACCAAATTCCCAGCTATTCATTTTTCAAATATAAATTGTTTTTAATGGTTACAAAATTATGTGAGATCCTTTAAATGAAAATCAGACAATCCAGAAGAGCACAAGAAAAGAAAAAAAATCACCTCTGATTTTACTACTCATAAGTAAATAGTTAGCATTTTGTCATAAATTATTTCATATTTTTCCTATATACTTAACACAGTGTCTAGCACAAAATTATTCCTTCATAAACTTTGAGGATTAATTGAATATGAGGAAAACTAGCCCAATGATTAAGTTCAAAGGCTCTGGAATCAGGCTACATGATTTCATTATGACTTTGCTCCTCATTTGTTGAGTGGAAATGAGTTAATTCCTCTGTGCTTCAGTTTCCTCATATAAAAGATGATATAGATAGTAGGTGTCTCAAAGAATTATGTGAGTATAAATTAGGGTAATATGTATAATGGTGCAATGCCTGTCATATAGTAAGAGCTCAGTAAATGTGTGGTCAACATTACTCGTGCCTTCCAAGATCCAGGCTAGCCTTCTTCCGGGCACATGGAATGAAATGGCTTCTTGCCGTTAATAGGGTCTTGCGACTTGTTCTGGACAGTCTATTTTGAATCTAACTAATGCTTGTCACTTCTGGGCCCAAGGCGGAATGAAGCCCCTGGGAGGGCTTCCGAGTCTCTCCTCTCTTGCTGCTCGGATGGTGGAGGTTATATATTTTAAGGACATGAAACAAGGAAGATCAAGTATGTACGTTTCTTTCAGAACCCCTATAATAATACTAATGGGATAAAAGGTTCAAAGATAGAGAGAGAAGAAGAAGTCAACAGCAGATGAGAAATGGCAATAAAGTTATGGAAAATGCAAAGAGGGTGAGCAAGTGGTAACTGACTTCAACTTTAGACTTCTCCGCTATGACAAGTACGTGAGTAGCAGAATTCAACTGGATGAAAATCAGTTCACACTGTATATCTCCCAAAGATTCAAGAATTGGGTTATCAACAATCTCTGAAAGGTAAGCTTAAGGTAGGATGGAAAATAAGCAACTGGTTTAAAATACATATAAGATGTAGTTAGATCCCTGCCAGGCCACTACCCCTGCCACACCTTCTTTCAAAACTGGAAGTTTACTTTCCATAAAGGTTCCAGATATCTAGCACAGCGGAGGAGGAAATGAAGTGTCCTGATAAGATTAGAATTTAATTGAAAGTCATCATCCTGAACAGGAAGACCATTGGCTTCCAAAATGCTTACTCTCAGGTTTATATCCCCCAGAGCAGGTGACTAGGAGATTCATTTTTAGGAAAGCTGGCCAGCCCAAAGGAAAAGAAATACTAACATTTGGGGTTTCCCCCAGTACAACACACCAGTTTGAAGTATCATCCTAACAGAATCAAGCTCTGTCTAAGCATATAATACCCTTTCCAACAATTAGGACTTCATTATTAAACATAAAAACACGAATTACTACACAGCACTTCAAAAAACACTTTCGGGTAAAAGACAAAGTTCAAAAAACAAATAGAGACAAATCAGAGTAAATTAAAAAACAATGCAGAGGAAAACATTTAAAAGCTGGAAGCATTTAATATTTTATCATTTAGGGTTGTTTGTTCACACATATTAAAACACAATTTTAATTTTAGTTAAAAGGTAACACATTGAATGTATATGGAGGAGCTCATGGAAGGATGACAAAGGTGTTTGAACCATGTTCAAACAGATAAGCTGTATCTGTACCTTGCAATCCCAGAAGGTCTCAGGCCCAGAGACAACCTTCTGCAGGTCACCATGAAGGAATGAATCAGTAAACTCTAAAGCTTTTGTTTCCATCTTTGCATTCCTGCTCCAGAATCAAACCTTGAGGAAGTGAGCCATATTGGCTGATCTTGGGCCAATTGACTGCCCTTAGTCATCAATCATATAGTGATTAAGAAGAAAATAATCTGGCAGAGAGTTTTTCCAGGTTTTTGATTTTGTGATGGAAGATAGGAAACTCAGATTTACCAGCCTGACTATACATATTGAGGGTGATAAGATTCTCCAAAAGAAAGCAGAATGCCATTAGGAAGGGGAAGATGTTTGGTTGTCAAAAGAGGAAAATGACCTTTACAGGGACTTTCTGAGGACCTCATGGAACGCAAAACCTTCAGTGGGATTTATGAAATATCTTTCTAACATTTTAGGACAATCCTTGAACATTTTAATACAGGAATAAGCAAGTAACAAAGAGGCTCATGCACTGCAGTGACAGCTGAGATGAATCAGCTCGCGTACATTCTACCTGGGAAGACTTTGGGAGCTGAGACTGACTGGACACTCACCAAACCTGTTTCTTCTTCCTGGCACAGACCTCACATTTCCCAGCTTTCTTTTCAGTTATGTGTGGACGTATGACTGAATTTGACCTTTGGAGTGTGAGTGGAAGTGATGCTTTCCACCCTCCATGTACAACCTTCCATGCAGCCTGATGCAAATGTGCACTGCACGCTGACCTCATAGTCCAAGGCTGAAGATGGCAGAACCCCAGAATGAAAGGTCCTGCTAAGAGGAAAGATACCTGCTGCTCTCTTACATCCATTTTGGACTTTATATGACAAAGAAATAAACTTCTATTAGTTTTTGCCCATTATATTTTGGGAGGCATTCGTGTTGCCTTAACTAATGTAACTATTGAAGCCTTGTATCTTGATTACAGTTTTTAGCTAAAGAAATATGTGTATTTCATATGTTAAAATAAAATTGAAATGCATTTTAAAGGCTTTAAGGCACACTGTCACTGCCTACTGAGATGTGTAGTACTCTAAAAAATCATTCTCTTCATTGTTATTATGGCATTGAAATATGTTGTTTATATACTTCCTTCTTAGAATTACCTTCATTAAAATGTGTGTGTGTGTGTGTTTATTGATTTTTAGAGAGAGGAAGGGGAAGGGATAGAGAGAGATAAGGAGAAAGAGAGGAAGAGAGAAACATCTATGTGAGAGAGAAACATGGAAAGGTTGCCTCCCATATGCATCCCTACCAGGAACCATGTGTCCTGACTGGGAATCAATCTGGTGACTTTTTGGTGCATAGGATGATGCTCAAACAACTGAGGTACACCAGCCAGGAAAGGATTACCTTCATAAAGTTTTTTTTTTCAATGTGAGAAGTCTGTAAGGTCATTCTGTATATTTGGAACTCATCAAACTTCCTAATTTTTCTTCTTCACATCCTGATAGTTTTCCTTTTTTAAAAAATATATTTTATTGATTTTTTTTTACAGAGAGGAAGGGAGAGGGATAGAGGGCTAGAAACATCGATGAGAGAGAAACATCAATCAGCTGCCTCCTGCACACCCCTTACTGGGGATGTGCCTGCAACCATGGTACATGTCCTTGACCGGAATCAAACCTGGGACCCTTCAGTCCGCAGGCCGACGCTCTATCCACTGAGCCAAACCGGTTAGGGCTAGTTTTCTTTTTTGCTGTTTTTGTTTCGTTGTTTGCTTGCTTGCTTGTTTTAACTGTAATTTCCGTAGTTCCACAAAGAATTTAAAGTGACTGACATTTAAAGACAGTCCTTATTCTCATAATTTTGAAAGGTGATAGGTACCAGTATGCCAAGTAAAAAAGCTAAAATTCTCATCTTTTTTTCTTTTTCAAGTAATCTTGCTTATTTCATATTATAGCAGATTCATCACTCCAAACAACTCTTAAGCATATGCCTATGTCTTTCATTAAGATTTGGCATGTGCAAACTTAATGATATATAATTTGCCCCTTTCAAAAATTTGAAACACTGTTTGCTAATTGGAATCATTGGTCATGACTTATGTACTTGGTCACATTTATGATTTCATTAGGAAACCTATTAAACAAACCAAAATAATAATAATAAAAGTATGCCCTGCATCCTCTCTAATTAGCTTCTCCTGAAAAAGAAAATGAAAAAAAGTCAATCACGAGAGGAGAAATCTAAATGATGTATTACAAAACATTCAGGCTATACTTTCATTAAGAAAGGGACAAGGCTCGAGATGGAAAGATTTCTTCACTCTAGGTTGCATTTGGAAAAGTAGTTTTCTAGTCTGATTTTTCAGAAAGACTAGCTATGTTCTGTTCTACTGGTCTGTGGTCGGGGGTTTCCCCAGAGTGCCTTCCATCACTTGGCAATGAGCAGCAACTTGGAGGCTTAGGTTTTCTTTTCAGTCACCTGATAGGATTTCCCAGGACAAAGGTGTGAAGCCAATGAACCTGACTTCCCCTCTTCTTCCTGTGGGTCACCCTGAGAAAGAAAAAAACTGTTCTTCAGCCCTCCCCCCCTACACACACACACACACACCTGGCCTGATGTCATACTTCCTCCCTTCGGCACAGAGCCTTGAAGCACTCGCAGACGCCTTTGCAAGACGTTGAAGGCTTTCAGTGACTGTGGAGGGTATTGTTCTGTCACAGTCAGGAGGCCATTTGACTTCCTCTTATTTGAAGACTACAAGACACCCCCTGCAGAGCTCCTAGGGTTCAACAGTTTGTTTTGCATCTTCCCTCTTCTGAGGAGGCCACACGCTGCCACAGCTGCAACATCTGAAGCCAAGAAGTAAAAACTGTGCAAAAGGGTGTAAATCCACATGAAGTAGAAAGCTCTGAATAACCTCACCTGAAGTTTTTCTCATAAATGAAAAAAAACAAACAAGTTACCCTCATATGCCCGTGTCACCCACAAGATTTTAAGGTCCTAGAGGACAGATGCGGTATCTAGCTCGAAGAGCCCAGCTCAGTACTTGGCATGAGTGTTCACTAATTCCTGACCACGAGCCTGGAGGATGAAGCCAGCAAAGCCGCTCGGCCAGGGCTGCAAGCGCAAAGAGACCTCAATTACCTCCATTTTTTTAGCTGCAATTCAGTGCCAAATACTTAGAGGTAATGTCAGTATCTCATCACACATGCTGATTTTAGCTACACACCAGGCCTACCACTGTTCTCCTAAGAGCTGTATGACTGTCAGCCACAGAGGCTGCAGCTAGTGGTCATTCACTGTTAAATGCTAATGACAAACCGCTTTCACAAACAACTGACTGACTAATGTGGAATTTAAAGCAAAGTTCACGCCATAACTGCTTCTGTTTGTATAGTGACTTTCTCTTCCTGGTAATTAAGTGATCTCAAATGTCATTAGTTTTCTATATTATTTATATATAATATATATGTATTATATATAAGCAATTTAATTGCATGATAGCATGACATTAATAAAAATTATTATTTTTATTATTCTTCAATATAGTATCATGGTTAACAGCATAGACATAGAAACCAGAAGAAGTTTAAATCCTATGTGAACTTGGGGACGTTTCTTAAACTCTCTGAGTTTAGCTGATGATAATGGCATCTACCTCATGGGCTTTTGTGAGAATCAGAAGGTACCTGTGAAGCTCTTCGAACAATGCTTGGCATATAATGAGCACTATGTGGTCACTATTTTTATTTTTGTTTCATGATTTTTTCATTTGTAAACTGATTTACAATAAGTTGTATTTACACATTTTTTTTATTTATTTGTTCATGTTCAATGGAATTTTTTATATGTAAACACTGTTTTAGGTTAGGTTATAATCAAAGCAAAGCCTGAGCCGAGGGTCATTTGGGAGGTGATGCCAGAAGTAGAGGCAGGGAGCAGGCAGGTGACCAGGAGGTGACAGGGAAGTGAGGAAGTCCGTAAAGGAGGTCAATGAACAGGAGCCACTGTGGGCAACTGGGACTCAACCCACAGAAGACCCCTGGGCAATGGCATAGAAGACACCTCAGAGAGGTCCTACCCAAGGGGCAAGGAAGCCAGGGTAATTGTCCTCCAAATCTCTTCCTCAATGAGGGCTGTGCCCCGGGGACATTGACCTCTTAGTCCTTCCAGTCTTCCCGCAGAGAGAAGCCCTAGGAATAGTAAGTTGCTACACTTCAATGCAATGGGTAAGGACAGGAAGGGAGGTTGCTGAGAAGATAGGAGCAAGGCACTGGCAGTATCTGCTATGGTGAATTTTGTTAACATTCCCTTAACTATTCCTCAATAAATTTTCCCATTTTCATTACACCTTTTATTTCTTGGTAATAGTGACAGTCCACTGGTAACTTGCACCTGTCAGGACTCTCTGGATAACAAGTGATGGAAACCCCAGCTCCACTTTCAACCCAAGAGGAGTGTTTAATGGAGGGAACCTGAGATGTTATGGGTAACAGAGAGAGAGCCTCCGGGACAGTTGGAACCAAGGACTCTGGTTGGTGACAGGATTTGTCTCTGGCCCTCCTCTCCGTTTCTCTTGGTGAGACCACCTCAATCTCGCCTACTAAAGAGAAAATTGTCTGTCAAGACATTCCTCCAAAGCTTCTCTTTTCACAGGTTTGTGTCCCCCAAAGATACGCTAACTTTCTTTTTCAATTCCAGTTTGAAATATTATACTAATTCATCAAATAACTTGTTCCTATGCTAGACATTATTCTAGACACTGGGAATTAAAAAGAGAGAGAGACAAAACCCCTGTCCCTATGAATCTTATATTTTGCTGGAGGGGATTGAAAACACATAAATAAACACATGGTTACATAATATAGTGTCAAATAGGGATAATTGTTTGAAAAAGTAAAGTAGAAGAAGGGGATAATATTATTTTATTGTGGTAACATACACATACCACAAAACTTACCTTAACTGTTTTTAAGTGTACAGTTCAGTAGTATTAAGTACATTCATATTGTTATGTAATCCATCTTCAGAGCTCTTTCATCTTGCAAAAGTGAAACTCTGTATCTAATAACAATAACTCCCCGTGACCCCCTCCTTTTAGCCCCTAGCAACCACCATTCTACTTTCCTTTTCTTTTCTTTGATCTCCCCCCTTTTCCTCCACACCCCACCTTCAGTTAACCACCATTCTAATCTCGGTTGCTATGAGGTTCGGCTTCTTTTTTTTAATCTCACATATAAGTGAGATCATATAGTATTTGTCTTTCTGTGTGTGGCTTAATTCACTTAAGATAATGTCCTCTAAGTTCATTCATGTTGTCACAAATGACAAGATTTCCTTTTTTTTAATGTGTTTTTATTGATTTTTAGAGAGAGAAGAAGGAAGAGGGATAGAGAGATAGAAGCATCGATGAGAGAGACACATCAATCGGCTGCCTCCTGCACACCCCCTACTGGGGATCAAGCCAGCAACCTGGGCATGTGCCCTGACAGGGAATCGAACCAGGGACCTCTTGATTCATGGGTCAACGCTCAACCACTGAGCCACACAGGCTTGGCTAGATTTCCTTTTTTAAGCTGAATAATATTCCATTATAGAGATAGAGATAGAGAGAGAGAGAGAGAGAGAGAGAGAGAGAGATAGAGATAGAGATAAAGATAGAGAGAGAGAGAGAGAGAGAGAGAGAGAGGTACGTGTAGACAGGTATATACCACATACCACATATTTCTTATTTAATGTCCTCTGGGTTCATCCATGCTGTCATAAATGGCCAGATTTCCTTTTTTTAAAGCTGAATAATATTTCATTATATTGATATAGACATTAGTGAAGAGAAATATATCACATATCTTTATACCACATTTTCCTTATCCATCATCCATTAATGGACATTTAAATTGTTTCAACATCTTGGCTACTTTGAATAACACTGCAGTGAATGCGGGATAGCACTGTTTTAAATAGGGGGTCAGAGAAGGCTTTTCTGAAGAAAGGACATTTGAGCAGAGACCTGACTGAAGGGAGAGAGACATGGACGTGACCGGGAGGAGAGTGTTCTGGGCAGAGAAAATAAGAAACTAGAAAGACCCAAGATGGGAGCATGCAGCCAGAGTTGAGTTACAGCAAGAAGCTATTGAGAGTGGCCCCAAGGAGCAGGGGGTAAAGAGGCAGCCAGGGGCCAGATCATGCAGCCATGGAAAGAATTTGGATTTTATGCTAGGGGCAAGGGGGTGGTCTCTGTTGGGTTTTGAGCAAGAGAGTGAAATGATCTGACATGTTTTAATAGGATCATTGTGGCTGGAAAGGAAAATTAGGCTCCAGTGAGGCCAGAGTGAAAACTGAAAGAACAGTTAAGAGGCTACTGCAGTCACACAGAAAAATCCAGTGAGGGATAAACCTGAATCCACTGCCCACCTCAGAAGCAATCAACTGTGGAGTTATATACAAATGTGGTAGACAGTAAAGCCAGGTTATACAAAAGGAAAGAAGCATGGCAAAAAAATAACAGGCGCCCCTCACACAGGTTAAATTGACAAATTACCTCACAAAAGGTGGTTATTAAGACATAGACATGGATGCTCTAACCGGTTTGGCTCAGTGGATAGAGCGTTGGCCTGCAGACTTGAGGGTCCCGGGTTTGATTCCGGTCAAGGGCATGTACCTTGGTTGCAGGCACATCCCCAGTGGGGGGTGTGCAGGAGGCAACTGATCAATGTTTCTCTCTCATCGATGTTTCTAACTCTCTATCCTTCTCCTTTCCTCTCTGTAAAAAATCAATAAAATATATTTTTAAAAAAAGACATAGACATGGATATCCCGTTAATGCAGAATCATATTTCAATACAGTATTAGGGTGTAAATGAAATATGTTATTGCAGCTTCAAAATGTCTGGGTTTTGAACATAGGAATGTATCTTCTTAAAATAAAAAAATATAAAAATATTACTTTATGATAGTATTATTATCCTTTAGCTGTACATGCTAAAATTTAATTTAAAATTTTTTTAGTTTTATAACCTAGTACGATAGGGTGTCCCAAAAAATGTATACGCACACTTTGAATAATTATAAAGGCAGTGTTTATTAAAATACATTTCATTTTAAAAATTGAGCTATCAGCTGTTAAAGTGTGTATACATTTTTGTATTAAAAAAAACACACCAAAAATAAAAACACTAAACTCAAAATTATTACTAGTTGTACTGGAAAAAAAATTTAAATTCAAATTTTTTTATTTGCTATTAAATAGCATGACAAAAATCAAGGCTTGAAAAGCACTCTTGTAGGTAAACATACTTTTCTATAACATTTATCAAGCACGACAGAATTATTTATATACTTATCTGTATTATTCATCCTTCCAAGTTCATTTACTATAAAATTGTGTTCATTAGTTGGTAAAACTCTGATTTTCTTTTTTATGTACTAGCACTAAAGAGTTTTAAATACCCACTTATAAGTCTTTTAATATCCACATTATCATTAATCTTTGAATAAAGTAACTGTTGTCTGAACTCCTCCGTTCTCTCAGTTTTGCTACTTCTACATATCGATGGCCTCTCAATCTCCACTTCCAGCAGAGACCTCTCCAGAGCCTCTGACCCACCCATCCCACTGCTGCATAGACATCCCCCACTGGATGCCCTCTCTCTCTCTCTTTCTAGACTCCTTTGTTTAGAAGCAAAAATAAAAGTTCAGCCATGGTTCAAGACCTCTCTCTCTCTCTCTCTCTCTCTCTCTCTCTCTCTCTCTCTTTTCCTCCCTCCCTCTGTCTGAATGTAGGCTACATGATTTCTCAACCCCACCTTTCTATGCGCATCTTTGCTTTATTCCTTCTCTTCCTGCATATTTGCTTCTCCCCTTACAGGACAAAGGATCAAAGGATGGCCACCGTACAGCTCTTGAGTTTTTATTTGTCCAGTGGTTTCAACCAGAGGCAGAAACTCAACTATCTCTGAATCATAAATCAGAATTTTCAATGGAACTAACTGATCCAACTGGATTGCCTGTTGTCAGCCTTTGAATGCAAAAACTACATGCATTCTGAGCTCGCTCTCCCTGTGATGCAATGAAGCCAGAAACTACATTTTCCAGTATCCTCTTCTCTGTATATTTCCTGGTTAGAGTGGGCCAATTAAGGCACGTGCACAAAATTTAGAAGGTAGAAGAGACAAGAGGCCAGTATGCTTTAGAAGTGGGCACACGGACAAATAGGAGGTCCAAAGCAGCTCTGGGCAGCTTCCTGAGAATCTCCCGTATCGGTACTACAGACTGACATGGTCCATAGACACTTCCCCGACATTCTTGAGATACAGCTGCTTCAGGGTCAGTCTTAAAAGCCACACAGCTCCGTGCTGTAGGCTCACATTGTCTGGGGCAGCTGGCCTGACCACAGCTCCAACAATGATTGAATCAAATTCTAATCCCCTTCACTGGAACCATGTGAACATGAAATACCTAAAGCAGCTTTTATCCTTCGGTCCAAACCCTGACTGCTACACCTGAGAAAACCAACAAACATGGCTGCCAGGTACAGGGTGGATCTCAAAGGGGACAGTTGTGAGCAGGGAATATACGCCCAAATGGATTTACTGCAGTTGACTGACAGTCACTTCATTTATAGTCTATCTACCCTGAGCCTCCTCCTCTTCTGTTCTCTTTCCTCGATGGTGGCATCACCTCTACATAGAAGCCTCCTATATGTAAGCAGTCTCTAAGTCTGCCAATTTTATCTCTTAATTTAATATTTTTAGCATCCTGCCCATCCTTTGGAAACAGCCTTGTTGTCTTTCCTGAACCCTAACAACTGTCTAACCAACTTCTGGTTTCTGCTGGTAGTCCTCTCACCTCCACTGTTCAAACAGAGATCCTTTTCCCAATGGTAAAAATGATTATGGCATGCCTTTCCTCAAGTAAGAACTACTCCTCATTACAGGCTCTTTCATGTGGCACAGGAGACCATCTGGAACTTCTGCCCACCTGTCCATCCTCAGCTCAGCTTTCTCTGACTCACATTTTAAGCTCCAGCATCACCTAATTGATTTCAGTTCCTAGTTCATTCTGAACTTCTGTCACCTGATAACTCCAACATTTTAAGACTCAGCTTGAGTGTCACCTTTTCTAGGAAGCTTTTATTGATGCACACAAGTTGCATACAACTCTTTCACTGTACTCTCTTACTATATTGTGCATAATTTTATCATCTCATTTATCATAGTATATAGGGCATGGCAAAAGTAGCTTTACAGTTGTTCCTATGGAAAATAATATAATAAATAATAATGCAAGAATAAACTCTTATGTTTCACACACAACTTTAAACCTACTTTTGCCTCACCCTTTATTATAATTTTATATATATAGTGCTTTCTCCACTAAGCTAGGAGACTCTTCAAGATAAGGAAGGGCTCGAGCTGGTTTGGCTCAATGGATAGAGTGTTGGCTTCCAGACTCAAGGGTCCTGGGTTCAATTCTGGTCAAGGGCACATGCCCAGATTGCGGGCTCAATCCCCAGTGAAGGGCATGCAGGAAGCAGCTGATCAATGATTCTCTCTCATCATTGATGTTTCTCTCTCTCTCTCTCCCTCTCCCTTTCTCTCTGAAATATAGATAGATACAAATAAATAGATATAGATAGATAGATAGATAGATAGATAGATATAGATAAATAGATATAGATAGATAGATATAGATAAGGAAGTGTTTAATTGGTAAATATATTCATTCTTACTCCTTTTAGTTTACTAGTGTATTCTTTTCCTTTGGAAGCCATAACAAATCACCACAAACTAGGTGGCTTAATGCAACAAAAATTTATTCCCTCCCAGTTCTGAAAGCTAGATGCCCAAAATCAAGTGTCAGCAGGACCGTGCTTTCTCAAAAGACTCTTTCTTGCCTCTTCTAGAGTTTGGTGGTTGCCAGCAATCCTTGGTGTTCCTTGGCTTTGGAAACATAACTCCAATCTTTCTGCCTCCATCTTTCCACGACTGACTTTCCTCTATATGTGTCTGTGTTGAAATGTTGCTATTCTGATGAGGACACCAATCATTGGATTAAGGCCTACTCTAATCCAGTATGACCTCATCTTAACTTGATCTTATCTGCAGTGACCACATTTTCAAGTAAGGATTACATTTACAGGTTCTAGGACCTGAATCTAGGTGGATGTACACTTTGGAGGAACACTATTAAACCCAGTACCACTGCCTTTTCCCACCAGTTACATTTTATAAAGTAGTGAAACATCTCCTGGGCTCTTGTTTGAGCCTAGGAACCTCTAACAATCATAACAATAAAAGGCCAAGAGGCGTCACAACCAAAACAACCAAATGACCAGTCACCATGAGATGCATGGAGCACCTCTCAGGCCCTCTCCTTCGGCCCACAGGCTCTGATCGCAGCAAGGCTGGCGGCTGGTGGGTGGGTGGGTAGGGCGGCGGGCGGGTGGGTGCCGCAAGGGGGGCGCGGCTATAGCTGGGAGCACAGCTGCGGGGCGGTGGGCAGGTGGGCAGGTGGGCAGGGCACAAGAGCAGTGGGCGGGGCCACGCAATATTGTGGGCTGAGCCTCTAGTAAATTATAATGGAGAACATTGTCAAATTATTTACCAGTCAAACAATATACCAGTTGCATGTCTTAATTCATTTAATCCTCTGACTATTCTATGAAGTAGATATTATTTTTATTTTGAATTTGAAGATGTTCAAATTGTCGCAAAGAGTCAACATAGGGCAAATATCACCATTACACAGAAAGAAAAGAATAAAGATAATAGCAGGCCCTTTGTATTTTGATAACTTTAGAGGGAAAAGCTGCCATAGCCCTGGAATGGGTCTTGGGACAGAGGAGGGTCATTGAGTGTAAGAGGGTCACATGCTGGAGCCAGTTCTGAGGAAGTGCTCCTGGGTCCAGCAGGCACCTGAGAAGTGGCCTGATTCGGAGACTGAAAGAATTGAGCACTAAAAGCGTCAAGATTTGGAGGCGACCTTTGACAGGGAGACTGAAATCACCTGTCTTGGAGCGTTTTGGTGCAAATCTTGCAAAGGTTTCCAACAATGACACCAAGTGGCAGCAGAGGAAATGACCATTGAGGGCCACTTCATTGCACAACTACCTTTTTGGATTTATAAGCCCCCAAGGATTTGGTAAGGAGAAGTATGAAGAACCTGTAAGAAGGAAATGCTGGATTTCTTGCTATAAGGTGAGTAGAATTTAGAGTTCAATGCAACACCCAATAAATAGCATCCTTCCTTTCTTCCTGGTTCTGTGCCAGTTGAAAAATAAGACAAAAGAGAGAACAAATGGAAGAGCAAAATATTTTTTGCTGATATTAGTGAGGAGTGTGACTCAAATTCATGGGCAAGTGGGGATCCTAAGACTGAACCTCAGAATTAGAGACTTCCCAGTGAACCTGTGGTAAAATCTCTCTGGAATTAAAACAAGTGACTGAAGGATATGATGACCACCAGAGCACTGGCAGGTGACATAGTCTGGTGATATATTTAAGCCAGAAGAAGCTATTGAATTTTAGTAAGAAGAGAGGGAACATGGTGTGGATATTTGTAATGAAATGCAAAAGGGGCATTTCAACTCCCTCTACCTCCAAGCCCAGGGGCATAAGAGGGAGGGAGAGAAAACAGTCACATCTAGAGAGAGCTACAAGAAACCCAGGGCCCCAGGGAAGAGTTAGGTCAGTTATAGCAAGAAGGTGATATTCAGGAAAAGTGTTACAGATGAAATAGATTTTGTTGGCGACTGACAGTGAGCTCAGATAACCAATGGGAGGGGTTCAAACATTGGAGATGAGGCCAGAGAAAAGGAGGTGCAGAGCCATGGAGACTATGTCACCTGCCAGTTCTCTGGTGGTCATCATATCCTTCTGTCACTTGTTTTCATTCTAGAGAGATTTTGCCACAGGTCCACCAGGAGGTCTCTAATTCTGAGGTTCAGTTTTAGGATTCCTACTTGCCCATAGATTTGAACCACATTCACTAATATCAGCTCAATCAGCAAAATAATATTTTGCTCTTCTATTTGTTCTCTCTTTTGTCTTATTTTTCAGCTGGCACTGGAGATGAAAGCCTGAGCATGAGAGGTGACCTGGGAATCTAGGCTTCTTGTGGCATCTGCCTTAAACAGGATTAAAGTGCACCATGGGGTTATTCCTGGAGATCTCAAAGCCCAGGGTGGTGGGAAGGCTCTGAATGATGAGAATCCTACAAAGAACATGGAGATATGGGTCCCCTCTTCACTTCTGTCAATGGTTCTGTGGAAGTTGAGGAAGTGATGGTCTTATTTCCTAGAGGGACAAGAGTTCCAGGCCCTTTCTGGACCATCTGGGGAAGAGCGTGTCATATCTGTGTCAATATCTATAGATGGAGCCACAGAAGGAAGGTCTTCAAGAAAGAGAAACGCATAAGGACAGACACACAGGAAGGAAGGAGTGAATATGACATATGTGAGCAAGCCAGTGTTCCTGGAGCCAGTAGGAGATATTAGAACTATGAGGGAACCTAGGAGTTTCTAAATTGAATTTCTTTATTTCAGTGAGGAGGAAACTGGAGTTGAGCGAAGCAGCATGAATCCATTGTAAGTAGGGTTCTATGTAACATATCTTGGAAATCTCCCCTCAAAAATAATTACCCATGCCCTAGCCAGTTTGGCTCAGTGGATAGAGCGTTGGCCCATAGACTTAAGGGTCCTGAGTTTGATTCTGGACAAGGGTACCTACCTCGGTTGAGGGCTCAATCTGCAGCCCTGGTCAGGGCTTGTGAGGGAGGCAACCAATCAATGTGTCTCTTTCACATCGGTGTTTCTTTCTCTCTTTCTCTCCCCATCCCTTCCACTCTTTCTAAAAATTAATGGGGAAAAAATACCCTGGGTGAGGATTAAAAAATAATCCTATATTATAAAAAGCTTGTGGTTGTGACACCCTCATGCCATAACAACCGATTGCCAGGAGGCTGCGTGCACAGCAGGCATGCATGGGTGGGCGGGGCTGCATGCGCAGGTGGGCGGGGACTTAACACTGCATCCCTGTGGGCACCGGCAGGGACTTGACCAGGAGGTGCATCGGGGGAGTCCCACTGCGCCGGTGGGGGCTTGATGCTGCATCCCCACGGGTGCCAGCCCAGACTCTGACAGGAAAGAAGAGGGAGCCAGATACCAGCACCCAGGTCTTGACTCTGGGCCTCACAGTGCCGGCAGGACTTGATGCTGGGTCCCTGCGGGCGCTGGTGGGGACTTGATGCTGGTCCTCTTGGGCGATACATTTATATATTATTTTCATATGCAGTTTACTAATTTTCTTTCATCTCTGACACTTTCATTATAGAGAAAGGGCAAATAGCAATATTAAGATATTTCCTGTAATTAATTTCCTTTTAATGTGCACAAATTTCATGCACTGGGCCATAGTAATAATAATAATTACCCCAAAAGAAAATGATGAGCTGCTTAAAAGAGAATTAATTTACTGTTTGGAAAATTCACTGATGTAAAATAGTCAAAACTTGTTTATTATAATCTATCTAAAATTTCTGTTGGCAGCATTATTATTGGAAGCTACTTCAATGATGCCATTAATAAATCCTCATTACAATAGTAGTAATTGATTTTTCTCGTACATTTGGTATTATAGTCACCAGCTATAAGCTCTGAAATACAGTGTCATGTTATTTGACAAATTTAAAGTGATACATTTTAGGATTTTCCATTACAACACTTTCAGAGATTGTTCTTTGAAAAACTACTGATAAATTAAAAGTACAAGTTGACTATATGACTTTCTTTTAAGTGATGCTTGAGGGGGTAACTATTTTCCTAAGATTTTTAGAAATTATACTCTAGCAGTATAAAATAGTTATAGAAAACCTATATTATCCTTAAATATATTTTGTTTTAATGATGTTTGTTTGTGAAATCTGACAAATAATTTGATAAATTTACATTTTCTTGAAGGTTCTCAACTAACTCCTATTATTTCTTAGGACTTGTCTTGGCTATTTTGATGGCCTTAACTCTCCAATTTAGGCTTTTAGATTTCTGAATTGATATTTTGGGGCCCAAACTTTCCCACCATAACTTAAAGCAGCTTTTGAAATAATTTCTGGAAAGCATAAATTGATTCCAAACCTAAGGCTTTTTTGAGTTTTGTCTCTCTACCTATCTATCCGAAATCATTATGATTTACATGTTTTCATATAATTTATAACCATATTTCTCTTATTAAAAAATCAGTCTATATTCAAAGTGTGATAAGCCATTAGATTACTTACTTTTTGCCACAACTCACTCTTATCCATTAATTTAGAAACCAAATTCAAGATAAGACTTTCTACCAAGAATTGGCCCTCTGAGGTAGCAGCGAGGTGCCATTAACTATCATTTCCACCGGCAGCTGAGGTTGTGGTTTTGCATTCAGCACTTTTTTCCTTGTGCAGAGTATAGAACAAAAGCTGTTACTAATGTAG
This sequence comes from Myotis yumanensis, assembly GCF_028538775.1. Taxonomy (NCBI): domain Eukaryota; kingdom Metazoa; phylum Chordata; class Mammalia; order Chiroptera; family Vespertilionidae; genus Myotis; species Myotis yumanensis. The sequence continues at coordinate 149,023,230 of NW_027223754.1, read as the reverse complement.
TAATGTGAGTAATGAGCCGAACCTGTGGTTGCTGCAACCATGAAAAGTTTTCTTTCTCAGTAGGAAAGTGTCATTGGTCATCCCAAGATGTTACACATGAACAGAAAAAAAAGTGAATAAAATTGGCTCTTGCATTTTTGTCTAGGAAATAAAGCTTAGTTCTTCACTTGCGGTTAAAGGCAAGTTACTGTGGTGACACACACCGTTTTTTCATTAGGAGATGAGCTAAGCAGGAAGCAGCGACCTGAGAGATATCTCCAGTGAATTTTACACTTATGATAGTCACTTAAATAATACAAAAGCCAACATGAAAATTAGTTTTTATATACTTATTAACTTTTCTCCTAATCTCCTCTTACAACACATGGCATATTAATGTTTTGCTATATTAGATGTTTTTCTTTGCATTGAAATCCAACATATTATTTTCCTTTCCGTCAACAGTATGCCAATTCTTCTCTTTTCCTACTCAGTTGGTATCTCAAAGAGATGATGAGAACTAACATCTTTGTTTCTAGAACCAGGCTTTGTCCTAGGGCTCTGACAAGAGAACCCAGTAATAAGTTGGATGGGGTTCAAGTCAGAATTATCATAACTACATGGTTGCTAGGTGGAAATGACAGCTCACATGTGGACAGCCCACACAATGGGCACCCCTAGATATTTCCAAAGTCCCCTGAACCCACCTTTACCTCCATCTCCACTACCTCCACCCTGGTCCCAGTTGCGCCCATCTCTCACATGCATCACTGCAAGAGCCTTGTAATTCCCTCCCAAGCTTCCACTTCTACAATGAGTGATGAGTCAGTGAGCATGTCTGCAGTCCACTGCAGTTGGTCAAAACACATGCTATTCAGTTTGTCACATATTTTTATTGCCATCCCTGCCCACAATCCTTTTGCCATATAATAGAGCCAGAGTGATTCTTACAGCATAAATCATGGCTTGCAACTCCCCTGATCATAATGATTTCATCTGGCTGACAACACCTGAAACTATTGATCTACCTTAACATCAAGGAAAGAGAAACAGTTACATGCTTTCTGAAGGATGCAATATGCAGTTCATGAGTTTTCTTGCCAGAAAATTGAAACTGAATATGATCATGCCTCTACTTCTAATCACCAATTTACAGGAAATTTTGGGGAAGAGAGACATGTTAAATGTCACTGTGGGGATACCAGCAGCAAAAGGCTAGGGTAGAAAATTCTGTGGGACAAATTATCTGGTTTCTTCAACAAATAAATGTTAAGATTGAGAAGGAAAAAAAGAGAGAGACACACACACAAGAGTGTGGGAATTGTTATTGTTATAGACCTAAAAAATATTTTTATCATTTTTTTGCTTTCTGATCAAAACGAACCAACTATGAAAAGACATTTGTGAGATGTTCAATTTTGATGATATTAATAAATTATTATCAATTTTTATATGTGACTAGGGACCCAGTGCACGAATTTGTGCACCTTGAAAGGAACTGTGGGCCATGAGGCTGCAGTGGGCACAGGGGCAGGTCTTGGCCCATCGTCCGCTCCCCCTCCTGGCCCCTCCCGCCACAGCTCCTGGTTCTCCTCTCTGCCAGCAGCCCCGCTTCTGCCACCACTGCTCCCACACCCTGACAGCACCAGCCCTGCTCACACCCGCTGATGGTGCAGAGCGATTGGGGTCGACACCATCAGTGTGTGCGAGTGGCGGCTGCTTCCCCCATCACCCCTCAGGAGCAGGAGGAAATAGAGAAGCCCTCAGGGGCGATCGGAACCAGCAGCCACCACTCGCACCCACTGACAGTGCTGAGCGATCAGGACCAGCGCCGGGTGCCAGCAGCGGGTGCGAGCGGCAGCTGCCGGCCCTGATTACCCCTCAGGAGCAGGGGGAGGTGGTGCCCAGGAGCAAAGAACTTTCAATAACCACCAGAGGCTCACCCCAATGACAGCGACCGGCGCCCTGCCTTGGTCTGGTGCCCCTGCTCACCTGCTCAACCATTCCGCTGCAGCTGACACCCGCCATGTTTCACGCGCACGCCTTGGTGGTCAGCACACACCCGCCATGTTTCACGCGCACGCCTTGGTGGTCAGCAACCGGTTGTTTGGTTGTTCAGTTGTTCTGCCATTCAGTCTATTTGCATATTAGGGTTTTATATATAGAGAGAGATAGTGATATTTCAGTTGGGGGGGGGGGGTAATTTTTTTTTTAATCCTTACCAGAGGATCTTTTTCCATTGATTTTTAGAGAGAGTGGAAGAAAGAGAGAAAAACAAAGAGAAATATAAATGTGAGAGAAACACATTGATTGGTTGCCTCTGCATGAACCCTGACCAGGGCCCAGGCTGGAGAGAAGCCTGCAACCAAAGTACGTACTCTTGACTGGGATGGAACCCGGGACCCTTCTGTCCACAGGTCAACGCTGTATCCACTGAGCAAAACCAGCTAGGGCCAGTTGTGTGTTTTTAATAGTCCTCATTTATTAGATATGCTGAAGTATTTATGGATAAAACTATTATATACAAAATTTTCTTTCAAATAATCTTGGGTGGAAGATTGAGAGGTATAAGTGGACCCGAACTGTCAGATTTGAGAGTGTTTTAAGCTGAATGCTGAGTGTATTAGGCCTTGTCTTTTTTGGTCTATTTTTATAATAGTCTCTCTACTCTTTTTGTAAGTTTCAAGATTTTATAACAAAGAGATAAGAATATTGATAGAAAGAAAACCTTTTGACAATATCCTTTTACTCTCAGAATAAAATTCAATTCAAACTTCTGGGCCTGTCCTCCTAGTCCTGCATGGTCTACTTCCCACACGCTTCTCCAACCCATCTTGTCCCATTCTCACTGTTTATTATGCTCCAGCCACCCTGACTCCTTGGCTGTTTTTTGAATACTCCAAGGTCTTCCCTACTTCAAGGTCTTTGCAGCGGCTGTTTCCTTGGCCTGGAGTGCTCTTTTTCCAGAAACTCACATGGCTGTCTCACTTTGATCTTTCAAAGTCTCAGCTTAAATATCAATGTTACTCCACCTAGGAAATCTGTCCTGAACATCCTATCTAAAATAATCCATTCACCCCAGCCAGCTTTTTAAGTTATATTTCTATGACGATTTCCTTCATAGAACTTATCACATTCTGGAATCATCTGTGTTGTTGCTGTTTTCTGCTTCCCTGTTAGATTGTAAGCACCTTGGAAGCAGGGGTATTGTCTCTTTTCATGACTGTTTTCCAGTATTAGAACAGTACCTTAGCATGCAATGGACACTCAATAAATGTATGTTGAATAAACAAATGATATATTAAAAATGAGCAAATAACCAAGAAAAAAATCAATATCAGCTTTTTCTCTCTCACTTATTTCATTTAACGTGTCACAAATAGCAGTATTTCGTCCTTTCTTGTGGCTGAGTGGTATTCCATTGCATGTATGTACCACATCTTCTTTACCCAATCATCTATGGAAGGACACTTTGGTTGTTTCCATGTTTGACCACCGTGAATAATGCTGCAGGGAACATAGGGGCATACATATCTTTACGAATAAATGTTTCCAAAAATTTTAGGTAGATACCCAAAAGTGGGGCTGCTGGATCATATCTTAACTCCATTCTTAATTTTTTGAGGAACCTCCATATTGTTTTCCATAGTAGCTATACTAGTTTACATTCCCACCACCAGTGAATGAGGGTTCCTTTTCTCCACAATCTCTCCAACACTTATTGTTACTTGTCTTGTTGATGACAGTCATTCTAACAGGTGTAGTTTTTATTTGCATTCCATTAATAACTAGTAAAGTTGAGCATCTTTTCATATACCTGTTGGCCATTTGTATGAGTTCTTGGGAGAGATGTCTATCCAGGTCCTCTGCTTATTTTCTAATTGGGTTGTTTGGTTTTTTTTTTGTTTTGGTGAGTTGTATGAATTCTTTATATATTTTGGATATTAACCCCTTTTTAGAGATGTTGTCTGAAAATATCTTCTCTCATTCAAATGGTTGCCTTTTTATTTTGCTGACAGTTTCACAACATGAATCTTGGGAATATCATGCTAAGAGAAATAAGTCAGATAGAAAATGTCAAGAACCATATGAGTTCATTCATATGTGGGATATAAAACTGAAAACAACAAATAAATAAATAAGACAAACAAATAAAAATTCATAGACACAGACAACAGTATGGTGGTTACCTTAGGGAAAGAGAGGTGGTGGGAGGTAGGAATGGGTGAAGGAGATTTGACTTTGGGTGGTAATTATGCATTGCAATATACAGATGATGTATTATAAAATTTTACACTTGAAACCTACATGATTTTATTAACCAATGTGTCTTTGTGTACCTCATTTAAACTCTCCAAGCTTTAGTTTTTTTCATCTGTAAAAATAGGTATAACAATGGTGTTATTATGTAAATTATATAGGCTAATATTTGTTATGTTTAAAATAGTGCCAGGCCCATGGTATGCACCATAGAAGGATTTTTGCCAATAATAATAACAATAACAATAATAATATTCAAAGGAGAAAGAAATGTGGTCTACAGAGAGAGAACAGAATGTGCAGGTTCCCAGGGCTGACATTTAGACACAGAGGTAGAGCCCTGACATTTGTTTTTAAGCCTCCATCCATTCTGATTAGCTGGACATCCATTCTGATTGGCCAAAGTCCATGTTCTAAGTTTCAACTCTGACCCTTGTAAATTGTTCCTGACAAGAGGGAATTGAAAGACACGAGTCTAAAGTTTAAAGAACAAGGACAGTTAGGGAAATACTGTTAAGAGATGAAGTTGAATGAGAATACACAATGCCCAAGAAGCCAGTGCCAGGATGAGGGTGAGGACAGTGAGGTGAATAGGGTAAAATGTAAGGAACACTCTCTCAGGACCAGGCAAGTACCACTTTGATGTCCTGTCAATGTTCAGCACAAGGCTGAAAGTGAGTTTCTCCTTAAAATTTGCACACCAGGTGTCGTACCAGCCTCATCCAACTGCCAGCCCTGCTGGAGGCCATTTTATGAGCTTGCTTATTATTATAAGGACAATGAAAAGCCATTGAAATATTTTGAAGGATGAGGAAGATATATGTTAGTATTGATAGTATCTGCATGTTAAAAATATCTCCCAGGCTATCCAGATGGAAGAAGCTAGCCAAGAAGACCCAGTGTGGACCTCATTGGTGCTTATAAGAAGCAGTGACGCCCTAACTGGTTTTGCTCAGTGGATAGAGCGTCGACCTGCAGACTGAAAGGTCCCAGGTTTGATTCTGGTCAAGGGCATGTACCTTGGTTGCAGGCACATCCCCAGTAGGAGGTGTGCAGGAGGCAGCTGATCGATGTTTCTAACTCTCTATCCCTCTCCCTTCCTCTCTGTAAAAAATCAACAAAAATATATTTGTTTAAAAAAAAGTTTTATTAAAAAAAAAGAAGCAGTGCCTGGCTGGGAATCCAGATCATTCACTGCCCTCAGGAGATTCTGGAGTGCTGCGGAGGTGATCTGTACTCTCTGGAACAAATTGCCCAAGTATGCTTCAGTGGCCCACAGGTAGGCCTCACAGCCCATTCGGACTTTAAAAGTTGTCTCCTGAGACTTATGTAGCTCAGGTCCATGGCTGTCTGAGGCCCCGGCATCGAAGCCAAGCATATTCCTTGGCAGCCACAGGGCCTTGGAAACCTTGTCCCAGCACCTGGACATTGACAGGACTTCATTATTATCAAAAGAGAGCAAAAATGTGGAAATAGGGACAACAAAGGAACCCCTAAGAATAACTCAGGATCCCCCAAAATTGAACCCAGGCTCACAGATCCCTTGTGTGTGAGGATTGAAATCTAAATTGCAGTTAGGATTTTGGTTGCAAGTAACAAAAAACACCTGACTAAAACATACAGCAGCGTTGAGGCATAGTTTAATTTAGAATCTAGCTCTACTTCTTTGTGATTTTCTAAACTTTTACCACCTTGTATTGGCTTCATTCTTAGGCTAAATTTCTTCATGGTAATGAGACACCAACAACAGTAATGGATGCTACAATCTTTTTCATTCACATCAGGGAAGGATAGCATTCCTTCCTTCAATTATTGATCAAAATTTATGATCCTGAAAATGATTAGTCTCCCTCTGGATGAATCTTCATGGCCAGATTAATTGCACTCCTGTGGCAAGGACCTCGGTCCTCACCTTCCCCCATTTCTTATCCTCTTTATCTTACTTTATTGTTATTCCATAGTTCTGATTATTCAAGTTATTATATACCTGAATATAATATATTCTGTTATTGTTTGTTGTCCATTTCCATTTAACAGAATGTAAGCTTCATAAGAGTGGAGACTTTGTTCCCTGTGCCCAGAACTGTGCATGGCACAAAGAAATATTGGATGGATGGATAGATGGGTGGATGGATGATCTGAAGTAGTATAAGTAGTGAATGGCTATTGAGGAAGCAGAGGACAAGCATGGACTGCTCTTGCAGGAAAAGTTAGATATAAATGGAAGAACAATGAGGTTGTGGCTAGAGGTTGCAGATGAGTTTGAGATAAGGTTTCTTTTTGTAAAAAGAGGGATCTCTACATTTATGTGCTGAAGTAAGATCCAGAGAGAAAGTTTGAACTGCACACTTTTTTTCCCTAATGTAATGGAACTGGAGGGACAAATTGGCTTCCATCTCTTATTTCAAAAAGAAAAGCAAATCAGTTTTAACACTTATCTCGTTTTCCTTGGGTGGCATCTAGAGTTGGATCAAAAGTGTCAAGTCTTTTCTCACTCTGCTTCATCTCAAGATTATCATTTGTGTGGACTGGTGTTTCCCAGACTCTTTTTTGTGAAAGAAAGACACAAAATGTCACTAAGTGATACAGCTATCATAGTCTTGGTTCAAACAACTTCTCTAGAAACTCAGGTTAAACAGAGTTGAGTTTGTTTTAATGCAGAACTTCTCCAAGTCTTTGGTATTCCAATTTGTAGCATAATTTCCCAGGTAGAAAATATAGTTTTCACCATTTTCCCAAACCTTTTAAATAAGAAAACTCTTTTGTAAGTTTCTTTTTTAATTATTAACATCTTGGGGAAACACTAATAATCCAAGGAACAGAGTGAGAAATACTAGTGAGCATCACATTTGCTTTTTTTCTTAGGAAGGAGGTGCTCCTTAGTTTGTGTTTAATGCTTACTGCCAGGTCCAAAGGATCTGTATTATTATGGTGACCACATATTATTGATTTGATGGGAACTTCAATTATTTGGTCCCATTGTCCCTCTAAGCCAGTGGTTCTCAACCTTCCTAATGCCACAACCCTTTTATACAGTTCCTCATGTTGTGGTGACCCCCCCAACCATAAAATTATTTTCGTTGCTACTTCATAACTCTAATTTTGCTACTGTTATGAATCGTAATGTAAATATCTGATATACAGGATGTATTTTCATTGTTACAAATTGAACATAATTAAAGCATCGTGATTAATCACAAAAACAATATGTAATTATATATGTGTTTTCCGATGGTCTTAGGTGACCCCAAAGGGGTCGCGACCCACAGGTTGAGAACCGCAGCTCTAAGCACTTTCGAACTAAAGAGGGCATAGCAAATGGACAAACAGCACGTACAAAATTATGAAAGCAGAATAAGCTTGTCTTAATGGTGAGATTTTTTTTTAATGCATCAGTCTCGAGAGAAGCATACATGTCAGGGGTTAGTGAGAGATGACTTGTAAACTCATTCAGTCACGTATTCCTTACGCAGCAGAGAAGCCAAGCCTCTTCAGTCTTCAGTCGTCTTCAGTCTAGATTTCAGTCACATATTCCTTACCACGTGCCGGACTTTGTGTTAGGACTGGTGAGAGTAGAGGGTCTGATAATAGACTCTTTGAATGTCAGGCTAACAATCTAGAAAATGTTTATGCTATCCCATGGGGTTATTTTCAGGATTAACAAAATAGTGCACTCAAAGTGCTCTATAAGCCATCATACTCTGATGATATACATCTGCTTCATTAGCCAGCTGGACATTGATCTGGTGAAAGCCTCATATTAGACCGTGCATTTAACCAGGTGGCCACAGAAAACATATTTCTGAATATCACACAGTGTGTCAGAATTTAGAAAGCATGATTGTTGAGACAGTAGAACAGCTGTGAAATAGCCTTTAAAAATAGAAACTGCTAGAAATAAGTGATAAACTTAATCTTTTCCAGATTGGACCTATAGTCTAAAAAACCCCCCAATAAACCTGTTCTGAAACTAATAAAACATACTTCAGTTACCTCACCTAGAAGCCGCTGGATGGAAAATTACAAGTGACTAAAGGAAACTAATAGCTGTCTGTGTATAAGATCCAACATCTTATTAGAAAATCATAGAAAAAGCAAACTTACATCATGTTCCTCAGTGTTCTCTTCTGCCACAAATTAACCAGTTTAATAGCAAGAATTATTGTCCTCAAAACATCTCTTATTTTGAAAATTATTGCTTTTATCCTCAAAGAACTGCTTATGCCTCTTCTCATTCTGATACACTTGTTACAGCCTTTGCTATATGTGGTAAGTAATGCCTCATGAGTTTATGAGCCCCTACTGTGTTCTAAGTTTTCATTATATGTTGGCAGAATAAAGATGAATAAGGCATAATCCACTCTTCGTGAGCTCTTGATTTGGTGAGAGAGTTAGACAAGGGAGTCAAAGCTTGCAATATGGTGTGATATGTAGCATAAGAATTTTGCAGGTTTCATGACATCTAGAGAAGTCATCTAACTAGGCCAGAGATGGAGTAAGAATAAAAGAGGTGCCACCAATGAATAGATAGGAAGAGTTATAAACTATTTGGACAAGACCTCTTTTCTCATGAAGATGGTCAGGAATGTCATATGGAAGGAAGGGGAACTTGAGCTGAGACCTGAATGAAAGGAGCCAGCTGTGCAAAGCACTGGAGGAGGACCTTGCATGGAGAGGAAGTAGCAAGTACAAAGCCCTCAGATAGTGAACTTGAATGTCTCAGAAACACAAAAGTCAGCAAAGAGATGAGGTCAGTGAGAAAAGCCTGGCAGTTCATGTAGGACCTTCCAGGCCAGATAATGTTTTTTCTCACTGTAAAGGAAGCCATTAAAAGGTATCAAACAGGAAGGGATGTGCTTTAGTCTACTTTATAAGTTCTCTCTGGAAGCTGTGATGAGGCTGGCTTCAAGGGGAAGAGGTGAGTGGAGACAATGAGAACAGTGGGTATCTTTTACGAGAGATACCAGTGATGTGGGCCAGGATTTACTGATGAGAAGTGAATTAGAAGAATTTGGGGTATATTTGGGAGATAGAACTGAAGGACACATTGATGAGTTTGGTTGGTGATATGAAAGAAGAGAAGAAATCAAGGATACTAAACTTAGTAGGTGGTCATTTATCATGTAAAAATAGTAATTCATGCTTTATAGTTTTTATTATATGTTGTCATATCCTATTTAATAATAGACAAACATGATAATTAACCATACCTCTGACACGCTACCCATTGGCTAATCAGGGTGATATGCAAATTAACTGCCAACCAAGATGGCGGCCGGCAGTCAGGCAGCTGAAGAGAACAGGAGGCTTGCTTGCTCCAGTGATGGAGGAAGCCAAGGTTCCCCACCTGCTGCTGCCGGCCTCTGAGCTGCAGTCTAAGAAACAATGTTGCAATTATAGAAGCTAAACAAACCCCAGAAACCTGCTTTCAGCCAGCCGGGCCTCAGAGCTAGAGTTGCAACAGTGTTTCAATTATAGAAGCCAAACAAACCGAGGTCTCAGAGCTGGAGCCAAGCCTCAGAGCTAAAGCCGGCTCTCAGCTCTAGTGACAGCCATAGAAGGTAAATAAATCCAAAAATAAAAAACTAAATAAAAATAAAAAAAGGAGAGGTTGGGAGTTTTAGTCACCCACCAGCCTGAAAACGGCCCTCAGCCTGTCATCCAGGCTGGCCAGGCACCCCAGTGGGGACCCCCACCCTGAAGGGGGTGTGACCAGCTGCAAACAGCCATCATCCCCTCATCCAGGCTGGCCAGGCACCCCAGTGGGGACCCCCACCCTGAAGGGGTGTGACCAGCTGCAAACAGCCATCATCCCCTCATCCAGGCTGGCCAGGCACCCAAGCAGGACCCCCACCCTGATCCAGGACACCCTTCAGGGAAAACCAGCAGGCCCCCACCCGTGCACCAGGCTTCTATCCTATATAGTAAAAGGGTAATATGCAAACTGACCCTAACAGCAGAAGGACTGGGAATGACTGGTCACTATGACACACACTGACCACCAGGGGGCAGACGCTCAATGCAGGAGCTGCCCTCTGGTGGTCAGGGCGCTCTCACGTGGGAGGAGCTCTGCTCAGCCACAAGCCAGGCTGATGGCTGCCAGTACAGCGGTGGTGGTGGGAGCCTCTCCTGACTCCTCAGCAGCGCTAAGGATGTCTGACTGCAGTTTAGGCCTGCTCTCCGCTGGCAAGTAGACATCCCCCTAGGGCTGCCGAGCTGCCAGAGGGATGTCTGATTGCCATCTTAGGCCTAATCCCCTGGGGAGCAGGCCTAAGCCAGCAGGTGGTCATCCCCTGAGGGGTCCCAGACTGTGAAAGGGCACAGGCTGGGCTGAGGGGTCATGTTCCCCCCCCCCCCCCCCGAGTGCACAAAAAATTTTTGTGCACCGGGCCTCTAGTATATAATAATTTTGCATATATTACCTCATTTAATCATCATAAACAGTGCTACCAGATAGGTACAAAATAGGTAACCCATCACCCCTATTCTACAGGTAAGAGAAGGAATGATTAGAGAGATTAAGCTCACTCAGCTTTTACATTACAGCCTATATTTGAATTTGGGCTTTGTTGCTCCAGGGTCTGTGTGCTTAACCAAGATGTCATTCTGTCTAGTACTACTTCCAAGTTGCTGAAGACTAGAGGATGAACTTATTTTTTAAAAGAAACAAAATTTCTGTTTTTGACATATTATGTTTGAGATGCCTTACATGAAAATGTTAAGTACAGTTGGATGTGTGAGTATAGAATTCAGGGATAGGTCAGCCTGGAGACGTTAATGGAGTCATTAGCACATGGACAGTATATAATGCCATGAGGTTGAATTAGATATATCTAATAACAATCTCTAAAGGAGATTAGAAGAGGCCTCAAACCAAGCCCTGGGGTCACCCAATTTGTGGTTTTCAGATAGAAACTCACTTGTAAAACTTAATAGTAGTATCCAAGTGAGGTAGAAAGAACCCCAGAGTAATGTGGGTTCCCAAACACTGAATAATTAGTGCTTAATTTTCAGTCGGGCTCTGTCTGCATGGTGGTGACATGGCTACAGTGCTTCAGCCTAAATTCTTTCAAGCTTAAGGCCTACAGAAAAGAGAAAGACTCTCTTCTCAGAGAGCAAATCCTGGAATTAACTCTGATGGACCTTCTTGGGTCATGGGCCCATTCCTTAATTCTGCACCAGTCATGGTGACTATGGAGCTCTAGGATAGGGTCTCATCCATAATATATGGATGAAAAGCTGGGATTCACCATCCACTATAGGTTAGACATTGCATGGAATTGTTACCAGAATTTTTAAAATTACCAAGGCTAAAAAGTGTTAGAGGGACCTGAATTCTATAAAGAAAAGGCTTTCTTTCCAGTTCAAAGAGTCTCTAAATATCATCTTACTTGTGATGGCGACCTACACTGGTGGCTGTTCATCTCCAAGCCCCAAATATGCCCTCACAGTCTAAGGCACTCGAAGCCTAATGTAGACTAGGCAGGACGCAGTCGTAAATGAAACGGGTAAACGGAAAAGAGAAAATCACCGGAGGTTCATTTCGAATCAACAACTTTGAAACAGTTCTGTTTAAAGGAAATGTAACCACATGGTTGGGAAGCCATTTCACCTATCCTATATAATAAAAGCCTAGGTGGCATCACAAGATGGCCACCACAAGATGGTCGCATGCACAGCGGAGGCGGGGCCCAGTGGGCCCTCTGTGCGGTGAGGCCTGGGGGTCCCATGGCTCTATGTGGGTTGGAGGAGGCCGGTCCCGACATCTCTGCCACCTCACGCAGAGGAGGCGGGTCGCAGCAGGAGAGGCAGTTGGGAGCGAACAGGCCAGCAGGGGAGGGCAGTTGGGGATGAACAGGCCAGCAGGGGAGGGCAGTTGTGGGTGATCAGGCTGGCAGGGGAGGGTAGTTGGGGGCAATCAGGCAAGCAGGGGAGTAGTTAGGCATCAATCAGGCTGGGAGGGGAGCTGTTAGGGGGCGATCAGGCTGGCAGGCAGAAGTGGTTAGGGGCAATCAGGCAGGCAGGAAGGCGAGCGGTTAGGAGCCAGCAGTCCTGGATTGTGAAAGGGATCGGGCCTAAACTGGCAGTCAGATATCCCCCAAGGGGTCCCAAATTGGAGAGGGTTTGGGGACACCCCCTCCCCCCATGCACAAATTTCATGCACCGAGCCTCTAGTCCCTTATAAGAGCTTCTGTCCTGTCATAGGTGAGTTAGGAACCAGCCATGGATTTTCAAAATTCTTGGCAACAGGAGTCCTTTGACTCCTTCCCTTATCTCTGAACACACGACCACTCACTCGTGTCTTTAGTCAACAACAGTTTACAGAGCACCTATTTGAATAAGATACTATTCAGGTACTGGAGACACAGCAGAGAACAATTCATACAAAAATCCCCCTCGTCATGAAATTTAAATTCTAGTAGAGGGAGGTAGATGATATTAAATAAGAATAATATGTAGGTAATTTATTTAATATGTTAGAAGTGATATATGCTATGGAGAGGAGGAAAAGAGATGTGGAGTTCATGGTGTGCAATTTTAAAGGGAATGGCCACCTCTCACACTTTTTTGTGCCAACTACCTTTATTTATGAAGATTTTTTCTCCTAATTAGTTAAAAACATAACAACAGTGATGCATGAATACATTAATGAAGGAGGAGGGGGGCCCTGGAGGACACCAATGTACTATCCCTGGTGATCAAAGGCTACTAGGAATGCATAAGTCAGAATTTATTCTTGGGAAAGTAGAGCAAGAATGATTAATCTCAAATTTACTAGGATTTGGAACTGTCATGTTTTGGGGGGGGGGGGTGGGGAGCAGAAGGAATTGGGAAAACCTTTGGACAGGAGTTGAATAGGCAAGTAGGGGGCACCTTACCCTGGAGGATTCTCAGTCCCCATCTTTACCTCCACAGCAGATGCAAACACATACACTTATGGCTGGGTGTCTTCCTTTCCCTCAAATACCTAGAGCAGTAGAGGGTCAGGGTAGAGCAACCCTCAATCTCAGCTGAGGGACACAGAGAGAAGCCATCTGCATAGAGATCTCTTGCTGGGCAATATGGGCTTTGTAGAGGAGAAAGAAAGCACAATGCTTTACCCAAAGCATGCTTCTCACCATTAAATTATTTAAAATATTAATACCAATAAAAATGTACCATTTGTTGTTAGGTTTGGATAAGATTTCAAACTTATTAAATAAATGGCTCATAGGACATTTGGGGGTATATATGTCGGAAAAAGGAAATGTAAACGGAGTGCACATGTGAAAAGACGGTTGACTTGTCAAGGTGATGCCATTTTTAATCATCAGTCTGGCAGAAATGGAAAAATATTGATAATATCTAGTGCTAGCAAGAATGTGGGGAAATTAGCAATATAAGAGTTACTGTGAACCATTAATGGTGTGGCAGTGTTTAGCATATCTTTTGACCCTGCAATCCTTCTTCTAGAAATCATTCTTACAAAAATAACAACACAGAACAGGATATACATACAAGGATGCTTATTACAGCCTGTTTTATATAGACTAAAAATTAAAAGAAAAACTGGAATGGTTGAATAATTATGCTGTACTCATTCCATGGAATATTTTGCAGCTATTTAAAAAATATATACATGTGTATTTTCCATATATACATATGGAAAGATTTCCCTAATGTGTTAAGTGGAAAGAACTGGTTGAAGTGTGAAATAAATGGCATCATATCATTTTTTATTCTAAAATATATATATATGTATATATATATATATATACATATATGTGTGTGTGTGTACATATATACACATATATAGAAATGCTGTTGATAAAAAGAAAAATTATGGGAGGAGCCCTAGCAAACCACCATTCTGGGCTCACTTGAGAAGGTGGAGGAAGAAAGGCAGAGAGATACGTGTTTTTTTTCTATATATGTCAATATTATTTCAATTTTACAAGTTTATATATATAATTTTTAAAAATTCAAATAAAATATAAAAGAAAAGAAAGCCAGGGAATTACCATGAAAACAACAACAAAAATGGCCCCAAGAATCTAACGGGGCCTCATTAAGAACAGCTGGGACTGCATCTGGAAGAGAACAATCTCCAGATATTGAAAACGCCCAAAACCCTGCTGTTTGAGAACAGCTGGGAAAACTTGAAGCTGGGAGGACATGAGGAAGCTGCGATGGAAACAAGAGGAAGTGATGGCTGTTTACAAATATGTAATATGTGACTGTGTCGCCTAATATCCACTGGAGCGCTCGATTTTTAGCTGAATGTATGGCTACCCCAAATAAAATTGCATTTTCCACCATCCTTACTGCTGGATGTGACTCTCTAAGTTTTGGTCTGTGAACACACAGGGTATATGTATCTTACAGCTTGAAGCTTTTAAAAAATATATATGTTTTATTTATTTATTTATTTATTTATTTTAGAGAGAGAGAGAGAGAGGAAGGGAGAGGGAGAAAGAGAGAGAGAGAAACATAGATGAGAGAGAATCATCCATCAGCTGCCTCCTGCACTCCCTATTGGAGATCGAGCCTGCAACCCAGGCACCTGTCCTGACCAGCAATTGAACCTGCGACCTCTCGGTGCATGGGACGTTGCTCAACCAACTGAGCCACACCGGACAGGGCACCTTGAAGCTTTATAGGGAATGAGCAGAGCCTCCTCTTCCTCAACTTACCTCCTGACTAATCCACCCATCCTGTGGAAGATGGGTCAAAATTACTCTACACCCCATGTTTTGAAACTAGGAAAAATATATGATAAGTTTCAAGAGCTTAGATTTCAGACCAATAGGAAAGGTTATTTAAAGTTAGAGAGGGCTCTTCCAGGAGGTGTTTTGTCTTTGTAAGTGGTCAAGTATATGCCAGATGGGAGCAGTGTATTAAGAAGATTCTGGTATAAGATGTAAAGTTGGACGATGTGACCTAATTACTCCTTTCAAATGATGAGAGTCTAATGCTCCTATGAAATCCAAATGTCAAAGCATTTGTGTGTCTCACCAAAAGGAAATGGTAGAATATCATTACAATGATTTTTTTCTGAGTGCTATAAATCAGTAGAAATTGTAAAACCCCAGGGTCACACTAGACTATGTCCTCAGAACAAATCCCCCCTCAACCAGTCGGTCACCAAGTTCTATCCTTTTTACCTCCTAAACATTTCCCAAGTCCATTTTCCCTTTTCTAGCCTCAATGTCATCATTTTCTTCCATTGTTTCATTTCAAAAAATGTTTCCTGAATTCCTGAAATGTGACAAGCATCATGCTAAGCACCAAGAGATCAACCCTGAATAGCACCCAGTCTTATTCAGGAGAGGAAACAGAAAATTACAATGCAACGTGATGAATTCTGTTCTAAAAACATGCTTTGCTAGGGGCATCAAACCAGCCTGGGAGTGAGGGCTGGGAGGAGGGGATCAAGGAAGGTTTTCTGGAAGAAGTGACACCTGAGCTGAGTCTTAAAGGCTGAATTACCTCAAACTTTGCCTCCTCAGAGCAGTATGTCTTGACCTCCCTGCCCACCGCACTTCCTATATATCCCCATTATTGCCTGCATTTCATAATGTGATTATCTTCTTATCTACCTTACTAAGTCCTAAATTGCTAGAGAGAAACTATGAGTTTTATTTATCACTAGTAGCCCTGCGCACGAATCCTTGCACCAGTAGGTCACTGCCCCGCCCTCCTGTAGCTCTCCCCGCCCCCCCATCATAGCTTGCTGTCCTGCCCCATCCTGTAGCTCTCTGCCACCCTCTTGTAGCCAGTAGGTTGCTGCCACCCTCCTGTAGCTCTCCACCTATTGCCCTGCCCTCCTGTAGCTCCCCCTGCCCCCCTTCCTCCTCCTCCCCCTCATAGTTTGCTGCCCTGCCCTCTCCTGTAGCTCTCTGCAGCCCACTTGTACCTTGCTGGCCCAACCTCCTGCTGATCCGTGATCTGGTCATGTTGAGCTTGGTCATTAAACCTCAGGGCATAACAGCTAATTAGCATATTCCTCTCTTATATAGGACTAGAGGCCCATTGCACAAAGAAATTCATACAATAGGCCTTCCTTCTCCTGGCTGCCGGCACCGGATTTTCTCCGGCACCTGGGACCCAGGCCTTTGCTCCAACCGCAGCAGAGAAGCCAAGCCTCTTCAGTCTTCAGTCATCTTCAGTCTTCAGTCTTCACTCGGGCTGGAGCCTTCAGTCTTCACTCTGCGCCTGCATATGCAAATTAACTGCCATCTTTGTTGGGTTAATTTGCATACTCATCCTGATTGGCTGGTGGGCATAGCGGAGTGACACCAATTTGCATGTTTTTTCTTTTAATAGTGTAGATTATTACATCAGCCATGACAGCAGATTGAAGTATTCAGTAACTGTTTATAGAATTGTGTTTTGTTTTTGCTTCGGGTTTTCAGAGTTTTATTGTAAAATATAAAACAGAAACCCCACAAAACAAATGCACAGCTTAATAATATAAGGTGAACGAACGTGTAACCATCATTCAGGTCAAGAAACAATGGACACCTACCCTGGAAGCCTCTGGGAGTCCCTTTCTATCCACAAGCCTTTCCTTTTCCCCAAAAGTAATCACTATTCTGACTTTTATAAAAATCAACAAACAGGAACTTTGTATTTTGGTTTGAGACTAAGAGATAAAAAGCAATCAATAGAATTGATTGGTTTTCATTTTAGTTAATAACTCACAGTCCTAGTGAAGGACTCCACTCTTATAAGAGTAAACATTATGTGAATCGTGTGATTCACAGCGCAGTTCTGCGTCTGCTTTCTGCGACTCCTGTTCAGCCCGACTGAGCTTTCACTTTTTGTTCCAACTGATACCTGTACATCTGACCACTCCAGCAGCCTTGCTAACAGGACAGACAGTGACTCCTATAGCTTCCCTCCCTGGGGCGCTGCATTGACCACACTACCTGGGCAAAGACTGCTCCCCCAGAGGGCTGATGGGGGAAGGCGGAGGACTGTACTGCCATCCCACCATCCTCTGTCGAGAGCCACCGTCATCACACCATGGAATGACTGACTGGGTAAGCGTGCTTTCATACCTCCGTCTCTGGAAACAATGACAGGGGCGCTGAAACCAGTTTGAAACCTAAACATCGTGGCTTGACTTTTTCTAAACTGGTATCTGTGGGTAGGTTAAAATGATCAAGTTTTAATTTCCAACTATTTCTCTGTTGGACCAGAATGAGGCAGTGGAAATTCATTATAATGCAGCGTTTCCCAACGTATGAGATACATTCCACCTGGGGTTTGTAAGATGATTCTACATGGTACACAAATGCACATGTTTTAGTTAAGAATGCATTTGTTTGAGTTTAGTAACATATTTTAAGAATTGTGTAGTTATTTACAGTTTTATTTGGGATAAGTAAGAAAAATGTGTCGATTTGAATTCTTGTTATGCAAATAATGATATAGGTGCTCTTAGAGGACTCAAGTTGGGAAGCACTGTTAGATTACATTCCTCAAGGAGAAATTATAGCAGCAGAGAATGCCAATGCTGGAGGAAACCTTGGAGGCTATCCAATTCAGTTTACTTTTTTATTTACTTATTCATTCAATAAATATTTATTGGACACTTACTAATTATAAGGGTCTTGGCCAAACTGCAGTGAATCAGATAGGAACAGTCTAGTGAGATAGACAGACATTAAATATATACCCAGTAAAGTAATGGTAATTATGATAGGTACTGTGAAGAAATAAAACATGTATGAAGCTATTAATAGCAGGATGTTTGAATGAAATCTTAAAAGATTAGGAAAAGTTATCCAGGCAAAACAGGTCTTGGGGATGGAGTTGGAGGAAGGTGATGGGAAAAGAGGAGAGTGTGTGAGACCCTGAGAGGGCAGTGTAGCTGGAATACAGAAGACCACCTTTCCTCATTGTGCAGGCATCTGTGTAGATCACCTGTGGTAGCTAATTCAATCAGGACCAGCCCAGAGGTAAAGTAACTTGACATTGGCCACACATTCTAAGAGTAGCAGGGCCAAGGCCTCAATCCATTCTCCTTTTTAAAATATTTTTATTGATTTCAGAAAGGAAGGAGGAGGGAGGGAGAGATAGACACATCAATGATGAGAATCATTGATTGACTGCTTCCTGCATTCCCTACACTGGGGATCAAGCCCGCAACCTGGGCATGTGCCCTGACCGGGAATCGAACCATGAACTCCTGGTTCACAGGTGGACACTCAACCACTGAGCCAAGCCAGCTGGGCTCAATCCATTATTTTATGGGTTCATACACTCACCACATACTTACATAGTGTCCTGTGTATAGGTCCTGTTCTGTGTGCTGGGGACCCTACCTGAAACAAAACAGACAAAAGTCCTACCACACAGAGCCTATATTCTGATATGGTGGAGACAGTCAATAAACAAACAAGTCAATACAAGCATGCCTGTGGGAGAGAAGTGGTTTAGAGAAAAGTGCTGAGGGATGATGAGTTGAGAGGGAAATCCATATTTTGTATGAGTTACCCTCTTGATGATGTAAGCAAGGACCTCAAGGAAGTTGAGACTAGCCAGGTCCCTTGACTTCACTGAGGGCTTTTTCTACCACTCCAGGCTACTCACTGGGATTCAGACCACTTACCCTCTACCTTGTGGTAAGAGCAGATTCAGCTCCTTTCGTTCTAACTATATGCTGACAGATAAGACACTTTAATAGAAAATTCGGTCTCCTAGGTATGACCCGGGGTGGGGGAGGGGGGGGATCTACCATAAAGAATTTTTCCTATAAGTGTTAAATCATTTGAGGTTTCTAGATCATCTCATGGGCATTCAGGGTATGCGCCCATTTCAAAAAATATGACCATCTCTGGTTCTCATAAGCCCAGAGTAGGACCTGTGAATCAGAAGGAAGGCTTCACCCTGAGCACACAGTGACCCACCAAACACACTTTCCTCACGATGCACGAGGCTCTTCCCAGCTGCCTTTTCAATGTACCAGTCTTTACTCAAACATGCTAAAACTATGCTTTTTTCCTTGACATTTGGAAAAGTTTATTTGTGAATAGGCACCAGCACATGCATATTGAGTTTTACTTGGTGATGATTTTTAAATTTCTATAGTGCTTCTGACTGAGTTTAACAGCCTATTGATTATTCTGGGCAAACCTAAAAATATGGGAAAAAATTAAAAAATAAAACATTGAATTCAATCACCCAAATATATTGGGAAACACAGGCGAAATTTTATCCCTTAAAGAGCTGCAATTTGCTAACCAGCAAATAAATGATTCTGAGCCCCTCTGATGTCTAGAGTCCCCAAGTAACAAGGGAGCTTTAGGAATGGTTTGTAACAAGACTGGAGACACCAGGTTCTGTGGAAGTGCAGCCCAGCCTCAGCTGTGGGGGGTGCTGTTCCCAGAAACACTGAGTGCCCTAAAAGTGGGGCAGTGAGAGGCTGTGGGTGTACTACCTCTTCTCAGGCCCATGGCAAAGCCAGAGGATAGATTCCTGATCCCTTCTTCCAAATGTTTCTGAGGAACAAATGCTGCCCCATGCCTGGGAGCCTACACTGGGAACCCCTACATCAACAGCATGAGATGCAGAGTCCTCACCAATCCCCTCTGCTCACCACCTTTCCTTTCCTGTGGATTTGCCTAATAATGAGGCCCCAGATAGAGATAAGACCACAGGGTGTTGATGGGGAAGGCAGGAAGGAAGAAGGGTAGAGACAAAGAGGTAATTTTGGAATCTGAGATCAACCAAGAGAGGGTAGGCCCTCATGAATAGAATAATGACCATAAGATTGAAAAGAAGAACTGGATGGTGGGGAAGCAATGAAGAGAAGAGGTGCCAAGGACAAAATCCACAAAAGCCTTGCAGAAGCCCAGACTATTTATGTCACAAAACACCAAATCGCAATGTTGTCTGTGTGCAGCGGGGGCTTTGTGGGTGTGACTGGCTGTCACACAAAGTGCTGTCTGAAACTGCCCATGCTTAGTATGCCAATAGCTATGAAGCTGAGTCTGTTTAATGTGAAACAATGGTCAGTCCATATTACTCATTTAACTGAAGGTCTAGGTATGCAAGTATGGTTTTAGACAGTATGAGAAGTTTGCTGTGGTGGTATCTAAGCTGTATTTAGACTTTTATTTGGCCTCTATCGACTTTTTGAATTGTACGGAGCATTATCAAACTCTGGCATCATTTGTGGTCTATGTAGCATAGGTTGTCTGTCAAAGGCAGCTAGTAAACTATTCCAAGTAAGTAGCTGACTTGGGTGTTTTTTGTTTTTTTATCTGATCTGGTTGTTACCTATTGAACTCAATGAAATTCTAGCATGCTGTCCTAAAAAGGACATTTAGGAGAAAGAAACAGTTTTATTTAATTAAATTCAAAATCTGTTAGGAACTAAGTTCACACTGGGCATAGTTAGGAATCATAAAACCCTTAAGTGGACAATAATCACATATAGCATTTATTTCAGTCCCAATAACATTCTAGTATTTCCTAGAAATCTGTCATTTCCCCTACACAAATATTACATTAGTTAATTTTGGTTATACACCTTTCAATTAAATGTATTCAATGTGTTTGGGGGTAACAAAACATGTTCAGAATGAAAGTACTACAAAACTTTATTTTTGTTAAATTTCTATAGCTAAGCATGTCAAACTCAAAGGCTAACACGAGCCAAACAAACAAAGTTTAAGTTTATGTGGGCCGCAAAAAAACAGCTTCAATTTTCATAGAAACATCGGTTTATTTCGATAGAGACATGCTGAATACAAAGGGCTGAAATAAATGAGTAATCATTAATGAATATTTGTTGTGGGCCACATGCGGCCCACAGACCGCAAGTTTGACATGCTTGCTCTAGTCCATTCTGAATCTAACCTGCTGTCAGTACTATGTACAAAATTTAAAAAAGAAATATGCTGTTTTAAATTTATTGCTGGTGGTTTTCATTATACTTCAAAAAATCAAATCAATGCACTTGATTTCTTGCATTACTTAATATTTTCCAGGAATTGTTTAATCCAGGACAGAAGAATATCCAATTCATTGATGGCTTTGTAGATTCCTCTGTTTCCAATCTGCAGATAAAGTAGAGATATAAAAGCAGAAATCTTGTCGATTTAAAAAAAAACCACAGTATTCAAAAGCAAGGATTTGGAATACTTACCCCATAAAATGTTCTTTTCATCCTGGTAATGGATTTCATCTCTCTAGCTGATGAAGCACAGGAAATCTAAGAAATCAACAGTAAATACAGATAATATTGTCTAAGAGGCACTAATAGTACTTTCATTTATTCAGAAAACACTTATTGAGTAGGTATTGTGTTCTGGGCATGGATACGCACTGGCAATAAATAATACATGGTCTCTGTCCTCACAGAGCATACAGTTTCATGGTTGAGGCAGATGATAGATCAGAAAAGAAACAAAAATTAAAGTTTACAAGTTACAATCAAGGCCGAGTTTGTAAGGCACGAGACTCTGTGAGAGGGATTTATTTATAGGAACAACGGACTTTCAATTGGTCAGGGAGGGCTCTTTTGAAGAATGATATTTAAATTAAGATCTGAAAAATGAAAAGGAACCAGTTATTTTAGAAGCTAAAGAAAGATGGAGGTGGTTGGGGAAGATGCACAGGAGAAATTATTCAGGCAGAGGGAAAGGTGTGCAAAGGCTCTGAGGCAGGAAAGACTAAGTGCTTTCTAGAAACTGAAAGAAAAAAGCTTGGCTGGAGCAACTGAACAAGAGAGATGTGGGTAGCATGTGAGATGTGGGAGGACAAAAGAGTTTTACTTTTTGAAAAATTACCTTGGCTGTTATGCACATTGCACTGGACAATATTCAGGGGTCAATTGCCGGGAGAAAGCACTAAGAAATTAATATTAATTTCTAAATTAGGAGAAGGAGGAGGCTGATGATTTATAGCCTGGCTGGTAAAGACTGCCAGTCTCCCTTGAGGAGGTGAATTTTCAAACCCTATCTGAGCACAGGACTGGGAGATAAGGAGGAAGAAATTAACTTCACCTTCTATTGTCCCACAAATTTCCATAGAGTTAATTAGAAAAAGGGAAAGAAAAAGGTGAAAATACATAATTTATCTATTTAGTTTTTGCCCATAAAACCTTAGCTCTAGAATAGACCAAGGAGATTACAAGGCCAAGTCTTCTCAATTTATAGAAAAGAAAACCAAGCTCCAGATGTGTAAGTCACTCACCCAAGGTATCACAAGAGTAGAGGTAAAATAGTGTCGGGGACATCAATAAAGATAACACTTAATTAAAACTCAGGAAGTGGAGGCAGCTAAATGACAACACCTATTTCAACAAATGAAACATGGCCAATGTCAACCAACAGGTCCCGTTGGTTGACCAAAATACAAAGAGGAGAAGTGGAGAGAAGAGGCATCATTCAGGCTCCTTTCCTATCAAGAGAAAATAACTGAAATGATCTGAGAGTTATATCCTGAATGCTGTTTCAGGGCTTAAAAGTGATCATGGTGTCATGACTCTGCACAGATGGGGACTCTACCTTCCAGTCAGACCTTGCTTAGGGGGAAGGGATTCGATGATGAGGCACAGAAGAATTGCAGACATGAATGTTCTGGTTAAGGTGTAGTTTATGGGCTTCACAAGCACAGGATTGGACATCCCTCTGATAAGAGCCCTGAATTAAGAAGAGGATGTTTCAGCTCAAACCAATCCTGTGAGGCCAAGGCAAAGCATGACAGATCCAGGACAGTCGTAGCCAACGTCAGAGAATATAATCAGAAAGAATTCACTCACTCATTAAACATTCCTAAAGTGCCCACTATTTGTTGGGCCACCTGCTAGATACTAAAGACATAATGATGAGCAAGATGGTGTTAGTAGATAAAATAGTTGTAGGTAGAAAAATTAACAAAGTGCAAGTTTACTGTTAGGAGGTAAAAATTCAGCAGTTTCTGGAGCTCTCATCTTTATCCAATTCCCCTTCAAGTGAAGACAGAAATACTGAGAAGATGGTTAGGTAAAAATAGTCAACATGTAATATGTTAGTGTTATATGTCAGGCACTAATCTGAAGGCTTTAATTATATGAATTCATTCAGTCCTCACAACAACCCTATGAGGTAGGTACTATTATTATCCTCATTTTACGGATTGGGAAACTGAAGCATGGACGTTAATATTCTGCCTATGTTCATGCATAGTAAGGGAAAGAGCTGAGATCTGAACCCAAATATTCTGACTCCAGAGTCTTTAATTAAAAACACTATATTAAACTCAAAAAAATAAATAAACAGCATAACTTGGAAAAAATATTTCAACTAAGCAATCTCTTGTTGAAAACTTTCAAAATCCAGTTTCAAAGAGAGACTAGCTCAAAGATCTCTGCTCCATATTACACAAGGGGAAATGTCAGAAATGGCTTTAAGAGACTAAGCTGATTGGTAGAGAGAGAAAGATTTCAACCTGAAAATTTATTTATAATAAATAAAAGAAGAAACCGTGTGTGTGTGTGTGTGTGTGTGTGTGTGTGTGTGTGTGTGTTTGGTTTTCTTTGTTCATTTGTTTTTCAGATTGGAACTACAAAAAGAAATTCTAGAAATAGCAAGCCTAGTTTCAGCCACATTAGTAGGTACGGAGATAATTTAAAGTCTGCCCATTATCTTATAAATGAATAGTTTGATCAGATACAAGTCCTTCTAGCCTAAAATTATCTAACATAAAAGTAGTTGGCCCAAATCTTGCAATTAGAAAAAAAAAAAGGAAACTCAATAAAAAAAAGAAAAGAAGTAATACTTGCCTAATTCCAAGGCACTATATCAAAGTTCTTACATGAAAGGATTAGCCACAAAGCACAGAAGATGCAAATTACACGGCACAATGTCAAATACGCATATGTTAGGATTTGAAGATTTAACACTGAAAGTGGGAGACCAAAGAAGCCAACCAAATCCTGGACATTATAGAAGTTAAATATCATTAAGGCATTCCTGTGACTATATCCTCTGCCCAGAAAACTTTGATCTGCAGTGCATCCCACAGCAGGGTGGGAAGTACAAAGAGGCTTCTGACCTTGCTCCATCTAAGGCATATGCTACCCTAAGTAGAACAAGAGAGTAGAAAATGAGAAAAACAAGGTTTGGAAATCAATCAATCAATCAATCAATCACACACTTACTAGTGCCAGGGTTGCCACTAGAGCTGTACTGGTTTATGGGATGCTTTCTGGTGCCTTGAGCTCCGTTTATTATAAATGACCCCTAGTAAAGATCTGACCCAACATTATGCCAAGTGAAATAAGTCAGAGAAAGACAAGCACCATATGATTTCACTCATATGTGGAATCTAATGAAAAAAATTTAACAAACAAAATAGAACAGACTCATAAATAAAGAAGAGACTGACAGCTTTCAGAGGGAGTGGGTTGCAGGGTTGGGTGAAAAAGGTGAAGGTATTAAGCAAAAAATAAATAAACTAATAGACTCAGACAGCAGTGTGGTGATTACCAGAGGGAAGGGGGATGGGGGAGAGGGGAGGTAGAATAAGGTAAAAAGGGAATAAGTGGTGATGAAAGGAGACTTGACTCGAGGTGGTGATCACACAATACAATATACAGATGATGCATTTTAGAATTGCAAACCTGAAACCTATATAATGGTATTAACCAGTGTCATCCCAATGAATTCAATAAAAAGAAAAATTAATTTAAAAAAAAGTTCTGACCTAAAAAGTTCTAATTTTCCTGATGTAAATATGTCCACAGACATAGTAGGACAGCCAGATTTTATTGTCATGATTTCAATTTGCTTTGCTTAAAAGGAGGATTTTATAAACAAATTGTTTCTTTTATCTTATATTTTAGTGTATAGTTACATTTGCTGTAAACAGAATGTGAAACAAAGGGTAAGCAGTTTTATTGTAAAAATGGCTGAATGATTTGACAAACTCAACCAAAGCAGATATGATCTAGACTAAAGATAAATTATTAGTAAGGCTAGAATAACTAGGGACCAGATCAAAGAAGGGTGTGAAGTAGTCATAGAATAACAAACACAAGGCCTAACCATTCAGCAAGTCAGTACATTTGTATTGCTAGGCATACAGTAGCATCTCCGCCCACACGGCATTGATTTATAAAATTACCCTACATAATGGAAATTGCCTTGGGGTTCAAGTGATGGTTCATCTATTCAGACAGACAGTGACGCAAAATTACAATACCATGTGATAAATACTGTGGTTTTAAACATACAACTGCTCTGGGAGACAGAAAAGACACAATCTGACTGTGGCATCCCAGGAGGCTTCCAGAGGGAAAAAATAAGCGAGTTGCATCTTGCAGGATAAGATGGAGTGGAAGGAGCAGGGACAAGGGACGAGTAGGCACAGGAAGCATGATGTTCCGAGGCTGGGGAGAGCAGAGGAGATTTAAACACCCTTGAGGTCTCAGCTGAAATCCCCGGACTCAATTATCCATGGCTTGATATCCATTAGCCCTGCTGCAGCACATCCTCCCGTGTGCTCCCTCCACAGCACCTGCCACAACCTTGACGAGCTGAAACCGGCTGAAAGCATTTTCAAGGAGCTCTACGAGGACAGAGATACCTGCCAGTTTTCATTAAATCCCCAGCATCTGGAATAGTGTCCAGCAAATGCTAGATACTCAACAAATTTTTGTTTACTAAATGAACCAATGAATGAAATGCAAGCATCAGCTTACTGCTTTGGGACACTGGTTTAGTAAGTTTGAAGCTTGAGTTAGGCACTTATGAGCATTAGAACTTTGTTTGAAACAATTGGATGAACAAGTAATACAGTCCTTAATTGGTGTCCACAGTGTCCTCATGTATTTGAAAAATCATATAAATGTGTATTGTGTATGATAGTTAAAGCAAAAATTAAAAATCCCTCCCCACTGAAAATTCTGAGAAAATGAAATATGGGTGTCAGTGAGTGGACAGCTACACATGTATAGTCTCTCAGAGAAATAAGTGCTCATACTGTGTTCTCACAAAGAGCAACCTCCAATCCTTCCTACAAAAAGAATTTTATTATATTACTAGTGGCCCGGTGTGGGGGGGGGGGGGGGGGGGCGGGGGGAGTCCTTAAGCCCAGCCTGCACCCTCTCCAATCAGGGATCCCTTGGGGGATGTCTGACTGCCGGCAGTCGGACATCCCTCTCGCAATCTGGGACTGCTAGGTCCTAACTTCTCACCTGCCTGCCTGCCTGATTGCCCCTAACCCCTCTGCCTGCCTGCCAGATCGTCCCTATCTGCTCTCCCCTGCCAGCCTGATCTCGCCCCCAACTGCCTCTGCCTGCCTGATCACCCCTAACTGCCCTCCCCTAACAGCTTGATCTCACCTTCAACTGCCCTCTCCTGCCAGCCTGGTTGCCCCCAACTACCCTCCCCTGCTGGCCTGATCTTGCCCAGTCTCTGTCTCTTTGTTTTTCTCAGCAGTTCTCCAGCCTCCCTGCCTCCCTGTCTCCCTCTTCCTCTTTCCTGGCTGGGAGAGGGCAGGGCCAGTGAGGGCTGCTCCACCCTCTGCCTGCCCTCCCTTCCATCCAGGCCTCTTCAGGCCCAGTCTGTTTTGTTTCCATCTCTCCATTCCAGTCTCTCCCAGTCTCTGTCTCTCTTTGTTTTTCTCAGCAATCCTCCAAACCTCCCTGCCTCCCTGTCTCCCTCTTTCCTGGCTGGGAGGGGGTGGGGCCAGTGGGGGCAGCTCCACCCTCTGCCTGCCCTCCCTTCCATCCAGACCTCTTCAGGCCCAGTCTGTTTTGTTTCCTCATTCTGAGAGAGGCTCTGAGAGCGAGCTGGGAGGGAGGAAAAGAAAGGGAAAAAAAGGCTGT
Organism: Myotis yumanensis; assembly: GCF_028538775.1. Lineage (NCBI taxonomy): Eukaryota > Metazoa > Chordata > Mammalia > Chiroptera > Vespertilionidae > Myotis > Myotis yumanensis. The sequence continues at coordinate 148,996,184 of NW_027223754.1, read as the reverse complement.
GAGCTGGTGGGCACTGTGTGTGTCTGTGCGTGTGTGCGGTGGTGAGTGAGTGTTTGAGTGCCTGGCCTGCCTCCCCTGTCCCCATCTCTGCTGCCACAGGTCCCCACCCACCCCCCAGAGCCTGCTGTGCAAGCAGCCTGGGCATTAGGTTGAGCCTCTGGTCGTTGTGGATGTGACGGACCCAGGGTTTTTATATATTAGGATCTCCTATTATAGGTATATCCCATATTCTCTAACCATTTAAAGAGTGTAAAACTATATGTAAGATCTATATTTTTTTTACCTCCCTGGATTATAACCAACCTTTTTTGTTTCCTTTTGTTTGTTTAGGGTTTTTTGCTTGGTTTTTGTTTTATTTTTTATTTTTTTTTATTTATTTTAGTTAACCTTAATGGTTAAGGCAGTTCCTACTTTAACCATGGCCTAGGTTTCCTGAAATTTTCTTTCCCCCAGAATGTCAATGATAAGGGATTAGATTAAAGATTAAACTAATTTCATTTTGTTGTATGACAGCATATAGGTTTTTCAGCAAATCTTATTAACTTTTTGAAGTTTTTTATGTGACATCACAAATATTTTCTGAGATTCATTAAAATAACAGTTGAGGACAGTATATAAGTATAGCCCATCTTGAAAATAGATTTTTTAAAATGTTATGTCAGTTTGGCAAAAGTTGAACATTAGGACATCAACACAAAATGACTGAGACCAGACAGATTTATAGGAAACTTAAAAAGAAAAATTTTAAATTAATATGATTGGAAGAAAGCATAACTATATTTGCAACCAAGCAGGTTGCATGAAAGGAGGAAAGGGTGAACAAACTTTTAGCCAGTGTCTCTCTTCAAAAGCAAGTTCATAATCAGACATTTAAATTTTAAAAAGCAAGACAGATATCCAATACCTGGGTAAATATATATCAGGAGAGTTACAAAACATTGTCCTATTTCTATATGCTCTATAACTAACAGAATCATCTGATATAAATTAGTGTCTATAATTTCACTCACCTATAGTTACCTTAGACTCTGTAAAAAAAGAAGGATCTCACCCTTCGTGACAGTACGTAAGGACCTGGAGGTTCTTGTGCTAAGTGAGATAAGCCAGTCAGAGAAAGACAGATACCGGATGATCTCACTAATATGTGAAATCTAATGAGCAAAATGAACTGATGAACAAAAAAGAACCAGAGGCATGGATACATGGAACAAACTAAGAGATGTCAGAGGAGAGCAGGGTGGGAGGGACTGGATAAAAGAAGATGAAGAGATTAGTGAAAGAACATATATGCATAGCTCATGGTAACAGACAACAGTGTGTGTGTGTGTGATGGGGGCTAGGTGGAAGTAGGCAAAGGAGTTGGGGTAGAAGTGGAGGACATCTGTAATAGTGTCAACAATTAAAAAAATAAAATTAAAATTAAATATAGATGAGCACCGAAAAAGAAAATATATTGACCAAGGTTAAAACCAATTACTTGATCCATTTATCTTTAAATCAAAGTGCTACTATAAGTTACACACATAATGCAAGTAAACACTAACAATAGGTACTAGGAAGGCATTTGATTGTTTAGGAGAATTACTCTTGGAAACTGTTGAGAAAATGTAATTAGAAGAAAATTAGTGTTCTGTATATGGAAAGCAGTAAGGAAAGACATTAACAATTTGACAGAACTATTAAATGCTGGGCCCTTTGATATAGTATCTCATTTATTTCTTCCAACAATACAAGATGAGATTATTGCTGTCCTTGAAGACAGGATTTGGACTTTGCAATTAATGAAAGAATAAAATAGGGCTGGTCTCACTTCCTACATTTAGCTTTATTTGACCAACCAATTGCAATTAAAAAATATTTGAAATTACAAGGATAAATAATTAGTAATGCTTCACACAAGTTGATAAGTTAGTTGCAATTAATGCTAAAAATTACTTATCAAACACACTCCAAGAAATGGAGATACAAATATTCTATTTGCTAAGACTTATCAGACTTTAAGTTAATTACACACAATATATAGACGTGCATCTCTCTAATTACCAATTACTATTCAGGCTCTCAAAATGCTAATTAAAGTAGATGATAAAATCTTGAAAACTAGTGGAATTTTTTTTCAGTTTCAACTTTGATTGTTAGCAATTAGGCAAATTATTTTGTGAATTCAATTAAGCAACTATTAAATTCCATTTCAAGTCAGAGTATTTCAGTTCTATAAAAACCTTTAAAATGTCTTCTTACATATGCATAGGTCAACTTCCCAAATACCATTTAGCCAAATACCATGGCTAGCAAAGATGATAAAAATAAAGGTATTTTATGTCACCCATAATTTATTTTCTTTTAATAATTAACTATCTAAGTTATCCAAATCAGATTAACTAAAAATATAACATTTTAATAGGTGCTCCAAAATCTTCAGAATGTTACCAGAAACACTGAGATGACATTCAAATACAATGGAGATTTCAGACCTTGAGGTTTCTCAGGATAATTATCAAGGTGCTATATCTTTTTAAAAATATATATATTTTTATTGAGTTCAGAGAGAAAGGGAGAGGGAGAGAAAGATAGAAATATCAATGATGAGAGAGAATCATTGATCAACTACTTCCTGCATGCTCCACACTGGGGATTGAGCCTGCAACCTGGACATATGCTCTGACCAGGAATCGAACCATGACCTTCTGGTTCAGAGGTTGACACTCAACCACTGAGCAACACCGGCCAGGCTATGGTACCATATCTTTTTTTTCTTTTTTTGGTACTGTATCTTAAGAGTAGTTAAAGAAGATTCCAGTCTTAGTAGACTTGCAAAGAAACCCAAAAGGCAGGATGCTTATAGAAATTAGAAAGGCTTCTCAAAAATAAAAAAATAATTTAAATCCATGAGTTAATAATGAAATGAAGAGAAAATAACAACTCATTGACAAGCTTGAAAGAATGTTAGAAAATTAATTCCTTATATTGAAATCTGGTAAATAAAGAAAAATAATTAAGTATTTTTCTGCCTTTCTTACATGATAAGTTCCTCAGGACAGTCAAATAATTAGTAATAGTTATGTTCTGTTTATAGAACATCCCTGCCAATAAATAAAGCATAATAGAATTTTTAAATGTCATTTTGCAATGCGTTATGAATATATCTAGACAATAATTACCAATGACAGCAAGAGTGATAAAAATGGATGCCATATATTATGTGCCTCTTAATGAAAGTACACAATACTACATATGAACTAATCTAGCCAAAACATCAAGCCTGAACCTGATCAAGTCTCTATATGTAATTACTAATGTATGGGAAATAAAGAAAAGAATATATCAAATCAGTTTATGAAAATGCAATCAGCAAAATATAGACTATGAAAACCTCTTTAAACAAGTGACTAAATTTATTTAACAAATTAATTGCAGGAAGGAGAAAGAAGAGAAAGAAGAGAGGGAAAAGAAACAACAGATTCAAAATGTTGCTCATTTTGCAAATCAGCTATTCAGCAAATTGACTCAGAGCAGGTACATAAAATATTCTGAAAATATTTTATGAAAGGAAAGATAGGTGAGAGGAAGGAAGAAGAAAAAAGGAAAAAAAGAAGGGAACAAAAACCCTTGATTTCAGCCACTCCATGGTTCCACATCTATCCTAATATATAAAAACCCTGGGTCGTAAAGACCAGTAACAACGGAGGCTCAACCAACCAGAAATCAGTCCTGCAGTTAGCACTGACTGCTGAGGGGGGTGCGAATTAGGCCAGAGAGAGGCCTGAAAAGAGAAGCAGGGACTGATCCATTGCCTCTGTGGCAGCTTTTGATCAGCACTTGCTTCTCTCTTTCTCTCCCAGGCTGGCTAGCAGCCAAGCCTCCATTTCTCTCCAGGCTTCCACCAGGACTGCTGATCAGCCTTGCCTTTCTGATCAGGCCCCATTGATATGCCCAGAGATGCTGACTGGTATAGGAACTGACCAATCAGAACCAAATGTGGGTGCTGTGGGAAGCCAATGGCTGCCTAGCAGGTAGAGCTTTTGATGCTGAATGGCATAGAAACCGACCAATCAGGACCAAATTGGCCAGCAGAGGAAGGCAGTTGGGGGTGAGATCAGGCCTAACAGGGGAGGGCCATTGCGGGTGAGATCAGGCCAGCAGGGGAGGGCAGTTAGGAGCGATAAGGCAGGAAGGAAGAGGCAGTTAGGGGTGACCAGGCAGGCAGGCAGGTGAGCAGTTAGGAGCCAGCGGTCCTAGATTGCAAGAAGGATGTCGGACTGCCTGTCCGATCCATGTGGGATCGGGCCTAAACAGGCAGTTGGACATCCCCCCAAGGAGTCCCCAATTGGAAAGGGTGCAGGCTGGGCTGAGGGAACCCCTCCCCCCCATGAACAATTTCATGCACCAGGCCTCTCTCTCTCTCTCTCTCTCTCTCTCTCTCTCTCTATATATATATATATATATATATATATATATAAAGCCTAAGTGACCAAACGACCGCATGACCGAACGACCAGTCACTATGATGTGCACTGATCACCAGGAAGCAGACACTCAGTGCAAGAGCTGCCTCCTAGTGGTCAGTGAGCTTCCACAGCCAGCCTCCCAGGGTGAGCCAACATCCTGCATCCCCTCCCCCCAGTCGGCTAATCTCCTGTGGCCCCTCCTCCCGACTGGCCAACCTCCCACAGCCTGGATTGGCCCTGATCACCAGCCAGGCCGAGGGACCCCAGCTGTGCAGGAATTCATGCACTGGGCCTCTAGTCAAGTATAAATCCATAAACCCTCAAAATGTGGATAATTGTTTCCTTGCCTTCATCACATGGTAGTAAGTGGCACAATGTTACCTGGGAAAGAACAAGTAAGAAGGGGGAAACAGGACTATTTATTTGCCAAGGACATTTTAATTTTGTATCTGAATTTTGAACTAAGAAAGCTAAAGCCTAGAAATGTTCAATGGTTGGTTTATGATAATAATGTTAAAAGAGTTGTACCCTTATCTATAGCCAGTAACCTTAAAGGTTCATGTCAGCTGCAAAATGGAAAGAGATATTGAGCATCTCCAGCTGACAACATGTGATCCACTATCTAATTCCTGATTGTACTAGACTTCGTTTTTAAGTGTTTCTCTGGTGACTCAAAACAATCCTCATGAAGGATAACTTAGATATAACCCAAGATAACGATATTTGGTAATGTAATACATGAGTATTCCATCACTGAAACTGTAGTATTTCCCCAACACAAACGCTCCTAAAAATACCAAGGAATTTACTGTCAATTTTAAAGGAATAATTTAGTACTTTGCTCTTAATAAGTGAAAAATTTCACCTAGCTCAACATATAATTAACTAATTCATCCAGAGTCAAATTCCACCTGGCAAAATAGGGCAGATTATGATGTTTTAAAACATTATCAGAACTAAGATATCTTTGCATCTTTAGCAGAGTAATTGTTTTTTTAACAATCCTGGATGATTATTTAAAAATGTCAATAAATGCTTAATAAATATTAATGATGGGTGGAAAGTGTCAAAAGAAATAAAACAATCACATAGAACCAACACATTTTAAATAACCATTACAAGGTAACAGTTTATAAAGAGTTGTAGTAATTCTTACTATTATTTCAATGTATTATGATACAAAATAAACACTTGTTGGATTCTCTAAATTACATAAAGCAATTTATATCATATATTTTGCTTTGTTTGTTATTTCCAGGTTTGGGAGGGGGGCATTTTCAAAAGAACATATACCAATGATTTATGGTTGACATAAACTCAAACTCCAAGTACTCACATTAAGCAAGTGGATTATGTGCCAAAATTCTGCATGTAAGTCAATTGTTTTGAACTCAGACAACATTCAATCCTGGAAACAACAGCATAAATGCAGTGTTGGTTGAAAAAAGATCAACACCTCCAGCTCCTATTTAGACTATAGCATCACACTAACCTAAGCATTAGTTCAGAGTGCTGGGTCCCGGAAACGAAGGTTGGGCCATTTTCTTCTGTTTCTGGATTATGGGAAAACCCTGGGACCAGCTTTGAAATATGTTGAGGTTCTGAAGAAATAAAACCCACAGAACTCAAGGTCCCTCTCAAAGTCCCTCCTTGACACTTTCCCTGCTCCATTTAGACATGCAGATTTCTACTCTGAATCCCCAGAGCTTGACTAGTACTGTTACTATGGTGCTTTTTCTTTCTCCCTCTTGTTATAAATGTTTGTATAGTGATCATGCTCTCCCTTCACCACTAGGATCCTTCCACCAACACACACACATACACACACTGCAAAACTCCTGAAGTGAAAGGTTTGTGTTTTAACTAATTTTTCCCATAATAACCTTGATAGCAAGGACAACTGGACAAATACAGCAAGTGTAATTACTTTCTATATTGGCTGTTTATATATTAACTATATTTAGTGCCCATTTTTTATTACTATCACATTTAGGTTCATGTTGCCTACCTACTTTATATTTTATAACTTCTCCCTGCTTAAACCCTGCCCCAATCACTAATTTAGAATTCCACCAAGATCAGATGTTGAATACATTTTTATTACACTGATACCAGCTTCTGTTGCAAAAAAAAAAAAAAAAAAAAATGTGGTTGTCCAAAAGATTAAACACAAGGCAAGTACCTATTTCTTAAAGTAAAAGTCTGAGAAGGCTTTCCAAAACTCAGGCTAATCCTCTGACTTTCTTTTTCAGTTTCCTGGAGGTGGCAGATACACTCCAGGGCATAAAGTCCAGAGCGCGTGAGACAAATTAACTAAAGCTAACAATGGTTGGCTACAGGTGGGAGAACGTAAGAAGTAAATGAGTTAGATGGCTCTTGGGGAGGTTGATTGGGTGTTGTATTGCCATTTGGCCATAAGGGGGAGCCAGCCACTTAGGTAAGCGGCCACAACCCTCCAAAAGTGCCAAGCTGTGCTGCGGTGGCCCAAAGTCCCTGAAAGGGCATCTCCATTGACAGACTGAGGTCCCTTTAGGAAACACTTCAAAAACAAATCAAGGAAAAAAAAATCAAGGAAAACCAGAGTTCCTAGACAGTTCTGTGTTTTCTAAGTTTTTCAGCTTGGTTTGGGTTATAACTGTCATTATCTGTTTTATAGCTATTTGAGCCAAGGAGACTGAATTAATGGTAAAAACAGACAGGCTTCGGGAGGTGGGGCGGCGGGGGGGAGGGGAGATCGTTCAGATTTTCAGATAACACTGTATTGTATTGGGCAAGGATTTCTTCTAGCGCCTCACTATCATTAACAAACTTCATTTAGAATGACATTGAATTAAATCGGATGGCTAAGGCAAACGATAGCACCTACACAGAGGAGCCGAGGTTCTCTAGCAAAAAAGAAAAACAGAAGATACTAAAAAAAAAAAAAAAAAAAAAAAAAAAAAAACTGAAGAGGATGCCTGTTTCCAGATACTGACATGGGAACAGTGTGCTGGTCCTTTGGAAGACCCCACTCGAGCCTACAGTCACGGCCATGGGTCTCTGTTTACCCCAACAGCGGGTGCTGCAGTGGATTATTCTCCCCCTCTTCAAGTCTTTTAGTGGTAAAAACTCTCTTTCTTGGGAGAATAATCATCTAATTAGGGAAGCTAAAAGAAATATAAAATTATATAATAATTCCACTTAAATTTAAGAACCTATACTAGTCACTGCCTTAATAAAAGTTTATAGATTAACCTTAACTGGTTTGGCTCAGTGGATAGAGCTTCGGCCTGAGGACTGAAGGATCCCAGGTTCAATTCCGGTCAAGGGCATGTATCTTGGTTGCAGACACATCCCCAGTAGGGGGCATGCAGGAGGCAGCTGATCAGTGTTTCTCTCTCATCAATCTTCTTAACTCTCTATCCCTCTTCTCCCTTCCTCTCTGTAAAAATCAATAAAATACATATATATTTTTTAAAGAGTTTATAGATTAAATATAGAATAAACCAAAGATGAGTGACGGCCTTTCCATGATTTCAGGGAAAGGAACTGGCCCAGAGCAATCTCTCTGTGTTCTAAAAAAAGGTACCAGTTTGTAATTTTTAATCATTATTGTTATTTTAGTGAAATGACAAAGTTTATTTAAAAATCATGCAGCCCAAGTCCCAAACAAGGACATGACTTAAACACAAACTAACCAAAGAAAAGCGAAGATAGATTCATTGAATTTTTTTTACCTAATGACCAGCTCACCTTCACAAAATGCCTTTGTGTGATGGGCTATAATTTGGATTCCTGACCCTTTCATGAACCACGAGACAAAAATATCCTAACTCTTAAAAAATAAAAATCCACCTCCAACTGCCCAGCATTTAGGTCTCAGTAACCATCTTGCCCAAGAGCAGAGGGCTCGTTTCCATCTGCCATCCCAAGGGCTGCAGTGCAGCCATCATCACTCCCCGCTTCGCACCACCTGCAAGGCACAGCCACAGGAGGCATGCTTGGAACCCAGTCCTGGAAAATACTCCACACTCCCCACAGAGGCAAGGCAACTAATATTGCACAGATACCTTAATATTGTGTTTTGTTTTATTTCTTTCTACACTGGTCTTTATAACTGTGGATGTTTTTATAGAAATGTCATAGCTTTTATCTTCTTAATTAATTCCCCATGCTTAAGGCAGCGGTTCTCAACCTGTGGGTCGCGACCCCTTTGGGTGTCGAACGACCCTTTCACAGGGGTCGCCTAAGACCATCGGAAAACACATATATAATTACATATTGTTTTGTGATTAATCACTATACTTTAATTATGTTCAATTTGTAACAATGAAATTGGGGGTCACCACAACATGAGGAACTGTATTAAAGGGTCGCAGCATTAGGAAGGTTGAGAACCACTGGCTTAAGGCGACAGAGACCATACACCGCATCAAATAATTTAGATCCCAAAGAAGACATATCACACCCCTTTATTTGGTTTTGATTGAGACCATGCCTTAAAAAAGATATAACTAAAAAAACTTAAGTAAATAAACAGGAAAATGGCAGTCTAGAAGTTCTCAGCAATATGGGAAAGAAAAAGAAAGCAGCTTAGAATAGCGTTGGGCACGTCGTTGGTACTTAAGAACTATCAAATGAATGAGTGAACTACTTGGGAATCATAAAGAGGGAATGATAAAAATTAAATAAATACAAGGGTGGGAAAAAGTAGGTTCACAGTTGTGAGTACACAAAACACATGGTCTATTATCATTTATTAATTCTTTTCCATATGACCAACTGTCAACCTGCTTTTGACCACCCCTGTATTTGAGTAGCATTCCATGTTATTTTAGCTTGCTTCAATATGTTTTACATGCCATTCCCTGAGCTATACTAAACAGTGGCGCTCTGAGTTATGCATGGTTACTTGACCCTGTTTCCCTGGTAATGAACTCTCCATGTGGACTACAAGCCAACACTTAGAAAGGCCCTTTTACTCACCCTTTGATGTGGAGACAGCGTCACACATGCCGTTTTCTAGGTAGGGTTGTGGGGTCAAACTCACCACGTTTGTTGTGCATACTTACACAGCGGCTCAATTTCTGCCTAAGGCTGTGAAATTCTTCCACAAACTGTATTTCCTTGCGAACTTGGAGTTGACCAAAAACATCTTCCATGAAGAAGGACAGAAGCTGTTCTTGGAATCTGCAGTTTTTCTACAAATAAGATATAAGAAATTGCATGAGGTAAACCATGCATCGCTTTTGTAAAATGTCACTGAAACATCCCCCTGCTTATTACTTAATGAGCATCTGGGAAAATTTAAACGGAGGGGGAGAAACATCAAACAATTAGAAACCTGAGGGAGAAGAAAGGCCCTCTGGCTTACCATAAATAGTTTTTTTGATTTCTTTTTCAATAATCGTATATTTTTTATGCTGTCTTCCTACAATAAAACAGAGAGAAGTAAGTTTTCTCCAGAATTATAAATGTCCTCTACGTCATCATTGTAAGCAGAGCCTAGTACTTACTGGAATTGTTGCTTTGAGCCTTGCTGTCTTGACATAGAGCATGTCAACAGCTTGGGACAGTGTTCCTCTTGGGTGACAGCTCTTGGCGAAGGAAGATTGCTTGTGCTTGGCAATAGCAAGAGATAGAGTGGCAAACAGCAACCCAGACGTCAAAATGCAATTCCCCTGCATTTCCCTCCACCTCACCCGGCCTGTCACTCACAGCAGCCAGAGAGTTGCTTGTGTTCATAGATGAGAGGATAACCTACTTACTTTAACCCTCAAGGCTGCCTCTCCAATGAGATGCTGTGAAAGATTACATACAGTTTATATAGAGGAAAATCACTTAGGCTGGTTTTTTTTAAGAGTGCTTCATAATCAAAAAACGTTGACCACACCATCTGTGACATTAAGCAAAAGCTCCAATTTACTGGTAAGATTGGGGCCTCAGCCCCCTGCCCCACAAAAAAAGTCAAAACTTGAGTTGCATATCACAACAGATGTCATTATTTTTAAAAGTCATGCCATGCCAATGTAAAAGCCTGATTTCCAGGAGGTGTGTGAATTCTTTTAATTCCCAAGTGAAAAGAAAATCTCCTTTTCTAAGGAGTATCCTGGAAAAACTGAACAGCAGAGTAGAATGGGAAGCCCGGGAAACATGCTCGGGGCTATGGAGTTCTATTTATCCCTGGCCACACCTTTCCCCGGGCTCCTCTTCCCTCAGAAGCCATCCTTCTGCAGCCAGCATCAAAATCCAGGAGAGAAGCTTTCCAACTTTTCTCAAGAACTTTTCCAGCTCAGAAACTATAACGCCCCTAATATATTCAAGATTTATTTGGAACTGAACCTGGGATTAAGGCCCACAACTTTTAACGTTTTTTATTATCACTAGCCAAGTTGACCACACGAACTTTTCTTCTAACTCTAGACCTCCAGTAGAATGTGAATTCTTAAGGAAAGACACCCTGTCTTTTTATCTTTGAATCCTCAGTACCTACCATGGTGCCTCATTGAAAGAAGCACATCTAATATTAGTTGAGTAACCACTTTCCTTTCCACATCATGAGATACTACTATAACTGCTTAATTTAAATAAATTTATTCCATCAAAAACTTCTATCAAGGATCTGCCAACCCTAGCTGGTTTGGCTCAGTGGATAGAGCATCGGCTTGCGGACTGAAGGGCCCTGGGTTCGATTCTGGTCAAGGGCACATACCTTGGTTGCAGGCTCCTCCCTGGCCTAGGGCCCTGGTTGAGGGTATGCAGGAGGCAGCCAATCGATGTGTTTCTCTCTGTGGGGGACCCTATTCAGAGTATGCCAGATACTCAAGGCCACTCTGAGTGTGGGAATCTTAATCAGGATGTCCAAAGTCTATACACAGGTACAAGAGCATGGACACAGTCATCTGTATGTACCCTGCGTAAGCGTGCCCTTCTATAACCCAAAAGGTCACTATTTGGTGAGAAGCCTCTTTTGTCTAAGTAGTATAAAGTTGTTACTGACCAGCCAGTATGGGGCTGTATTATGGGGAAGATGTATTACAGCTGTGGACACAGAGGTTGCTACTGCTTTGTGGGAAAGGTGTATTGTTACCTAGCCGGTGTGCAGCTATTGTATGGGACTTTGCTCTGAAGAACTGCTTTGTCTAGTGGTTCCTTGTTAGCAATGGCTACATGGCCACTGGCTCCTACAATGAAGACTCTCTTTTATACCCACAATATGTCATGGCTTCTGCATCGAATACCTGACAGTTGGTGTAGTGGAGCAAGATGAAGGAACTGAGTCCCAACACTCTCACATCAATATTTCTCTCCATCTTTCCCTCTCTTTCACGCTCTCTAAAAATCAATGGAAAAATATCCTCGGGTGAGGATTTTTAAAAAAAGGATCTGCCAATACAAAGACTACTGCTAGGTACTAGAGGCTATGAAGGCAGATGTTCCATGGACTTCCATCCTCAGTTCTGCCCCAATTCTTCCTATGACAATAAGTGTGGTTCATTTTGGGAAGTAGCCAGAAGATAAGAAGTAAATGTATCACATGATCTCACTCGTATGTGGAATCTAATGAACAAAATAGATCCAGAGACATAGAAGCAAAGAACAGACTGTCGAATATCAGAGGGAAAGCAGGGGAGGGTGGGTGGGTGACAAGAGATCAACCAAAGAACTTGTATCCATATATGCATAACCCATGGACACTGACAATAGGTGGTGAAGGCCTGGGATGGAAGGTGGGAGTGGGCTAGAAGGGCTCAATGGGGAAAAAAGGGGGACATATGTAATACTTTCAACAATGAAAATTAAACAAAAAGATATATTTTTTAAAAAGAAGTAAACGTAGTCTATGACCATTGAAAAGCAGAGCGGAGTCACCAAAGCCTGGCAATAATAGAGGTAACACAGTACCCGGGCAAGTCAAACTAGGAATCTGGTTGTGAGGAAGAGAGTCATCAGAACTAGGCAGGGCCAGTAACAAGCACCAAAACCTAAGACTAAATTCTAAATCAAGGCAGCCAGGGCTGGCGATGGAGCTAAGAGAAAGTATCACATGAAATGTCCAAACACGTGGGAGCATTTTCTGATGTTTCAAAAAGTAAGTGAATCCCTTTGAAGAGCCCAAGCCTCATTTCCACCAGAGCACCTCTGCTGGTAACGAACACACCCTCTGAAATGAGATGAGAACTCATCACAAAGAAGACAGTTGATGAGGAAAGCAAGGATGCACAACGCACAAATCCAAGCATCCTCCAAAGTTTTATCAAAGCACGTAAGGGCTTAAAAAATAGCCTTCTACCTCATTTTCTAAGTGCATCAAAAAGAAGGTGCACAGTTATAACAGCAAGAATTGAGACAGAACTTAGAAATCACAATAGTGAGAGTCCTAGAAATCAATGTATTTTTCTATCAAAATGTATTAATCATTGGTCCATCTCTTCAGCCTGTGACCTTGGGGCAGTCAGTATAAAGCACCTAATAGACTTACTCAGACAAGGCAATGCATTTGAACTGGAATTTGCAGACCACTAGCAACATGATTTCCTCCCTTGAGGACTTTCCCTCACACTCAGAATAAAAAGCCTTCCAGTGACCTAAGGGCCATGATTTTGCCATTCTCTTACCTTTCTGGCCTCTTCTCCTTCTGCTCTCCCCCTTGATCACCTACCTACTCTAGTCACGGTACCTCCTTGCTGCTCTTTGAACTTACCAAGCATACCTGTATCACAGAGCCTTTGCATTGCTGTTCCCTCTCTTTTTTTTTTTTTTACTTTTTTTTTAAATCTTTATTGTTCAGATTATTACATTTGTTCCTCTTTTTTCCCCCCATAACTCCCCTCCTTCCAGCTCCCACCCCACCCTCCACCCTCACTCCCCACCCACTGTGTTCATCCATAGGTGCATGATTTTTGTCCAGTCACTTCCCGCATCTCCCACACCCCTTTTCCCCCCAAGAATAGTCAGTCTATTCCCTTTCTATGTCCCTGATTCTATTATAATCACCAGTTCATTCTGTACATCAGGTTATTTATTCACTTGATTCTTAGATTCATTTGTTGATAGATGCATGTTTGTTGTTCATAATTTGTATCTTTACCTTTTTCTTCTTCTTCCTCTTCTTAAAGGATACCTTTCAGCATTTCATATAATACTGGTTTGGCGGTAATGAACTCCTTTAGCTTTTCCTTATCTGTGAAGCTCTTTATCTGACCTTCAATTCTGAATGATAGCTTTGCTGGATAAAGTAATCTTGGTTGTAGGTTCTTGGTATTCAGCACTTTGAATATTTCTTGCCATTCCCTTCTGGCCTGCAAAGTTTCTGTTGAGAAATCAGCTGACAGTCGTATGGGTATTCCCTTGTAGGTGATTGAGCCTCTTTCTCTTGCTGCTTTTAAGATTTTCTCTTTGTCTTTTGCTCTTGGCATTTTAATGATGATGTGTCTTGGTGTGGTCCTCTTTGGATTCCTTTTGTTTGGGGTTCTCTGCGCTTCTTGGACCTGTAAGTCCATTTCTTTCTCCAGATGGGGGAAGTTTTCTGCCATTATTTCTTGAAATAGGTTTTCAATATCTTGCTGTCTCTCATCTTCTGGCGCTCCAATAATTCTGATATTAGTCCGCTTAAAGCCGTTTCAGAGGCTCCTTACACTATCTTCACACTTTCGGATTCTTTTTTCATTTTGCTTTTCCAATTGGGTGTTTTTTGTCGAATCTTTGGTTTGATTCTTGTGCTCCTCTGGTCTGCTATTTGGTATAATATTCTTTATTTCAGTCTGTGTATGCTTACTTTCTAATTTCTTTATCGTAGCATCGAGGGTCTCATTAGTTTTCGTGAGGCTCTGCACAAATTTAAGGCAAGCCCTCAAAATTGCGATTCTTAGCTCCATATCCTCCATTTCTGTCATGTTTTTTTGTCTCCGCATCTTTTATGCTTTCTTGGTGCACCCCCTTGTGGTCTCTGTCTGTTCCCTCTCTTGAAATGATTTTCCCCCAGACATCTGCATGGCCAGCTCTTCCAATGGCAATAAAATTGCTCAAATATCATCTTCTCAGCAAGGCTTTCCCAAGATACTTGTTATGAGCTAAATCCCCCACAAAATTCATATGTTGAAGTCTGAACCCCCAGGACCCCAGAATGTGACTATATTTGGAGACAGGGTCTTTAAATGAGTTAACAAATTAAAATGAGGTCAGCTGGGTGAGCATTAATCCAATATAATTGGTGCCCTCATAAAAAGAGGAGATGTGAACACAAACATACAGAAGGAAGACATGTGTAGGCACAGAAAGAAGCTGGCCATCTACAAGCCAAGGAGGGGGACCTCAGAAGAAACCTGCCCTGCTGACACCATGATGTCAGACTTCTAGCCTCCAAACTGTGAGGAAATTAATTTCTGTAGCTTAAGCCCTCTAGTCTGTGTTACTTTATTATGGCAGCCCTAGGAAACTAATACAACACCCTAGTTAGAATCAACCCCACTCCCTGTCTCTCTCTCTCTCTCTTTCTCTCTCTTTCTCTCTCTCTCTCTTTCTCTCTCTCTCTCTCTCTCTCTCTTTCTCTCTCTCTCTCTGTCTCTCTCTTTATTTTCCAAATGCTTTGTTGTGATTTAACATATTCTATACTTACTTACACATTTTATTAATGGTCTATCTCCCTTTCCTAAAACCTTAAGCTCTATCAAGCAGGGATTTTTGTCTGCTTGGCCGTGGCTGTTACTCAAGATCTAAACAATGACTAGCACATAGTCTGTGCTCAATAAATAATGTTGAATTACTGAATACACCCCACAATTACCACAGAATGCCCTGTAAGGTGAGAAAAGACCAATGGGCAGTTAGAGCTCTATGGAGGAAGGAGAAAGACTAATCAGTTCTGCTTTGAGAGAGCCTTCCTGGGTGTTCCTTCTCAATTCACTTCTGAG
Source organism: Myotis yumanensis (assembly GCF_028538775.1). Classification (NCBI taxonomy): domain Eukaryota; kingdom Metazoa; phylum Chordata; class Mammalia; order Chiroptera; family Vespertilionidae; genus Myotis; species Myotis yumanensis. The sequence goes on along the minus strand of NW_027223754.1, from coordinate 148,980,844 downwards.
CTATGTTGGGCAGCCACAAGAGCTCTTTATCTTCTCATTTGGTCTGTAAGATCTATAGAGCCGACAGTGGTATTCCCCTCCTCTGCCTTCAGTATTGTTTCGTGCCTCTCCTTTGTATTTCAAACTAGACCAGAATATAGGAGATCAGATCAGCTATGCATCAGGCTTGATGGGAACCTCTTGTGCAACTTGGTGCTATGCAATGCTGGCTACTGCTTTTCATCTCTGTCTTTCTCATAACTTCCTATACACTAGCTAAATGCATCTGGGGATTTTTGTATTGCAGACCTGGGTGCTCTCGGTGGAGGGAATCAGCTAATAAGAGGTCTCTTATCCTTACACAAATTTGTTTTGGTGCTCATCTCTGCCAAGGGTTCTGCCATGAATCGATGCATTCATTAAGTCTTTCAAGATTAAATGCAAATTATATTATATATACATTTAATATATATTATATGTATTATATATATTATATATATTATATGTATTATGTATATTATATATATTATGTACATGTATATATAAATTCTGATGCTGATAGCAGATGTTATATGTAAGGTATATATGTGTATGTGCATATATACACAGAGAGAGAGAGAGACACAAGAAAATGTATACACACACTTTGAATAATTATGAAGAGAGTTTTTATTAAAATAAATTTTATTTTCAAAATTGAGCTACCAGCTGTTAAAATGTGTAACATTTTGGAACACCAAGTATATATAGATCTTATATACCTTGAACACCTACTATGTGTCAGGCAGTATTCTAGGCAATAAGCAAAATAACCAAAATCTTTATCCTCAAAGAGCTTCGATTCTAGTAATGAATTCTCTTAGCCCAAGTTCCCCAGAAAAAAAGAGCCTGAGGCAAAGCTTGAGTGTCAATGCTTTATTAGGGGTCAGTAAGAGTGAAGGAAAGGAGAAGCAGATCTAACAAACAGATCCTGGTGATACATCAGTAATCTGGCCAGTGATTTATGAAGAGAGGCAGCCAGTCTTTTGGCCACTTAGGAAGTCTCCAGACAGGCTGTACAGAAACCAAGGGAAGGAGGAAAGAGGATAAAATGTATACCCCAGTTTTCTCCAATGAAGGTTTGCCCTGTGGGGAGTTAACTTTTCGCACCCATAAATATTCCCTGGGCCCTTCAGCAATTAAGGGAAGACAGACTCCACCATCTGCCCCCTGGCCCTTTTTCTGAGTTCAGAGTGACAGAAGGAGCCAGAAATGACCACTGCAGTAGCAGCTGGGAACAAGAGAAGCCAAGAGAATTTGAGATAGTCCATAAGATGTGATACAGAGGTTCACTTTTTATTGTAATAAAAAATTCACTGTCATCAAAAATAGCTAGAGCCAGGCTAGATTCATCTTGTGGGGGATGTTGATAGTGGCAGAGGCGATATATGTGGGGGGCAGGGCATATATAGGAAATCTCTGTACCTTCCTCTCAGTTTTGCTGTCAACTAAAATTCTAAGAAAATAAAATCTGTTTTTTAAATTGCTAACAAGATGAGATAATATAGTCATGGTTACATTTCATGGTTCTGCTATGACAACTTGTGGTTATAGGGAAATTTAATGCAGCATTTGTTAACTCTGGAGTATACTCAATGCTAAATACATTTGTCATCTGCTGCTCATAGTAGATCTTATTAGCTGCTCACAAAATAATTCCCTAGAAGATTTTGGGGTGTCGATGTGGCTAGCCCCAGAAAATGAATTTAATAATCTAAGCCAAAGGTTGGCAAATTATAGCCCAAATCTGGCTCACAGCCTGATTTTGTAAAGCCCATGAGCTAAGAATGAGTTTTACACTGAATTAACAGGTTGAGAAGGAGGAAGAGAAGGAGGAGGAAAAGAATATGAAAAAAAATGCAAGAGAGATGATAGGCAGACCCCAAAGCCAAAAATACTTACTCTTTTGCCCCATACAGAAAAGTTTTTCCATCCCAAATCTAGGCCAATGATTGCCATGAGCACATGTGTCATTTCTGGCCAAAAAGATATGAGATGAGGTCTGCCTGGGAATGGGGTGTGTCTGTTTTTGGATAGGGCAAACAGACACGTCCCTGGACTCCGTACTTGAAATGGAGGCCACTTGGGGATGCTGCACCTTATTTCACTTTTTAAACATCATTAAAATTGAATTGAGAAGATTTCCCTCTCAGCCAAGATGGAGTGATTTCATTCTTACATGAGGGGTAGGTGTCTCTCTCTTCATTTTAAGGACCAGGAATCTGCAGTTCAAAGTTATGAGGCAGTAAAGAGCAGATATCACATGCTCTGGTGACGAACCCCAGTACATTGGAACCACCTTCTGAAGACAAAAGCATGGAGACTTTGACAAAACCATGGACAGAGAACTCAGACAATGCTACCACCATCATGGCTTTAGACCAGGGGGTTCCCAGCAGCCTTCACACATCACTTGTTACCAACAAAAGTGGGCCAAATAGGCTGTGGATGGGTCTCCTACAGTGTGAATGTCCTCCTGGAGGCATCTCTTGCCTGCCTGCGTCAGAAACTATTTCATTGCATTTTGAAAGAACTCCACTCCATACCATCAGCAATATCACATTTCCCATAGTTTTTGTGAGGCATTGTTGGTGGAAAGTGTTAGTGGATGTCAACTGCCCAAACTCAAGAGGGAGAAAGTTAAAATACAGAGCATAGATGCAATTGCCTTACCACATCAGGTTAAGGGCCAAAGCATAGTGTGAGCCAAATTCTGTTCGTTCACTGGGTTCTCTTTACATAGTCCCATGAATACTGAGTTCCCAAAGACTAGAAATAGGAAGTTGTATAGAATTAATGTTACCACTGCTGGTCATCTCCCACTGCATAAGTCCACACAACCTGAGCTCCAGCCACAGGACCTCTGGCCTTCCGCTGAGCATGCTGTCCCCTTTCATGTCTCCAACCCTTTGCTCATCCAGATCCTTGGGCCCAGTCCTGTTCAGTCCTGTCTTCATTGATCCACCAAACCTTTACCAAGCATCTGTAAAGTGCCTGGTATGTTTAGGTCCTGGAACCCAAAGATGAACAATAGTTTCTGTCCTTGAAGAGCCCTTGAGATAGACACATAACAAATAATCAAACTGTGATGTGATAAATGCTAAAAGAGATGTAAATTATTCTTTGAGAGTCCTGAAGATGGGGCAACTAACTATGCGAAGTTGCAAAGGGGAAGATTTCATAGAGGAGAGGACATTTGAATTTGTTGAAATCCTTCTTATCCTTCAAAAGATCACCTCAAATGCAGCTTTGGTGTCATCCGCAGTGATGATTGTCATCAGTACATTTCAATTTGCTTGTGCCCCAAGCAGTTGTTTTCCTGTCCTCCTCACCAGACAGCAGGCTCCCTGAGGATAGCATCCAAAAGATATCCAATCTTATGTTTTCATAGCCCCCATCACAGGATCTTGCACACCCTAAGATCTAAATTGCATTAAAATTTCCAAGGGTGTCATTGAGTCAAGCGGCAATGTAAAGTTCATAAGGTTCCTGGGTAGTCATTGTGCCTAAAAATAGCATCGGCAGCGATGGCAAGATGAAAATGTCACAGATGAAACAGCAGCTCATAAAAGCATCTCACAGCATGCGGGTTTCAAAAGAAACAGCGCCTGCTAGGAAGGACACAACTGGTGGATTTCTAGGTGGTGCTGAGGTTAACCCACACGCAATGCATTGATTGCTAAAGTAAGAGACGGGATGCAGAAAATCACCCCGATGGTTAAACCTCATAGAAATAAGGAAGCATGTAGAGTGCCCCTGAATATCCTTTGCAGCTATTAAAAGAAAAAAAAAGGAGAAAGAAGGGCCATACACAAGAGAAGCAACCACAGGTTTAGAGGAGTCAGAATTATTCAGGTGTAATAATTCTACCCATCCTCCAGCTAGCATGGAAGCTGGACTGAAACAAAGATTCCCAAAGCATGCAGAGGAGAGAGCCTCAGAAAGAAACAAGATATTCCTGATTCAAAGGGAAGAAGAGGGCTCTTTAGTTCCTTTAGGTGATACTTGCGTGTTGACTTAAGCACCTCTATTTTCCCATGGAGAAATCTTTTGGAGAAATAGGATTTTTTTAATTAAAGAATGTATTTTAGCCCTGCTGGTGAAGCTCAGTGGTTTACCATCAACCTATGAACCAGTAGGTCATAGTTTGATCCCCAGTCAGGGCACATGCCCAGGTTGCAGCTCGATCCTCAGTAGAAGGCATGCAAGAGGCAACTGGTTAATGATTCTCTCATCATTGATGTTTCTCTCTCTCTCTCTCCCTTCTCTTAAATCAATAAAAATATTTTTAAAGGAATGTGTTTTAATTTTAGAAGCTGTATTACCATTGTTTCTGATTTTACTAGTACTTTATTGCTGTGTAAAAAATTTACACACAACTCAGATATGCCAAAAACTGGCTCTATGTATGGTCTATAAATGATCTCAGCTAAATTAGCAGACTCCATCCTGCTGCTGGGCAGGATTCGGGGAGGAATAAAAGTGAGAAAAGGAATACATAGGTCAGAATCCCAGCAGAAAATTTCTATTACATTCAAACTGAGTCGTGGAGAAGAGTTTATGGCATTGATTTTTTTTTAAGTGTGGAAAGAGTTTAAGAAACCCTACAAGAAGTAGCGCAATGTTCTGAAACTAACAATAGCCAGAAGCCTGTTAGGGAACAGAATTGAGAGAATTTTCTAGAACCAGGAAAGAGACCGCTATGGAAGAGGGCTGTCTGCAGGAAGCTCTCTGTAGAAATATACAACTGGCCTGCATGGCAACCTGGCAGGAAGATTCCAGAGGAATAATCACTCTGACCTTATTTTCATTCTTCAAACTACTACTAGCTTTCCCACTTGTTAGATGCTATCAAAAGCCAGAGGGAAAGCACATATGTGAGGCAACTCATACATGTCAGCCTCTCAGAACACAAAGTGAAGTGGGAAAGAACAGCGGATGGATCTAGAGGGCCAGACTGAAATTATTCATCATTTTTGTCTCAGCATCCATTCTTGTCTTTAGGTGAAAAATGTATCGAACACAGGAAATACTTATAATCTAATTAGCTACTGTATCATTCTAGGATGATGTCAATGTGGTGCTATGCCCATCAGAAAACTAAAATATCAGCCCCACAAGTATCCTATATAATAATAAGAGGCGATATGCAAATTAACCCTCACGCCCTCACAAGATGGCTGCCTACAACCAGGCCGGCAGGGGGGTTAGTGAGGGACAACCAAATGACTGAACAGCAGGCTGCGTGGGGCAACCAGGCCAGTGGGGGGGGGGGGGGGGCTGTGAGGGGTGACCAGGCCAGCGGGGGGGGGGGGGGGTAGTTGGGGGTGACCAGGCCAGCAAGGGGGGCAGTAAGAGGCAACCAGGCCATCAAGGGGAGCAGTAAGAGGTGACCAGGCTGGCATGGGGGGGCAGTTAGGGGGCAGTTATGCCGGCAGGGGTAGCAGTAAGGGGTGACCAGACCAGCGGGGGGGGACAGTTAGGAGCGACCAGGCTGGCAGGGGGGGAGCCAGTTAGGGGTGACCAGGCAGGCAGGCAGGTGAGCAATTAGGAGCCAGCAGTTCAGGATTGTAAGAGGGATGTCCAACTGACAGTTTAGGCCCAATCCCAGGAGGTCCTGGATTGGAGAGGGTACAGGCTGGGCTGAGGGGACACCCCCCCCTCCCCCCGTGCACGAATGTAGTTCACCAGGCCTCTAGTTCTTCATATAAGAGATAAAGAGGGGGAAAGAGGAAAAAATAGGAAAATAATTTATTAACAGAGACTATATCTGCTATAGTTCCTACTTTTATAGTTGTTTGTAGAATCTAAATTAAATAATCATAAATTCCTTGTTCCATTATCCATTACATTTTCCCTTTACCCTCTGCCTGCACCTGCATTGGATGGAATCCTTTACCTGGTAAAGTTACTTAAACCCTCATTCCTAAGGAAATGGAGCGCGTTTATTTTTTTAATATATCTTTATTATTGAAAGTATTACAGATGTCCCCTTTTCCCTCCATTTATCCCCTCTAGCCCACTTCTACCCTCTCCTCAGGCCTTCACAGCACTATTGTGTGTGTCCATGGGTTATGCATATATGCACATAAGTTCTTTGGTTAATCTCTCCCTCCCCCACCCCTTCCCTCTGAGATTTGTCAGTCTGCTGCATGCTTCCATGTCTCTAGATCTATTTTGTATGTTAGTTTATTTTGTTCATTAGATTCCACATATAAGTGAGATTGTGTAATACTTGTCTTTCCCTGACTGGCTTATTTCCCTTCGCATAATACTCCCCATGCTGTCTTAAAGTAGAAGAGAGCCTTCTTTTTAACAGCTGCATAGTGTTCCATGCTGTAAATGTACCACATTTTTTTATCCTCTCAGTTACTGATGGGCACTTGGGCTGTTTCCAGATCTTAGCTCTTGTAAATAGTGCTGCAATGGATATAGGGATGCATATATTGGTGTTTCAAGTTTTTAGGATATATTCCTAAAAATGGAATTACTGGGTCAAATGGCAGTTCCTTTTTTAATTTTTTTAGGAAACTCCATAGTGATTTCCATAGTGACTATACCAGTCTGCATTCCTACCAGCAGAGTACTAAGGCTCCCTTTTCTCCACATCCTCACAAGTACTTGTCGTTTGCTGATTTGCTGATGATAGCCATTCTGGCAGGGGTGAGGTGATACCTCATTGTCGTTTTAATGTGCATCTCTCTAATGATTAGTTACTATGAGCATCTTTTTATATCTCTTGGCCATCTGTATGTCCTCTTTGAAGAAGTGTCTATTTAGGACTTTTGCCAATTTTTGTTTGTTTTCTAATTGATTTTTAGAAAGAGAGGAAGGGAGAGGGATAGAAAGATAGAAACATCAATGAGAGAGAAGCATCATCAATTGGTTGCCTCTTGTATGCCCCCTACTGAAGATCAAGCCCCAAACCCAGTCATGTGCCCTGACCAGAAATCAAACCAGTGATTTCTTAGTTTCTGAGTCGACACTGAACCACTGCGGCACACCAGCCTGGAATCCTTTGCCCATTTTTTAATTGTATTATTTGTCTTCCTTTTGTTAATTAATATCCAACAAAGGAAGCAAGAGCATACAGTAGAGTAAATACTGTCTTTTCAATAAATGGAAATTTGGACAGGTACATGAAAAAAAATGAAACTAGACCACCAACTTACATAATACACAAGAATAAACTCAAAATAGATAAAAGACTTAAACCTAAGTCATGAAACCATAAAAATCTTAGAAGAAATCATAGTCAGCAAAATCTCAGACATCTCTCATAGCAATATGTTTGCAGATATATCTCCTAGGGCAAAGGAAACTAAGGAGCAAATAAGCAAATGGTGCTACATCAAAATAAAAAGCTTCTCTACAGCAAAAAATAAAAAAATCAACAAAATGAAAAGGGATTTGCCAATGATACATCTGATAAGGGGTTAATTTCCAAAATGGAAATGGAGTTCCTGATGATCCTGTCTCTGGAATTGATGCAGTTTTCTGTTAGCGAGACTATCAAGCAAATTGACAAGATAATCCAGCAAATCCACCCGGTCCAGTTACAGTCTATCTAGCCTCTTGGTGTAGCAGTAATGCAATTTCCTCTTAGAGATCCTGTCATCAGTCATCTCAGCCTTCTCTATCTGTTTTTCAAAAATAGGCATTCATTGACAGGAGAGTACAGAGATAAACTTGCTATAACTGTGATTGCCTCTGAAACAAGAGGACCTCAGTTCAGTGTCGATCTCTGCATTCTTCTCTTCTGATGAAAGTGTCTTTACTCAAATCTTGTCCTTTCAGAACAAGATCACCTGTCTATCTTTAATTCCCACATGCAGCACTGCATGCTAGTAAATACTACAGTGTAAGTGAATGATCAGAAGAAAAACAAAAGGATTATTTTTCCTGCTAGTGCATTTGGTCTATACATAGCTCTCATTTCCCAGGCAGCCCAAGCTGAGTGCCACAGTAAGTCACACACACGTTTTCTCTGACTCAACTCCCATCTACTCCAGTGCAGTTGCCTCCCCCTCCCTGGACTATTGTTCTGACCTTGCTTCTGTTCTAACCCTACTCCCCACCCCACAAACACATACAGTAGGCCTCCTCTCTATCCAATAGTCATAGTGATCTTTATAGAATATGAGTCATCAAGTTTTTCCCATGCTCAAAACCCTCCAGTAGCTTCTCATCAGTCCTAAATTATGGTTAGTGTCTCAGGGTGCTGTGTCTCACACAGCCTCCCAGGTTAGTCTTCTTTAATACCTGGATGTTGCCATCTGCTACTGGGAGAGGTGACACCCAAGGCCTCCACCAATGGCAAGAACATGAGCAGTGCCATTGATGCTAAAAATAATAATAATAATAATAATAATAATAATAATAAAATAAAAATAAAATAATTTTAAAATGCTACAACAGGTGCTAATGATAGTGTCAAGACTCCCTTGCAGCTGCCCCACTAACTTTCACCTTCTGTGGAAAGACCTATGAGGAACTTGGACTACCTCACATCACTGCCAAATTTGTCACCAATGAAGACAAATTGATGAAGATCCTAGCACCTTATGCCTTATGTTCATTGGTATTCAGTATTTAAATCTTTGTTTTTCAGCCTCCTTGCCCTAGGATGGAAGTAGTCACAAATCCAATTTTAAGAGTAGTATTCTTCCATTTATGTCTTTATTTCTAGAATATTAGTAAAAAACAAGTACAATATCAAATTTTGCTCAAGGCATTGCACTTAGACTCATTTGGAAGAAGAAAGAGTCTTAAAACCAACTTATCACAGGTAATTTTATTCCTATCATCTCTAAAGTTTAGTTCTCGTACCTCTCAGCATTCAAAGGCCATGCCCAAAAATATTAGCTCCACTTTATCTACAAGTGAACCTACAATTGATAATGCTCACCAATTATCACCAGGCTTGACCTAATCCCACAAGAACTTGGCAAACAATTGGTGAATGAATTAAAGGATAAAACCAAGGTTCCTGATTTTTTGGAAAAGGAAACAGTTTAGACAGCTGCCCACTAACTTTTACCTTCTGTGGAAAGACAGATTCTTCAGTGCTGGTGTCATTTGTTCATTCTTCTAGGTAATCCAACTTTTATCTCTACCTCTTTGCTCTCTTCTGTACAAAGTTTGAAGATGTGCAGCCTTCGCTCTCTCTCTCTTCAGTGTGCTTCATAACATCTTGCTCCTCTTCTACACACAAGACTTGTCTGTGAGTGCTAAACTCCACTAGCAGACAGACTCCTCCAGCTCAGTAAGCTTCCCCTTTGCTTTATTTCCTGATTTACAGGAAAACTAGAGAGTACCTTCCCTCATAGGCTCAAACTAGAACTAAAGCAGTTCACCTACAGCAATAGAGGTTCCATCTATTTCTCCCCCAGTAGTATCACTCCTTTCTTTTATCTGCAAATTGCTAACAACACAGATGGGTTCATTTCCATTTCTTACCTTTTTATTTCAGAATCACATGCTGAATCAACATAATAAATCTATATAGGCAATAGAGCAGAGATCCCAAAATACAAATAGACTGAGCTCCATCAGGATCAACTACGTATAGTTACACAATGTTTTAAACATGGCTCTGATTCAGTTTTCTCATCTGTAAGATGGGGATAATGCTAATGGCCACCTCATTTGCTTAGACTCAAGAATAAAGTCTTTTATATGAAAACAGAAATTTTAAAGCTTTTACTCCATTTTGAGAGAATCAATTTTCACATGTTTAATAGGTTGCCACGTGGGAGAGTGGCTATGCTTTTTTTACCCTGTCACTCCAGAAGGCATAGGCAGAACAGATGAATGTTGTTCAGAGAAAGCTCAACATGAAGAAAAATTGGTCAGCGCTGTCTGAAATGGAAAGGAAACCTTGAGAGGTATGAATTTACTATCACTGGAGGAAAAAGCAGAGAGCAGGCTGTAGTAGAATGGATGACAAGAGAGTAGGACAAGATAAACTTTAAAAATTTTTTACCTGAAGATCCCTTAGCCTTAACACAAAGGAAGAGTGGAAAGGTGGAATGGTGGAAGAAAGCAGGAAGATAAAAAAGAGCAAATGGCTCATTTAGCAAATGGGAATATGATGATGATGACGATGACGACAATAATGGTGATCATATTAAAGAAAAAATCACAAAGCCACAAAACTTAAGATATCGAAGTATTTATTGAATTTAAATAAACATATCAGTGAGCCATAATTATTGTCATAAATATTAATATTAGCCTTATAATTAAGTAGCAATATCATGATTCTATAAATAAATCCATATTAGTAAAATGACATAAATAAAATGATATTTATAACAATAAATAAACTTATAAATATAAAGTCTTAATTTTGAAAAGGAAGTTATTTAGGTTGTTTTTCCCCCCTAAAGGAATGGGAAGTAATTTTTTTGTAAGAATGGACCATTCAGCATTCAATTGCTTAAAAATGAATTTCTGTGTATAAAATGCCAACTGCAATTAGCAATAAATCTCATTATGCTTGGAAGAGCTACCTTCTAGTCTTATGGACACAACATTGTTCTCTTTTTTAAACTAAGTAGGGGTTTATATATTTACAAATCTTTGATTATGGAGTTTGACCTCCCATTTTCCTTTTGGTGAAAGAAAATCTTTGGGATCTTATTGTTATTTCCCACAGGCAAGAAGAGTCATTTTCCATTTTCCAGCTTTTCCATATCAAATGCAGGCATCTCTCAGGAACTTCAACAGCAAGTTTACTTCTCCAATTGCTTTGATCTTTCCACTCTCTCCAAGCTGTGAAAATAAGAAAACACAAATATTTGAGTACTTTCACCATATTTTTAAAAGAGGGACAAATTAGAAGAAAGTGGCTTGGTTAGGTTGCTGGGACAGAAACCAAGTTTTAGCCTTTGTAAAAAATTAATAGTAATACCCTTTAGCAATAATATAATATGACTTGCCAAAGCCCTTACAATTATGGCTATCTGAACTGAGAGGGCACCAAGAGGTATCAATCTCTGTGGTGTTTCATGCTAATGAAGTTGTTTAAAACCACTTCCTAACCAGAGCAGCCAGATGGGAGCTATGACAGGGGACCCAGAGTGCCACCCATTAGGCCTTCCCTACCCCACAGCCCTACAACTGTCTACGACCAATAAATTATTTACAACAGTTGCCTTGAATCAAAACTATACATTGACCAATACACATGAGGTTTTCTGTTCTCACCTTCTTGACAAAAGAAAAGAAACAGGTTTTCACTTTTGTGAAAATATCAAATAAGTCCTATTCAGTTGCTTTTAATTAGTAGAAAGCCAAATACAGGTCCTACCATTCTTTCTTTCTTCTTCTTCCAAGTAGTATATGAATAAGGCTTTCAAACCCAATGGAAGAGGGTCCAAATTCAAGTTCAAAACACCCTCCTCTGAAATTCATCTGTCCTCTATACTTTGCTCTCCTTTCTCTTCCTGCTTTCTTCCACCTTTCCACTCTTCCTTTGTATTAAGGCCAAGGGATATTTGTGGGGGGGAAAATTAGTTTTCCTTGTCCTACTGTCTTTTCATCCATTCTACTACAGCCTGCTCTCTGCTTTTACCTCCCAAGACTTCCTTCCCTTTTCAGACAGCACTGACCAATTTTTCTTCATGTTCAACAACATTCATTTGCACTGTTTATGCCTTCTGGAGTGACAGGGTAAAAAAAGCATAGCCACTCTTCCACGTGGCAACCTATTGCACATGTGAAAGTTGATTCTCTCAAAATAGAGAAAAGCTTTAAAATATCTGTTTTCTCACAGACCACCATCAGATTTCTCTTTCACACACTTCACTCTTCTAAAGACCACAGAGTAAACTGACATCAGAGATTTTTTCAAACCAGATGGGCAAAGCACTTTTTGGCTATGGCATGCCAATAGTCATCCCTTCACATCTAGGTAATACTGTAATTCTATGACAAGAGAATTGAGTTTCACAGTCAAAAACTACAAAGGCCACAACCATTATGTTCATTAAGTTATGCTCAGGAAGAAAGACTTTTGGGGAAAAAACCAACAAGATGGAAAAAGAGGGGAATTGTGATTATGCTTGTTGCTGAAATTTTCATCAACTAGAGCCTTCATGTTTCTGAGGTTTAATTGTATCTGCTTACAAGAGCATCACTTTCGCTGCAACTAATCATTCTTCTGGTTTTGAGATTAGTCACAATTAGTAGTCTGAGCCTTCTACTGCTGTTCTTTTCCCCAAGTAGGCCACATGATAGTATCATTCCCTGTAGAAATATACACTAGCCTACACCAGATAGATGCTCACTGTCTATCTAAGGATTTATTGAGGTGGAGAAGAGGGTAGAAATGAAGGGAAAGGGACAGAGGAAGAAAAAGATTTCTAACTTCCATGTTACTATACTAAATCTACTACTAATATTTTTATTCTATTTGAAACTGTGTAAATATTGAGGGTTTATTTTACATTCAAATCAATAGCTGTCAAGTATTATATTATGATAACTAAATATAAGTATTAATCATTCCAGAAATTCAGCCTACATTCAAGTCAAGCTCTTTTGTTACAGTTGTTCTGGGTTTATTTCTCCAAGTTTTAAATCATCAAATTTAATGGCTTTAAAAATCACTTCAAATAAATATGCTCCCAGGCCCTTTTCTGTTTTGAACAAGTGATTTTTCAGATTACATGAACTACTAGGAATCTTAAATTTCCCTAAGAATTAATAATACTAAAACTAATACCTTTTGCTGCTGAAAGAGTGCTAGCCTGGATGGGATTCAGGAGAACTGCATTCTAGCCCAGGTTCTGCCACTGGTCATCCCCAGAGCATGGGTGATGAGATTAAACAACCTAACTTTCCATACAGTTCTAGAATTCTATGATTTGAAAAAATTGGCAAATGATTTATAAATATAGAAACACATCTATATCCATCTATACCTAAATTATCAAACTAATGGTAGAAGAATCAAGTAAAAAAATCATAACTTGGGGGGTAAAAGAAAGAAAGGGAAGGTAAGAGAAAGCATTTGTCTCTCCTACTTAATTATTCAGCATTAATAGTTATTAGTAGTACCTCTCTCACTGTGTCCTTCAGCTTTTGTACATTTCTTTGGATATGCTGGTCATCACCCTCAATGTGCTAGAAAATGAAAAGCAGAGTAATTATTTTAACATTGTTGTACTGATACATTATGAACCTCAGCGTCCCCAACTGAGGTATGTTACAATTCACCTGGAGCTAAAGTTCTTAGCATTTGTGCCCACAATGACCCAGATTTCACCAGTGACCTAAATTTTCTGAGCTCTTCAATTCCCTTGGACACCAAAATCCAGTCATTTCCCTTATTCACTTTTGGGAAATCTTACTGAGGTTTAAGTTTGTGGAAAGAGTAGAGTGGTTTATGCAAATGTGGTCAAGATTAAAACCCTAGCTGTACCTCATCAGAAAATGCATGCTCAGAGCAAGAAACAGACATAAAACATTGTCTGTGAACAGTGGTCCCTCCTCAATAGGTACTAGGTCCCCTTTGCTCTGCCCACTTCACTCAAAGTTTTTTCATAGTTTTAAACGTTCAGGGGCATAGAATTCACACACCTTTGATTTTATCACTTCCCATGACATCAACAGGGTAGGAGTCTTTACCCACCCACCATGGAACATTAAACTTTCCTGTTTCCCTCTTTCTCTCTTTACCATCCCTTCCCTTGATCAATTTATACTCAGTGGATGCAATTCCACATCTAGGTGTTCAAAGACCTTTTGCATCTCACATAACCTGAGTTGCTTTTCCCGGGGACAAATGAGACTTCTATGTACTTGTCTTTCAGACCCCATTCATTACCATAAATTCAAAATATGACTCAATTAAAGCAAATACTCTGTGATTCCAAATGACTCCTATAATGGTGTCATTGAGGCACCTCTTACTGCCAGCATAGAAGGAGGCAATGAGGATTTGGGGGCAGGGGCTCTAAAGGAGAGAAGGCAGGTGACTAGGAGTGGGTGAAATTAAGCTGAGAGAACTTACGCATTGGCTAAGCTTTTTGCTAAAGCTGTCCAGGAAGGACACCGCATCCTTCATATAGGGCTGGAATCTATCGAACTCGGGGAACAGCACTTCTTCAAGGGTAAAGTCCAGCACCTGCTTCATCACATAACAATGCTCATTCTCCTGCAGGCGAAAGTAAGACAGCAGGGATCCTATTAGGGTACATCCAGAATATCCAAACCCTCTTCACCACCACTCCAAGTAACCATGGATGGCACACTGCCCTGCTCAGCACTACTATGACTTACATCGACTCCGTGGTACAGTTTATCTTCAATGAGACGAACATCTGTGTTGTTATCTGCCAAACTAACCTGGAAGAGAAGAAAAGACCAAGTGTTTGGACATTGAGGAGATAGAACAAAAGTCTGTAAGTAGAGATGTACTTTATCTCCTCTCCCAAGAGCAGCCCAATGAAGACTAAGGAAAGAATTCAGATTGTGCATGAGTTTAAAACAATGCACAGAGGAGTCCAGAGAAAATGAATAGTCAGCTGGGCTCCTTTGGGGGTGTAAAACTCCACGTACATATTTTAAAGGCCAACATGGAAGGTCTTCTGATAAAGCCCAATCTCCAAAGAGTCTATGATGAGACAAAATAATCTCTGGTCCACGAGTAGAGATAAATGGTGGGTTCTTAAAGATCTTAGATGTGCTCTGCAGAAAAATGTAAGAACTATTTGGGTTCCAAGTAGGTAAGATATGAAAGAGAGAGATTTAGATGAGTACCTCCTCGGCCATCCTGATGGTGCGATTGACGAAATAGGACGGCAGGAAGTCGGACTCATTAAGCTTGCAGTAAGACCTGATGGGCACAGCTGCTCCTCCCTGCACTGATAGGGCAATGAGAAGAAGGCAGCTGGCGGCCAGGGTCCCCATAAGGGAAAAGCTCACAGATTTCTGCAGGGTGGCCATTGAAGACAACTCTTACTCCAGCAATTGGCAGGTGGGAAGAAGAACCTGGTATCAAGAAAACAAGAACATAAAGGAAGATAATTAAGTGTCAAGAAGCAGCACAACAAGTGAATCAATCATACTAAGTTTGCTTGAAACACTTACCCGCTTCAATGATTCTGCTTGTGATGGAAAGGTAGAAGCTGCTGCTTTTATAGCCAGGGGGACGCCAATTTTTTTATTGTGAAAAATATGACATCAGCAATTATCTAATTTCCAGTGTCATCTTCTGAGAACTACCTAACCACCATAGGAGCCCACAAAACGCCACCTCCTGTCCTTCCCATCTTGATATGCAAGTGTTTCCCTAAAACGTCATATTAGGTCCCAGACGGTGCTTTTACAGGTAAATCCTAGAATTTCTAAACTTGACATATTTTTCAAAGAATACAATTGCTTTGTCTTTATAGAGTCCATGTTTCATATAATATTTACAGTAACTGAGTAAGCATTTTGGTCAAGGACTCATTTTCCTTTCGAGCTTTATAGATTCTTATCTCGTTAGAGTTGATCAGAAATAATGACCTGTGTCCTATATCTTCTGCTTTAAAATGATGACATCTTGGAGATAATTCCATTTTTTAAAATACTTTTATCTTATTTTTACTATGCTAAATCCTGAAGAAGACTCACACTTTAAAAATAAAAGTGTTGGCTAATCTAAGCACTATTTTCCTCCCATTCTTTTTTTCAAGTGATCATAACAATTATGGTAGATGGAAATATATCTTAAATTTTTTTCATTTAATTAAAATTAATATCAATTTAACTTTGTAAATATTAATGTTGAACAATCTTATCACTATTATTCTTAACATGCAAGTATTTTAAAAATACAGTGATATAGTAGTTCATCTTGAAATTTTACCTGCACTCATTCTAAACAACACGCAAGTCTCAAAATAATGTTTCCAAAATCTTATAACAAATTTGAGTATATATATATGACTAGCACCCAGAACAGTGCCCAGCATGGAGCAGACGATGAATGAATATTCACTGACCACATGATAAAACCACGCTCCAACTTGTTAGCAGATGCTTGGAAATCCACAATGCCTCCCTTTGAACTGCACATCTCTCTAGAAAAAGTAGGACTTTCGGTATCCCAGGTAAAATATTCTTTATTCTTCATACTCCTCAGTACAACACATATGATCATTGTTCCACACAAGGTTCCTCTCTTTCTCTCTCTCTTTCTGTGTGTGTGTGTGTGTGTGCATATATGTGTGTGTGATTCTACCCTCATTATTTTCATTCCCTCCATACCAAACACCCACCACCACCTCTATGCCTGCCATAGGTTTCTGCTCTAATGCATTTGATATATATTTCTGAATATGTATGCATCCCTGTAAAACAGATTGTGGTTTAGTGCATGTAGGAATTTTTTTTTTTTACAGAAATGATTCTTTGTCTTAATTGTTCACTTAGCACTATGGTCTTGAAATATAACTATGTTGCTATATGTAGCTCCTTTATCTAACATGGCATTCCATGGTGTGTATCGACATTTTACTTGTTTCCCCTTTGATGGGCACCTAAACCACTTCCAATTGCCAACTCTACCGGCATTGCTGCACGAAGCAAACTCATGTAAGTTGTTTTATTCTACTTATTCCCACATTTTATTCTACTTTTTAAAAAATGCCTTTGAAATAGTAACCCAGGAGTAGGTCCACTGGGTCACAGGGATAAGTTTATTCACTTTTACTAGGTACTGCCAGATTGCTGTTCAGAAAGGCAGCACAGATATATTCTCTCATAACAGTGAAGAAAGGTTCCTCTTTTCTTATGTCCCTACCCACACTTCATACTATGCAGATTTCATTGTGCCAGCTTTTGGAGGTATAAAATGGTATCTCATTGTTGTTTTAATTTACATTTTTCTCCATACACTTGTAGCCACTTAGGTTTCCCCTTCCATGAACATCAGTTGCCTATTGTTCTAGAGGGCTGTGGTCTGTTGTTGCTTTGTCATTGATGATTTATAAGAGTGCCCTGTATATTTTATAAATTACTCTTTCAGTTTGTAGGCATAACAAGCTCTTCTCCCAGTTGGTGTTCTATTGACTTTGTCTATATGTCCTTTGTTCAACGGAAAATTTAATTTGGATTAAAGACATTATTTTTCTTTTTATGGTTTGCACTTTTCAAAGCTTTTGGGGAAAAAATCTCTCTCCCTAGGTCACAAAGTTGATCTATCTTTTCTTTTACCTGCTCTGTGGTTTTGCCTTTCACAGTCAGGTTTTTAATTTCTTTGTGTACATGTTGGAAAGTAGGAAGCCAGTTTTATTTTCTCCACATAGAAATGAGCCAGTTTTTCCAACACAGTCACTAAACAGTGAGTCCTTTATCGTATGTGTTTCCTATAATAAATAGTCATCTCTCTCTATCTCTGAGCTCTCTCTTTTGTTGCATTGGTTTATTTACTTTTTTCTTACTATCCTTGAGCCAATTTTGTAATATTTTTATTACTGAGGAGTGTCTTTATATCTGGACAGGAAAGTCTACCCTCTTTGCTCTACTTTTTTCTGGGCTGCCTTAGCTATTCTTAGACTTTCATATATATATATTTTATATAAATTTGTTAAAGTTCCTAGAAAAATGTAGAAACTTTAATTCAGCTATCATTTAGTTCAAATATTAATTTTAGGGGAATTAACATCTTTATAATATGAATTCATTCCACTCAAGAACTTTTACTATCTCTCTACTACTTAAGATCTTCTTTTATATACTTTGATCATGTTTTAAATTTTTCTCCACTGAAGTCTTGTATATTATTTTTGAGTCCTAGTTAGTTTATAGAAGAAGCAAGATATTAAGCTATTAGTAATCACTTTCAACTTGGTGTGTGTGAGTACCAAGTGGTCTTGGAGAATGAGACTATTGGGGTCCTCCTCTTCTGAGAACGTGAAGAACATGGTCTTTTTTTAAGGTCAGTGGAAAGGCGAGATAGAGGTACACAGCAAAGAACAAAGCCAGAGACTAGGGTTTTCAAATACAAACTTTATTTACTTCCCAGTGCTGCTTGAAGATAACACTGACAGTGCCCAAGATAACTTTCTCCCATGGCTACCTCAATCTGCTAACACCTTGCCCACAAAGACACTTGTTAACCATAGCCACCTTACTCTTTTTCCTGAGGATTGAAACTTGTAAATCTGTACTATATTTCATCTTAAAGGGAAGACTCTACCACAGGAATGTGTCATAATATAAATGATTATATTTTCCTCTCTACTAATAACAAGTAGTACTAAAATCAATTTCAATTGTAGAAGAAAGCAATATTTATACAAATTCCTCACTGTTCTAATGCTTATGAACAGAATTTGACATTGGCTTCCTGATGTCTGCCTCCAGTGTCATAGATTTTTGAGTCTCTCATTTCATTATTTTTTGACTAGTAAGTTTTAAAATATGATAATTCACACTTGCTTATCACACCAGATATTCAAAGTCATAGCTAATTAACTAACATCAGTGAATCTTATACACCAAATCTCTAATAAGTTTGGGTTATTAATATTTCTCATAATCATTTGCATAGGCTAAATACCACTTTAAAACATAACTTTAAAAAGTCATATTCAAAACTCTATATTTGGTGCAATTTTATCAGACTCTCTCAGTTTCTGATGGGAAAACCGTGGGCCAGTAAATGTCCAGTAAACCAGACATCCCTCATGTTCTCATGACCCTGTTGAATACAAATGATCAAACACAGAACCAATTCACAAACGTCAATCCTGAGAAAATGTCCCCTTTCCCTTCCCCTTGTCACTGCCCTAATTCAAAAGCAGTGTGTACTATAAATAGGCTGAAGCATCAATAATTTAGGTCAGTTGGACAAGATGTCACTCTGAACCAGTGGAAAGTCTGAAACACACTGTTTTAAAAAGAAAAGTACTTCTATTTTCACTTCCAAATTCTCACAACCAAATATATTAAGCCAATAGCATCTCAATCTATTTAACAAATATCTATTCATTTCTGGATATTTTACCACACAAGGCTTCTTGGACCCATGTTTTATACTTAAAAAGTACAGTAATAGTTAACAATTGTGTTGTAGCAGTTTTAGGATTAATCTGAAGTGAGATTAATTTTGAGAGAAAACATTGAATGTCCCTAAGCACTGATTAGAGAACTGGAATTTAAATTGTACTCATATTTGTTAATTAACATGCCTGTAAAGAAATTAGAAGTGCTTACCGGTCCTTGACTACGTAGGAAGGGAATTAAATATAAGAACCAAATGGAAATAGCCGAAACCGGTTTGGCTCAGTGGATAGAGCGTCGGCCTGCGGACTGAAGGGTCCCGGGTTCGATTCCGGTCAAGGGCATGTACCTGGGTTGCGGGCACATCCCCAGTAGGGGGCGTGCAGGAGGCAGCCGATCGATGTTTCTCTCTCATCGATGTTTCTAGCTCTCTAACTCTCTCCCTTCCTCTCTGTGAAAAATCAATAAAATATATTAAAAAAAAAAAAAAGAACCAAATGGAAATAGTGCTTGATATCCCTAACAGGATGGCCAAAGGAGGAGTTATTATAAATAACAAAGCCATAAACAAGTGGTATTATCTATTAGAATGTCCATTTGTATGGTCTAATAAGAAATGCATCTGAGTGAGTTTTGTCTAGGAAATGAAGCAGAGCTGAAGCTATGCATAGGGTGCTGGGTATGAGAAAAGGGGCAACATGTTTTATCTTTCATTCACTCATCCATTCATTCACTATAACATAAGCTCCAGAAGAGCACAGCCTCTATCAGGCACAATCCTTGGAATAAGGTCTAGTTGGATGATTAAATGAATTACAAGCAAAGGTGACTTCATAATTATTGCAATAATTACCTTTTGACCATTTCTCTTATAAGCTCCTGGCACAGTGTCTGGCATCCAGCAGGCATTTAATGATTGTTCTCCTAGATGAAGGGACAAATAAATATTTCTTGAAAAAGTAACTCTCATTATTTTTATCTCTTTTCATCTTTGCAGCCACCCTCAAATATTGAAAAGGCAAGAAGTTGTACACCCTCTTTATAGCTGGGAACAATGAGATTTGATTCTGACTTACCCAAAGCCACAGAGTCATCTTGAGAAAGCCGAACTTGAGTTCAGGTCTTCTGACTCAACAACGGCTGCCTTTACTCCCTATTGAGCTCTTTCCATTTTCATCCTCCACAGTCTTATTTCTTCTTCACATTTATTACTAAAAATCATTTTGGGTCATGGATTTGATATAGCTGGCACTGAGTTTGAATGAAAGAACTGAAGTCCCATGGTCAACATGAGCCCCACCTATATTGTAGCAGGGAGACAGCCATTAAGACAATGATCTCTTTAGTTGGTCTGCTTAGATTTGAATCTGGCTCTGCCTCTTATTTAACTGGATGGCCTTAGCTAAGCTATCTAAAGGTTCTGTAAAAATAGAATAATAATAGTTCCAACTACATAGAGTTATTGATATAATAACTGCTCAAGAGTCATTAGCTATTAACAATAAGGACCCTCTTTGTGGACAAAATATGGAGCAACCAAGAGAAAATGAAAACAGTCACAAGTTGGGAAATAAAAATTCTGCAACATAACTAGATATTTTATTTTGGACAGACCAAATCTGTTGAATGAATTAATGAATCTTGAGTTGAAATTCTAATGAGGTTCCCTTCTCCTTCATCTTCTGTCATCAAACTGTCCTAAATATTTTTGTTTCTTCCTTTGAAATAACTCTTTATTTAGATCTTTCCATCTTCAATAAATAAATATATACTGACACTATCTGTTATTAGAACCACTATAAGTGTGAGTTGTTAAAAACAATCCCAGAAAATATATTTGTAGTATATCAGACAAAAAGCTCTAATTCAGATTATATAAAGAGTTCTTGCAAATCAAAAAGAAAAAGACCACCCTGAAGAAAAAATGGATAAGACACTTTCCTAAAGAAGATATTTAATAAACATATGAGAAGAGTTAGGAATAAGGAATAAGGAATGCAAAACTAAAACCACACACCTACCATAACAACTAAAATTTTTTTAAAAGACAATACCAACTTTTGGAAAACAT